>NW_028093005.1:19497-619497 GCF_014824575.4 Sturnira hondurensis
GAAGTGACTTCATTTCCCTAGCTCCAAGCCTGGCCACAGCCATTTAACATATCCAAGTGACCCACCAAAGGCTATAGGTATGTTAAATGACCATGCCATGAATTAGCTGCAAGGCTGTGGCTGTACAAAACAGCCCTGCATGTTCCTGCTCTATGTGTCCCTTCCCCCAACTCACCCCTGTAGGGGGAAGGGGTGAGAACATCTTATATGTCCCTCCAATACTCCTATATACTTTGAGCTCTGGACACCATTCCAAATCTTTTTTGGGCCCCCCCTTGGCTGCACCCTGTATCAGTATGGTCTGTCCGTTATTCAAGTATTATTTCTAGAGAAAAAAGATTTGTAAGTTTTTAAAAATAAGCATCTCCACCTTTTTATTAATTATTTCTAAATATATAATAGGTTTTTGCTATTTTGTAGATATTTTAATGTGAGATGTGAATATTTTAGAATTCTTAATACTGTTTAAAAAAAGAAACAACAGCCCATGGAAAAGTCATTGTCCCAGACAGCAAAGTAAGACTAATTGCAGTTTCAGTCCCTCACAGGAATGTGACTTTAAAGCAATCAGTCTAGAACTTTCTAATTAACACTGTTGTGGTAATCTGCATGATAAGACCCCCACTACCATCCCCCAAAAGAAAGGTGACTTTGCCTGAAATGATTCTCTCTCTTCTTTGCTAACAATTTTCTTGTCCTGTCCAGTTCTGCCCATAAAAACCTTCCCTTTGTACAACTTCTCAAAGCACCTCTCTACTTACTATGTGGGTTGCTTGCCAGGTTTGTTTGATAAAGTCAATTAGATCTTTAAATTTACTGGGTTGAATCTTTATCCATCAACTGTACTTATTGCTAAGCTATCTACTATTAACAAAATTACAGAAGAAATTAAAAGAGAGTTTTATTCATATATGATCTGCAAATCAAGGACATAGCCCTTGGAATGAACTGAAGACATGTTCTGAAGTGGGGGGCATAGGGCAAGGTTTTAAAGGCAAAAGTTGCAAGGAGCTGATGACTAAAGAGATGGTTTTCTAAGATCACAAACACACATCATTCTTTTTCAGACTGGTGGGGGGAAATTGGACTTTCAACAATCAGCTGACTCATTGGTCAAGCAAATGGGGTTTTGAGATGAGAACAATGGATAACACACATATGATTAAACATTTATTAACATCCTAGTTTCAGGCCTGTAGAACAAAAGGGATTTTTTTATCACACAGTTATAGTACAGGAAGTGTTACAGTATTCACCAACAATGCAAGGAGTACAATGTATCAAACAGTATAATTAGCGCAGAGCTGCTTGCTTTACAGGTGGTTTTGTAGCCCAAAAGGGCAAAGTCAGGCCTTGCAAGCAGCTTCAGAGCTCAAGCTGGAAAAATCTGAATGCTGGGTCACAAGTTATGATATTAAAGTTTTTTTAAGTCCTCACTACCAACAAGAAAGTGGCAGCTTAGTCTCCATTCAAAAATGATTTATGACCATTTCAAGACATCAACACAAATATTATTTTTAATCATTTCTAAATTGAGAGACAAATGTATGCAATAATTTTATTTTGTTTTTGCTGGTAAAACTGAGTATATTCTCCTGTCTGTTTACTCTGTTTGCATTTTTTGTTTGTAAATTGCCTTTAATATTCTTGGCTAACTTATCCAACAAGATCTCAGTGTTTCCACTTCATTTTTTTCCAATACATTTTGTATATATTTCTAAGAAATAACAGAATAAATATGCTAACCTTTTCATATTTTCTTTAAAATGTTCTCCATTTGTTTTTTGCCTTTTAACTTGGATAACTTTTTACATGTTTTTTAATGTTCATACGGTTCCTTCCATTGATCTTTTCTTTTATGCCTTCATCTACTTTTTTGTTCCTAGAATTCTGCCATCACTAACAGTTATGATAAATATGCATGCATATGTTCCCTTGGTCTTTTTCCAAATATATTTAACTCTTAAATCCATGCTGCATTTGTTTTGTGTATTGTGTAATATATACATCCAAGAGGTCTTTATACTTCAAATGAACAATTATTGCAATATTCCTTATTAATGTTTCATTCCCTGCCCACACTGATTTGTAATGTTCAATTTCTTATTACATTAAATTATAACAAATCCAAATTATTTTAAATTATTTTAAATCCAAAAATGAGTTTATGGTCTGTGTCCTCCAGTCCATCAACTGTCTATTTTTAATAAATTTCAGTATGTTCTTATTATTGTTAATAATAATAACCACCTCATTTATTTCTATTTGCTTACCAACTAACCAGAGACTATGTTTTATATATATTATTTTATTTAATTCTTTTTAAAGCATTTTCATTTAATTATTGTTCAAGTACAGTTTTCTGCCTGTTACTACCATCCCAGCCCACCTGCCCAGGGCTCCCCACCTCCCTCCCATTTCCACCCCCCTTAGTTATTGTCCATATGTCCTTTATACTTGTTCCTGTGAAATCCTCCCCTTTTCCCATGAAATTCTCTCCCCTCTCTCCTCTGCTCCCTGTCAGCCTGTTCTCTATTTCAGTGTCTTTGGTTATATTTTGCTTGCTTGTTTGTTTTGTTGTTTAGCTTCCTGTTAAAGGTGAGATCATATGGTATTTGTCCTTCACTGCATGGCTTATTCCACTCAGCATAATGCTTTGCACTTCCATCCATGATGTTGCAAAGGGTAGGAGCTTCTTTATTTCTGCTGCATAGAATTCCATTGTGTAAATGTACCATAGCTTTTTGGATCCATTCATTCACTGCCTAGCACCTAGGTTGCTTCCAACTCTTGGCTATTGTAAGTTGTGCTGCTATGAATATTGGGGTTCATCCGTTCTTTTGGATTGGTGTTTCAGGGTTCTTAGGATATACTCCTAAGAGTGGAATTGCTGGGTCACAAGGCAGATTCATTTTTAGTTTTCTTAGAAAATTCCATACTGTTTTCCACAGTGGTTGTACCACTCTGCAATCCCAGCAACAGTGAACTAGGGTCCCCTTTTCCCCACACCCTCTCCAGCACTTGTTGTTTGTTTCTTTGTTCGTGATACCCATTCTGATGGTGTAAAGTGGTATCTCATTGTGGTTTTATTAGCATTTCTCTGATAGATAGCGATATTGAGCATGTTTTCATGTGTCTCTGGATCCTCTGAATGTCCTCCTTGGAAAAGTGTCTGTTCAAGTCCTTTGCCCACTTTTTAATTGGGTTCCTTGTCTTCTTAGACTGGAGTTGTATGAGTTCTTTGTATATTTTGGAGATTAAACCTTTGTCTGAGGTCTTTAGCCATGCAGAAGCTTTTTCTTTTGATGAGATTCCATTTGTTTATTGTTTCCTTTATGTCCCTTGCTCTAGGGGACATATCAGTAAAAATGTTGCTGCGTGAAATATCTGAGATTTTCCTGCCAATATTCTCCTCTAAAATTTTAATGGTGTCATGGCTTATATTTAAGTCTTTTATCCACCTTGAATTTATTTTGGTGTATGGTGTAAGTTGGTTCTGAAGTTTTATTTTTTTGCATGTAGTTTTCCAGTTCTCCCAACACCATTTGTTGAAGAGGCCATTTTTACTCCATTTTATGTTACTGTCCCCTTTGTCGAATATAAATTGCCTGTAGAGATTTGGGTTTATTTCTGGGCTCTCTGTTCTGTTCCATTAGTCTATGTGCTTGTTTTGATGCCAGAACCTGGCTGCTTTGAATACAGTGGCCTTGTGATATAGTTTGGTATCAGGTATTGTGATCCCTCATACTTTGTCCTTCTTTCTCAAAATTGCAGCTGCTATTTGGGGTCTTTTATGGTTCCATATAAATTTTTGAAGTGTTTGTTCTATGTCTGTGAAATATGCCATTGGTTCTTTAATAGGTATTGCATTGAATCTGTAAATTGCTTTGGGTAGTATGGACTTTTTGATTATGTTAATTCTTCCAGTCCATGAAAGTGGTATATGTTTCCATTTGTTTGTGTCTTCCTTGACTTCTTTCTTCAACATTGTGTAGTTTTCTGCATACAGGTCTTTTACCTCCTTGGTTAGGTTTATTTCCAGATATTTTATTTTTGTTTTTGCTGTATCAAATGGAATTTTTTCTTGATTTCTGCTTCTGCTGATTCATTGTTAGTATACAAAAATGCCTTTTTTTTCTGGGTTCTGACTTTGTATCCCACCTTTTTGCCAAATTCATTTATTAGTTCGAGCAGTTTTTGGATAGAGTGTATAGGATTTTCCTTGTACACTATCATGTCATCTGCAAACAATGACAGTTTTGTTTCCTCCTTTCCGATTTGGATGCGTTTTATTTCCTTTTATTGTCTGATCGCTGTGGCTAAAACTTCCAATATTATATTGAATAGAAGTGGTGACAGTGGACAAACTTGTCTTGTTCCTGATCTTAGTGGAAAAGAATTTAGTTCTTGCCCATTGAGTATGATGTTGGCTATAGGTCTCTCATATATGGCCTTTATTATGTTGAGAAATGCTCCCTCTATTTCCACTTTGCTGAATGTTTTTATTATAAATGGGTGTTCTACCTTATCAAAAGCTTTTATGCATCTATTGACATGATCATGTGGTTTTTGTCTTTCCTTTTGTTTATGTGTTGTATTACATTTACTCATTTCCAAATATTATACCATCCTTGCATCCCTGGGATGAATCCTACTTGGTCATGGTGTATGATCTTTTTAATGCATTGTTGGATGCGACTTGCCAATATTTTGTTGAGGACTTTAGCATCTATGTTCATTAGCGATATTGTCCTGAAGTTTTCTTTCTTTGTTGTGTCTCTATCTGGTTTTGGAATTAGGATGATGCTGGTTTCATAGAAAAAGTTTGGGAGTCTTCCATCATTTTGGATTTTTTGGAATAGTCTGTGAAGAATAGGAGTTAGCTCTTCTTTCAATGCTTTGTAGAATTCTTCTGTGAAACCATCTGGTCCAGGGCTTTTGTGTGATGGGAGTTTTTTTGATTAGTGCTTCAATTTCATCTGTTATTGGCCTGTTCAGGTTTTTCTGTTTCTTTTTTGTTGAATTTTGGAAGATTATATTTTTCTAGAAATGTGTCCATTTCACCTAGGTTTTCAAATTTCTTGGCATACAATTCTGCATAGTAATTTCTTACATTCCCTTCTATTTCTGTGGTATCCATTGTAATTTCTCCTCTTTCATTTCTGATTGTATTTATTTGTGTCCTCTCTCTTCTTTTCTTAATGAACCTACTTAAAGGCTTGTCTATTATGTTTATCTTTAAAAAAACCCAACTCTTGGATTCGTTGATTCTTAGAATTGTGCTTTTAGTCTCTCTGTCATTTTATTCTACTCTGATCTTGGTTATTTCCTTCCTTCTAGTAACTCTGGGCTCTCTTTGTTGTTGTTCCTCGAGTTCTTGCAGGCATAGGGCTAGGTTGTTTGTTTGAAATGTTTCTATCTTCTTTAGGTAAGCCTGTATTGCTATGAACATCCCTCTCAGAACTGCCTTTGCTGTGTCCCATAAGCTTTGGGTTGTTGTGAGGTTTTTTTCATTTGTTTCCAGAAACCTTTTGATTTCTTCCGTAATTTCAATCTTGACCCATTAGTTGTTTAATATCATACCATTCAGTCTCCATGATTTTGGGTGTTTTGGGTTTATTCCTTTGGGGTTGGTTTCTAATTTCAGTCCCTTGTGGTCAGAGAAAATGCTTGGTATGATTTTAATTTTCTTGAATTTATTGGGAAACGTTTTGTGTTCTATCATGTGGTCTATCCTTGAAAATGCTCCATGTGCATTTGAAAAGAATGTGTATTTAGCTTCCTTGGAATGAAGAGCTCTATATATATCAGTTAAGTCCATTTCATCTAAGGTGTTGTTTAATGCCACAATATCTTTGTTGATATTTTGTTTGGAAGATCTGTCCATTTTGATAGTGGGGTGTTAAAACCCCCTACTATAATTTTGTTGCTGTCAATATCTTTCTTGAGGTCCTCTAGGATTTTGTTTATATATTTGGGTGCTCCTGTGTTGGGTGCATATATACTTATGATGTTAATGTCTTCTTGGTGGATTCTTCCCTTGAGTATTATGAAGTGATCTTCTGGGTCTCTCTTTATGGCCCTCCTTTTGAAGCCTATTTTGTCTGATATTAGAATTGCTACCCCAGCATTTTTTTCTTGACCATTTGCTTTGAAAATTTATTTCCAGCCCTCCACTTTTAGTCTATGTAGGTCTTTTGTCCTGAGGTGGGTCTCTTGTAGGCAGCATATGGGTGGGTCACACTTTCTTATCCATTCTGCTATTCTATGTCTTTTGATTGAAGCATTTAATCCATTTACATTTAATGTTATTATTGATAGGTACTTATTCATTGCCATTTTTGTATCTGTGTTCCTCTCTGTCTCTATCTTTTCCTTCCTGTCCTTAAAGCAGTCCTTTTAGCATCCCTTGCAGAGCTGGTTTGGTGGAGGCATATTCTTTTTGATTTCTTTTGCATTGGAAGCTCTTTATTTGGCCTTCTATCTTGACTGAGAGCCTTGCTGGGTAAAGTAACCTTGGTTGTAGACCTCTGGTTCTCATTACTTGGAATATTTCTTGCCATTCTCTTCTTGTTTGGAGTGTTTCCATTGAGAAGTGAGCAGCTAACCTTATTGGGGCTTCCTTGTATGTTACTTCCTTTTTCTCCCTTTCTGCCTTTAAGATTCTCTCTTTGTTTTGGAATTTTGCTATTTTAATGATGATGTGTCTTGAAGTGGGCATCTTTGAGTTCCTCTTGATTGGGACTGTCTGTGATTCCTGGATTTGTGTGACTTTTTCTCTCTTCAAATTAGGAAAGTTTCCCTCATTTCTTTTTCAAATAGATTTTCCATCTCTTGCTTTTCTTCTTCTCCTTCTGGTATCCCTATTATTTGTGTATTTTATGTTTCATATTGTCTTGCATTTCTCTTAATCCCTCTTCATTCTTCTGGGGTCTCTCTTTCTTTTCTTTCTCTTTCTGGGAGTTTCTTCTACTTTGTCCTCCAGCTCGCTGATCTGATCTTCTGCTTCATTGACTCTGTTTTTGATTCCTTCCACTGTGTTCTTCAGTTCAGAAATTGTATTCTTAATTTCCTCTTCGCCCTTGCTGATAGTTTCGATATCCTTTGTCATGTTGATATAGTTTGCGGTGAGTTTATTTGTAGGTCCCCTGTAGTTTCTGGTAGCTATTGTGAGCTCTTTGATCTTTTTAATAACCAGTGCTTTGAATTCAATATCTGAGAGTTGACTTGCATGTATTTCATCTAGCATTCTTTCTGAGGCTTCCTCCTTTTTTTTTCATTTGTGGATTGTTTCTTTGTCTTCCCATTGTTTTGAGACTCTTCTTGCTAGCCCCAGCTTCTTAAATTGAGCTGTTCTGACTCCTTGGGTCTATGGTGTGAACTTCTGTGGTAGAATATTTGTGAAATTCAGTGGTGCAATCTCCTTTGGGTATGCTGGTGTTCTCCACTTCCACCGACTCCTTTTTGTGTGTGTGTGATCAGTTGGAGGGGGAGGCAAGATGATTTATGACAGCTGGAGAGTATTTTATGATATTTATAGTCACCACCAGTAGAGAAGAGATAGAAGATCTGTATGCCATATATAGTGTTAACCATAATCTTCAACCGAACTTGCCACTTTTAAGAAAGGATGGACAAAAGATAAGTCTCTTGTTCAGGAGGGAACTCTTGTGAGTAGGATGTAGAAAGCAGTGAGTTTGTGGGTGGTCAGATTCTGAGGTAAGTTGACAGTAAAGAATAGTAAATAGGTGTAGTGTGTGAGCAAATACAGTTAATCACTGCAGTAATAGAATCCAGGAAACTGTAAAGTGCGCTAAGATCCGGGAGATGAGTTGTGAAGTATTTACAGTTGTATAGAACAGTTATTATTTACAATAATATTAGAGCAACAACCATTTGACAGACTCTATATAATCAGGATAACATGAATAGGTGGTATAGAACTTTGGGTAGTGTGCTAAATGAAAACAAGTGGTGTGAAATATAGAAAATTTGCATTACACTGAAAAGAAGAGAACAGGGGAAACCTGTCAAGTGATACAATATAACCAGCCAAGGCAAAGAAGACTATACAGAAAGAGGAGGAATACAAAGATATTATTAAAATATAAATGAAGTGAGAATAATGAAAAAATAATAATACAAATATGCAGCACCTTGTGGCTTCTCTGCTACAGCAAAGTGAAATTTGTCTCTCTGTCTCTACTGTTGGGATGCCCCCTCTTTGGGTCCCACTATGGTCTTTTCACAGTTCCAAGTTGTTTGTGTCACTTGTGGGTAAAAGGAAAAAAGAAAAGAAAAACAACAACAACAAAGGAAAAAGGCAGGAGAAGGGAGGAAGAAGCAATAATTTTAGGAAGAAAGAAAGGCTACTTTACACAGTAAGGCTATCACGAAAAACTAAAAGAGAAATACAAACTTCCTAGACAAGAAAAAGCTAAAGGAGTTTGTTATATCTGAACCAGTATTATAATAAATGTTAAAGGGCTTGCTTTAAGAACAAGAAAAAGAAAAAAAGCAGAGAAACATACTTAAAAAATAAAATGTCAATAAATACATACCTATCAATAATTACTTTAAATATAAATGGCTTAAATGCTCTAATCAAAAAACATATGGTAGCTGAATGAATAAGAAACAAGACCCATATATATGCTGCCTCCAAGAGACCCACCTCAGAACAAAAGATACACACAGACTAAACGTAAAAAGATGAAAAAAGATATTTCATGCAAAATGAAAGAAAAAATGGTGTGGTATCAATACTTAAATATGTCAAAAAAGACTTTACAACCAAGGCTATAGTAAGAGACAAAGAAGGACACTGCATAATGATAAATGCAATAATACAACAAAAAGATATAACCCTAGTAAACATTTATGCAACCAAGCAGGAGCACCTAAATATGTAAAGCAAATCTTGATGGACATAAAGGAAAAGATTGACAGAAATACAGTCATAGTAGGGAATTTTAACAACTCCATTGACTTTAATTGGCAGATCTTCCAGACATAAAATCAACAAGAAAATTGTAGCCTTAAATTATTCACTAAATGAAATATATTTAATTGATATCTTCAGAGCATTTCACTCCAAAGCAGGAGTATATACATTCTTTTCAAGTGCACATGGAATGTTTTCTAGGATAGACTACACGTTAGGACACAAAACAATCTCAATAAAGTTAAGAAGATTGAAACTATATGAAATATCTTCTCTGACCATAACCTATGAAATTAGAAATCAATCACAAGAAGTAAACTGAAAAATACACAAAGACATGGAAGGTAAATAACATGTTACTAAACAATGAATGGGTTAACAATGAGATGAGGGAAAAATCAAGAGATACCTTGAAACAAATGGAAATGAGAACACAACAACCCAAAACCTGTGGGATACAATGAAAGCAGTCCTAAGAGGGAAATTCATAGTATTACAGGCCCATGTAAAGAAACAAGAAAAATATTAAAGAAACAATCTTTACACTTAAAGGAACTTGGAAAAAAACAAAAAACAAGCCTAAAGTGAGTAAAAGGGAGGAAATAATAAAAATCAGAGCAGAAATAAATTAAATAGAGTCTAAAAAACAATACAAAACATTAAAGAACCCAAGAGTTGATTCTTTGGAAAGATAAACAACACTGACAAAACTTCAACCAGACTCAGTAAGAAAAAAAAGAGAGGACCCAAATAATTAAAATCAGTAATGAGAGGGAAGTAATAACTGACACCAAAAGAATGCAAAGGATTGTAAGAAAGTGTTATGAATAACTTATGTATATGCCAATACATTGGACAATGTATTGAAATGGATATGGATATGAAATAGATGGAATGGATACAATCTTACAAACATACAATCTTCCAAAATTGAATCAGAGAATCTCAATAGATAGATTAAACCCAGTGAAATTTAAGTAGTAACCAAAAAACTCTCGATATAAAGGACCCATGGACAAGGACAATGGGGATGAGGGAGGATTGAATGTGGGAGGGAAGCGGGCAGAGAAGGGGAGAGTAATGGGGGAAAAGTGGGTATGTGAAACTGAACCACAATAAAAAATCTTTTAAAAAACTTTCAGCAAACATAAGCCATGGACCTCACAGGTGGCTTCACAGGTGAATTTTTCCAAACATTTTGAGAAGAATTAACAGTTACCTTTCTCAATTCTAAAATATTTAAGAAGAGGGCAGTCTCCCAAGCTCATTTTACAAGGCCAGCACTATCTTAGTTCCCTAGCCAGATATGGATGCTGGGAAAAAAAGAAAGAAAATTATATGCCAATATCTCTACAATATTGAACATAGCTGCCAAAATCCTCAACAAAATATTAGCAAACCAAATACAGTGATACATGAAAATGATCATACAACATTACCAAGTGGGGTTTATATGAGGGATGCAAGGTTGGTACAAATATTCAAAAATCAATAAACGTTATATACCACATGAATAAAATGAAGGATAAAAAATGGTCATATGAATGGTCACATAAGTGGCCATATAAATAGAGACATAATAAGCATTTGATAAAATGTAGCACCCATTTATAATAAAAATTCTCAGCACAGTGAAAATAGGGGGAACATACCTCAATATAATAAAGGCCATATATGACAAACCCACTGTCAACATCATATTCAATGGGCAAAAACTACAACTGTTCTCCTCAAGATCAGGAACAAGATAGGTATGTCCATTTTTACCTCTCTTATTCAATATGGTTCTGGAAGTCCAGGCCATACCAATCAGAAAAGAAGAAATAAAAGGCATCCAAATTGAAAAGGAAGAAGTAAAACTGTCATTATTTGTAGATGACATGATACTATATGGAGAAAACCCTAAAGATCCCACCAAAAAAATATTAGACCTAATAAATGAATTTAGTAGAGTAGCAGAATACAAAATTATACAAAATTAATATCTAGAAATATCCATTGGCATTTTTACATACCAATAATGAAATATCAGAAAGGGAAATTAAGAAAACAATCCCATTCACAATTGCTTCAAAAAGAATAAATACCTGGGAATAAATTTAACCAAGAATGTAAAAGACCTGTACTTGGAAAATTATGACACTGAAGAAAGAAATTGAAGAAGATACAAATAAATTGAAGCATATACTATGTCCATGGATAGGAGCAATTAACACCATTAAAATATCTATACTACCCAAAGCAATGCACAGATTCAATGCAATTCTTATCAAGATTCCAATGATGTATTTCACAGAACTAGAACAAGCACTCCAAAATTTATATGAAACCACAAAAACCCCAAATAGCAACAGCAATCTGAGAAAGACGGACAAAGTTGGAGGAATCATGCTACCTTATAACAAACTATACTATATGGCCATAATAATCAAAACAGCCTAGTACCAGGTTAAAAACAGACATGTAGATCAATGGAACAGAATAGAGAGCCCAGAAATAAACTCACACCTACATAATAAATTGATATTTGATAGAGGGGGCAAAAACATATGATGGGTTAAAGATAGTTTATTCAATAAATGGTGTTGGGAAAAATGGACAGATATGTGCAAAAAATGAAACTAGATCACCTTTTTATGCCACACACAAGAATAAACTCAAAGTGGATTAGAGACTTAGATGTTTGACTCAAAACCGTAAAAGTCCTAGAAGAAAACATAGGCAGTAAAACCTCAAACATTTCTTTTTTAAAATATATTTTATTGATTATGCTGTTATGGTTGCCCCATTTCCCCCCCCCTTTACTCCCCTCTGCCCTGCACACCCCCTCTCACCCACATTCTCCTCTTTAGTTCATGTCCATGTGTCTTAAGTTCTTTAGCTTCTACATTTCCCACACTACTCTTACCCTCCCACCCGTCCCACTGTCTATTTTCTACCTACCATCTACATTACTTATTCTCTGTACCTTTTCCCCCCTCTCCTCCTCCCACTCCCTGTTGATAACCCTCCATGTCATCTTCATTTCTGTAATTCTGTTTCTGTTCTACTTGTTTGCTTAGTTTGCTCTTGTTTTTGTTTTAGGTGTGGTTGTTAATAACTGTGAGTTTGCTGTCATTTTGCTCTACATGTTTTTGTCTTCTATTTCTTAGATAAGTCCCTTTAACATTTCGTGTAATATGGGCTTGGTGATGATGAACTCCTTGAACTTGACCTTATCTGAGAAGCACTTTATCTGCTCTTCCATTCTAAATAAAAACTTTGCTGGATAGACCCATCTTGGATGTAGGTCCTTGCCTTTCATGACTTGGAATACTTCTTTCCAGCCCCTTCTTGCCTGTAAGGTCTCTTTTGAGAAATCAGCTGACAGTCTGATGGGAACTCCTTTGCAGGTGACTGTCCCCTTATCTCTTGCTGCTTCTCGGATTCTCTCCTTCATTTTCATCTTGGTTAATGTAATTATGATGTACCTTAGTGTGTTCCTCCTTGGGTCCACCTTCTTTGGGAATCCCTGAGCTTCCTGGACTTCCTGGAAGTCTATTTCCTTTGCCAGATTGGGGAAGTTCTCCTTTATTATTTGTTCAAATAAGTTTTCCACTTGTTGCTCTTCCTCTTCCCCCTTTGGTACCCCTATAATTCAGATGTTGGAACATTTAAAAATGTCCTCGAGGTTCCTAAGCCTCTCCTCAGTTTTTGGAATTCTTGTTTCTTCATTATTTTCTGGTTGAATGCTTCTTTCTTCCTTCTGGTCCACACCACTGGTTTAAGTCCCAGTTTCCTTCCCATCACTACTGGTTCTCTGTACATTTTCCTTTATTTCACTCAGTATAGCCTCCATTTTTTTATCCAATTTGTGGCCAAAATCAACCAATTCTGTGAGCATCCTGATTACCGGTGCCTTGAACTGTGCATCTCATAGGTTGGCTATCTCCTCATTGCTTAGTTGTATTTTTCCTGGAGCTTTGATGTGTTCTTTCATTTGGGCCTTTTTTTTTGTCTTGATGCTCCTGTTACGTAGTGAGGGGTGGAGCCTTAGGTATTCACCCAGGTGGGGTAACCCACATCACTGATTTGTAACACTGTATGTGCCAAAGGGGTCCGAGAGAGAACAATGACACTTGCTCTGCTCTCTGCCAGATTTCAGTCACTCCTCCCCACTTCCCACAAGGAAATTGGGCCCTTCTGGTGCTGATTCCCAGGTGGCTGGGTTTGTGTACATTCTAGGATCATATAGGGCTGTCCAAGGAACTCTCCTTTGAGGCTGGGAGTTTCTCCCGCTGCCACCTCAACCCCCACAGGTGTTTTCAATCAGTAGTTTGAAGCTTTATTTCCCCGCACTGGAGCCCTGGGTTGTGTGGTCCATCCCACTCCCCAGTTTTGCCTGGTTTATCTGCATGGGAGTGTGGGACCACCCGGTCTGCCAGCTGCTGCCTTGCTGACCAGCTGAAGCTTTGCATACCGGGCCTTGTTCCACAATCATCTGCCTGGCTGAGTCTGCCAGCCACCACCTTACTGCAAGTACTCTCCACCCTGGCTACCCAACTCCACCCCTCCTACTGGTCTGGCTGAATGTGTCTTCTTTAACTGCTTGGTTGTCAGACTTCCATACAATTTTATTTTCTGTCGTTTCTGGGGGGGGGGTTTTGTTGTTTTTAAATTGTTTTTGTCCTTCTTTTGGTTCTACGAGGAGGCACAGTGTGTCTACCTACAACTCCATCTTGGCCAGAAGTCCCCTCAAACATTTCATGTAGCAATATTTTTTTCTGATGTATCTCCATAGGCAAGGAAAACGAAAGGAAAAATAAATAAATAGGAATACATCAATCTAAAAATCTTTTGTACAGCAAAAGAAATGATCAACAAAATGGAAAGACAAGCCACCGATACAGCTAATAAGGGTATAATTTCCAAAATTTATAGAGAACTTATAAAATGTATTGCTAGCCCTAACCAGTGTGGCTCAAATGGTTGGCCATCATCTCACAAAGCAAGAGGACACTAGTTTAATTTCTGATCACACGCCTGAGTCCAGATTAAGTCCTGACTCAGGATGTACAAAAGCAACTGCTTAGTGTTTCTCTCTCACATCAATGTTTCTCTCCCTCTCCTTCTCCCTCCCTTCCTCTCTCTTTAAAAATAAATAAAGAAATAAAATCTTTAAAACTCAACACCAAGAAACACCAAACAATCCAATTAAAAAATGCATGAAGACCCTGAATACACACTTCCCCAAATAGGACATACAGATGGCTGGTAGACATATCAAAAAATGCTCATCATCACTAATTACTAGAGAAATGGAAATTAAAACCATACTGACATGTCATCTCAAAACTTTCAGAATGGCTGTCATCATTTCATCAATAAATAAGTGCTGGTGAGGATGTGGAAAAAGGGAAACCCTCATGCACTATTGGTGGGAATGCAAACTGGTGCAGCCACTGTGAGAAGCAGTATGGAGGTACTTCAAAATATTAAAAATGAAAGAAGAAATCAAAATGTTTCTGGAAACAACTAAACATAAACTCACAACAATCCAAAACTTATGGGACACAGTGAAGGTCATAGTGAGAAAGAACCAAAATAAATACAATAAAAAATGAAAGAGGAGAGATTACAACTGATACCATAGAAATACAGCCCTGGCTGATGTAGCTCAGTGGATTGAGCATGGGCTGTGAACCAAAGGTTCACCAGTTTGATACCCAGTCAGGGCACATGCCTGGGTTGCAGGCCAGATCCCCAGTGGGGGCCACGTGAGAGGCAACCACACAGTGATGTTTTTCTAACTCTATTTCTCCTTTCCTTTTCCTCTCTCTAAAAATAAATAAATAAATAAAATCTTTTTTAAAAAGAAATACAGATGATTGGAAGAAATTACTATGAGGAACTATATGCCAAGAAATTTGAAAACCTAGGTGAAATGGTCACATTCTGGAAAAATACAATCTTCCAAAGATGAATGAAGAAGGAGAAAACCTGAACAGGCAAATAACAGCTGACAAAATTGAAGCAGTAACAGAAAAGCTTCTGACACACAAAAGCCCTGTACCCAATGGTTTCACATGAGAACTCTACAAAGCATTTAAGAAAGAGCTAACCCCTATCCTTCACAGACTATTCCAAAAAATTCAAGAAGATGAAAGGCTCCAAAACTCTTTTTATGAAGCCAGCATCATCCTAATCCCAAAACCAGATAAAGACAACGAAGAAAGAAAACTTCAGACCAATGTCACTCATGAACATACATGCTAAAATCCTCAAAAAATATTGGCAAACCACATACAACCACATGTTAAAAACATCATATACCATGACCAATTGGACAATGCAAAATATTGTACAATATTCACAAATCAATAAATGGAATACATCACATAAACAAAAGCAAAGACAAAAATCACATGATCATAGCAATAAACACAAAAAAAGCATTTGATAGGGTACAGCACCCATTTATGATTAAAACACTCAGAAAAGTGGGAATAGAGGAAGCATTCCTCAACATAATAAAGGCCATATATGAGAGACCTACAGCCAATATCATACTCAATGGGCAAAAGCTTAGACCTTTCCCATTAAGATCAGGAATAAGACAAGGATGCCCACTTTCACCACTCCTATTCAACATATTATTGGAAGTCCTAGTCACAGCATTCAGACAAGGAAACGAAATAAAAAACATACAAATAGGAAAGGAGGAAGCAAAACTGTCATTGTTTGCAGATGACATGATAGTATACATAGAAAACCCTATAGACTCCACCAAAAACTACTCAACCTAATAAGTAAACTGGGCAAAACAGTGGGATACAAAATCAATAGTCAGAAATCAAAGGCATTTTTGTATACCAACATTGAAATATTGGAAACAGAAATCAGGAGAAAAATCCCATTTGTTATAGCAACAAGAATAAACCTAACCAAGGAGGTAGAAGACCTATACTCAGAAAATTACACAATACTGAAGAAAGAAATCAAGGAAGACACAAACAAATGCAAACATGTACCAGGCTCGTGGATCAGAAGACTTAACATTATCAAAATGTCCATACTACCCAAAGCAATTTGTAGATTCAATGCAATTCCTATTAAAGTACCAATGGCATATTTCAAAGATATAGAACAAACATTTCAGAAATTTATATAAAACAAAAAATGACCCCAAGTAGCTGTAGCAATTTTGAGAAAGAAGAACAAAGTGGGAGGAATCACAACACTTGATATCAAACTGTATTACAAAGCTACTGTAATCAAACCAGCCTGGTATTGGCACATACATGGACAGATGGAACAGGATAGAGAGCCTAAAAAATAAACCCAAGTCTCTATGGTCAACTTATACTTAACAAAAGGGGCAGCAGCATAAAATGGAGTAAAAATAGCCTCTTCAACAAATGGTGTTGGGAGATCTGGACAGCTCCGTGCAAGTAAATGAAACTCAACCACCAACTTACACCATACACAAAAAATAAATAGATGGATAAAAGACTTAAATATAAGTTGTGACACCATTAAAGTCCTAGAGGAAAACATCAGCAGAAAAATCTCAGACATTCTACACAGCAACATCTTCACTGATATGTCCCCTAAAAGAGGGGATATAAAGAAAAGAATAAACAAATGGGACCTCATCAAATTAAAAAGCTTCTGCATGGATAAAGAAAACAGCAATAAAATGAAAAGAGAACCACTATATAGGAAAACATATTTGCCAATAATACCTCAGACAAGGGTTAGATCTACAAAATATATAAAGGATTCACACATCTCCACTCCAGGAAGACAAACAACTCAATTAATAAATGGGCCAAGGACTTGAAGAGACACTTCTCCAAGGAGGACATACAGAGGACCCAGAGACATATGAAAAGATGCTCAGCATCACTAGCCATCAGAGAGATGCCAATTAAAACCACAATGAGATACCACTTCACACTGGCCGGAATGGCCAATATAAACAAATAAACAAACAAGTGTTGGACAGGTTGTGGAGAAAAGGGAACCCTAGTGCACTGTTGCTGGGAGTGCAGACTTGTGCAGCCACTGTGTAAAACAGTATGTAATTTCCTCAAAAAACTAAAAATGGAACTGCCTTTTGAGCCAGCAATCGCACTGCTGGTATTATACCTGAAGAGCCCTGAAACACCAATCCAAAAGAACCTATGCAGCCCAATGTTCATAGCAGCACATTTTACAATAGCCAAGAGATGGAAGCAACTTAGGTGCCCATCAGTAAATAAATGGATCAAAAAACTATGGTACATTTACACAATGGAATTCTATGCAGCAGAAAGAAAGAAGGAGCTCCTACCCTTTGCAACAGCATGGATGGAACTGGAAAGCAGTATACTGAGTGAAATAAGCCATGCAGTGAAAGACAAATACCATATGATCTCACCTTTAACAGGAAGCTAAACAACAAAAAAAAACAAGCAAGCAAAATATAACCAAAGACACTAAAATACAAAATGGGTTGACAGTGACCAGAGGGGAGAGGGGAGGGAATTTCAGGGGGGGGAAATGAAGGATTTGCAGGAACTAGTATAAAGGACACATGAACAATGACTAAGGGAAGTGGAAACGGGTGGGAGGTGGGGAGCACTGGGGTGGGGGGTGAGCTGGGATGGGAGTGAAAAACAGAAAACTGTACTTGAACAATTAAATAAAAAACTTGAAAAAAATTTTTAAGAAGCAATGGTACATTTACACAATGGAATAGTAGATGGCAGAGAAAAGGAAAGAACTCCTACTCTTTGCAACAGCATGGATGAAACTAGAGAGCATTATGCTAAGTGAAATAAGCCAGGAGGTGAGGGACAAATACCATATGATCTCATCTTTAAGTGGAACCTAATCAACTAAAGAAAAAAGCAAACAAAATATAACCAGAGATACTGAAATTAAGAACAATCTGACAGTAACCAGAGGGGAGATGGGAGGGCGTAATGGCGGGGAGAGTGGAAGCAAGGGAGGGAGGTGGGTTTGGTTGGGTTGGGGGGTGGTGATGGGGGATAAATTTAGACAACTGTAATTGAACAACAATAAAATAACTGAAGAAAAAAAGGCACATTTTGAAACAAATGTTAGGCCAAAAAAATAAAATAAAAAATATGAAATAATAAAAGATGAAGTTAATTGTCACCAATAAAATGATTGTGTTTGAATGGAAGTTATAATCATACTTACTAACTCCATAGTATGGAAAACCAATTATGATAATAAATGGTTTCATGTTCTTAAAAAATTTTAAATGTTACTTCCTTATGACCCAGCAATCCATATCTGTTAGTTTATCCAAAAATAAAACCCTGAAACACTAATTCAAAAGAAAATAAGCACTTCACCTCAATTTTCATTGCAGCATTATATACAATAGCCAGAATATGGAAGCAGCCCAAGTGTCCATCTGTAAATGAGTGGATAAAACAGCTATGGTGCATTTACATTATGGAATACTACTTGGCTGTAAAAAAAAGAAGAAGAAGATTTTATTTTCTGCAATAGTGTAGATGGACCTGGAGAACATTATGCTAAGTGAAATAAGCCAGTCAGAGAAATAAAAGTACCATGTGATTTAATTCATATGTGGAATCTAATGAACAAACTCATCTAACAAGTAAAATAGGGACAGACTCATGGTAAGAGAGACGTGACAGCTCAGGGCACAGGGTTGGGGTAGGGGTGGAGGAATCAAGCAAAAAAGAAAAAGAACTCATGGACACAGACAACAGTGTGGTGATTAGGGGAGGTGGGAGTGAGGGGATGGGTGTAGGTAAAAGAGGATACAGGGAAGATGAATGGTATTGAAAAAACACACAATAAAAAGTGAACTATTCAAAATAAAACATCCCATGAGGCAAATGTTAGAATTTTTATTTACAAATGTGGAAGTAAAAGTTCTGACAGAGAATACACTGCAATGTTTGTTAGGGTGGGCAGGAATAGGAGGAAGCCCCTGGCTGGACTTCAAATCAAGATGGCCAATGGTCAAAATGGCACCCAGAAACCCCCTGGCTGACGTCCAATCAGAGAGCCGGGAGGGCGGGCTTTGCCAAAAGTGACATCCGCACAGAAACCAATGCCGTATGGCCGCTTTGTTTAGAGGGGACCAATTCCCAGGGGGGCCAAGGGAAATAACCCCCTCCACGCCCCCATCATCCCTATTCAGCGGTGAGCCTCCCTGACCTGCTCTGCAGAGCAGGGAATCTTGCCCAGGCGAATCTACCTCAATAAAGCTCTATATTTAGCCTATTTTTGTAGCTGATTGGCATTTTTTTCCTTGGCAGAGGTTGAGAAAAACCTTTCAATGTTGTCTTAATTTTTTTTTTCAGTTAGTTTAAGTTTACATCACATGGCTTCTGTCAATCCCAATTTATCTTACTAAGCGCTCTCTAAATTATGCTCACTGCTTTTCCCGCCACATCTCTTAAATCAGATCAGGGGCCTAAGAGCTGCCGGTGGGGCCAATGAATAACAACTAAGAAACCATCACCACAACATTTCCACTCAGAATTTCTCATGCAACTCCTCTCACAACTGGAAAAAAGCAAACCCACTGCCCATCCCTTCTGAAACACACAGAGCCCTCCAGTGTATTTCCAGTGGAAACTTAAACCTCTTTGCCAATGCCAACCTACCTTTGATCAACATTTGCAAAAAGCATAAGAATTTGACTTACTGACTAAAATAGGCTTAGGATACCCTACCCAGTAATTCACTTTTGAGAATGCTAAGCTTTTTTAAAGTATTTTTTATTGATTATGCTATTACAGTTTTTCCAATTTTTCCCCCTTTATCCCTCCTCTGTCCTGCCCCCTCAACCCTCCAGCATTTCCCCCCACACACCTTAGTTGAAGTCCATGGGTTCTACGTATAAGTTCTTTGAGTCCTCTGCCTCCTACACCATATTTTATATCTCCCCATCTATTTTATGCCTACCAATTATGCTCCTTCTTTCCTGTAACTTCCACCCCCCATTCCTCCTTTCCCCTTCCCCACTAAAATCCCTCTATGTGATGTCCATTACTCTGGTTCTGTTCCTGTTCTAGTTGTTCCCTTAGTTTTTGTTTTCATTGTTTTTCTTTTCTTTTAGGTTCATTTTTTATAGTTGTCAGTTTGTTGTCATTTTATTGTTCATATTTTTATCTTTTTCTTAGATAAGTCCCTTTAACATTTCATATAATAATAGCTTGGTGATAATGAAATCCTTTAATTTGTACCTGGGAAGTTCTTTATCTGCCTTTCGATTCTAAATGAAAACTTTTCTGGATAGAGTAATACTCTTGGATGTAGGTCCTTGCCTTTCATGACGTCAAATACTTCTTTCCAGCCCCTTCTTGCCTGTAAGGTTTCTTTTGAGAAATCAGCTAATAGCCTGATGGGCACTCCTTTGTAGGTAACTCTCTCCTTTCCTCTTGCTGCTTTTAGGATTCTCTCTTTATCTTTAATCTTAGGTAACTTAATGATGATGTGCCTTGCTGTGTTCCTCTTTGGGTCCAACTTCTTTGGGACTCTGTGAGCTTCCTGGACTTCCTGGAAGTCTATTTCCTTCACCAGATAGGGGAAGTTTTCCTTCATTATTTGTTCAAATAAGTTTTCAATTTCTTGCTGTTGTTCTTCTCCTTCTGGCACCCCTGGGATTCAGATATTGGAATGTTTCAGGTTGTACCAGAGGTTTGTAAGACTGTCTTCACTTTTTTGAATTCTTGTTTCTTCATTTTGTTCTGGATGGAGGTTTCTTTTTTCCTTTTGTTCCAAATCATTGCTTTGAGTTCTGGTTTCCTTCCTGTCACTGTTGCTTCCCCGAATATTTTGCTTTATTTCATTTTGGGTATCTTTCATTTGTTTTTTCATTTTTCAACCAAGCTCAATCAGATGTGTGAGCATTTTGATTACCAGGACTTTAAATTCTCCATCAGATAGGTTGGCCATCTCCTCATCATTAGTTTTCTTTCTGAGGTTTTGTTCTATTCTTTCATTTGGGCCATATTTCTTTGTCTTGGCACACCTGGTAAGTTGTAAGGGGACAGGGCCTTAGGTATTCACTGGAGCAGGGCAACCGTCTTTGCTGCACTGCAGTGCTGCCTGTGGGGGAGGTGCCAGAGAGGGAGCAATGCAGCTCTCCCGCTCATCTGTAGTGCACTTTCCAACAGACTCTCCTGTGAGACTGAGAGTGTCTCCCACTGTGACAACTGCTGTAGTCCACCATAAACTCTGAGCCTCAGTTTCCCCTTAAGTCAGCCCCGCCAGTGCAGCCCGCCACCTCGCTTTGGTTTTTCTGAGCCAGCAGGCCCGATCTGCTGCCTTACCAGTCTGGTTGTTCTGGTTGATTTTTTTCTTTAATTCCTTGTTTGTTGGAGTTCAATGCAGTTTTATTTTCTGGTTCTTCTGGTTGTTTATTGGTTTTAGATTGGTTGTTATCCTCCTTTTGGTTGTGCAAGGAAGTGAAGGGTTTCTACCTACACCTCCATCTTGGCCAGAATTTCGGAATGCTAAGCTTTTAATGTGCTTATTCTAGCTTTCATTGCCATGCATTATAGATTTAAAAAAGAAAAGAAACCATGGCTCCTCTCTGCCTTCCAACTTCATGTCATGAGGAAACCTATATAATTCCAGTTCTAGATGAGGAAAATGGGATAAATAAAGAGTTGGGAGAGAGTATTCCAGGAGTTATCAGCACTGTATCAGACACTACAGAGTTCACTTAGCTGAAGCTCACTCAATGTCGATATTGCTCATCTCCCTTTCTTAACAGTAATATAGTTTTCTTCATACCTTACCCATCCTGATGCAGCCCATATGCTTTAGCAGAAGATGAGTCCATCTCCTTCCAGCCCCCTTGCTTTACCATTGGCTCAGGTAACCAGTCAGCAAAGGAAACTCTCTTCCATCACCATTGGCAACCTGTACACTCATAGGAGCAGAAGGAGAGGTTCATGATCCTCCTTTGTCTGGGGCCCTTCTGTCATCCTAACCCATGATTTAAAATACATCATACTGGTTTGCTCCTTGTTCTTTTGTTTATTATTTTCACTCAACAGTTTGTAGAAACTGAATGCTCCTTGCCATTTCAGCACATATACTTGTATAGCCTGATTTGAGGTTGCTCAACATTGCTGCTTCTTTTGCTAAACTTTTATGTAAACAGAATAAATATGACCTCTCTGTATTGTCCCCTGGGTTGTGTATTCTTTTTTCACTGCAGTCTGAGGCCTGTTAGCTCAAAACCCTGCTGACATCAAACTGAAATTTTTACACATGCAACTATTGTTAAAATAAAGGTTTCTCTCCCCCTTGGGAGTTCCCTTGCCCTCTTACCCTTCAGAGTAGCAACTCTGCGGCTGCTGTCCAATCTGCTCTTGGGAGGGATGACCCTGCATGCAAACCCAGTGAAGTTTTGCAAAAGTAAGCTTGTGTGTGCTACTCCCACCTCGTGGTTATATCTTTTTTCTTGCTCAGTCCCCAAAGCCCACAAGTTTTCCACACTGATTTCTCTTGTGTTTCTTATGGACTTCTAATCCATGGGTCTGGAGTGGGGCTGCATCTCAGCTCTAGATATGGCCAAGCAGCATCCTCACCCTCCAAGGTTATAGGTTTAGGGAAGGGCATGGAACCCAGGTGGGGTCTTTGCCTCCCCATGTATAATATGCAATTTTTTTTGCCCAAATTTTTGAGGGAAAAATAAGTATGTGCATTATACATGGATATAATGATTACATACCATAGGTATAATAATGGGCATAATAACCCCTGGTATAATCCTCACAAAAACGTGAGTGCACATTATACACAAGAGTACATTATACACAGCAAAATACTGTGTATAGAAAGAGCTGCTACAGCAGCCATCCTGACATCTGGAGGAGGAAACCTCTCAGAGTCCAAGGGATCGAAGCCTCCAAAACTCAGTTTCTGTCTCTCTTAAAACTGCCTTTCTCTGTTTTGACCTCATTCTCAAATGGACTAAAGAAAAAAGGTTTCCCCATTCCTCAGAAGAAGATGAAGTGTCTCTGAGGGTGCAGGCAAGAGAGAATGAAGTCCAGGAGACAGAAAGGTCCAGAGAGGACCTCTCTGAAGTCCAGAGAGGTGGATGTTAGGAAGGAAGGAAAGAAGGAAGGGAGGGAGGGAAAAAGGGAGGGAGGAAGGAAAGGAGGAAGGGAGGGAGGAACGAAGGAAAGGAGGGAGGGAGGGAGGGAAGGAGGAAGTCAGGGTACTGATACAAATAATGCCAATGAAAAGAAGTGAAATCTTTGGAAATATTAGAAAGAATTTTATTTATGGGCTTTGCTGAGGACTATCGGCCTAAGAACAGAGCTTTAAGAAGCTTTGGAAGAGTGTCCTGCTTGTCTGGTGTGTCTCAGTGGACTGGGACACACCAGTCCTGTCACGGCCTGGGAGCCAGAGGGTTGCTGGTTTGATTCCCAGCCAGGACACATGCGTGGGTCATGGGCCAGGTTCCCAAGGTGGGTGCTGGTGCACAATAGGCCACACATTGATGTTCCTCTCCCTCTCTTTCTCCTTCCCTTCCACTCTGTCTAAAAATTAATAAATAAAATCTTTTTTAAAAAAGAGTGCTCTAACTTCAGAAAGGGAAAGGGGTTGCTTACATAGGCAGGGAAGTAAGCACAAAGTACATCTGGTGCTGTGTTAGAAATTTCAGTTAGGGTATGTTCAGTTCAATGATTGACAGTTTTACATCAAAACCATTCTAATAATTGTGCATTGAGCATAATTTATCACTTTGGTAATTTAGAAGGAAATACGAGCATCACAATTATTCAATTTTTTTGATTTATTACATTTCAATTTGATATATGTAATGTATATATATATGTATATATATACATTCATATATACTCTTCTTCTTGTGTTTGTGTTGCATAGTATACCTCTGGAAGTTATTATTATACCACAAGTCAGTATGAACTGATGTGAAACTTGATGATATTTATCTTATATTTATTTATTTGTCTGAGAATTATAACTACACTAGTACAGAACACATTTTAAATGGCTTACCCTGAAGAAAAAGTGCAGACATTAAATGCCTTATTGTATGGTTTATTACTGTTCAGATGCAGAGTCCAAGACGGGCCAAGATCCTGATTAAAAGTTGGCTGAAGAAACCCAAAACACTAATTTGGAAGAATATATGCACCCCTATGTTCATTGCAACATTATTTACAATAGCCAAGATTTGGAAGCAGCCCAAGTGCCCATCAGTAGATGAGTAGATAAAACAGCTGTTGTACATTTACACAATGGAATACAACTCAGCTGTAAAAAAGAAGAAAATACTACCTTTTGTGACAGCATGGATGGGCCTCAAGAGTAACATGCTAAGTGAGTTAAGCCAGTCAGAGAAAGACAAGGTCTCATAAGTGGAATCTAATGAACAAACTGAACTAACAAGAAAAATAGAGACAGACTTATAAGGTAGAGCAAGGCTGACAATTGTTGGGGTAGGGACAGGGGGCTGCAGGGGTGGGAGGAATGAGCAAAAAAGAAAAAACAGAAAAAACTCATGGGCATTAACAACAGTGTGGTGATTGCCAGGGGGAGGTGGGGGTAGGGGCAGTGGAGGAGGGTTTAGTGGGGATAAATGGTGGTAGGAGACCTGACTTGGGTGGTGCATACACGGTACACTGTACAGATGATGTGTTGTGGGATTGTGCCCCTGAAACCTGTACTACATTGTCAACTTGTGTCACCCCAATAAATTAAATAAAAAGAAGGAAGAGAATGGGATGCTCTGTGCAGGAACCAGACAGGTAAAGCCAGGTGAGCACAGCTACAACTCACATGCTAGTAGAGAAATGCACTTAACAATCAAAGGGAATTAAAGCAATATTTTAGTTTTCACAGAGCCCAAAATCAAGAAAAGAAAATTAATACTAAAAATCATAATAGTATTTCACAGCAGGGAAAGGCACATTCAGCCATTGCTGACAGTAGTGCAATTAGCAAAAAGCTTGCTTGATGAATTCTTTCTCCGCATTTGTCAGGAGTTACAGAAATGTTCACCTCTTCGACCCTGGATTTTCTATCTGGGGTCTTAGAAAAGATGGATGGGAAACAAAGGCTCAAGTTGACATAACTTCTTTAATAATTTTTTCAGCAATAGTGATTAAATAACTTGTGGTGTGTCTACAAGATAGTGTCTGTATACTGGTACCGTGTGCAGTGTCATATCAAGTGTATTAAGGGAATGGAAAGACTCAAAGTGGTTTCTTTAAAAAAAATCAGGTCAGACAGACGACTCATCAGGAGCCTGGTACCTGTGAGTAAAGACAAAAGTGGCAGCAGCAGGGCCGACTGCCCTCAGGAGGCAGGCACCCCAGAGTAAAGTCAAAGGCAGCAGCAGCGGGACCGGCAGCCATTGGCCAACACCTAAAGACCTCGTAGCTGCTGCTGCTGCAGCTTCCAGGGCGCAGAGGCTTGGTCCACGGCCAGCGTCAGGGTGACTGCCACAGATGACTCATCGGGAGCCCAGCACCTGTGAGGAAAGACAAAAGCGGCAGGGCCAGCTGCCCTCGGCCAGCCCGTAAGGCCTCGGAGCTGTCGCTGCCGCCGCCGCCGCCGCATTAGGGGTGTAGAGGCTTCTGTCTGCAGCCAGTGCCACGGAGGATTCATAGGGAGCCCAGCACCCAGTGGAGCATTGGGTCAGCTGCAGGGTCCTTGGAAGAGCTGGCTCCCTCCCTCACCATAGAGGCGGGGCTGGGTGGCAGAGACCTGTCTGCCTAGGTGTACAGGGAGGGTGGCAAGGACAGGGGGACATGTTCCGTTTCGATCTCTGTGGTTGCCAGCCCACCAGCCTGCCAGCCCAGTAAATTTGAGAGGAGCATTGTCCTAACCAGTCAGGTTGGGGATTGGGCTGGGCTGAGAGGCACACTTTCTGGAGAAGTTTTTACTGGAAAGTGGACTGAGGTGGTTCTCCAGTGAAGGCAGCTTGACTTGCTTCTCACCCAGCCACAGGACTGGGAAGGACCAGTACCAGATCCCGTGGGGCCCAGGCAGCCTGTCGGGTGGGTGGGCGCCCGCACCCCAGTCTGGTAGCCTTGCTGGTGGGTGTGTGTGCGCCTGGGCCTACAACCCATCCCACAGAGGAGTCCTGCCGAAACCAGAAAAACTGGATTGGACAGTTTAAAACCAACAAGGGAGGAGTTTTTTTTGGTTTCTTTGTTTGTTTGTTTTAACTTTTTAAAACTTTTTTCTTTTTTTAAACTTTTTTTTTTAGTAATCGTATATTTTTAAAATTTTATTGTTGCTGTATCTTTCAGTATTCTGTTTCTCTCCTTTCTTTTTTCCTGTTTTAGTCCTTCTTCCTTTCACCACAAACTTATTGCTTTTTCCTCACTTCTCTTGCCCTTTTTTTTGTGTGTTTGTTTGTTTGTTTGTTGCTTTCTATACCACTGTAGATACTTCACAACACATCTCTCGGGTATTAGCCCACTTTACAGGTTCCTGAATTCTATTACTGTAGTGATTAACTCTACTTGCTCACATGCTACATCTATTTACTATTCTTTACTCTCACCTTACTTCAAAATCTGACCACCCGCAACCTCACTGCTTTCTAGATACAACTCACAAACCTCTCCCCAACAAGAGACTTATCTTTGGTCTATCCTTTCTTAAAAGTGGCAAATTGGCTTGAAGATTACACTTAACACTATATATAGCCTAAGGATCTTCTATCTCTTCTCTACCAGCTGTGACTGTAAATATCATAAAGTGCTCTCCTGCTGTCATAAACCATTTTGTCTCCCCCTCCAACTGATCACACACACACAAAGAAAGGAGTAGGTGGAAGCAGAGAACATCAAGATACCTGCAGGAGACTGCACCACTGAATATCACAGGTATTCTACCACAGAAGTTCACACCATAAACCTAGGGAGTCAGAACAGATCAATTTAAGAAGCTGAAGCTAACAAGAAGAGTCTCATAAGCAATGGGAAGACAAAGAAACAATGCCCAAATGAAAGAAAAGGTGGAAGTCTCAGAAATAATGTCAGATGAAAGAGAGGCAAGTCAGCTATCAGATATTGAATTCAAAGCACTAGTTATCAGGTAATTCAAAGAGCTCATGATGAGCTACCAGAAGCTAGAGGGGAGCTACCAGAAACTAGAGGGGAGCTACAATGAGCTCTCCGCAAACTATATCAATGTGAAAAAGGAAATAGAAACTATCAGCAAAGGCCAAGAGGAAATGAAGAATACAAATTTCAGAACTGAAGAACACAGTAGAAGGAATGAAAAGTAGAATCTATGAGGCAGAAGATTGGATCAGCGAGGTGGAGGAAACAGTAGAAAGAATCTCCAAGAGAGAGCAAGAAAGGGAAAAGAGGCTCAAAAAGAATGAAGAGGTACGAAAGAGAAATGCAAGATAATATGAAACATAATAATATCCAAATAATAGGAATACCAGAAGGAGAAGAACAAGAACAAGGGGGAGAAAACCTATTTGAAAGAGTAATGATGGAAAATTTTCCTACTTTCATGAGAGAAAAAGTTACACGAGTCCAGGAATCACAGAGAGTCCCATTCAAGAGGAACCCAAACAGGCCCACTTCAAGAAACATCATCATTAAAATGGCAAAATTCCAAGACAAAGAGAGAGTCTTAAAGGCAGAAAGGGAAAAAAAGGAAGTTACATACAAGGGAGTCCCAATAAGGTTAACTACTGACTTCTCAATGGAAACACTCCAAGCAAGAAGAGAATGGCAAGAAATATTTCAAGTAATGAAAACCAGAGGCCTACAACCAAGGCCACTTTACCCAGCAAGGCTCTCAATCAAGATAGAAGGCCAAATAAAGGGCTTCCAAGACAAAAGAAGTCTAAAAGAATATGCCTCCACTAAACCAGCTCTACAAGAATTACTAAAAGGACGGCTTTAAGGAAAGGAAAGAAAAGAGAGAGACAGAGCGGAACTCTGGTACAAGAATGGCAATGAATAAGTACCTATCAATAATAACCTTAAATGTAAATGGATTAAATGCTCCAATTAAAAGACGTAGAATAGCTGAATGGATAAGAAAGCATGACTCACACATATGCTGCCTACAGGAGACCCACCTCAGGACAAAAGACCATCACAGAATAAAAGTGAAAGGCTGGAAACAAATGTTCTAAGCAAATGGTAAAGAAAAAAAAGCCGGGATAACAATTCTACTATCAGACAAAACAGACTTCAAAAAAAAGGGCCATAAAGAGAGACCCAGAAGGCCACCTCATAATACTCAAGGGAAGAATCCACCAAGAAGACATTAACATCATAAATATGTATGCACCCAACATAAGAGCACCCAAATATATAAGAAAAATCCTAGAAGACTTCAAGAAAGATATTGACAGCAACACAGTTATAGTAGGGGATTTTAACACCCCACTGTCAAAAATGGACAGATCTTCCAAACAAAATGTCAACAAAGATATAGCTGCACTAAACAACAACCTAGATGAAATGGACTTGACTGATATATATAGAGCCCTTCATCCCAAAGAAGCTAAATACACATTCTTTTCAAATGCACATGGAGCATTTTCAAAGATAGACTACATGATAGGACACAAAATAAGCCTCAACAAATTCAAGAAAATAGAAATCATACCAAGCATTTTCTCTGACCACAAGGGACTGAAATTAGAAACCAACCCCACAGGAAAAAACCCAAAACACCCAAAATCATGGAGACTGAATGGTATGCTATTAAACAACGAGTGGGTCAAGACTGAAATTAGGGAAGAAATCAAAAAGTCTCTGTAAATAAATGAAAATGAACTCACCACAGCCCAAAACTTATGGGACACAATGTAGGCAGTCCTTAGAGGAGAGTTCATAGCAATACAGGCTTACCTAAAGAAAATAGAAACATTTCAAATAAACAACCTAACCCGACACCTGCAAGAACTTGAAGAACACAAAAAAGACAGCCCAGAACAAGTAGAATGAAGGAAATAACCAAGACCAGATCCAAATTAAATGACATAGAGACTAAAAGCACAATTCTAAGGATCAATGAATCCACGAGTTGGTTTTTTGAAAAGATAAACAAAATAGACAAACCTTTAAGTAGGCTCATTAAGAAAAGGAGAGGACACAAATAAACACAATCAGAAATGAAAGAGGAGAGATTACAACTGATACCACAGAAATAGAAGGGATTGTAAGAAATTACTATGAAGAACTGTATGCCAAGAAATTTGAAAACCTAGGTGAAATGGACAAATTTCTAGAAAAATATAATCTTCCAAAGCTCAATGAAGAAGAAGTAGAAAGCCTGAACAGACCAATAAAAGCAGATGAAATTGAAGCAGTAATAAAAAAAACTCCCATCAAACAAAATCCCTGGACCAGATGGTTTCACAGGAGAATTCTACAAAGCATTTAAGCAAGAGTGAACCCCTATTCTTCACAGACTATTCCAAAAAATCCAAAAGGAGGGAAAACTCCCTGACTCTTTTTATGAAGCCAGCATCATCCTAATTCCAAAACCAGATAGAGACACAACAAAGAAAGAAAATTACAGGCCAATATCGCTGATAAACATAGATGCTAAAATTATCAACAAAATATTGGCAAATCGCATCCAACAATACATCAAAAAGATCATACACCACGACCAAGTGGGATTCATTCCAGGGATGCAAGGATGGTTCAATATTTGCAAATCAGTAAATGTAATGCACCACATAAACAAAATCAAAGACAAAAACCACATGGTCATATCGACAGATGCAGAAAAAGCTTTTGACAAGGTTCAACACCCATTTATGATAAAGGTACTCAGCAAAGTGGGAATAGAGGGAGCATTCCTCAATATAATAAAGGCCATATATGAAAGACCTACAGCCAACATCATACTCAATGGGCAAAAACTAAAAGCTTTTCCACTAAGATCAGGAACAAGACAAGGTTGTCCACTTTCACCACTTCTATTGAATATAGTATTGGAAGTTTTAGCCACAGCGATCAGACAAGAAAAGGAAATAAAAGGCATTCAAATTGGAAAGGAGGAATTAAAACTGTCATTGTTTGCAGATGACATGATAGTGTACATGGAAAATCCTATAGACTCTACAAAAAAATGCTCAAACTAATAAATGAATTTGGCAAAACAGCAGGTTACAAAGTCAATATCCAGAAATCAAAGGCACTTTTGTATACCAACAATGAATCAGCAGAAGCAGAAATTTAAAAAAAATCCCATTCGATATAGCAAAAACAAAAATAAAATATCTGGGAATAAATCTAACCAAGGAGGTAAAAGACCTGTATGCAGAAAACTAGACAACACTGAAGAAAGAAATCAAGGAAGACACAAATAATGGAAACATATACCATGTTCATGGATTGAAAGAATTAACATCATCAAAATGTCCATACTACCCAAAGCAATTTACAGATTCAATGCAATACCTATTAAAGTTCTGATGGCATATTTCACAGACATAGAACAAACACTTCAAAAATTTATATGGAACCATAAAAGACCCCAAATAGCAGGTGTAATGTTGAGAAAGAAAAACAAAGCAGGAAGGATCGCAATACCTGATATCAAAGTGTATTACAAGGCCACTGTAATCAAAACAGCCTGGTACCGGCATAAGAACAGGCACATAGACCAATGGAATAGAACAGAGAGCCCAGAAATAAACCCAACTCTCTACAGTCAATTAATATTCGACAAAGGGGGCAATAACATAAAATGGAGTAAAGACAGCCTTTTCAACAAATGGTGTTGGGAGAACTGGACAGCTACATGCAAAAAAATGAAACTTGAGCACCAACTTACACCATACACCAAAATAAATTCAAGGTGGATAAAAGACTTAAATATAAGCCGTGAAACCATTAAAACCCTAGAGGAGAGCCTTGGCAAGAAAATCTCAGATATTCCACGCAGCAATATTTTTACTGATACGTCCCCTAGAGCAAGGAACATAAAGGAAAGAATAAACAAATGGGATCTCATCAAAATTAAAAGCTTCTGCATGGCTAAGGAAAACAGTATCAAGATAAAAAGAGAAGCAACAGCTTGGGAAAACATATTTGCCAATGATACCTCAGACAAAGGTTTAATCTCCAAAATATACAAAGAACTCATTCGGCTCCACTCAAAGAAGACAAGCAACCCAATTAAAAAATGGGCAGAGGACTTGAACAGACATTTCTCCAAGGAGGACATACAGAGAATCCAGAGACACATGAAAAGATGCTCGATATCACTAGCTATCAGAGAGATGCAAATTAAAACCGCAATGAGATACCACTTAACACCAGTCAGATTGGCTATCATAAACAAAGAAACAAACAACAAGTGCTGGAGAGGTTGTGGGGAAAAGGGGACTCTAGTTCACTGTTGGTGGGATTGCAGACTGGTACAACCACTATGGAAAACAGTATGGAATTTTCTCAGAAAACTAAAATTGGACTTGCCTTTTGACCCAGCCATTCCACTGCTAGGATTGTATCGTAAGAACCCTGAAACACCAATTCCAAAGAACATATGCACCCCAGTGTTCATAGCAGCACAATTTACAATAGCCAAAAGTTGGAGGCAACCTTGGTGCCCGTCAGTAAATGAATGGATCAAAAAACTATGGTACATTTACATGATGGAATTCTATGCAGCAGAAAGAAAGAAAGAGCTCCTACCTTTTGCAACATTGTGAATGGAACTGGAAAGCATTATGCTGAGTGAAATTAGCCAGGTGTTGAAGGACAAATACCATATGATCTCACCTTTAACAGTAAGCTAAACAACAAAACAAACAAGCAAGCAAAATATAACCAAAGACACTGAAATAGAGAATAGGCTGACAGTGACCAGAGGGGAGAGGGGAGGGAATTTCAGGGGAAATAGGGGAGGGATTTAGAGGCACATATATAAAGGATACATGGACAACAAGTGGGAAGGGTGGAAATGGGAGGGAGAGGGGAGCACACGGGATGGGATGGGATGGGAGTAATAGACAGAAAACTGTACTTGAAAAATAATTAAATTAAAAAAATTGGGGGGAAAAATCAGGTCAGGAGGATAAATGAACAAACCCTAAATAACACAATGGGGATAGTCATGGATAATAATAGTAATAGCCAACATGTAGCCAGTGCTTGCTGTGTGCTGGGTATTGTGTAAGAGCTTTGCACTTGCTAATTCATCAGGTCCTTGGAGCATCCATCTGCAGCAGCTCCTACTATTTCCCATGTTACAGGTGAGACACTAATGTATGGATCATTTCAGTAACTTCCCCTCAGGTCTCACAGCTGGTAAAGGGCAGAGAGATGCCAGAGTCCCAGGGAAGTGGACAGAGGGACCTTCTTCCCTAGTGGAAACTTGTACTGGCAGCCCTTTTCTTCCTTTATTCTTCCCTGTGCCCCCTCTATATAAAGTGTGCTTTTCAGATACTTTGATTTGCCCATACTGCCCTCCCCATACCAAAGTCCTCTCATCCTTCTGCTCCATTTAAACCCTGTTCCTCCAAGAAGTGCTCCCTGAATACCCAAGCCATGGGCACAGCTTCCATTCTGAGTCCCAAGTCTCTCTCTACCCTGAATATTAACTATTCAGGGTGCACCCTCAGAATATTCCATCCTCCAATGAAGGGATCATCAGCCTCTGTCAGTTCATCTCTCTCCATTTACTAGTAAGGAAACTGAGACCCAGGAGGGAAAAGAGACTTGTCCACGGTCCCACAGCTGGTCAGCACTTGAGTGCCTCACTGATTCCATGACTTCTCTGGTATGCCTTGAAGCCCAGCAGGATCAGGAGCCCCATGGATGCTGAACAATGTTTTCAAATGAATGACTAATGGAGTGGAAGAGGTTCATCCCCTGGGATGTGGCTGCCAGTTCTGTGAGCATTAAGACACACTAGGAGGAGGAAAGGCAGACGAGAGAGGGAGGGCGGGGAGGGGAAGGTGGGGCAGAGACTGCCCTCAGGAGAAATTGATTACCTTGGGGATTAGGTCTGCTTTGCCAGACCAGTGAGGAGGACAGGACAGTCAAAAGGCTTCGGGACAGAAAGGAGAAATCGTCTTGCCTGGGAACCAACTGGACACCACTGAGATACTGGCATCTCTGACCTGGGCCAGGGGGTGATGAACACCAGGATGCCTATAGCCCATCGGGAGTAACTCCACAAGTGTCCCCTGATCCTGCTGTCCTGCGGTGAATCTGCCAGCAACTCCAGCCCCCTTTCCATCCCTTGACTTCTAGGTTAGATGGGGCCTCTGGGGCTAAGACAGGCCTGGGCTAGGACAGAGCTTCAGAGGTCCATGCCAGGAGACTGGGCACCTAGGTCCCCAGCTTCACTCACTGCTCTGCTCGGAGTGGGACTAGAAAAGAGTTCTTCCCTGAGCAGAGGAATCAGATTGAAGTCGCAGCTTTAGGGGTGATGGTAGCAGTTCAGCAAAGGTACAGCCAGGGGAAAGAAACCAGGGATCCCTGGCTGTGTGATCTCTAACCAGCCTTGCCCCTGTTGGGCAGAAGGAGGCTGAGGAGTGATAGCATTCCCTGAGCACAGTGGGCCAGCCCAGACGGTCACCACACTGAAGGTTGTCCATCCCAAGTCTGGGTTTCTAGACCCCTCATTCCCTCTAATCCACCCAGTCTCTCTGACAAGGTAAGGAGAGAAGAATATAGCTGGTTGAGGAAGGTAACCCTTGGAGCTAAGACTGAAGAAGAAAGCTGGGAACAATGATGGAGGTCTTCAGATGCCACACTTAGCAGCTTGTGCTGTACTGGATGGGCACTGGGTAGCCTGGCAGGGCAGTTCAGCTAAGTGGAAACATCTCTCAGAATCCCCAGGGCTTTACAGCTCTGGCTTTCTCCCTCTCTAAGGCTTTCAATCCCAGCCTACAGGAAACACACTGAAGTCTCTGGGAGAAGACAACATATCTGTCCTCAAGACCCAGGACTTCTAGCCTGGAGGGGGACCAACCCACAGACTGTACAGACAGGGTTGAGGCCTGGCATACTGCTCTTCAGGTGAGAAAAGCCAACTGTGTCTTCTTTGTGTGTCTTCTGTGTCTGTAAGCCCCTGCTGGGCTTCAAGGCATACCAGAGAAGTCATGGAATCAGTGAGGCACTCAAGTGCTGACCAGCTGTGGGACCGTGGACAAGTCTCTTTTCCCTCCTGGGTCTCAGTTTCCTTACTAGTANCCAGGACTTCTAGCCTGGAGGGGGACCAACCCACAGACTGTACAGACAGGGTTGAGGCCTGGCATACTGCTCTTCAGGTGAGAAAAGCCAACATTCCTCTGTGTCTTCTTTCCTTGTGTCCTATCTCCTCCCACCCCACTCCACTGTGCATCGAAGTGTAGGGAAGAAGAGGCCACATTTTAGCTGTCCCCACCAACAAAACATCACCCTCTGCCTTCCCATTCTCTCTCCCTTCCCACTCCCAAGTCCCTAACTTGGAGGGAGGTGGTCTCCTACTCATTCTTCCAACCCCAGTTCAAATCTCACCTCTTCTTGGGAATCTTCCCCAAATCAGCCAAGCAGAGGAAATTGCTCATTCTCTGTTCATAGAGTCAGTGTTGTGCATATCACATTGTGCTTGACTGGAGGTCAAGGACAATGGCTGATCTACCTTTTTGGTCCTAAAGACCAACACAATGCCAAAGCCAAAGCAGGCAAGCAATAAATAAACATAAAATGTAGTTTTGAGCTGTTATATTGCCACCTGCAAACTCCACACAGCCTGACGCAGCTACAGCCCAGTATCCAATAAAGAAAAATGCTGACAAAGCAGAGGATGACCACAGTGAAGAAGAACCTGAAATTAAGTTTTATTAGAAAGAATATAAGACATCAGGGGTATTTCAGTTGGAGAAAAGAAGACTTACTAGATTTAAGATGAATTCTTTTGACCACTCTGTAAAATCCACAGAAAAAGCAGAATTGATGTATAGCACCCACTGGGCAAAACTGGGTACAGTGTTCTCCTTTGTAGAGTCCCGACTCTGAGAAGTCCCAGCTCTTGTAGAACTAGGTATATAGCTACAGCCCTCCAGCAGTAGACTGACCAGATTGCCTCTGGTTGCATCAGGAAGAAGCCATTGGAAGTTGAGAGAAAGGGAATGAATGTCTACTGAGGCATTCATTCTCTGCTACATGATTATATATATACTGCCTTATTTAATCTTAATGGCAACCCTGTAAGAGAGAAACAACCCCCATTTTATAGATGAGGAGATGTGGATGAAATGAAGAGAAGTCCATGTTCACACAGCCAGTCAGTATTAAAAAACCAGCTGACTCTGCCCCCAAAGCCATGTTCTTTCCTCTGTGTCACACAACTGGCCACCTTGGTGGGGAGGGAAGGTCAGGGGCTCTGCAGAGAAGAACCCTGCACCCCGAAAGAGAATGGATTGGAGAGGGGCAAGATCCTGGCTCTGCAACATGACAGACTATGCTGGAGTAGGGGTGCGGTGGGGTTGGCATAAGCAGATGAAATCATGTCAGCCAATGGGTGACAGTGATAAAGAAATAGAAAAATTAAAAATAGGATCTATCAGGGGCTTCTGGAAAGCAACAGGAATGGACACTGCAGTTGGCCCACAATCTTCTCATTTCTACCCTTCTTTTACCTCTGTTTTCACTAATTGCTTTTTAAAAGCTTCACTCAATAAATATTTATTGGATACATTTTGTGGACAGATCACTGGGCAAGATAGTGATATGCAGCTCCTTCCTGCAAGGAGCCTCCCTGCTAACAGCAGGGAGCTGACTTTGTGTACTCTGGGATTTCACTGAAACTTTGCCCTCTTTCCTGACAAAGCAGGAACAGGCTAGGCTACTAATAGAACATTTCTAGAAGCTGTGGAGCAATGGAAGGAAAGTGCATATTTTAAGGAAGCAATTGAGTGGGAGACAAAAGGAGTGCATTGTTTCCAATATAACTGAAGTCACTTGGGACACTAAGTTTTCTGCCAATGAGGTCAGAGCACAGACAAACCTTGTCTCAGTGTCACGTGTAGATGTCTGACCTTCATTCAATGCCTCTAACAATAACCCCACACAATCCTTTGCCGGGGTCTGGATGCCCAGTGCCTCCCACACCATACTCCGACTACTGGGTGAAACCCTGTTTGTTCTCTAAAACCTAGTTCAAATCTTTGAATTCTTCCCAAATTCCTCCTTTCAGGATAATTTACCCTGACTTAGTTCATAAAATTAGTAAAGTATGACACACTCTGCTAGCTACACTAGGTTGAACTGTTTGCCAGCAAAAGCTAAGGCTCACTAGTCTCTCTCTTCCCCACGTACCTAGTACAGGAGTCACCAAACTATGGCACAAAGGCCAAGTCTGGCCTCCTATCTTTTTTTGTAAATGAAGTTTTATTGGAACACATCCGTGGCCATTCATTTACATATATTGTGCCTGTTTTCATGCTACAACAGCAGAGTTGAGTAGCAAGCTGCAACAGAGACCATAAGGCCCACAAAACTAAAATATTTACTATATGATCCTTTACAAAAAAAGGTTTGCTGATCCCTGAGCTAGCACATCATGTGTGGCGAATAAGTGGATGCAGCAAGGTGCTCTGTGAGGATACTTCAAGGGGTGTTCAGATGACCTGGGTCCCAATTTTGCCCCTGAATCTTTGTTTGACTAAGCAAGTGATAATGATAGAAAGATAGATAGATAGATAGATAGATAGATAGATAGATAGATAGATAGACTTCTGCATGCCTATTATATGCTAGATACTATGCTAACTATTTTAAATTTATTATCTACTTTATCCTCACAACCAACTCCAGGGAGACTACTAGTATTTTTCTCATTGGAAGAAGAAGAAACTGAAGCACAGAGGGGTGAAACTTCCTGAGTGGCAGAGCCAGGACTAAATCTGGTCTGATATGTTCCAAAGCTGGAGACCACCCGCTACCCTAGGACTCCCTTCTGAGATTCCGTTTCTTCATACAATTAAGATTATTGAGTGAGTAATGTGTTTTTAAAGCCATGTTTAGGAAGCAGAAATTTTTAAATATTACATGAAACACCAACATGCAGAAGTCTACCTAGAGATGCCAGAATTTAGACCTGCTGCCTCATCTCATCCCTCAGCATCGCCACCTGTCTGGTCACCCCATGGCCCTGGCCAACCTCACCTTCACCCCCAAGTTCCTCCTTATGGGCCTGATGGAAAGCTCTGACACACACCCGCTGCTGTTCCTGCTCTTCCTTGGCATCTATCTGCTCAACGCCCTGGGAAACCTGAGCATGGTGGTGGTAGTGAGGTCCGACAGGGCTCTCCAATCCCCCATGTATTACTTCTTGGGTCACCTGAGCCTCGTGGACATCTGTTTTACCACGGTCACTGTCCCCAGACTGCTGGCCAGCCTGCTTCACCCAGGCCAGGCCGTGTCCTTCCCAGGATGCTTTGCCCAGCTGTACTTCTTCGTGGCCCTGGGCATCACCGAGAGCTACCTCCTGGCAGCCATGTCCCATGACCGCGCGGTGGCCGTCTGCTGGCCCCTGCACTACGCTGGGATCATGACGCCCTGGCGCTGCACAGTGATGGTCGCTGCGTCCTGGGCCCTGTCCCACCTGCACTCGCTGCTCCACACGCTGCTCATCTCCGCGCTCTCCTACCCGCGCTCCTCTCTTGTGCGCCACTTTTTTTGTGACATACCGGTGATGCTGAGCTTGGCTACTTCAGACACATCGGCCCCAGAGGCTGCCATCTTCTCCGAGGGCCTGGCCGTGGTGCTGACCCCGCTGCTCTTCGTGTCTCTCTCCTACGGGCGCATCTTCCTCGCGGTGTTAAGGATGAGGTCTGCAGGCAGCCGTCGCCGTGCCTTCTCCACCTGCGGGGCCCACCTGGTTGTAGTGTCACTTTTCTTTGGTTCTGTCCTCTCCGTCTATTTCCGGCCGTCATCTGCCTACTCAGCCCGCTACAGCCGCCTGGCCAGCGTTGTGTATGCGGTGGTCACACCGACCTTGAACCCTTTCATCTACAGCCTTCGCAACAAAGAAGTCAAGGGTGCCCTAAAAAGGGGACTCAGCTGGAGGGCTGCACCCCAAGAAGTGTAAATATAGTTATTACCCTGGATGAATGGCTCAGTCGGTTGAGGTTCCTCCTGTACCAAAATGTAGGGTCGATCCTGGATCAGGGAACATACCCAGGTTGACAGTTCAGTCCTTGGTCAGGGTGTGTATAAGAGGCAACTGATGGATATTTCTCTCTCACACTAACGTTTGTCTGTCTATCTATCTATCTATCTATCTATCTATCTCTATCTTTATTTCCCTCCCCACCACCCATGATTTTCATGGTAAAAAAAATTAAAAATAAATATAAACATAAAATTCTTCATGACTATTGCCCAACCCAACCTCCACTCCCATTCTAGTTATTAGTTCAATACTTCTCTTTCTCTCAGTCTCTGTCCCCTGTCATTCTTCCATGGTTTGGAAGCATAACTCATATCATTCTCTGTGTGTTATTCTGCAATTTCCCTTTTTCATGAAACAATGTGTAGGAGATCTCTTATTACTACAAATAGAACTTCATTTTTAACCTCATAGAGCCCTATACTGTGACATTGTACAAACATTCTTATTGATAAATTCTTGTGCTTTTTCAGTGTTTCACTATTTCAATGGTGTAATGATATTCTTATAAGAAAAACTATGAAAGGTAAAAGAGGAATAATCGTACACTAGGCTCTGTCCTGGGTGCTCTATACATCCATCTCATTTAAACTGCACAAGATTCCAGGGTGGGGGGGGAGGCAGGATTATTATTCTCATTGCACAGACAGCAAACAGGCTTAGAGAAACCAAGCAGCTTTCCCAAAGTCATAAAGCTAAGACATTTATCTTCTTCAGTGGTTTTAGTCTGATCAATGTTTTTCACCATTTTAAGCAAAATTTGAGTAATATTTAAGTCCTTAAGGTATAATTTTCCTCAGATTTTTAATTTCTTGTTTTAAAGTTGTATATAGTATTCTCATGATTTTTAATGTCCCTTTTGGCTGTTAATTTTGCTCCTTTTCCACTCCTAGAGCTCTTTATTTATGCATTTCTTCTTGTTTTATATGCTAACATTTTATCTCACATTACTATTTATTTCCAAAGAACTAGCATTGAATTTGCTATTATTCCTCTATTGTTTCTTGATTTTCAACCCTACTTTTTCATTTTCATATTTTTTAATTCCTTCCTCCTATTTTCCTTGTGTTGATTTTGTTATACTTTTCTAGATTTTTGTGGCTTATATGTCCTCTGACTTCAGGAGAGGGGAGTTTCTGCTATGTTCACTGTTGATGGAACGTGACATCTCTCCTCTTAGCATTAATATGTTACTTTTCTTTTGAGAAGGGAGCTGATAGCCTTCTCAGGGCTCTCTTGTTCTGCTGATTCTCTTAAGCTCCGCCATCTTCTATCTGGTTCTGGTCTCTGTCCTCCAGCTGCTACAGGGTGCCTCAGCCCTTATCCTGATGGCCTTTGGAGACACACTGGCCCTCAGCTCAACTGCCGTCTAGTCTTCACCAGGGCATGTAAGAACTTTTCACATGTTTATGGCACAAAGTGGTTGAGCAGATTTGTGTTTGTGTGTATGTGGAGATGGAGGTGGAATTTTAAACATTGTTTCATCATGGCTCAGCACTGCCATGATGTGGCTGCACCATGTAGTGGGGGGCTCTTCTGCAAAGCTGCCTCTTCCCAGAGTAGGAGCCAACAAGGATGGAGCTCTCTCTATGCCTTCCAAGTTCACTATGCCCAAAACTACTTGGAAAATTCTATCATTCCCCTTCCTGGTTGCGGGAGAACCAAGAACAGGGCCCCACACCAACATTTAAATTCTCATCAGAAACACTCTTATTTTATATTATTCTTGAAGAGGTATGCAAAGTAATTCAAAAAGAGAAAAAACTGAACTAAATATTTGAAAGGAGTATGCACAATTATCAATATTTATATTCTCTTTGATTGTATGTCTTCAATAACCAAATATTTAACTGAAAATTCTTATTAGAAAACAATAAGAAGATTCAATAAGGTGGACTGTTGTGAAGTTGATATACAAAACGATTAGTAACTCTTCTATGTACACAAATAATTACCTTTCCCAAGACACAAGTATAACCACCCCCAACATTTTTAACGTACAATACCTAGTACTAAATGTAGAAAATAATATACAGATATTAAACTAATAAATCTATAGCCTTCAAGTAAGAAAACTTGAATGAATGGAAATACATTCCTTATTTATAGTTTGTAAGACAACTGTATAAATAGCCAACTCTCCTTTAGAAGTCAATGTGATAAATCAATCTAATTCCAGTTAATTTCCCAACATATTTTTGTAGATATTTAACAAGATAGATCTGAAGCATATCTGAAAAGATGTGTGTGCTGGGAAAGTTTTGGAAGAGAAGTATATTGAGAAGGGCTTGTCATACAAGATGTTTTAGATATATTATTATGAAGGCATACTTTATATAGTGCCAGTACATAAATAAGATGACATCAATATAATAGAGTCCAAAAAGAGACTCAAGTATATATGAGTACTTAGTACATCGTGCAGGTAGTTTTTAACATTGGGGAAGATGGGGACAACTATCTTGCTGGGAAAGGGAAGAAGAAAAAGAGAGAATTGCCCTTAGGCCAAATTTTAGGTAGATCAAAGGTAACTATGTGGAAACTAAAACAGTACAAAAACTAGGAAAAAATAAATGAGATCATATAATTTTGGGATAAAAAATGCTTGCTAAATGAGTTAAAGAAAAAAGATGTATCATGAAGTAAAAATTAACTTATTTATCTACTTTGAAATTCATAATCTGCAGTAAGGGCAAAATACGCTACTACTAAAGTAAAAAATGCCACCAATATGATAAAGTGAGACTTTCCATACTAGGAAAACAGAAATCAACTCAAGGCAGAATACATGCACAAATAACACACCAAAGGCAAAGTAGCTAATCAATATGCAGAGGTGTTTGACCTCACTGACACATACAGAAATTCAGTTTAAAAAAAGTAAAATCTTATCTTTTTTATCAGGTTGATCAGTACTTTGATAGCAAAATATCCAGTATTGGAAACATAGTTAAGAAACAACCACTCTCATTTACTTTTGCAGGGAGTTCACCTTAGAAGAATTTTATGGAGACAATTTGGCAATCTCTACCCTATTATTAAATGTTCATATCCTTTGATCTAGTTCACCCATTTCTAAGAATGTGTCCCTAGAAACACAGGAAAAGTCTGTCAAAAACATATGGAACAGAAAATAAAGTCTAAGCATTGTTCAAAATAATAAAAAACTGAAAACAATCCAAATGTCCATCAAGAACAGATTATTTACAACAAACAAGTGTTGGAGAGGATGTGGAGAAAAGGGAGCCCTGGTACTCTACTGGGACTCCAGACAAGTGCAGCCACTGTGGAAAACAGTATGTAATTTCCTCAGGAAACTAAAAACGGATCTGTCTTTTGACCTGGCACTTCCACAGCTGGGGTTATACCCTAAGAATCCTGAAACACCAATTCAAAAGAACCTATGCACCCCAATGTTCATGGCAGCACAATTTACAATAGCCAAGTGCTGGAAGCAACCTAAGTGACCATCAGTAAGTGAATGGATCAAAAAGCTAGGGCACATTTACACAATGAAATACTATGCAGCAGAAAGAAAGGAGCTCCTATTCTTCATGATGGCATGGATGGATCTGGAAAACATCACACTGAGTGAGATAAACCAAACAGTGAAAAACAAATACCATATGATCTAACCTATAAGTGGAACCTAATCAACAAAAAAAGCAAGCAAAATATAATCAGAGACATTTAAATAAAGAACAAACTGACAGTAACCAGAGGGGAGGTAGGAGGGATGGGGGGGATGGGGAAGGGTCATCAAAGAACACATATAAAGGACACATGGACAAAGGCAAAGTGGGGTAGGATCAAGGGTGAGAGGTGGGAATGGCTGGGGGTGGGGGAGTTGTGGGGGGAAAATGGAGACAACTGTACTTGAACAACAATAAAAAAACAAACAAACCAAAAGGGTAACACAAAAAATCACATTCAGAATTCAAAATCCAGAAATGTAAAATCTCAGTGTATAAACGTTGAATTTTCTTTTTCAAAGCATATACCTACTTTATTTTATTATTATTGTTTTACATTATTTTAATTGTTGATACTATTACAAAAGGGCCCATTCCCTGCCCACCCCCACCATTTGCCCACCTCCACCCAGCCCCCACTCCCCCTTTCCTTTGGCCACCACCACACTCTTTTCTGCATCTATGTGTTTTGCACACATATTCTGTGGCTGATCTCTTCACCTTCTTTCATCCAGCCCCTCACTTCCCTCTCCTCTCTGAGACCTGTCACTCTTGAACATTGAATTTTCCTCTGCTTCCAGCTCCCTAATCATTGTTGCAGGTGGCAGTGCATCTTGAAGAAGAAATTTTGCCTTTGAAAAGGCCAAATTGTAAAATTTCTAAATTGTAAAAATCTGTAAAATTATAATGGCTAATTATAATCCTAATTAGTTTCACCACTGGTCATATTAACACATATAAAGATTTTCTTGAAATCAAATTTCTGCGATGTTTTAAATAAACCTGACTTACTCCAAAAAAACCCAGATTATTTAATAAATTGTAGTTAATGCATCTATTCCAGAAAACACTATTTAACTTCTAAAAGAGTTACATGTCCTTGTATGAAATGATTAATTCAAAGCACATTTTAGCCCTGGCTGGTGTAGCTCAGTGGATTGAGCATGGGCCTGTGAAGCAAAGGGTTGCTGGTCCTATTACCAGTCAGGGCACATGCCTGTGTTGCAGGCCAGGACCTCAGTAGGGTACACGTGAGAGGCAACCACACATTGATGTTTCTCTCCCTCTCTTTCTCCTTCTCTTCCCCTCTCTCTAAAAACAAATAAATAAAATATTTTAAAAATCTAGCTGAAGGGATTTCATTTAAAAAATGTGCATTTTATATGAAAACAATGAGGAAATAACATGTATAATTTAGACTTATTTATTTATTATATACAATGTTAGCCTGAATATTTCCCAACTTTTAAATGCCTTCATGGGAGGGAGCAGAACTAGGGAGGGCCCTCATATTCTACCTCATTATTTATTTTTTTTATTGTTTAGATATTTCCCAGTGAGAATGTATTATTTCTATAATCAATAAATATTTTTGAAACAAATGAAGTTAAAGTTGTCATTATTAGGAAAAGTTATGAATGGATATTAAGGTATAAATTCATTTCAGGAAACAGGAAAATGCATTCAAATCAATAAATATTTATTCTACACACCATTGTGGACCGCTCTGCCTGGTTCTAGGAACTGTAACTCGACCCCCTGTAGCTAACGACCTCTGGAATGCGATCCGCAGGAGACAGAGGAGATCTTGAGACAAAGGAGACAAGGAGACCTTGTATCTGGTAGCAAATGCTGCCTCAGTTTTCTCCCTGCTCCCAAAGCATGGTCGAACGGGTAAGACCCCTCAGAGGAGGGGTAACCTAAGCCAGACACGATCACTTGGGAGGCCTTCATAGAAGGACTCGGGGGTGCTGCAACGAAGAGCAACGGACTCTACTGGCCCCCTAGCTTTGACAAAGCCGGAGTCCCCGTGTCTTCTGGGAGAAATGCTTCCTTGCTCTAATCCCCTTAAGCCTGAATACCTGATGGGGAGGGGTGCAGCTCCTTGCCTTGCTAGAGCATGTCCTGGGGAAAAATCTGGCATCCCAAAGACTTCCTGATAAACCCGTGAAATCTGCTCTGCTAAGAGTGCTTTCGTTCATGTGTTAAGGGTCCCAGCAAGAAGCCCTAAAACTCTTCCTGACAGACTCTGACTCAGACTAAGCCCTCAGAGTTCTTTGAAATGTTATCTACTGTTTGATCCTTGCCCCCTGTATTCCCGTGTATTACAACCCAATAAAAGCCCTTGGAGGAAGAGATTCAACGCCTTTTTCCCCTGAGAAACTGGCCACTGCTCAAGGCCTTTTTCCTCTGGGAAACTGGCCACTTCTCCTCCCCAAGCAGATCACATCATGTCTTAGTCATATTTACTCTCATCCATGGCACATGGGAGTACTTATGAGGAAAGTCACCCCCACAACATACAGCAGACACAAGGCACTAAACTAGGCACTATTGAGATTACAGATCATCTGTCTTCAAGACACTTGATAAGAAAAGGATAAACAAAGAAAGCATCAAATAATATCAGCATCATATTCCAGAGGAAAAAAATCTGGGAGTCATAAAAAAGTTCTAATCTGTCACTATTTGTTTTACCTTATCCTATATATAGACTGTCATATAATGTCTATAAATTAACCAATACATAAGAAAACTCAATGGTCCATTACATATCATATGATTTTAATTCAAAAAAAGGAATCCTCATCCAAAATATGGACAGTATCAAAATAAATAACTTGTATTAACTAACAAATGATTGATACAGTTAAAGACAACAGACAATTTTTTAATATGATCAATAAATACATGAATCAAGTAACTTCTGAAAATTAAGAACTAAATTGATTAACAAGAGGAGAAATGCTGATTCTGCACACTAAAATTTATGAGAACATCTACACAATAAATTGAAAGGCATTCTTCATGGAACAGATATATTTGGCAAATGCAAAGTACTGAAGTGGCAGAGTAATTTTGATTTATTAGAGAATTAGGAATTACTGTCCATTTTTTAAAAATATATTTTATTAATTATGCTATCACAATTGTCCCATCCCCCCAACTTATACCACTCCACCCTGTACACCGCCTCCCACCCACACTCCCCCCTTTTAGTTCATGTCCATGGATTGTACATGTAAGTTCTTTGGCTTCTACATTTCCTATAATATTCTTAACCTCCCTCTGTCTATTTTCTACCTACTATTTATGCTACATATTCTCTGTACATTTGTCCCCTCTCTCCTCCTCCCACTCCCCTGTTGCTAACCCTCCCTGCAATCTCCATTTCTGTGGTTCTGTTCCTGTTTTACTTGTTTGCTTTTGTTTTTGGTTTAGGTGTAGTTGTTAATAATTGTGAGTTTGCTGTCATTTTGCTCTACATGTTTTTGTCTTCTATTTCTTAGATAAGTTCCTTTAACATTTCATATAATAAAGGCTTGGTGGTGATGAAATCCTTTAATTTGATCTTGTCTGAGGAGGACTTTATCTGCCTTCCCATTCTAAATGAAAGCTTTGCCAGATAGAGCAATCTTGGATGTAGGTCCTTGCATTTCATGACTTGGAATACTTTCTATCCACCCCCTTCTTGCCTGTAAGGTCTCTTTTGAGAAATCAGCTGACAGTCTGATGGGAACTCCTTTGTAGGTGACTGTCTCCTTATCTCTTGCTGCTTCTCGGATTCTCTCCTTCATTTTCATCTTGGGTAATGTAGTTATGATGTGCCTTGGTATGTTCCTTCTTGGGTCCACCTTCTTTGGGACTCTCTGAGCTTCCTGGACTTCCTGGAAGTCTATTTCCTTTGCCAGATTGGGGAAGTTCTCCTTTATTATTTGTTCAGATAAGTTTTCCACTTGTTGCTCTGACTCTTCCCCTTCTGGTACCCCTATAATTTGGATGTTGGAACATTTAAAGATGTCCTGGAGGTTCCTAAGCCTCTCATTTTTTTTTGAATTCTTGTTTCTTCATTATTTTCTGGTTGAATGTTTCTTTCTTCCTTCTGGTCCACACCACTGATTTAGTCGCAGTTTCCTTCCCATCACTATTGGTTCCCTGTATTGGTTCCCACTACATTTTCCTTTATTTCACTTAGTGTAGCCTTCACTTTTTTTCATCCAATCTGTGAGCAAAATCAACCAATTCTGCGAGCATCCTGATTACCAGTGTTTTGAACTGTGCATTTGATAGGTTGGCTATCTCTTCATTGCTTAGTTGTATTTTTTCTGAAGCTTTGATCTGTTCTTTCATTTGGGCCATTTTTTTGTCTTGATGCTCCTGTTATGTAGTGAGGGGCAGTGTTCACCTGGGCATGGCACTACAGTAGCTGTATTGTGACGCAGTATGTCGGGGAGGGTCTGAGAGAGGACAATGGCACTTGTTCTGCTGCCTGCCAGATTTCAGTACCTTCCGCTACTTCCCCCAAGCAAACTGGGCCCTTCTGGTGCTGATTCCCATGTGGGTGGATTTGTGGACATTCTAGGACCCTATGGATCTCTCCAAGGAATTTTCCTCTGAGGCTGGGAGTCTTCCCTGGCACCTCAACCCCCACAGGTATTTTCAATAAGGATTTTGAGGCTTTATTTCCACACACTGGAACCCTGGGCCATGTGGTCTGTCTCAGTCTCCAATTTTGCCTGGTTTATTTGCACACAAATGTGGGACCACCCATTTCACAAGCCACCTTGCATGCCAAGCCCCTCCACAATCCACTGCCTTGCTGGGTCCTCCCACTGCCGCCTTGCATGCCTCAGGTAACCAGCCACCACTTTTTTTTTGCTGCAACTTCTCTCCACCTGACTCTGCCCCTCCTACTGGTCTAGATGAATGTGTTTACTTTCACTCCTTAGTTGTCAGACTTCCATACACTTCAATTTTCTATCAGTACTGGTTGCTATTTTGTTTCTAAATTTTTCTCATCCTTATTTTGGTTGTGCCAGGAAGCACAGTGTGTCTACCTATGCCTCTATCTTAGCTGAAAGTCCTTACTGTCCATTCTTTAAATCTGATAAATACCTAGGTTGAATGGTATTTATTCATGATTGAATAATAATTATTCGGTCAAGCCTGTGCTACATCACATCCAAGATACAGTGATAAACGCAAGACCACAATGATCTGCCCCTAGTGACGTGTGGGGAAACTTCCCCCAGATGTGCTCTGGGGGCTGCATTGCCAGTGCTGAGCTTGTGTGCCACTGCCTGCAAAATACTCCTCATTGTCATTATTACACCTACTGTTTGAAAGCATACTTTAATCTTTAGAGCCACTATCTCAGAGAAAAACTGAATTATCCATTTTGAAAAGATTCTTAGCAAGGCTCCCTTTATGCTCAGATTCCTCAGACTGTAGATGAAGGGGTTCAGCATGGGGGTAACCACAGTGTACGTCACAGCCATGACTATCTCCTTAACAGCAGAATGTTGGCTGAAGGATAGAAATAGAGGCTAATGATTATTCCATAGAACAGTGACACCACAAAAAGGTGGGAGCTACAGGTGGAGAAGGCCCTGCAGATGCCCCTAGAAGAAGAGCCCTTGAGGATGGAGGACACAATTCACGCGTATAATGAAAAGATCAAAAAGAATGGAAAAATAACAAGCCCTACCAAGATAAATATCACCATTTCATTAATCTGAGTGTCAGAGCAGGACAACTTGAGCAGAGCGGACATGTCACAGAAAAAGTGGGGAATAGCACTGTCAGCACAGAAAGACAGCTGAGCCGTGAGCAGAGTATGCAACAAAAAGATGAAAGTGGTCAGCACCCAGGACAGCACCACCAGGGAGACACAGAGCTTGGGGCTCGTGATGCTGATGTACTGCAGGGGGAGTAGATGGCCACATAGTGATCACATGCCACAGCCCCAAGCAGGAAGCTTCCCAGGTCTGCAAAAAGCAAGAAGAAGTACATTTGGACCAGGTAGCCTGCATAGGGGATGGGTGGGTCTTAGCTCTGCATGTTGTACAATATTTTGGGAATGGTCACAGAAGAGAAGCAGAGGTCAGAGAAAGATGAATTGCTAAGAAACAGGTACATGGGTGTGTGGAGGTGAGAGTCCAATTGAATGAGGGTAATGATGAGGAAATTCCCCAAAACAGTTGTAAGATACATGTCCAGGAACAGGGCATGGAATAGGTCTCATTGATCTGGTTCAATGGGCAGGCCCTGGAGGAAGAATTCTGAAATGATACTCTGGTTTCCCATTTCCATGTCGCTTTTGTTTCACCTTTTTTAAATTAATAACACTTTGTATTACAATATTAACTCATAAAATAGATACATACATATATATTCATATTTCAGAACTTTCAAAAACTTTAGTTTAAAATTAAATACCCATAAGCCATAAAGGTTCAGTGTTCTATTTGTACTCTTCTAAATATAAAAAAACACTTACATAGAAAGACAAATACTATATAATCTCACTTATAAAAGGAATTTAATGAATGAAATAAATTAATGAACAAAATAGAACCACAGGCATGGAAACATGGAACAGACTGACAGTGACCAGAGGGGAGGTAGGAGGGAGGGCTGGTGGAAAGAAGGGAAAGGGATTAGACAAAGAACATGTATGAGTGACCCATGGACATGGACAATAGTGTGGGAACTGACTTTGAGAACAGGGTGGTGGGGCAGGGTTTGCAATTGGGATGGGCAGAGGAGGGGCCAAAGTAGAAAAATTGGGATAACTTGTAATAGAATAATAACAAAAATGTTTTTAAAAAGAAAATCTGGGACGTGGAAGATGACAACAGAGTAGGACAGAGAAGATTCCACTTCCCCCTACACATGGGAGAAAAACCTGGCCAATCTATGGAGGAACAGAGCAAACAGCCAACAGTACCCCAGCATATATGAAAAGAGACCAGAAATTGTAGCAGACACTGAAAAACCAGACAGTAAAGTGACGACTGCAGGACAGTAGGGTCCCAGGGACGGGTGTGGAGACAGGGGTGGCCCGCAAGCGGCAGTCGGTGGGTCTACCACAGAGTCTTTTGGAGCCCTGGGTCTGCCTCAGGGTCCTTGGGAAAGAGCCGAGCTCCCTCCCTCCCCAACCAAGCAGGGTTTGGGCAATATCAGGAGAGACCTGGTGGCTTGAGGTTGCAGAAAGCAAATAAGGACAAAGGGGCAAACACAAGGGCCATGATCACCCACAGAGTCTGTGGTTGCTAGCTTAGGAGAATTGAGAGGCTCAGTGTTGGGCTCTGATAGTCACTAGTCTGACTGGAGAATTGGGCTGTACTGAGTGGACAGCAGGCTTCATAAGGAGGAAACTCTCAAAAAGTAAACTGTTTGAAGGATTCTCCTGCAACAGCAACCTGGCCTATTTCCCACCCAGCCTGGCAGGCAGGTTGGGTGGAAGGCCTTGCGTTTCCCCATAGCACTGGGAAGGGTTCATGCACAAACCTGCAGGACTCAGGCAGCCTGGCCGGGTGTGCGCCCTCACCCCAGCCCAAGGCGATGAGCCCCAGGGAAAGAGTGCTCAGAAGAGGACCTGAATCCCCTGCACAGCTCACTGGGGAGAGACGCCAGACCAGCTCTTGGGAAAGTGCTGGCAAGACTGGCTGAATACACATCGGGAAGGGAGAAAGGCCACACCAATTGCCCCTCAGCCTGCTTCAGCCAGGACACCAGAAAAACCGGTTTGGCCAGTTTGAAACCAACAAGAGGTGCTCTTTTTTTAAGTAAAAGATTATTTTTTAATTTTATTATTGTTTTATCTTTCAATACCTTTTTTCTCTTTCCTTCTTTCTTGTTTTATTCCTTCTTCCTTTCTTTCCAAACCTATTACTTCTTCCTGCCTTTTTTTTTTCTTTTACCCACAAGTGAGACAAACAACTTGGAACTGCAAAGAGACCAGAACTGGACCCAAAGAGGGGACATCCCGAGAGTAGAGACAGAGACAAATATCACTTTGCTATAGCAGAGAAGCTACAAGTTGCTGCATATTTGTATTATTATTTTTTTATTATTACTTCTTTTATTTTAATAGTATTTTTGTATTCCTCCTCTTTCTGTATAGTCTTCTTTGCCTTGGCTGCTTATATTATATCATTTCACAGGTTTCCCCTGTTCTTTCTTCCACAGTGTATTGCTAGCTTACCATCCTTCACTTCACTTGTGTTCCTTTAGCACACTGCTCAAAGTTCTATACCCCCTATTCATGTTATCCAGATCACATAGATTCTGTCATATGATTGTTGCTCTAATACTATTGTAAATAATAGCTGTCACATACAATTGTAAATACTTCACAACACCCCACCTGAATCTTAGCCCACTTCAGTTTCCTGAACTCTATTACTATAGTGGTTAACTCTATTTGCTCACACACTGCATGTATTTACTATCCCTTACTCTCACCTTACCTCAGAATCTCATCTCCCACAATCTCACTGCTTTCTAGATCCAACTCACAAGACTTCCCTCCCCAACAAGAGTCTTACCTCTGTCCATGCTTTCTTAAAAGTGGCTAGTTGGGTTGAAGATTATGGTCAACACTATACATAGCCTAAAGATCTCCTATCTCTTCTCTAGTGGCTGCTATTGTAAATATCATAAAATTTTCTCCTGCTATCATAAACCATTTTATCTCCCACTCCAACTGATCACACAAAAAAAGAGTAGGTGGAAGTGGTGAACACCAGGATACTCACTGGAAGGGGAAACCCAACAACAAAGGAACCACAAACAGATAACCACAGCAGAAGATGAAGGAGGGAGTGAAAACCACACAAACCTCAATCCAAGACCTATCTGGAAATACAACTAAAAAGTGGAGAAACTACCCAGTACAAACAACTGAAAAAGACCAAAAGAGAATCCTCAAAACCTTGTACATACAGAAGAACTAGCTTCAACACAACCTGTCCTCACCAATACAACAAATTAAAATGGGTGGTGGGCAGAGGGACCATCAGTTAACCAGCTGGTGGAAAGGGCCCACAAAAGAAAGACCCCAAAACAACCAAAACCCAAAGACAAAAACAGAGCCAAATTAAACGACAGCCCAAGACCAGTGAGTTTGGGAGATCAAGGAGACTACACCACTGAGTCTCACAGGTATTATACTACAGAAGTTTACACCATAAACTCAGGGAACCAGAACGGATCAATTCGAGAATCTGAAGCTAACAAGAAGAGTTTCACAAACAATGGAAAGACAAAGAAACAATCCCCAAACAACAGGAAAGGAGGAAGCCTCAGAAAGAATGCTAGATGAAATAGAGGCACGTCAACTCTCAGATATTGAATAAAAAGCACTGGTTATCAGGAAGTTCAAGAAGCTCACAATGAGCTACCAGAACCTACAGGGGAACTACAATGAACTCACCGCAAATTATATCAACATGACAAAGTAAATAGAAACTATCAGCAAGGGCGAAGAGGAAATTAAGAATACAATGTCTGAACTGAAGAACACAGTGGAAGGAATCAAAAGCAGAATTGATGAAGCAGAAGATCAGATCAGCTAGTTGGAGGACAAAGTAGAAGAAAAACTCCCAGAAAGAGCAAGAAAAGAAAGAGAGGCCCAGGAAGAATGAGGAAGGATTAAGAGAAATGCAAGATAATATGAAACATAAAATACCCAAATAATTGGGATACCAGAAGGAGAAGAAGAGCAAGGGATAGAAAACCTATTTGAAAAAGTAATGATAGGAAACTTCCCTAATTTGATGAAAGAAAAAGTCACACAAATCCAGGAATCACAGAGTCCCAATCAAGAGGAACTCAAAGAGGCCCACTTCAAGACACATCATCATTAAAATGGCAAAATTCCAAGACAAAGAGAGAATCTTAAAGGCAGAAAGGGAGAAACAGAAAGTAACATACAAGGGAGCCCCAATAAGGTTAACTGCCGACTTCTCAATGGAAATACTCAAAGCAAGAAGAGAATGGCAAGAAATATTCCAAGTAATGAGAACCAGAAGCCTGCAACCAAGGCTACTTTACCCAGCAAGGCTCTCAATCAAGATAGAAGGCCAAATAAAGAGCTTCCAATGCAAAAGAAATCTAAAAGAATATGCCTCCACCAAACCAGCTCTGCAAGAGATGCTAAAGGGACTGCTTTAAGGAAATGAAGGAAAAGAGAGAGACAGAGAGGAACACAGGTACAAAAATGGCAATAAATAAGTACCTATCAATAATAACCTTAAATGTAAATGGATTAAATGCTCCAACCAAAAGACATAGAATAGCTGAATGGATAAGAAAGTGTGACCCACCCATATGCTGCCTACAAGAGACCTACCTTAGGACAAAACACCTACACAGACTGAAAGTGAAAGGCTGGAAACAAATTTTCCAAGCAAACTTAAGCCTGAAGCAATGACAGAGGGTGATGCAGCCCTGTGCTGGAAAGGGCAGGCTCCCCGGGTGATCAGGCCTAAGAAAGGATATGTAAAATCCTGTGAAGCCTGTTTTGCTAAGAATGCTCTTAGTTAAATGATAAAGATCCAAGCAGGAAATGAGTTTGTTTCCCAAAGTTTTATAGCCTCCTAGCTAATAGACCCTGACTCAGAAGAAGCCCTAATAGTTCTTTGTATGCTATCCACTGTTTGGTCCTTACTGCCTGACAATGATTAATGAGCTGTACTCATAGTCCTGCACAAGTTAAACCCAATAAAAGCTTATCTAGGCAAGGGTCAGCACACTCTCCCCTTGAGAGAGTGGCCAAGCCACTCTGAGGTGCTCCCCCCTTGAGGGAGTAAACATGCTGTCCCTTTTCCTCCACAGGACTTAGTAGTCCATGTGAATTTGTCTCATATTTCACCATAATGCCATGGGCACTGTGGGCCAGTGTCCACATCAAGTGTCTAAAGCTGGGCTCTTGTAGACATCTGGTTTTGTGATGACAAAGAGAATATTCTTAGATTTCCAGAGAGGGTCCCTGGTAACCCTTGTAAACTGTCAAAGACCCAGTTTGGACATAACCTTCCATGCCTTTTTTTCCATTGGGCTCTGATTGGCTTTACTGACAGGTTCCTCGTCTATTTCAGCTTCGGCCACCCACTGGGCTTGTTGCATGGCTGCCTGTGTGGGGTATTGCTCCTGCAGCTCTGGTACTGCTTCCTCACTGTGAGATTCTGTTCCAGAGCCTGTCTAAGCCCGGGGCTGTGGCAATTCCTGCTCTGTAGCAGGGACAGTTTCTGAAGCTTTGCTGGGAATTTTGTACAGGAACACAGAACCAAGATGGCAGCAGAGAGAGAGAGAGAGAGAGAGCATGGCCCACCCCTGCTGTGGAAGGCAAAACATCCTTCTTTTTTTTTTTTCAGTAAAGGTTATGTAGAATCTGAGGAGTCTACTAAGAAAAGAGAATTAAAGTGTCCAGAGAGAAGAAATAGCATGTGAAAAGTCCCAGAAGTGAGAAAGCCTGGAGCTTTTACGAAGTTAGGGAAGTTCAGTGTGGCTGAGGTGTGGCTGAGGTGCAGCATGCTGCTGGCAGGAGGGCAGAGGGTGGAGAGCACAAGGGTGAGTGATGTAGTTTAGTGACTCTTCCCGAAGGTAATCACCAGATTACCATGTTGCTCAGCAATCCTACTTCTAGGTGCATACCTACAAAAACTGAGGTATTCAAAGTAATATGTGTACATGAATGTTCATAGCAGCACTGTTCACAATAGGCCCAAGGAACATCAAAACTGATGACTAGATAAATAAAATGCAGTGTGTCCATACAATGCAATATTATTCAGCAATGAAAAATAAGTGAAGTACTGATACATCTTACAATACATAATGAACACATTATGTCAGTTGAAACATGCTAGGAAAAAACCCCACATGTTACATGATTCTGTTTATATGGAATATCAAGAACAGACAAATTCATAGAGACACAGATTGGTGACTGCTAGAGGTAAATGGATAGTGGTTGTCAATGGGCATGGGGTTTCCTTGGAGGTAGTGAAGTATTCTGACACTGATTATGATGGTTGCATGAATGTGTAAATGCACAAAAAAAAACTACTTAATTTTATACTTTAAGTGGGTAAATAGCATGTTATGTAAATTATATGTTAATAAATCTCTCATATAAACAAGGCCTTCATCATGGGGAAATGTATATACTGATTTTATATTAAATATGTGTATTAATGTTAATTTTTGGTTGTGAAAATAATGTCATAATTATGTATCAAAATGTTCTTGTTTCTAGAATGCTGAATTTAGTGGCTACATATCTTGATGTCTGAGAATTATCTCAAATGGCTCAACTACTGTAAAAAAAGAAGGAGATGAAAGAGGGAGGGACAATAAGCAGAAGAGGAAGAGAGGCAGTGAAGGAGAAAGAGAAAGAGGTTGATATATAATATAAATATGAACAAATGAAATGTGGACAGATTTGAAAAATTGGTAAAGTATAAAGAAGACAAACTGATTTAAAATCAGAGAGAAAGAAGGAGCTTATACCCTTTGTGGCAGCATTGATGGATCTGGGGAGCATTATGCTCAGTGAAATAAGCCAGGCAGTGAGGGACAAATACCATATGATCTTACTTCTAACTGGAACATAATCAACGAAAGAAAAAAGCAAAGGAAATATAATCAGAGTCATTGAAAATAATAATAATCTAACAATAGCCAGAGGGGAGTGGGGGATGGGACAGTGGGAAGAAGGGTTTTCAGGACACTATAAAGGACACATGGACAAAACCAAGGGGAAGGGTGGAAGCAAGGGAGGGAGGTGAGTTTGAAGGGGGTGAGGGCTAGATGGGGAGAAAATACGGATGACTGTAATTGAACAACAATAAAATAATTTAAAAAATAAAATAAACCTGTAACTTCCTTTTTGAATGTCACAGGTTTAATGACATAGGATTTAATTTTTTCAATCTATGAATTCAAGTATACATGCTGTTTCTGCACAGAAACAGCATGTATACTTGAATGATGATGATGTTTCTAGAAGCCTAATTTTATAAATTCTGCTTTTCTTTTTAATTTGTAAAAAATAAAGTTATCATTTATGTGTAGATAGATTGTAGTACATAAATTTCAAACCTGCTATAAAAATTATTGGTCTTACTTAGAGAACAGGAAAAAAGTGCAAAAATAATAACATCCAAGATATAATAGCAGATATAATCTTTGAAATGAAGAAAGATACAGACTTGTAAATCAAAATGGATTTTCTGTGTTATTAAAAAACTGTAAAAAAAGTTAGTTGATACAAAAACAAAATCTGATGAAGTTATTCAATTTCATGTTTAGAGAAATAATCCTGTAAGTTTCAGGGGAGAAAGAAGATGGCCACTTAAGGGTGGAGGAAAGTGGAAGTAGTCAGTCAGCCTTACCTCAGATTTTTCCACAGCTATTTTTAAGAATAGATTTTAAGTGGGAATGCAGATGTCCACAAAATTCTGTACCTAGCCAACCTGTCCTTCAGGTATAAAAGCACACATACAAAAGGAAAATCTAAAACGTGAAAATTCAATAAAGATAGTACTCATGTATGATTCTTATTTTAAAAATGACTTGAAGATGTAATCCAAAAAATGAATTAATTAAAATAAAGAATTCAAAAATTAAAAACTCATAACAGTGAAATAATGATGGGGAGAATTCTGTTTAACATCAACAATAACAAAGTAAGAAAAATATTATGATAATAAATGCCAACAGCATGTTTTGTCTTTTAGTAGCAAAATGTGACTTAAGGCAAAAAGAATTTTAAAAATCAAAATTTATTGCTATAATAAAGGAAATAAAATGGTCCCTTTCGGATCAGGTCAGGTTAGAAAGGACACTACGTGTAGATATGAGAATACATCAGGAAAAATGATGTAATAAAGATAGAACGATGTAAACATTTGAATAAGGATAGGTAAGTAGGAAATACATAGACCAATGGAACAGAGTAGAGTGCAGAAATAGATGCACCTATACATGGTCAGTTGACTTTATACAAAGGTACCCAAGTAATTCAGTGAGGGGGAAAGATGTCATTTTTCAACAATTCATAATTTTCAAAAACTGGACACAACAATGTCTAACAAAAGATAAATGAATAAACTGTGCTATATTTACACAATGAAATACTACTCAGTAATATTAAGAATTGTATATCTAAAGCTACAAAACATTCTGCAATGCTAAAGGCACAGATACAAATGCATACAGACTAAATGATACCATTTATGTGAAATGGAAAATCAGGCACGTCTAATCCCTAATAGTAATCCAAATACATAAAATAGTACAGCAGGTCAGTGGTAGGGAATGGAAGATTAATTGCAAGGGGACACAGTGAATTGTGAAGTGATGGAATTATTTGAGACATAGACTGTGGTAGAGGTTACATGGATGTTTACCATTGTCAAAACTCATTGAACTATACACTTAACACGGATGCATTTTCTCATGTGTAAATTATACTCCAAGAAAATTGGAATGTACTTGAGTGCTCTTATTCCCACATCCTTGCTATTACCACAAGAGATCAATCATTTATAAATTTGTCAATTACATAATCATTCAATTATCACTTGTTCATTCAACTTGAATTTTACTGATAACATTGAAGTTGAAGATTTTTTCAAATTGTTTAATCTCTATTAATTTTCTGTTAATATTATTTGTACATTTTTCAATTCAGTGGTTTGTTTTATACTAATATTATTTGTAGGATTCTTTACATATTCTGAATTTTAATCTCGTATCTGTCAAGCATGTTATAGTCTGTTACTTCTCTTTCAAATTTGCTTATGTTATCATTTATCCACATAAGAAAACTTCCTTATTCTTATGTGGTAAAATATGTCAAACTTACATCAAAATAAGCTTGTCAGTTTCTTTTTTTTTAAATATAATTTTTATTTAATTCTTGTTCACGTACAGGTTTCTGTCTTATATTCCCAACCCTGCCCGCCCCCCACCCCATGCTCCCCGCCTCCCTCCCCTTTCCACCCCCCACCCCTAGTTATTGTCCATGTGTCCTTTATACTTGTTCATGTGAGTCCATTCCCTTTTCCCCTATGATTCTCTCCCCTCTTCCCTCTGGACCCTGTCAGCCTGTTCCATATTTGAGTGTCATTGGTCGTATTTTGCTTGCTTGTTTGGTTTGTTTAGAATCCTGTTAACGGTGAGATCATATGATATTTGTCTTTCACCGCCTGGCTTATTTCACTCAGCATAATGCTTTCCAGTTCCATCCATGATGTTGCAAAGGGTAGTAGTTCCTTCTTCCTTTCTGCAGCATAGAATTCCATTGTGTAAATGTACCATAGTTTTTTGATCCAGTCATTTACCGATGGGCATCTAGGCTGCTTCCAACTCTTGGCTATCGTAAATTGTGCTGCTATGAACATCGGGGTGCATAGGTTCTTTTGGATTGGTGTTTCAGGGTTCTTAGGATATACTCCCAAGAGTGGAATTGCTGGGTCAAAAGGTACGTTCATTTTTAGTTTTCTTAGAAAATTCCATACTGTTTTCCATAGTGGTTGTACCAGTCTGCAATCCCACCAACAGTGAACTAGAGTCCCCTTTTCCCCACAACCTCTCCAGCACTTGTTGTTTGTTTCTTTGTTTATGATAGCCAATCTGACTGGTGTTAAGTGGTATCTCATTGCGGTTTTAATTTGCATCTCTCTGATAGCTAGTGATATCGAGCATCTTTTCATGTGTCTCTGGATTCTCTGTATGTCCTCCTTGGAGAAATGTCTGTTCAAGTCCTCTGCCCATTTTTTGATTGGGTTGCTTGTCTTCTTTGAGTGGAGCCGAATGAGTTCTTTGTATATTTTGGAGATTAAACCCTTATCTGAGGTATCATTGGCAAATATGTTTTCCCAAGCTGTTGCTTCTCTTTGTATCTTGATACTGTTTTCCTTAGCCATGCAGAAGCTTTTAATTTTGATGAGATCCCATTTGTTTATTCTTTCCTTTATGTTCCTTGCTCTAGGGGACGTATCAGTAAAAATATTGCTGCGTGGAATATCTGAGATTTTCTTGCCAAGGCTCTCCTCTAGGGTTTTAATGGTTTCACGGCTTATATTTAAGTCTTTTATCCACCTTGAATTTATTTTGGTGTATGGTGTAAGTTGGTGCTCAAGTTTCATTTTTTTGCATGTAGCTGTCCAGTTCTCCCAACACCATTTGTTGAAAAGGCTGTCTTTACTCCATTTTATGTTATTGCCCCCTTTGTCGAATATTAATTGACTGTAGAGAGTTGGGTTTATTTCTGGGCTCTCTGTTCTATTCCATTGGTCTATGTGCCTGTTTTTGTGCCAGTACCAGGCTGTTTTGATTACAGTGGCCTTGTAATACAGTTTGATATCAGGTATTGTGATCCCTCCTACTTTGTTCTTCTTTCTCAAAATTGCAGCTGCTATTCGGGGTCTCTTATGGTTCCATATAAATTTTTGAAGTGTTTGTTCTATGTCTGTGAAATACGCTACTGGTACTTTAATAGGTATTGCATTGAATCTATAAATTGCTTTGGGTAGTATGGACATTTTGATGATGTTAATTCTTCCAATCCATGAACACAGTATATGTTTCCATTTATTTGTGTCTTCCTTGATTTCTTTCTTCAGTGTTATAGCTTGTCAGTTTCCATTAAATTAACTCCATTGAGAATTCTCTTTAGATGACATTGAATGTATTTAAGGAGAACTGATGATGTTAAAATATTGAGGTTACATAGCTCATATCAAAATGTACAACTTTAAATAAATTGATTTTATTGTATAAAAATTACTCTTCAAAAAACTGTTTACAGTAAGGCACCTTTTCCAGGGTCATTTTATTATGTTCCTTTATTGTGATATTATTTGATGTATTTCAGTAAAATTTTAATGTTTTTTAATTGTTCTTTTTCTTACAGTTCTCGAACCTAATTTTCATTGTTATTGAGAGTCAAATCTATTTTTCATGGCCTTTTTAATCAGATTTCTCTAGTATAGAGGAAAGTGATTTAATTTAAATATTATTTTTTTATTATTCCACTGATATGTCTGTAACAGAATGTGATCTATTATAGCAACTAGTGTCACTGTATCATGGAGAATAATAAAATATTTCAGGAAGTAAAATATTAAATGAAAGTACATAATGCAAGATTATAAACTATAATCTACTTTTGTGAATATATATACATACACAGAAGTGGCTGCTTGGGTAATGGTGGAAAGTGACATCATAAATCAGAGTACAGAATAAAAGACAAAGAGCCGACTTGGAGGAACATAAAGAGTTTCACATTGTGCATGTTGAGGTTGAACTGCTCGTAGACCCTCACACGGAGATATCCACTAGCCAGATGAGAACAGCAACAGGGAGCTCTCTGGGCCTCACATACAGATGTGGCAGTTACCAGAATATACAAGATTAAAGTGGTAAGTTTGGATGCCATCACTCAGAGGAGACAACTAAGGATGCAAATGGGCCAAGGTTGGAAACCTAGCACATGACACAAATGAAGCTAAGAGGTCTTTTTTTTATTTCAATGGCTGCTTCCCTTCTCATTGGAATTGAAGAAAATGAGAAGAATCCATAGAATCACGTAGTCTGAGATCTTACATAGACTCAACAATTGACACACTGTGTGGCTTAGTGAATAATTAAAATGGTGATAATACCTTCAATACTTCCTTAGAATTGTCATAAGGGCAAAATAGAAATCTAGCTATAAAGTTCTTTTAGGAAGTGTGAACTACCAAACAAAAAAGAAGCATCCTTCCCTTCTTGATTTGCATATCAGCTTCTACCTTCTTTCTCCATTACTGGAGAAATAAATTGTAATGTCCCCAAAGTTTATTATTCCCAGGAAAAGACAGAATCCACTCTTGTGGTAAAAGGATTAGAAAAATCAGTTTCAGTTCAGAAAACAGAAGCTACACACACAAAGTAAACCAGAGGAAGAAAATGGATAAGAGATAAACCATGTGAACTTGTAAAGAGTTACTTGGGACACATTTAGAAGGAAACTGGGAGGTTGAGATATTTGGATCTTATTTAGTATTGACCTAAGAGCAAGAAAAAAAATCATTTTAAAATGATACCACAACCAAAGCAGAGTCCGGGTTTTTAAAGTAATATCCTATAATAAATTAGTTAAAAATGTAAGGCATGAAAATCACTTAAAATAGTACTTTTTTATGAAAATTACCAGATTTTTATTTTTATATTGTTATTCAAATACAACCATCTCCATTTTCCCCCCTCCACATTCACCCACTGCACCAACCCCCACCTCCCACCCTCCATCCTACCCCTACTTTGGCTTTATCCATGTGTACTTTATAAGTGTTCCTTAACGAGCCTTCCCCTTCTTCCCCCATTACCCCTCCCACCTCCCCTGTTACTGTCAGTTTGTTCTTTATTTTGATGTTTCTGGCTACATTTTGCTTGCTTGTATGTTTTGTTGATTAGTTTCCACTTATGGGTGAGATCATATGGTATTTGTCTTTCTCTGCCTGGCCTATTTCACTTGGCATAATACTCTCCAGTTCCATCCATGCTGTTGCAAAAGGTAGGAGTTCCTTCTCTCTTTCTGCTGCATAGTATTCTATTGTGTAAATGTACCATATTTTTGATCCACTCATTAACTGATAGTCACTTAGGTTGTTTCCAGCACTTGGCAATTGTAAATTGTGCTTCTATGGACATTGGGGTACATAGTTTCTTTTGAATTGGCGTTTCAGGGCTCTTGGGGTATAATCCCAGCAGTGAAATTGCTGGGTCAATAGGCTGTTCCATTTTTAGTTTTTTGAGGAAATTACATACTGTTTTACACAGTGGCTGCACAAGTCTGCATTCCCAGCAACAGTGTATCAGGATTTCCCTTTCTCTGCAAGCTCTCCAAAATTTATTATTTGTTGATTTGTTTATTGTGGTAATCCTGCCTGATGTGAAGTGATATCTCATGGTGGTTTTAACTTGCATCTCTCTGATGGCAAGTGATGCTTAAACCATGCTTTCCCAAGGCCACCTGGGGAAGACAAAGGAAAGACCTAGTCAGGTGTCACAAAGATCTCCTTACCTAGTTCACCTATGAAGTTTCAAGTCATCTGTTTAACATACTGAACAATTGTGTCGCATATCATTTTAACTGACACTAACATGGTGAGGAAAAATATCTGGAATAACAATTTAATATGTGTATATATACTGAATAAAATTATGTATAATCATATATAACAAGAAAATATCTTTTTATAAAATACTCTTCCCAGAGCTCCTCCCTTCATGTCCCTGTTCCTCAGACTATAGATAAAGGGGTTCAGCATAGGGGTCACCACAATGTACATCATAGCCATGACGATCTCCTTAACAGTAGAGTTATCTGCTGATGGGCATAAATAGAGACCAATAACTGTCCCATAGAACAGTGACACCACAGACAGGTGGGAGCCACAGGTGGAGAAGGCCTTGCAGATGCCTCTAACAGAAGGGACCTTGAGGATGGAAGACACAATTCGTGCATAGGACATGATGATGAGTAGGAATGGGATGACAAGAATAAGCCCTCCCATGATAAATATCACCAACTCATTAACTCCAGTGTCAGAGCAGGACAGCTTCAGCAGAGCAGACATGTCACAGAAAAAGTGGGGGATCTTGTTGTCAGCACAAAAACACAATCTAGCCATGAGAAGAGTGTGTAACAGGGCATGCAACGTGGTCAGCACCCAGGAAAGCACCACCAGAGAGAAACAGAGCTTGGGACTCATGATGGTGGTGTAGTGCAGCGGGGAGCAGATGGCCACATAGCGGTCATAGGCCATGGCCACAAGCAGGAAGCTCTCCAGGTCTGAAAAAAACAGAAAGAAGTACATTTGGGCCAAGCAGCCTGCATAGGGGATGGAAGGGACTTGACTCTGCATGTTCTGCAGCAACTTGGGCATTGTGACAGAGGAAAAGCAGAGGTCACAGAAAGACAAATTACTGAGAAAGAAATACATGGGTGTATGGAGGTGAGAGTCCAGGTGAATAAGCACGATGATGAGGAGGTTCCCCAGGATGGTGGTAAGATACATGGCCAGGAACAGGGCATAGAACAGGTTTTGCTGCTCTGGCTCAATGGGCAGTCCCAGAAGAAGGAACTCTGTGATGATGGTTTGATTCCTTCCTGCCATAGCTGTCTCCAGTATCTTTAGAAAGAAATGATAGTGTCCATTTAAATTTGAATTAAAAAATGAGTACATTTCTATGATGGTATTTTAGGCACTCTACAAAAACATTTATATCACATTTTCACAATAATTACAATCTCTATTCTCCAAATCGCTATAATCAGAACTTTTATAGTAAAAAAATGACTAATTTTTTTACTTCTCTTTCATACATAACAATGTTCCAACTTATTTAAAACAATCTTCTCCATTAGCTTCTGAGACACTCCAAAGACTTATCTACTCCAAAGACTTAAATTACCCTTTAAACCTACAATGTAGGTGTCTCTCTCACCTATAAAAAGGAATATTCAGTTGCTTAATAATTATCTTTCCTTGGATGTATGATAGGCATTTTGAAATTTTTTAAATATGTGTGTTGATTTTAGAGAGAAAATGGAAGGGGAGAGAGAGAGAGAAAGATAGAGATAGAGATAGAAATAGAGATAGAGATAGAGATAGAGATAGAGATAGAGATAGAGATAGAGATAGAGATAGACAGACAGACAGCTGGATAGATTCCCATATGTTTTCCAACCAGGAATTGAACCCTGCAAGCTAGCTGTGTGCCCTGAACTTAAGTGGAACCCCTAAACTTTTGGTGTATGGGACAGTGCTCCAACCAACTGAGCCACACCAACCAGGGCTATCATAGACATTTTAAGTTTAACAGATCCCAAAAGAAAATTACCATCTCACCCTGCCCCATTCCTAATCCCCTCCTCATCTAATTCTCCAGGTCTCGTTGAAAGAGTTCCAGGCTCTCCAGTTATAAAGCTGAGAGTTTTCTTTCATTCCCATCTGTCTCTCATCATCAACATCCAACTGTAAACAAGTCTGATATATTCTACCACTTAGTTCTCATTCATCCATTCCTTTCCTCAACTCTCACTATCCTAAACCAAATGACTTAATATGAAACAGCTAATGACTATTGAAACAGCTCTTCATTCATATTCCTGCTTCATGCTGGAACCTTACTTCTTAAGTATCTCTCAGTCTCACTGTGGCATTCTAAGATGGAAACCTGATCATCATTCTCCTCAAGTCTTCATGTATCCCCATTATTCTTAAGATACAGGAAAATTCCTTTCAAAAACACGCTTCATCTTTTTCACCCATACAGTGAAAGGAAATATAACCAATAATGTTGTGAAAACTATGCAGAGTGACAGATGCCTACTGGACTGTGTGGTGATAACATTGTAAGGTATATGAATGTCAAGTCACTGTATTATACATGTGAAACTAATATCATATTTTAAACCAACTATATTCATTTTTGTGAATCAGTAGAAACAATAAACAACAGATTCATTCCCAAAGACTTCAGATATTGACATTGAGGATCAAAATATAAAATTTCTACAAATAAATATTTATGAAAATAGAAGATACAATCACAATGTTATCAACTGCTTTTTCACTTAACAATTTTTCATGATCATTTTCCTATATATATTTAAATTAAGAAGTGCTCATGTCCTGACCTTTTCTACCACCACAGCTTCATTTGGCCCCACAATGCACTCCCATACCTCTCTCTAGTACTGCTGGCTTCAGTGTGACAATTTTTTGCCTCCACCTTTCTGTGCTTGCTTTTCCTCCTGCCTAACATCTTCCTACCTCTGCACTCCCTTCACCAGGCTTTCCCTTACTTATTCTGCAGGTACATTGTATGTCACATACCAAGCTGGACCTTATGTCTCCCCACAGGTGAGCACCACTTCTGTTTTTCATGGCACATTGTGCTTGTCTCCATTGGGATTATTTGTTCACAGCTGTCTTCCCTGCCAGATTGTAAGATCCACACAGGAAAGACCATGTCTCAACTGCACCTGGTGCAATGCCTCCATGTGGTCCATGTTTCACAAATATTTACTGGCTGTGCTTCAGGCTGAGACATGCATTTCTCCAACTTTAAAGGAAGCAGAAGTCCTTTCAAGCAAAAGTCATTACTCCTGCTACATTTTCACAGAGCAAAAAGTCTCTAGCCTCAACCATTTAGCACTAAATATGACACTGGATTATAGAATTTATCAATGTAATTTTGTGCCCAATTGCCTGGGACTTCTAGTAAAACACTAATTCTGATTACATAAGAAGTGGCAACTTTTTAAAATAGCACTGTGTTGATGCCGATCCTTGTTGTCTAGGGATGACACAGTGAGCCGCAATTGTATATGATACTATTATACATAAAGATCACTCATCTTCCTCAGACAAATTTAATCAAAATAGCTGAGATGGGACCTATGCAAAGGTTTTTAAAACTCAGGGCAGTTCTATAATAAAGCAAGGGCTGGAACTGTTGTATTAAAGCGTACCTCAAAACTGTCATTATATTAAATTTATATTATATTGTTGAAATACATTCCATAGGAAGTGATATTTATGAATGCTATTATTAGTCAAAAGATTGTAACTTATCCACGTAAATCAAAATATTTTATATTTATTTATTTTATTGAATTTTTAGAGAAAAATGGAGGGAGGGAGAGAGAAAGAGAAAGAGAGAGACAGAGAGAGAAACGCTGATTTGTTTTTGCACTTATTGATTCATTCATTGGTTGATTCTCTATGTGCCCTGACCAGAGATTGAACCCTCAACATTGGCACATATAGATGATGCTCTAGTCCATGAGCTACTCTGCAACAATATTAATCAAAATATTTTAGAACTTGAGGAAGTCTTAGGAGGCTTAGAAGTGGAGAAGTGGAGGGATATCATACCTGAAAACTCCCAAGCCAAACATCACACAGCCTGGTAATTAAGACCCTCCAGTAGGAAGGACCCTAACAGACCAGCTCATTCTTTTTTTTAAAATAATTTTTTAATTTAATTCTTGTTCAAGTACAGCTTTCTGTCTTATATTCCCAGCCCTGCCCCCCCAATGCTCCCCACCTCCCTCCCATTTCCGCCCCCCCACCTTAGTTATTGTCCTTTATACTTGTTCATGTGAGTCCAACCCCTTTTCCCCTATGATTCTCTCCCCTCTCCCCTCTGGACCCTGTCAGCCTGTTCCGTATTTGAGTGTCATTGGTCATATTTGTCTTGCTTGTTTGTTTTGTTGTTTAGATTCCTGTTAACGGTGATATCATATGGTATTTGTCTTTCACTGCCTGGCTTATTTCGCTCAGCAAAATGCTTTCCAGTTCCATCCATGATGTTGCAAAGGGTAGTAGTTCCTTCTTCCTTTCTGCAGCATAGAATTCCATTGTGTAAATGTGCCATAGTTTTTTGATCCAGCCATTTACCGATGGGCATCTAGGTTGCTTCCAACTCTTAGCTATCATGAATTGTGCTGCTATGAACATTGGGTTGCATAGGTTCTTTTGGATTGGTGTTTTGGGGTTCTTAGGATATACTCCTAATAGTGGAATTGCTGGGTCAAAAGGCACGTTCATTTTTAGTTTTCTTAGAAAATTCCATACTATTTTCCGTAGTGGTTGTACCAGTCTGCAATCCCATCAACAGTGCATCCTCTGCCCAACTTACCAAGTCTGCCTGATGGTGATTCCAGAACCCTTGTCTGAGATCCTGTTCTCATTTATTCACTAAGGCATGTGAAGTAACAGCCTCTGTAGTTGTCACCTGTGCTACAACATCCCTTCTCACGTCTCCCATTCTACACACCCTTTGGTCTCAGGAGCCTTGGATCCCAGAGGAGGTTAGATCCTGGAGGAATTCATTAAAAACAAAGTAATTACCAAGGATCTCTCAGGATACATGCTCTCAGAATCTTTTCAAAAAGTGACTGATTATAGTCACTGACCACACTGGACAGTGCCTGGGACAGAGAGGGGGTGGAATATGGAGAAGCCAGTGTATGAATGCTTAAACACTGCTTGTTTAGGGAATGGAAAGTAGTCCTATAGGGCAGAAGCCTAATTTTCCAAGGGGATAGAGGAGGGTGGTTGGAGAAGACATGAAAACTACAGGGACCTGAGTGGGAATATCCTAAATTATCCTAGAAGTGTAGGAGGCCTTACCTGGTGAGCACTTACAAGCAATCAATGTACTTTAAGCAAGGGCCACAAAAGATACATAATTTGGAAAGATTCTCAGGATGGTAGAATATTACTACAACCCAATTCACCAAAAAGACACCCAAGGGGAAAGATACATTTGCAGCAAACAACTATTAGACCCCTATGAGCCAACCATATGCATGTATATGGAGGAGACAAGAATAGGGGAAAAGATAAACTCTCCCAGTTCATGTTCAATCTCCATAAAGCCTAGATTGGTAAGAAAATTCAGTTTGAATCCCACCAAGGTACATCTATTCCCTTACCTCTCTAAGTAAACCTTACGCCTGCTGCCACCATCATCTCTACTACCATACATATGTGCCAGACTGATCCTAGTCTTCAGCTCTTCCTTATGTTGCAGTTGATTGCAAGACCATGGTTGACATTTAAAACTTCTTCTTTCACCACACATTCCATGTTCTCCTTGGCCATCATCTGAGCTAGATGGGCTCCTTTACCCCAAGATATTATGCATACCTTTATTTCTAGAGAATATGCATTTTCATATGCCTTGTTCTATTGAGTTTTTATAGTTTTGTTAGTATTTATTATTAGAAATGACAGTACTAGGTTATAACAAGTGAATTTCACAAAATTTCATGTATGATTTTCTCTGACCTAGTTGTGTAGAGCATCCCAGTTTTCCCTTGGTATCCAAAATCACCATCCCAGGCACAATCACAACCCTAATCTTCGTCTGTTGGTTCACATAAGAACTACAAATGTCCAAGTTTCCAGCTGCACTTCTGATTCAATGAAACTATTGTTACATCCTCTGGAAGAAGTTCTCCTGGAATATTTCTTGTGCACCATTATCCATTTTTCAGCCTCACCTCTTAAACAAGCTACAGACACAGCTACAGTAACCAACTCCACACTGACTTCAAACAGCTTTAATAGATGTAACCTATAGCACCTCATCTCCATTCTGGTCATTACGTGCTCCTCTATTCTTGCTTTCAGACTTCCACAACTTCATGAAACTAGATTTAGGAAAATTTTTTAAGTATTCATACAAATATTTAGGTACACAATCCTTTATTATAGAGTGTGAGCTCCAAATCGTTTTTTTTTTTTGCATATGGAACTAATTTTTCAAGCACTGATCATTGAAAAGACATTATCCATTGTATTGCCTTTGTACCTTTGTCAAAAACCAATTCATGACATACAAGTGAATACATTTCTGGACTTTATATGCTATTTATTCTATGCTCTCTATACTGATCTATATTTCTATCTTTTCTTCTAATACAACACTTTCCTAATTATATTTATTAATAGTGAGTCTGGAAAGCAGGCAATGTTAGTCATCTTATTTTATCTTCACTTTCAAAAATAAATTTGCTTTTGTAGTTTTTTACTTTATATGTAACTTTTGCAATCAAAATATCAATTTGTACTCCAAATAATCTTTTTGAAATTTTTATTGGAATTGTATTGAATCTCCATATAAGTTTTAGGATAATCAATATATTTACAATATTGAGTCTTGTAATCCATGTATGTTATATCTACCCATTTCTTTAAGTGTCTATGATTTCTTCAATCAGTATTTTGTGATTACTAAGATATAAATTTTTGCATGTATTGTGTAAGGTTCACACCTAAGTATTTAATGGTTTGGTGCTAATATAAATAATACTCTAAAGTGGTTTCTCTGAGGTGGGTCCTAGATCATGGCATAGGATGTTGTTGAACTTGCCTCTTCCCATGATCACACTGAATATATACCTACCGGGTGAAGGCTAGCTGACCAGCTCTGTACAACAAACAAAAAGTGAGATTGCATAAAAAAAAAGCTGGGGATCTCCAGAAGCATTGTGAAATATGTGCCAGTGAAGGCTGCTCTTTACATTCTCTGTGTACCTAGGCAGTGTAGGTAAGAGCTCTATCCAGGAGTCTGGCTGACCTCCATAGCATGTTCCTGGCACTGCTGTCTTGAGCTCACTTTGTCCCTAGACAATCAGGGAATAGCTGTATATGCATGTCCACAAGACCACCCAATCTGAAGCCAGCTCCAGCGCCAGAGGGCCAGTGCCCCAGGTGCCACACATGCCCACCTTGGCTAAAATTGCCTTAACAAAACCTTCTATAAACAGTCTACACAGAGGTTGTTTCTACACAAGGTCACTTTTTCAAGATTTTTAAAGATAGCTGTTTCATCTAATTCACACAAACACAGAAAGTTAGACAAAATGAGAATACATAGAAATATGTTCTAAATGAGGAAAGAGAAAGAAAACCCTAATGAAACAAGATAAGTGATTTTTCTGGAAAAAAAGTACAAAGTAATGGTCATAAGAATGTTCACCAGATTTGAGAGTAGAATATAGAAATTCCATGAGAATTTCAACAGAGTTAGAAAATGTAATAAGATCCAATCAGCAGATCAAATAATACAAAAGCACGGATTGACAACCTGGAAGACAGAATAGTGGAAATCAACTAATCAGAACAGTAGAGAGAACACAGAACTTTTAAAAGTGAGGGCAATTTAAGGCACCTCTGGGACAACATCAAGCACTGTAACATTCACATGATAGGGATCCCAGGAGAAGAGACAGAGAAAAGGGCATAAAATTTATTTAAAGAAATAATAGCAAAAAAAAATCCTAGCCTGGGGAACAAACATACATCCAGATTCAAGGAGCACAGATATTCCAAACAAGATGCACCCAAAGAAACCCACACCAAGGCATACTGTAATTAAAATGGCCAAAGTTAATCATGAAGGCAGCAAGAGAAAAACAACTAGTTATATAAAATGGAAACCTCATAAGGTCATTGACTGATTGCTCAGGAAAAACTTTACAGCCCAGAGGAAGTGGCAGGATATACTTAAAGTGTAAAAGAAAAAAGTCCTAAAAATACTCTACCCAGTAATGTTATCATCTGAGTTGAAGGATAGAGAAAGAGCCTCCCAGACAAATAAAAACTAAAGGAGTTAATAACCAATAAACCATCTTCATGAAAAATGTTAAAGGGTTTTCTTTCTTTTATTTTTAATTTTTTTGTTTTCTGTATTTTAATATATTTTATTGATTATCTTATTACAGTTGTCCCATTTCCTCCCCTTTATGCCCCTCCACCCTGCACACCCCCTCCCCCACCATTCCCCCCTTAAGTTTATGTCCATGTGCCACAAGTTCTTTAGATTCTATATTTCCCATACTATTTTTGCCCTCCCCCATCTATTTTCTACCTACCATCTATGCTACTTACTTTCTGTACCTTCTCCTCCCTTCTCCTCCTCCCACTCTCCTGTTGCTAACTCTCCATGTGATCTCCATTTCTATGGTTCCACTCCTGATCTAGCTGTCTTCTTACTTTGTGTTGTTTGAGGTGTGGTTGATAATGACTGTGAATTTGCTGTCCTTTCACTGTTCATATTTTTTAACTGCTTTTTCTTAGATAAGTCCCTTTAACATTTCATATAGTAAGGGCTTGGTGACAATGAACTCCTTGAATTTGACCTTATCTGAAAGGTGCTTTATCTGCCCTTTCATTCTAAATGGAAGCTTTGCTGGATAGAGCAATCTTGAATGTAGGTCTTGGATTTCATGAGTTGGAATACTTCTTTCCAGCCCCTTCTCACCTCTAAGGTCTCTCTTGAGAAATCAGCTGACAGTCTGATGGGAAGTCCTTTGTAGGTGACTGTCCCCTTATCTCTTGCTGCTTCTAAGATTCTCTCCTTCATTTTAATCTTGGCTAATGTAATTATGATGTGCCTTAGTGTGTTCCTTCTTGGGTCCACCTTCTTTGGGACTCTCTGAGCTTCCTGGACTTCCTGGAAGTCTATTGCCTTCACCAGATTGAGGATGTTCTCCTTTACTATTTGTTCAAATAAGTTTTCCACTTGTTGCTCTTTCTCTTCCTCTTCTGGTTACCCTATAATTCGGATGTTGGAACATTTAAAGATGTCCTGGTGGTTCCTAAACCTCTCCTCATTTTTTTGAATTCGTGTTTGTTCATTCTTTTCTGATTGGTCATTTTTTTCTTCTTACTGGTCCATTTGATTGATTTGAGTCCCAGTTTCCTTTCCATCACTATTGGTTCCCTGTGCATTTCCCTTCATTTCAATTAGTTTAGCCTTCATTTGTTCCTCTAATTTGTGACTAAAATCAACCAGTTCTGTGAGCATCCTGATCACCAATATTTTGAACTGTGCATCTGATAGTTTGGCTATCCCTTGGTCGCTTAGAAATATTGATTCTGGGGCTTTGAGCTGTTCTCCCTGAGCCATAATGTTTTGGTCTGCTCATGCCTGTCATGTATGAGGGGCGGTGACTTAGGTGTTCACCATGATGGGGCAACCCAGTTCACTGGGTTGTGACGCTGTATGTGGGGCCAGGGTCAGAGAGGAGCAATGGCATTTGTTCTGCTCTCTCTTGGATTTTGGTCCCCTCTGCTGCTTCCCACAAGCAAATCGGGCCCTTCTGGTGCTGGTTCCCAGGTATGTGGGCTTGTGCACCCTCCAGGACCCTGTGGGTCTCTCCAAAAAACTCTCTGTGAGCCTGGAGCCTCTCCTGGCACCTTGACCCCCAAAGGTTTTTCCAATACGTGATTTTAGGCTTTAATTCTTGGCGCTGGGGCCCTGGTTTGTGCGGTCTGTCTCACTGTTCATTTTTTTTTGCCTGGTTTATCTGTGCGCAAATGTGTGACCATGATCAGCCAGCCACCTTGCACCCTCACTGGGTCTGCCTATTGCCACCCCACACCTGGGATCTGCCAACTGCTGCCTGCATGCCTGGATCGGTCAGGCAACTTTTTCTGTGCAACCCCACTCTTCCAGCTGCTGACTCCGCCCCCCTTACTGGTCTGGCTGAATGGCTCATTGTTGTCAGACTTCTGTACAGTTCAATTTTCTGTGTTTTGGTTGAGTTTTTACTACTAAAACTTTGTTTTCTTTAAACTTGGTTGTGCGATGAGGCACAGTGTTTCCACCTATGCCTCCATCTTGGCCGGAAGTCCTATTTCTAATTTTTTTATTTAATGATTTTAGACAGAGAAACACCAATTTGTTGTTCTACTTATCGGTATATTCATTGGCTGATTCTTGTATGTGCCCTGACTGGGATTGAACCCACAACCCTTGGCATATTGGGACAATGCTCTAACCAACTGGGCTACCTGGCCATGGTCTAAAGGGTTTTCTTTATGCAGAAAAGTATAGGCCATAACAAGAAATAAGAAAATATATTTTAAAAATCTATGTAATAGCAAACATAGTAAACAAGGTGAATTGGCCATTTAAACGGCTAGTATGAAAGTTAAAAGAAAGAAGTAGCTACAATTATAACTACAATGAGCAGTTATGGATACACAAGAAAAAATATCTAAAGTATGACACCAAAAACATAAAGCATTGAGGAAAGTGTAAACACATAGTGCTTTTAGAGTGCATTTAAACTTAAACACCTATTGGTTTAAAATAGACCATTATACAGACAGATATACATGAACCTCATGGTAACCACAAATCCAAAACTAACAAAACATACACTTTTTATTTAAAAAATAAATAAACAAAAGGAACTAAAACAAACACTAAAGAAAACCAGCAACCCACAAAGGAAGAAACCATGAGAAGAAGAAAGGAATAAAGAACTACAAAAATAACCAAAAAACAATTAACCAAATGGCTCTCAGTACATACCTAGCAATTATTACTTTAAATGGAAATATTCAAATTTTTCAATCAAAAGACAAAGGGTGGCTGAATGGATAAAAAGAAGACCCATCTATATGTTGCCAACAAGAGACTCATTTCAGATTGAGAGATTTACACACAGACTTAAATGGAAGAAATAAAAAAATATATTCCATGGAAATAGAAATGAAAAAAAATCTGAGTATCAATATTCCTATCAGGCAAAATACAAGGTTTGTCTGGAAAAAGAGACAAAGAAAGGGCATCATAAAATGATAAAGGGGTCAACCCAAGAAGAGGATATAACAATCACAAACATCAATGTACCCAACATAGAAGCACCTAAGTTCATACAGCAAATATTAACAGACATAAAGGGAGAAATGACAGTAATACAATAATAACAATAGAAAATCAATAAGTAAACAATAGTCTTAAACATCACAATAGGCCAGACAGACTTAACTAATTTATAGAACATTTCATCCCAAAAGACTTAACATATATTCTTTTCAAGTGCACATAGCCATTCATATATTTATGTACTTTAAAGAAAATGATTTAAATATCTAAAACTAGAAAAGTGTCTAAATAAATTACAATATATTTATACAGTAGAATAATCTGAAGCCATTAAAAATTATATATTTGAAGATTTTTTAATGATATGGGGAATACACAAAGACAAAGGTAAAATACAAAATTAATTTTACCTAGTTTCTATAAAAATTACACACACAGAGAATAAAAGCCTGAAAAGTTTAAAAAGAAAGAACATTCTCCAAGATAGATCACATATCAGGCCACAAAAAAAGTCTCAATAAATTCAAGAAGATTGAATTCATATCAAACATTTTGTCTGACCACAATGGTATGAAACTAGAAATCAACTATAGGAAGTAAACTGGAAATAACACAAACAACATGGAAACTAAGCAACGTAATACTAAATAACAAATATATCAAAGAGAAAACCAGACAGAAAAGTAAAAACTACCTCTAGACAAATGAAAATGCAAAGAGACTTTTCCAAAATCTATGGGATACAGCCAAAGTGGTTCTAAGAGGGAAGTACAGAGCAATACAGGTCTACCTCAAGAAACAAGAAAATTCTCAAATAAACGATCTAACTTTGTACCTAAAGCAACTAGAAAAATAATAACAAACAAATTTCAAAGAAATTAGAAGGAGGAAAATAAAAAAGATCAAAGAAGACAAACAAAATAGAGACCGAAACACAATAGAAAATATCAATGAAACTAAAAACTGGTTATTTGAAGTAATAAACAAAATTGGCAGACCTTAAATGAGACTCATTATAAAAAATGAGAGAGGCCCAATAAATAAAATTAGAAACAAAAGAGAAGTTGCAGTTGACACCACAGAAAAACAAAGGATCATAAAAGACTTCTATGAATGATTATATGCTAACAAATTGGGCAACCTAGGAGAAATATAAATTTCTAGAGACATACAATCTTTCAAGATTAATCCAGGAAGAAAAAAAAAATCTGAATAGACTGATTACTAAAAATGAAATTGAAGTGGTAATCAAAAATTTCCAAACAAATAAAACTCCAGGACCAGAAGGCTTCACAAGTGAATTCTAACAACCATTTAAATAAGAATTAATACTTATCATTTTCTAACTATTCCAAAAAATATTGAAAAAGCAGGAACACTTTAAACTCACTCTACAAAGCAAGCATTATCCTGGTAACAAAACTATACAAAGATACTACAAAAAAATAAAATTACAGGAAAATATCCCTGATTAATATGCATGTAAAAATTCTCAACAAGACATCAGCAAACCCAATCTAATAATCTAATCTAATAATTAAAGAATATCAGCCATGATCAAAGTGGAATTTATTCCAGGGATGCAGGGATGGTTCAACATTCATAAATCAAGCAATGTAATACATCACATCAACAAGACCAAGGATAAAAATCATATGTTCATCTTCCTAGATGCAGAAAAAGAAATTGACAAAACAATTCAATGTCTGTCTATGATAAAACCTCCCAACAAAGTGGCTATAGAGGAAACATGCCTTAACATAATAAACAAACTAAATCCAAAGTGAGAACAAGGAAGAAAAGAACCAAGATCAGAGCAGAAATTAACAAAATAGAGCCAGAAAACAACAGAAAAGACCAATGAAACTGAGTTAGTTTCTCAAAAAGACAAACAAAATTGCCAATTTTAAATGAGATTAACTAAGATGAAAAATAAAGGTTCAATAAATAAAATCTGAAATGAATGAAAAAGTACAACTGATATCACAGAAATACAAAGAATCTTGAGACTATTAAAATAATTATATTCCAACAAATTAGATAACCTAGAAGAAATGGATGGATTTGTATAAACCTACAACCTATTAAGAATAAATCATGAAGAAATAGAAAATCCAAATAGAGAAGAAAGGAATTGAATCATTAATCAAACACTCCCCAACAAAGAAAGGACGAGGATCAGATGGAGTCACTAGTGAATTCTGCCAAAGACCTATAGAAAATTTAATGCCAACACTTCTCAAACTCTTCCAAAAAACTGAACAGGAGGAAGCACTCCCAAACTCATTTGACTAGTCCAGCATTACACCCTGATTCCAAAGTCAGATAAGTACACTGCAAGAAAGAAAGCTGTATGTCAATATACCTGACGAATATAGGTGCAAAATTCTCAACAAAATATTTTTGATGTTATTTTATTTTATTTTTTAAAATATGTTTTTACTTGTTTAAGTCAAAACAGTCTGGTGCCAGCATAAGAACAGGCACAGATATCAATAAAACAGAATATAGAACCCAGAAATAAAACCAAATCTCTATGGCCAATTGTTATTCAATGAAAGGAGCAGAAGCATAAAATGGAGTAAAATAGGCTCTTCAACAAATGGTGTTGGGAGATCTGGACAGCTACATGCAAAAAAATGAAACTTGACCACCAACTTACACCATACCAAAAATAAACTCAAGTTGGATAAAAGGCTTAAATATAAGTCATGGCACCATAAAAGTCCTAGGGAAAAACATAGGCAGAAAAATCTCAGATATGCCACAACAATATTTTCACAAACATGTCCCCTAGAGCAAGGGACATAAAGGAAAGAGTAAACAAGTGGGACTTCATTAAAATAAAAAAAACTGCACAGCTAAAAAAAACATCAGCAAAACAAAAAGGGAACCAACCATATGGGAAAATATATTTGCAAATGATACCTCAGACAAAGATTTGATCTCCAAAATGTATAAAGAACTCACACAACTCCACTCCAAGAAGACAAACAACCCAGTTAAAAAATGGGCAAGGGTCCTGAACAGACCCTTCTCCAAGGAGGACATACAGAGGGCCCACGGACATGAAAGCATGGTCAGCAACACTAGCCATCAGAAAGAAGCAAATTAAAACCACAGTGAGATACCACTTCACACCGGTCAGGATGGTCATCATAAACAAATCAACAAACAAGTGCTTGCAAGATTGTGGAGAAAAGAGAACTCCAGTACACTGTTGGAGGGAATGCAGACTGGTGCAGCCACTGTGGAAAACAGTATGGGATTTTCTCCAAAAACTAAAAATGGAGGTATTTTTAAAAATATTTTTACTTATTGATTCTTATTTTTTCTTTTTCTGGACATATTTTCATTTATTTTATTTTTATATTATTGTTTAATGACAGTTGTTCTCATTTTCCTTCCATTACTCTCCCCCATCCTGCCAATCCCTACCTACCACATTCAATCCTCCCCCCACATTTTCTTTGTCCATGGGTCCTTTCTATATGTTCCTTGATGACCCTTCTCCTTCTCAACAAAATATTAACAAACAAAATTCAACAGCACATTGAAACAATCATAGAACATGATCAAGCAGGAGTAACATGTACATCAAACTAAAGCTTCTGTTCAGCAACAGAAACAAGCATGAAAAGGCATCCTACAGAATGGAAGAGAAATATTAACCAACTATCATCCTGAAAAGGGGTTAATACCACAAATATAAAAGAACCTTCTGGAACTCAAATTTTTTTTACATAAGCCCATTTAAAAATGAGAAAACTGCTTTAAAAGATATTTCTCCAAACAAGACATACAAATGCACCCCCATAAATATAAAAAAAGGTGCTCAACATCACTAATCTTCAAGGAAATGCCAATGAAAATCACAATGAGATATCACCTCGTACCTGTCAGGATGAATATTATTAAAAAGAAAAAAAAATAAGTGTTGGAGAGGATGTGGAGAAATTAGAACCAGTCTACACTGTTGGCTATATGTCCAATAAATATAAAATCAGATCATAAAAAGATATCTACAATCCTATGTTCACTGAAGCATTATTCACAATAGCCAAGACACGGAAACAACCCAAATGTTCATCAATAAATGAATGGATAAAGAAAGTGTGGTATACACAAACAGTAAAATATTATTCAAACTTAACAAAAGAAGGTAATCCTGCCATTTGACAGGACATGGATGGATGAGAGAATATTATGTTAAATGAAATAGCCCAGTTACACAAGAATGGATAGTGTCATTCTGCTTGTATGAGGTTGAGTTTCTAGAGAAAAACAGTCGAACTGTCTAAAACAGTTGAATTTCTAGAGAAAATAGAATGGTAGTTGTCAAGAGTAGAGTGGGGGCGAGTAAGGAAAAAATAAGAGTGTTTTAAATGGGTATAAAGTTTCTGTTATGTAAAATGAGTAAGTTTTAAAGATTCGCTGTAAAACATAGTAACTAGAGCTAATAATATGGAATTGTGAGCTCTACAATATGTTGAAAATAGATTGCATGTTAAGTGTTTTTACCAAAAAAAAAAAAAAAAAAGAAAAACCACAAAAACATTAGAAAATTCTTGGAGGTGATAAATATGCTTAATACTTTGGTTGTGATGATATGTCATATGTGCATGTATATATTCAAATTCATCAACATATAAAACAAATGTGTGCAATTTTTGTAAATTGTACTTCAATAAAATTAAAAACAAGTGGAATATAAAACATAGACCAAACTTCAATTTTTGCATGTTAAAACTGAAGTGTTCATAGATTGTATGTAGAGATGTCCACTATGAAGATAAAAATAAAGATAAAGAACTAGAGTGTGGGAAGCCCCAACCCGTAGAGTTCTCCTGGCTGCTGTGTAGGAAAATCAGTTGTCCTGGACACAATCTCTTGTTCCAGTGGAAAAGGGGGTGGCAATTTCCTGTAGCTGGGAATGGCCTGAGCCCTTCACTGAAATGAATTTTATTGAGCTCAGTATGTGCAGGAATATACAGCAGGCATGCAAAGCTTATCAATAAAAGTCTAAAAGCCATAGTTACAGAGAACAGATGCTATCCATAGAAAACAATTGAGGAAACACAGAGGTCTGCCTCAGGTCAAGTCTGTTATATATGCTAATAGCAGAAGGTCGTTAAGGCGTGAGTTGTGAGATTAGGAGTTCACTCTCTTATGATTTGAATTTAAACATCTGGTTTACATCAACAGGGCTATACAAAGCAAGGCAAGCTTCAAAGGATACAACGTATTCTTCAGGCCTGATTTCCCACAGGAACCCTCAGTGTTAGTATTGGGTCATGCCTGCCACATGCATTCCTGGTGTTCTGGTCAAGACTTACAGGCAAGACCTTTGTTGCTTGGGGCTATAGTTTCCAATACCACACAAAAGTGGCCCCCAACACTAGAGAAAATTCTAGATCACACACAGAGATGTGGAGGTAGGCAGAATACATGAAAAGATTAAAATTACAGATTCAGATGCCATCAATTAGAAGGGAGAATAAGGAAAATATGAACCCACATTGGAAACCTAGACAATGCCATATGTGGAACTCAGACTATAAATTAAATGCCTGCTCCCATTTTTTCTCATGTGGGGGGAAATGAGAAGAAAAATACCTGAACTTAGATACACTGAGACATTAAGTAAGCTCAATACTGATCCACACTGGGACCCTGGCTAGTCATCAAATTCCACATTTTTCACTCTTTATAATGGAGACATGATTCCATGAAGAAGTAGAATTCATCACAAGAGTATATTAAGATCATAGGTATAAAATTTGTTGATAAATTCCAAAATACTAAGCAGAAAAGAGACACCCTTAAAAAGTAAAGCTGTTAACTTCCAGCCAAGATGGAGGTGTAAGTAGATACGCTTTGCCTCTTTGCACAACCAAAAGAAGGACAACAACAAATTAAAAAACAAAACAAAAGAAAGCAGGAACTCCCAGGAAATTGAACTGTATAGAAGTCCAACAACCAAGGCATTAAAGAAGAAACATTCATCCAGATGGGTAGGACGGGTGGAGTCTGGCAGCAGTAGGGGGAGAGTACTAGTGGAAAGATGGTAGCTGGAGGACCTGGGTGGCTGAGGCAGCAGCTGGCAGACCAGGTAGTCCCACATTTGCTTGCAGATAAACTGAGAGGAACAACAAGGGAGGGAGACAGACAATGCAACCAAAGGTTCCAGTTCAGGGAAATAAAACCTCAAAACCTCTGAAAAAACCTGTGCATTGCAGCAGTGGGAGGAATCCCCAGCCTCACAGGAAAGTTCAATGGGGAGATCCACAGGGTCCTAGAATGTACCCACCCCACACACCTAGCAATCATTACCATAAGGGCCCAGTTTGCTTGTGGGTAGTGGGAGGAGTGGCTGAAAGTGGCCCAGAGCTGAGCAAGTGTCATTGTTCCCTCTTGGACCCCTCCCCAACATACAGCGCAACAACACAGCAAAGTGGGTTGTCCTGCCCTGGCAAATACCTAAGGCTCTGCCCCTTACTATGTAACAGGCCCATTTGGACATAAAAAAAAAAAAGGCCCAAATGAAAGAACAGATCAAAGTTCCAGAAAAAATACAACTAAGCAATGAAGAGATAGCCAGCCTATCAGATGCAGAGTTCAAAACCAACCAAAAGAAGGTTGGTCACAGCTAATCAGGATGGTCACAGAAATGGTTGAGTATGGTCACAAAACAAAGGAAAAAGTGAAGGCTATGAGAAGCAAAATAAAGAAAAATGTACATAGAACCAGCAGTAAAGGGAAGTAAACCAAGACTCATATCAATGGTTTGGAGTAAAAGGAAGAAACAAACATTCAACCAGAACAGAATGGAGAAACAAGAATTCAAAAAAATGAGGAGAGCTTGGGAACATCTGGGACAATTTGAAATGTTCCAACAACTGAATCCTAGGGGTACCAGAAGGAGAAGAGAAAGAGCAAGAGATTGAAAACTTATTTGAAAAAATAATGAAAAAATACTTCCCCAATCTGGTGAAGGAAATAGACTTCCAGGAAGTCCAGGAAGCTCACAGAGTCCCAGAGAAGTTGGACCCAAAGAGGAACACACCAAGGCACGTCATAATTACATTAGCCAAGATTAAAATGAAGGAGAGAATCTTAAAAGCAGTAAGAGAAAAGGAGACAGTTCCCTACAAAGGAGTTCCCATAAGACTATCAGCTGATTTCTCAAAAGAAACCTTGCAGGCAAGAAGGGGCTGCAAAGAAGTATTCAAAGTCACAAAAGGCAAGGACCTCCACTCAAGATTACTCTATCCAGCAAAGCTATTATTTAGAATAGAAGGGCAGATAAAGTGCTTCCCAGATAAGATCAAGTTAAAGGAATTCATCATCACCAAGCCCTTACCATGTGAGATGTTAAATGAACTTATCTAAGAAAAAGAAGTAAAATGTTCATAGTTGCCAATGGACAACTCACAACTATCAACAACTGAACCTAAAAAAACAAAAACAAACTAAGCAAACAACTAGAATAGGAACAGAATCACAGAAATGGAGATCTCATGGAGGGTTATCAGTGGGGAACTGGAGGGGAGAGAATGGGGGAAAAGGTACACAGAATAAGAAGTAAAAATTGTAGGTACAAAATAGACAGGGGGAGATTAAGAATTGTATAGGAAATGGAGAAGCCAAAGAATTGATATGTATGACCTGTGGACATGCACTAAGGAGAGAAGGAATGCAGGTGGGAGGGAGGGTGCCGTGTGGAGGGGAATGAAAGGGGGCAAAAGGTACAACCGTAACCGCATAATCAATACAATTTTTAAAAATTTTTAAAGAAAAAGCATTAAAATGAAAAGATAGCCAACCATATGGGAAAACATATTTGCCAATGATACCTTGGACAGGGGCTTGATCTCCAAAAATATATAAAGAACTCCCACAACTCCACTCCAGGGAGACAAAAAGACTCAATTAAAAAATGGGCAAAAGACTTAAACAGACACTTCTCCAAAGAGGACATACAGAGGGCCCTGAGACACATGAAAAGATGCTCAGCACCACTAGCCATCAGAGAGATGCAAATTAAAACCACAGTGAGATACCACCTCACACCAGTCAAAATGGCCACCATAAACAAATCAACAAACAAGTGTTGGACAGGATGTGGAGAAAAGGGAATGCTAGTGCACTGTTGGTGGGAATGCAGGCTTGCGAGCTGGTGCAGCCACTGTGAAAAAAGTATGGAATTTCCTCAGAAAACTAAAAATGGATTTGCCTTTTGACCCAGCAATTTCACTGCTGGGATTATACCCTGAGAGCCCTGATACACCAATCCAAAAGAATCTATGCACCCCAATGTTCATAGCAGCACAATTTACAATAGCCATGTGCTGGAAGCAACCGAAGTGCCCATCAGTAAATGAATGGATGAAAAAACTATGGTACATTTACACAATGGAATTCTATGCAGCAGAGAGAAAGAAGGAGCTTGTACCCTTTGCAACAGCATGGATGGAACTGGAGAGCATTATGCTAAGTAAAATAAGCCAGGCGATGAGGGACAAATATTATATGATCTCACCTTTAACTGCAATATAATCAACAAAAGAAAAAAGCATACAAAATATAACCAGAGACATTGAAATTAAGTACAATCTAACAATAGCCAGAGTGGGGGCGGGGGGCGACAACAGTAGGGAGAAGATTTTCAGCAACTGCTATAAAGGACACATGGACAAAACCAAGGGGGAAAGTGGAAGCAAGGGAGGCAGGTGGGTTGGAGGGGTGAGGGGGAGGGGTGGAGAGAAAATATAAATAACTGTAATTGAACAACAATAAAATAATTTAAATTAAATTAAAAACATTCTAAGTGAAGCTGTTAAGCAGACTTTGGCTTTCTTTTCTATACCAGAGGGAGGAATGTTTAGGACCCAAAGAATGAATTAGCTCCTACATAAAGACAAACTAAACTATTATTGTAAAGAAGATAGATATTATACTTTGGGATCAAATCATGGGTCCTTCTGTACAAAGGATCCATGGACAAGGACAATAGGGTGGGGATTGTCTTTGGAAGCAGGAGTTGGGTGGGGCAGGGGAGAGCAACATGTAACTGAATGTAACATGACAACAATAAATGTACAAATGTAACTGAACAACAATAAAAAAATTTAAAGACAACGTAAATATGAAAATAAATCAAAGAAGAAAATGTTGAGAGACAGAATGTTGTGAGCACTTGCTCAGGAAGAGAGAGGTTAAGGAACATGTATGAATGACCCATGGACATGGACAACATTGTGGGAAATGGCTGGGCAAGCAGACAGTGGGATGGGCTGAAGGAGGGCAAAGGGGGGAAATTGGGACCACTGTAATAGAAAAACAATAAAATATTTTTTCAAAAAGGAAGTGAGAGTAAAAATATGTTCAATGAGCCAATGCAGAAATTCTACTCAAGAGAGTCAAACCTCTCCAAATAAAAACACTTCCACCCCCACACCTTTCCTCCAGTTTGTCATTTCTATGCTGAAAAGAAATAAAACTTTTCCTTCAAGAAAAAAAAATTACATTCAACAATGTTCCGTCTGCGGAACAGTCAACTGGGGTCCTGAGTCTACCTGAAACGGATGAATAGGGATGGGAACAAGAGGTGCAAAGAAAGGCAGCAAGACAAAGGATTCTGATCAAGCTGCAAATTTTATTTTGAGCGGGGCTGTTATATAGGGGCAGGGAAAAAGGGGAAGTGGTTCTAATAGGTTGTCCTGTGCATGCTCACTGCATGCTCTTAGCGACGGTTGGTGGGTGGGCGCGTGATCAGCATCTTGATTGGTAGTTAGTACTCCTGATCCAGGGATGCCCCCAAGGGTGGGGCCACCTGGCTCGGCTGCAATATCCTGTTTGGGTTGCCTCAGCCAAGCTCTCCTGGTGCGATCTTCTTGATAGATCGCATCCGCTGTCTTTAGGCCCCGACACAACAATAAATAATCCAGTTTAGCAGAGGTATTGAGTAGAGTGAGATGTTTGATTTTCAGTCAATATTAACTGAGGACACAGTATTTTTTAAAAAACAAAGTTTTAATTAAGTGAAATAACACAGTAAATTAGTGGCTCCACAACTGAAGACAGAAAGGTGAGTTAAAAGTTTAATAGGCTGCTTTTCAGGGTCACTAGGGAATAACAAAGAGGAAGACCTTGCTAGCAAGTCACTGAGATCCCCTTTCCAAGCTCAATGACATACCTCCACTTCATTTCTTTTACTTATCATACAATTGTTTAATACACAATTTTTAAAAGATCAATACTAACAAGTGTGGTTAATACCCCAATACTAATATCAATGTATCTAGTATATAAAATTATACAAAAAATCCACTTTAAAACTTTTTAATTTCAGAGAGAGAGAAGAAGGGAGAGAAATATTGATGTGAGAGAAACATCAATCAATTGCCTTGTGTATGCACTAGACCAGAATAGAATCTGCAACTTATGTATATGCCCTGACTGAGAATTGAACCCATAACCTTACTCATAAGTTTAAGGCATTGAACCCACAACATTTTGGTTTGTGGGACAATGCTCCAACAAACTGAGCCACACAAGCCAAGGCTAAAAATTCCATTTTATATCTCACATATGAGTGACTATATATGGTTCTTTTTCTTTCTGACTTATTTCACTTAGCATGATATTCTCAAGGCCCATCTACATTGTCACAAATGGCAGTATTGACTCTTTTCTCATGTATCATAGAAATGTACATCTGAAAACTATATAATCTAATTAACCAATGTCACCCCAATAAATTCAATAAATAGCACTGATTGATGACTCCCATACACCAAAAGTTTGCCAGTTCAATCCCCAGTCAGGGCACATGCTTAGGATGTGGGTTTGATCCCATCAGGGAGCTTATAGGAGGCAACCAATTGATGTTTCTCTCTCATATTGATGATTCCCATTCTCTCTCTCCACCCACCACTCTTCTCTCTCTCTGTCTCTCTCTCAAATCAATAAATATATCCTCAGATGAGGATTAAACAATTGAATAAATTTTTTAAAAATCCAAGCTTTACCATCATACAGAGAAGGAAGCTTTCTTTTTGAGAAAGACTCTTCCCAGGGCTCCCTTCATGTCTCTGTTCCTTAGGCTGTAGATGAAGGGATTCAGCATGGGGGTCACCACAGTGTACATCATAGCCATGACGATCTCCTTAACAGTAGAGTTATCTGCTGATGGGCATAAATAGAGACCAATAACTGTCCCATAGAACAGTGACACCACAGACAGGTGGGAGCCACAGGTGGAGAAGGCCTTGCAGATGCCTCTAACAGAAGGGACCTTGAGGATGGAAGACACAATTCGTGCATAGGACATGATGATGAGTAGGAATGGGATGACAAGAATAAGCCCTCCCATGATAAATATCACCAACTCATTAACTCCAGTGTCAGAGCAGGACAGCTTCAGCAGAGCAGACATGTCACAGAAAAAGTGGGGGATCTTGTTGTCAGCACAAAAACACAATCTAGCCATGAGAAGAGTGTGTAACAGGGCATGCAACGTGGTCAGCACCCAGGAAAGCACCACCAGAGAGAAACAGAGCTTGGGACTCATGATGGTGGTGTAGTGCAGCGGGGAGCAGATGGCCACATAGCGGTCATAGGCCATGGCCACAAGCAGGAAGCTCTCCAGGTCTGAAAAAAACAGAAAGAAGTACATTTGGGCCAAGCAGCCTGCATAGGGGATGGAAGGGACTTGACTCTGCATGTTCTGCAGCAACTTGGGCATTGTGACAGAGGAAAAGCAGAGGTCACAGAAAGACAAATTACTGAGAAAGAAATACATGGGTGTATGGAGGTGAGAGTCCAGGTGAATAAGCACGATGATGAGGAGGTTCCCCAGGATGGTGGTAAGATACATGGCCAGGAACAGGGCATAGAACAGGTTTTGCTGCTCTGGCTCAACTGTCAGGCCCTGGAGGAAGAAGGATGTGATGATAGTTTGATTTCGTCCAGTCATGTTCTGTGTCCAGTGTCTTAAGGGAAAAATCACAGTGTCCATTAAAAATCTGAGTAAAAGTAAACACATTTCTGTGATATGTGGTCTGTTAGTTGCTCTTCAATGATTGGTTTTACTCATTATTTATAACAGTACTTTCTGTCACCACAAATATATCACTAAATCCAAGGCACTTTTCAGACTTATTTTCTCATTTTTTATTAATTAGCTTGTAACAATATTGACTCTTCCCGCCCCTCTAAAACACTCTCATCTGTTATCTTCAGTGTGATCCCAGTGGTTCTCCTTATACTTCCCTGGGCATTTATTCTCAGTAACTGTGACTGGTTTCTCTCTAATGGTATCATATATATTGGTGCTTCTTTGGGCTTTTTCTTAGACACTATTTTCTTATAATTTTCTGTGTCCAGACCTAAAAAGCCTGCATATTCCCATGGCATCAATTACCATATACGTTTATCTCATGGATAAAACTCTATCACTTTCAGAACTGTCCCATCAATTACTTAATGATTATGTCCTCATGTAATTTCATAAGCATCTTCAGTTCAAAAGATCCCCAAACAAAACTCATAATCTCACCCCACCCCTCTCTCAATCCACTTCTCTAAGTCTCTCTCATCTCAGTAAAAGAAACTCAGGCTCAAGTCATAACCCTTCTCTCTCCCCAGACCAGGCGAGAACCCACTGCTATGTTTCCACAGCATCCTGTGCTTGTTCCCACAGCACCTAGTCCCGTTGGGATTATTTGTTCATCACTCTCTTCCCTACTGGATTGTCAATCCCATGCAAGAAAGACCGCAGCTGCAGCAAGGCCAGCACCTGGCACAGTGCCTCCAAGTAGCTGATGTTTCGTGAACAATTATTGGCTGTACTTCAGGCTTAGACATGCATTCCAGAAAACTCCTGTTAAGTTAGAATATCTACATCTACTAAGTATTGTCAGAACAAGATCTTACTAGTTTTTGATGCTTTATTACAGAATTCCTGAATGTAACCTCAGACTTCTAGAAAATATTACACTACCTCAACCACACTACTCTTTATCGTAAACAGACAACCCAGTACCTACATCCACACTGTCGCTCTCTGCTTGTGTGGATGCTCACAGGACATAATGATATTGATGTGAAAAATAAACCTGATGGGGAGGTTTGCTGATGAGGGGAGAAAAAGGAAGGGATTAAGATAAATTCTACCCTCTTCCTCTAGTTGTTCTCCAGATATCCATACCTCAGAATGTGCCTCAGAGCAGACAAAGAATGCTAAGGAGGAGTCCAAAGGGATGTGGGAAGTTCCTTCCTTAAAGAAACATAACTGAGTCCAACTGCTGGGGTTTCCATCCTGTTGATGCTGTTTAATTGAGCCATGTTAATAATTTTTTAAGTCTGGAAATAATGGGTTGGTTTTTCAGTAGAGAGAAGCATCAAATGAGGTTTCGCATACCTACTTTCTCAGAATTTTTCTCCCCAGGGAAATAAGTGGGACCCATCTGCTAGTCAAGACTTTCACTAGGAATCACAAACCAGAGCCAGCTGCACTTGCATCAGACCCCAGCCCCAGATCAGGCTTATGGGCTTCAGCTGCTCAATTATGGATGCTTCATCTTAACCTGGTGAATCAGTAGTTGTCAGTCTGCACAAATTTTACATTTTGTAATGCAACTCTGCTGATCTGTGGACAACATTTTGAGCAGTAAGAACATGCAGCATGTTTTTAAAAACAGATTACTGCACCCTCCCCCAATAAATGTAGTCAGCCTCTCTGGAGAGGGAGAGCCCATCCAAAATATTTTAAAGCTCCTTATGTAATTCAAACATACAGTCAAGGGTTAATCTGTATTGAATGCCTGCCTCACACAGATGCCTTTTGTTGAAATGATACAATCTCGAGACATACATTACCTAGTAATANTCAGCTGCTCAATTATGGATGCTTCATCTTAACCTGGTGAATCAGTAGTTGTCAGTCTGCACAAATTTTACATTTTGTAATGCAACTCTGCTGATCTGTGGGCAACATTTTGAGCAGTAAGAACATGCAGCATGTTTTTAAAAATAGATTACTGCACCCTCCCCCAATAAATGTAGTCAGCCTCTCTGGAGAGGGAGAGCCCATCCAAAATATTTTAAAGCTCCTTATGTAATTCAAACATATAGTCAAGGGTTAATCTGTATTGAATGCCTGCCTCACACAGATGCCTTTTGTTGAAATGATACAATCTCGAGACATACATTACATAGTAATACTTACGAATGCTATCATTAAAAACTGGTGAACATCAGTCAAAATATTTCTAGAATTTGAAGAAATCTTGTGAGGCTGAGAGGCAGAGAAGAGGATTCTTATACCTGAAAAACTGTGCTGCAGAACAGCACATGAGACCCTCTTTTAGGGTTGGAAGGACCCTAAAAGACTAGCTCATTTGTCTTCTACCTAACCCAGTCTATCTGATGGCGATTCCAGGATCCTGGCCTGAGATTACGCTCCCCTTCATTCACTAAGGTGTGTGAAAAAACAACCCCTGTAGTCATCACCTGTGTCTATATCATCCCTTCTCACATCTCCAGTTCTACACATCCTTGGGCTTAAGGGGCCATGGATCCCAGAGGAGGCTAGATCCCAGAGGAACTCCTGGAAGACAAAGTCATTATCCAGGATTTCTCAGGACAAATGCTCTCAGAGTCCTTAGGCAGTGATTGATTAGTCACAGGTCACACCTAACTATACTTTGGAGGGAAGGTGGGGTCGGAGAGAAGCTCATGTACTGATGCTTAACCACTGCCTACTTAACGGACAGTGGTCCTATGAGACTGGGGCCTACCTTTTGCAGGTGAAACAGGATAGCTGTAGAAGCCATAAAAACAAGCATGGGCAAGACTGTGGATATCCTAAAATCACTTCAAGTGTAGTTTAGGCTTTTAGCCTCTGGGCAACGAGAAGCCATCGGGGTACTACCATGAAAGATACATGTTGGAAAGATTCCCAGGGTGGCAGAATCTCTCACTACAACTTAATTCCACATAAATACACCCAGGAGAGAGAAACCTGCAGCTAACAAGGATTTGACTTCTATGGCCTAACCATATGCAGACATATGGAAAGGACAAGAATAAAAGACACACTCTCTCAGATCATGTTCAACCTTCCTCAGACCGAGATAGAAAAGAAGCCCAGATTTGCATTTTATTAAGGTACACCTAGCTTCTTACCTCTCCAAGAAAACCGTAACATCACCCTGCCACCACCATTCTCTCTACCTCTCTACAGATGTGTCAGAATAACTCCTAGTCTCCAGCTCCTCCTTGCTCTGCAATTGAGCACAAGGCCATAGCTAACATTATGGCCTTCTTCCACACCCAGTCCATGTTCCTTCATCACTTCAACTAGATGGGGTTATTTACATTCAACCTTCATTCCTCAAGAGTCTGAATCCTCAGAGTTATTGACTTTATTGGGTTGTTATAGTTTTCTATTTACTTTCACTAAGTGGTACCCCAAAGAATATTCTAGATATCCAACACAGTCTTTCCTCACTGTGTAGAGAAACCCAGTTTTCTATGGTAACTCCTTAATTTGCCTGTTGGTTCAGTACACAAAATGGCCAAGTGTCTGTCTCAGCGTCCAGCAGAACAGAACCATTGAAGCAAACCAGTCGTCCTCCCTTGGGAACTACATCAGGGCAGATAAAGTGCTTCTCAGATAAGGTCAAGTTAAAGGAGTTCATCATCACCAAGCCCTTATTATACAAAATACTCAAGGGATTTATCTAAGAAAAAGAACATAAAATATATGAACAGTAAAATGACAGCAAACTCACAATCATTAACAACCACACCTAAAACAAAAACAAAAGCAAACTAAGCAAACAACTAGAACAGAAATGAAGATCACATGGAGGATTATCAACAGGAGAGTGGGAAGAGGAGAGAGGAGGCAATGGCACAGAGAATAAGTAGCATAGATGGTAGGTAGAAAATACAAAAAAGGAGGGTAAGAATAGTATAGAAAATGTAGAAGGCAAAGAACTTATGCATATGCTCGTGGACATGAACTAAAGGGGGGGATGTGGGTGGGAGGGGGTATGTAGAATGCAGGGGAGTGAAGGAGGGAAATGGGACAACTGTAATAACACAATCAATAAAATATTTTTTAAAAAAGGAAAAAAGAGAAACTCCAACAGAATTTTTTGTTTATTTTTTAATTAAACTTATTGGGGTGACATTGGTTAATAAGATTGTATGGGTTTCAAGTGTACAGGTTGAAATGTACTCATTTTTAAATTCAAATTTCAACGGACACTATCCTTTCTTTCTAAAGATACTGGAGACAGCTATGGCAGGAAGGAATCAAACCATCATCACAGAGTTCCTTCTTCTGGGACTGCCCATTGAGCCAGAGCANGCAAAGAACTTATACATATGCTCGTGGACATGAACTAAAGGGGGGATGTGGGTGGGAGGGGGTATGTAGAATGCAGGGGAGTGACGGAGGGAAATGGGACAACTGTAATAACATAATCAATAAAATATATTTTAAAAAAGGAAAAAAGAGAAACTCCAACAGAATTTTTTGTTTATTTTTTAATTAAACTTATTGGGGTGACATTGGTTAATAAGATTGTATGGGTTTCAAGTGTACAGGTTGAAATGTACTCATTTTTAAATTCAAATTTCAACGGACACTATCCTTTCTTTCTAAAGATACTGGAGACAGCTATGGCAGGGAGGAATCAAACCATCATCACAGAGTTCCTTCTTCTGGGACTGCCCATTGAGCCAGAGCAGCAAAACCTGTTCTATGCCCTGTTCCTGGTCATGTATCTTACCACCATCCTGGGGAACCTCCTCATCATCGTGCTTATTCACCTGGACACTCACCTCCACACACCCATGTATTTCTTTCTCAGTAATTTGTCTTTCTGTGACCTCTGCTTTTCCTCTGTCACAATGCCCAAGTTGCTGCAGAACATGCAGAGTCAAGTCCCTTCCATCCCCTATGCAGGCTGCTTGGCCCAAATGTACTTCTGTTTTTTTCAGACCTGGAGAGCTTCCTGCTTGTGGCCATGGCCTATGACCGCTATGTGGCCATCTGCTCCCCACTGCACTACACCACCATCACATACACTTCTATGTAACTTTATTTTCATTGTGGACATTATTACAGATGTCCCCATTCCCCCCTGCCCTTTGCCCACCTCCACCCAGGCCCCATCCCTCCTTCCTCTGGCCATCACCACACTGTTGTCTATGAATTATGCACGTATGTTCTTTGGCTGATCCCTTCACCTTCTTTCATCCAGTTCCCCCTCCCCTCTGTCAGCTGTCAGTCTGCTCCATGTATTCATGCCTCTGTTTGTACATTTGATTTTATAGTAAACATAGTATTTCAGATCAATATGAAAATGATGTGCTATTCAAGAGATGGTACTGAAGTAATTAGCCACCTATTTGAGAAATAAAAATAACGTTGAAACTCAGTGTCTTGCAATCTACATAAAGGTAACTTCTAAATGGATCAAAAAGCTAAATATATAAAATATAATTGCAAAAGAATACAAAAAATACTTGAAAACCTTAGCATACACATTGTCTAATCCCTTCCCCTTCTTCCCACCATTATCCCATTCCCACCTCCCCTCTGGTCACTGGCAGTCTATTCCATGTTTCCATGCTTGTGGTTCTATTTTGTTCATTAGTATATTTTGTTCATTAGATTCTTCTCAGAGGTGAGATCATATGGTATTTGTCTTTTGCTGACTGGCTTACCACAGACATGGACAACAATGTAGGAGCTGACTGTGGGAACTGACTATGGGAACAGGGGGTGGGATGAATGGAGGAGGGCAAAGAGCAAAAATCTGAGACAACTAATAGAATAACAATAAAAAACTAGTTTAAAAAACTTTTTTAAAAAGTTTTTTAAAAAGCCTAAAATTAAAATTTTTTTCCAAATGCTTCCCAGTCATTCCAGTACCACTTACTGAATAGCTTTCCTTCCCCACTGATTTCAGATGTTACCTTTATCGCTAAGTTCTCTATATACTTGAGTCTATTTTTCTACTTTAAATTATTCTATTAACCTGTCTATTCATTAACCAGTACCATATTGTAAGTGAATAAATATGCTTTCAAAAAACATGCTGGTTTTAAAATATGTCTGCCATTTCTTTGGCACCCTTTTTTTCAAATGGTGGAGGCTAATTCCCCTCTTCCTGTATGTGGGCCATACATAGTGATTCACTGTAGTACAGTGACGTGACTTCCAAGGCTAGGTCATAAAATGGACAGCTTCCACCTGGATACCTTAGTATTAGATTTCTCACTCTAGGGAAAGCCAGCTACCATGTCATGAGGACACTCAGGCAGCCCTTTGTAAAGGCCCCCCTTGAAGACACAGGCCACCTCTCAACAAAAAGCATCCATTTGGCAGTCATTTGCATGAGCCACCTTGAAGTGTGTCCCCAGCCAAGTTATTCCTGAAATCCTGGCCCACTGACAGTGTGAGAGATAATAAATGCTTATTGTTTTAAACCACTAATTTGGGGGTAGAGGATAATTGGCTATGCAGAAATAGATAATACTTAAAAGTATTATCTATTATTATATCTTTATTATATGTGATATAGTTTCATAATAGATAATATATAAAATCTCTATTATATAAAACCTTTATAATTATATATAAAGATATTGTGGTCTATTGTTCTTTTCTTTGAGTTTCCTTGACAATTCTCATTTTTTTACATAACCTTTAGTATCAGCTTGGTGGTGTGTGTGCATTTACACACAGAAAGAAAAATTACATGCTACAAATTAGAGAAAAATCAGTATCTTTGTCTTCCTATCCAAGAAAATGATTTGTTCAAGTCTTCTTTTCCACATTTCATTAGTATTTAAGGTTTTCATCATATATTTCCTCTATTTATCATTTAGCCTTGATTACTACTGGAATTTTTTTCTACTTTAAATGGTATCTTTATTTTACATTTTAATGGTTGTGGGTTATTTCAATACCATCTACTAATGACTTCTGCATATTGTTTTCTATTCTAGTATCTTACTTAATTATCTCATTTTTGCAGTAATTTCTCAGTTAATTTTCTTAGGTTTTCCATGTATACAATTACATCATCTGCCAACAGCAATAATCCTTATACCTCAAATGTTTCTTTTATCTAATGTATCTCTGGACCATAGAAATTCCGTAAGTTCAGAGATTTTTCTACTTTGTTAAGTGCTTTGCCTCCAGCACCTGAAACAATATTTGGCAGGGTATACGCTCACTGAATATTTGAAGTACTTAAATGAACTGCATATACTAGTAGCTCCAGGACAGTGCTTAGTAATTGTACTGATAGTGGGCACCTTGTCTTCTTGTTCCTGACTTTAGTGGAAATGCCTCTATACTTCCCCATTATGCTTGATGTTGGCCTTCAGGCTGACTCAAATGTATTATTGTCTCATGTTAAGTAAGGGTCTATTTCCATTATATTGAGCATTTTTATTTGAAATGGTTGAATTTTAGCAAATGCACCATTTTTATACAGACAGTAAAATTATTTTTCAAAAGTTCTTTGCACACTGAAAATAATTTAAATATTTTAATTTAACAAGTGAAATACAGAAAAGCAAAAGCTACAAAACCATGGAGATAGTAATTTAAACAATAACAGAAAAAGTGCTTTAATTTATAATGTTTAAACTTATCACTATTTACATTTCATTCATTATGTTGGTATAATACTTCATCTCAGTATCTACAATTTTGACAAATGCTTGGAAAGTTTTTTGTTCAGAAACAGATGCCGGTCTAACAGAAACACATTTGAAAATATTCTTTTTCTGGTCATAGTTTCCAACACACCTATAAACTCGGCCTCTAATCAGTCTTGGAAGTTCACGATCCTGTTTTTTAAAAAAAATAGTATCAATAAAACCATTCATTACTTCATCTAAATTTCAACATTCTGAAACTAATTATATGATCAAGTAAATATGAATCACCCCAAAATACTGTAACTTTCTTACCCAATTCAGGGCCCCCCTGCTGACCAGACAATGACAGCTAGGCAAATATGGGTGCTCTGTCACACAGGAAAGACCTTCACGTGGGAAGGGCTTCTCAGAGGCTAGCAAGCTGCTGCTCCTTATAAGGTTGACTACTTGTGTAATGGCACTTCTGTAACTGCCTGAGTTCCTCTTTCACTAGATGGCAGAAAAGTATTTCATACCAAACCTCCAATTAAGAACAAATGGAATAGCTGGATGAAATACTTAAAAATCTCCTCATAGATTTTAGAGACACCAGGGCAGTGATGAATTACAGAGACCCATCTGAGAAAGAGGAGGAGTCCAGAATGGGGCCTGATATTTGGGGGTGCTTCCCCCTAAGGTACCTGTCAATTACAGTCAAAGTAGTTGAGAGTCTAAAGAAAATAAACAGAGCTTTTGACAGGCTCAGAGAGCTGGGAGGGGAAAAAGAATCAGAGGCCCCTAAGAAAAAGATTCTGGTAACCACCCCCACCACCACCCCAGCCTCAGGACTGGGACCCAAAAGGGCTATGCCCTAGCGGGACTAGTAAACCAGAAAAAGATCAGCCAGTATCAAATGCTCTCAATCATGAGCAAATTTAAATTATTCTGGGATTGCTTTCACTAAAGGGTCACAAAAAGCATTAATTATAAGGGAAAATACTGACTATTGCTAAAAGTACTATATTAAAGTGAAGAATTTCTGTTCCTTAAGAGCCGCCATTAAAACTCAAAAAGCAACTCACGAAGTATGAGAAAATATTTGCAATACATATAATGTACAAAGAACTTGTACCTACAATAGTTTTTTAAAAACCTCCTATGAATAAATAACAAAAATAATAATAATAATTCTGCCCTGGCTGGTGTAGCTCAGTGGATGGAGCGTGGGCTGCGAATGAAAGGGTTGCCAGTTTGATTCCCAATCAGGGCACATGCCTGGGTTGCGGGCCAGGCCCCAAGTATGGGGTGTGCAAGAGGCAGCCACACACTGATGTTTCTCTCCCTCGCTTTCTCCCCTTTCCCCAGTCTCTAAAAGTAAATAAATAAAATCTTAATAAAAAAAACAAATAATTCAATAATAGAAAAAATAAAATGAGGCCTAAACAGACTTTATAAAACAAGTTATCTGAATGGCCAGTATGCATATAAGGTGCTCAACCTCATTAGTAACCAGGGAACTGTAGAGAAATGAGAAGCACTAAACACCCACTACAAGAGCTCAAATAAAAACACTGACAGTACTGAGTGTTGGTAAGAACACAAAGAAAAACACTCACCTATCCTGACTGTGTGTGTGAACTGGTACAACTCTTTGGAAAATTTTTTAGCAATAAATACTGTATGAGAACATATGCATGCAGCATAATGCAGCAATTTTACTTCTAGGTATATACCCAATAGAATTGCATGCATATGCATGAGACATATGTAAAAATACCCATAGACCATTGTTTATAATAGCAAAATACCTAGAAATAGCCCAGATGCTCACCAACAGCAAGATAGAAAACTAAACTGTAGTACAATATATTCAGACAACAGAAAATTGTATATAGAAATATAAATAAATACTGTAGCTACATGCAACAACATAGATGAATTTTACACTGTGTTGAATGAATCAGACCTAAAAGAAATATACCATATGATAACATTTATATAAAGTTTTAAAAGAGGCAGAACTAATTTATGATATTAAAAGTCAGAATAGTGGTTACTTTTAGGTAGGAGACAGGAGGTAGTGAATGGGAGGAGGCACAAGAATGTACAAAGTAATAGCAATGTTCTAGTTCTTAACTGTGGTAATGTTCACTGTGTGACACTTCACAGAATTATACAGTTATGAGTTATGCACTTTGCTGTGTAAAGTGTTTTATTTTAAAAAGTCTTAAGACTAGAGAAAAATAAGCAATTAAGATATTTTAGAAATTAGTAACTTGACAATTACTATTTCTTGATCATCTACTATGTGTCAGACACTGTACATTCATGTTTTATTATCTAATCTCCAAACAACCTTTCAAAGTAAGAGTCTCCCCATTTTACAGAAAAAAAACTGAAGCTCAGAAAGCTTAAACAGCTAACTCAAGGTCATAAAGGTATTAAATAATGGAATAAGAACTAGAATCCATGTCTGATTTCAGAATGATGGCCAATTTCAGAATTAATCCCAAATTCTTTTACAGAGTACGTAAATCTTGTAAGGTCTCCACACTTCCTTGGGACATCCAGCCTCCCGTGTCACCCCCAACCTTCTTTATCATCAAGCCTCTTCCTTATATCACAGCCCATCTCCATCTATGCCTTCCCCCAACTTCAGCACCATTATCCTTACCCCCATCACTTAATAATTCTATACTCTGGTAATTATAAACTACCTGCATTTTCCTACACAATCCAGGCTCTCTCTTAGCTTCATGTCTTTAAATACAGTGCTCTTTCAATTTAGCATGCATTCCTCCTTACCGCTTCCCATCCCTCCCACACAAATTGGTTTATTAATCTTTAAATATCTAAAACAAGATAGGTAACTACAACTCTTCAGATCTTTCCCTGACCTTCCTATCTACCTCTCTAGCACTCTGTACATACCTCTATCAGATAATTTATCATATGACAATGTGACATTTATGCAACTCTCTTTCTACCTGAGATTATAAACTCTTTGAGAGAGCCATGTTTATATTCTAACGTGTATCTGTTGCATCTAGCATAGCACCTGGCACACAGTAGGCTCTCCATATTAGTTGAACAGATAACTTTAATATTAAACTTAAAAGCAAGCAAAATGTTCAAAGTACTACCAAAGCGTTAAACAGAATTTCTACTACAATGAAATTACAGTCTGCATTTGTGTTTTGCTGGCATAGGCTTTGCAAAGAATACTTAGACAAATACTTACTATTTCATAAAATATACAAGGCAGAGTATTTTTCCCATCTCTCATAAGAAAAGTCTTAGAATAATATGGCCCAGGTGTAACAGCTGAATCGAGGACAGCTAAGCAACATCAAAATAGAAGGAAAAATCAGTGGTGGCAAAATGCAAATAAAATGTAATAAAGAGAAGCTGATATTTAAACAACTATTCCCACACAAGTTTCTCTGAGTTTTATTTACACATTTAAAAAAAGGCATCTAAACAGGGAAAGAGCCCTGGCAGCATGACTCAGCTGGTTGGGCATCATCCTGCAAACCGAAGGCCACAGGTTCAATTCCCAGTCAGGGAATATACCTAGGTTGTGGTTCAGTCCCCAGTCAGGGCACATGCAAAAGGCAACCGATAGATGTTTCTCACATTGATGCTTCTTTCTCTCTCTCTCAAATCAATAACCATGTCCTCAGGTCAGGATTTTTTAAATAAATAAATAAATAAATAAATAAAACAAGGAGGGAAAGATATTTCTGAAACTGTTTTATACTAAGGGAAACAAAATTTCTGGGCCTCTCCAACTTAGGAACTAAGTTATACGCCCAAGTTCGTACACCAGACAATAGTTGACCATTGAACCTTTTTCTTAGAATTTATTCTATAGAGTGGTTAAACCCCCAGACCCTTGGGGATTTATTATTATTTTATAATAATAAAATAAACACATATAACTAATAACTAATAAGCATCACGGTTTAATGAAAAATAAACATTGAATTAGAATCAGAAGGCATGCATTTGAGTCCTAGTTCTTCAACTTACTAAACTGAGCAAATTGTTTCTCTTTCAAATCTGTCTCATCTATAAAATGCAAATAATAATTCATGTTTGTTTCTAGAAATTACTGTCAAATGAGAGCATTATTTATTTCTTCAAATACCATCTGCTGAGTACTGATAGTGAGCATTTGTTATTTTTTAAGGTCAGCTCCATTTCCCCTAATAATACCCAAATTTTCCTTTAGAAAACCTCTATGTCATTCTTAGCCATAAGATTTGAAGGGAATTTGTATCTCTCCCACCTCCCAGGTGCAGGAGTGTCCTGAAATTGATTTAAACCAGTTAGTGTATCCCATTCCCTAGTTACAGCATGCAAGCAGGGTTTGGGTGGTAGACTTACTACCCAATCAGAAATGATATGCAAGGGGTCATCTGCTAACCCCTGGAAAAGAACAATCAAAAGAAACCATCATAGAATGTGACATTGTGGTACAAGGATGGGTGGGTACAGAGAACTTTGATAATCATCTTAATACCCAAAGGGAAGAGTCAGAAGCTGCCAGGCAGACCACAGTTGGAGTTTCAGGATGAAGACAATATCGTGGCAGGACAGAAAATGGGTAAACCTCAAAAACATAGTAGTAAGTGAAAATGCAAGCTGTGTATTTTATTTTATTTTTTTAATATTTTACTTATTTATCTTTAGAGGGGAAGGGAAGGAGAGAGGGAGAGAAATATCAATGTACGGTTGCCTCTGCCAAGGACACACAAAGTATCATGTGTCCCCTGCCAGGAACTGGCCTGCAACCCAGGCATGTGCCCTGACTGGGAATCGAACTGCGATCCTCTGGTTCACAGGCCTGTGCTCAGTCCACTGAGCCACACCAGCCAGGGTTCAAGCTGTGTATTTTAAAACACAAAACGCCATTAAAAGTTCACATACATTTATGAAATCAGATATATATAGTAAAATTATAAAAGAAGGATAAGAAAGATACCACAGTGATTATCTCTAGAGAAAATAAATGGATGAGGGTTTCAAAGATACCTTTGAAATAAATACCCTATAACATGGGTATATGTATGTTAAATTCTCAATATTTTTCTATATGTTTAGAATATTCCTTAATTTAAATTAAATTAAATATTTACTTTACTTGAACTACTGAAAAAAGTATGTTTTGAATCTCTACTTTTACTTATCTCTTCATTTTAGGTAAAATCAAATTCCAGAAACATTCTACAAACTCTCCTCCTTCTAAACATTAATTTAGAAAACACTAATTGTAGGGTGCTCATATTAGTAAAAGACTCTTTAGAAATGTTCTTTCCGAGTATTTAAATATAATTTAATTTATATACAAAATTACTACTGGATTTAGTTGAACATAGTAGAAAAACACTAGATTGAGATTAAGAAACTTAGATTCTATACCCATTTTTGCTGCTAACTAGCTTTGTGATTTTAGCCAAGTCTATTTTAATTATTTGCCCCATTTCCTCACATAAGGGCTGTGTTAGATTGCTTGTAAGAATCCAGTTTCAACATTACAAATCAGAAGAGTACTACCATAAATAACCAAATACATCTCAAGTCACACAAATCAATGACAGACCCAGAAATTAAAGGAAATCCTAATTAACTGAAATCTCCTTTTGCACAGTTTTATTATTCTTTAAGATCTCCTAGATATTCTCATTGACATTCAAAACTATTGTCCAAATAGTATTACTTAAGTCTTTTTGAAGTATTATACCTACCCAGTATTTCAAAAAGGAGTACAGTTTTGGGGGCATGTTCACGCCAGTACCTCATGCTTTCAATAACTGCAGATATAATTCTTAAAGAATTCTCTTTTTCCTTAAACTTTAACTGGTACAATGAGGCATTCTTTTTTGGAAAAAATATAAAATAATAGCATTAGAAAAACCTTTCAGATTTCTCGTCATACTCTTTCACTTTCTTTGTAAAGATTACAGGTCCTTGTAATAGGCACACAGGTAAAATATGTAAACGAACTATTAAAAATTTTAAGTATTGTGTGCCAAACCTGTGATAAATACAGGTGAATAGACAACTCCTTTCCTTAATGTGCTCAATATTCTAGAAGGGGAGTCAGACACATTCATTCATTCATTCCAAAAGTACTTATAGCCACCTACCACATGCTAAACACAGCTAATGAGGAAATAATAGTGAGAAAAACAGGCAAGATATACCCCCACAGATTTTACCATCAAATGGCAAAATATATAAACAAAAAATAAACAAAAAATATATAATAGAATGTCAGGAACTGATATATCTTATGCATTTAAAAAACAGGATAAGAGGATAAAGAGACACAGAAATAGTTATTTCTAACAGGATGTTGAGTGAGGACTGAGGGAACAGCAAGTATAAAGGCCCTGAGATGGGAATGTGTTTGGCATTTTTAAAGATTAACTGAAAACACAATGTGTTAAGATACTAATTTTTAGGGCGTACTGGTGACACTTTGTGAAGGCAGGAGATGTCTAAGGACACTTGTTGGGACATTGTTTTCCAACTATAATTACCTTTCCTCCCTCTCCCCACTCCTAACCAAGATATGAATGCCTCCCACTGAGGCAGGCACAGCTAACTGCCATAATGAGCCACGGTTATTAAGATGACTATGTCACATCATCCTTATGTACAAGAAAATGTACAGTTGAGAACAACTGTGAAATATGCTATTGTAGTCAGATTTCTAGGAAAAAAATAGAATTTACCTCAGATGGCTTACTGGAAAGACTGCTTACAGACCTGGGCAGAACAAATATTATGGCACCTAAGCACTCAAAAACTGACAATACGAAACTTCTACCACTCCTAGGTTGAAAGGACAAAGGGAAGAAATAAAAGTACCAAACCTGTGGAAGCTGGACTCAAAGAGGGGCAATATATAGGGACACAGCTTGTGACACTACATTAAAGCAGGGAAGACACGGGAAAACCCAACACCTCTGCCCAGCCTTTGATGTCCTGCCAGTGACTCCCACTGGGTAACTCCTAGCAGAAGTCAGCTAAGGGATAATGCACTGTGTAGCACAATTCAGCCTTCCAGAACACAGAGAAGGGCAGAGGATAAACAAGCTTTTGGGCCAGGTGGCAAGGGAGGGGAGATTAAGCGAACAACCAGCAAACATAATATATACAAGACATTTACAAAAAAACAATTACAGTGAGGAGTGGAAAGAGAAGTGAGGCTGAAGGGAGTACAGATATAAAAAAAGAGAGAAGCTCAAGCAGAGTCATATTAGAATGCATATTATGTTTATAGAACTGTGAATAGTTTGAATATGGTAAGTGCATAAAAAAATTAGTGGACTCTAGAACATGAGGCTGGAAGGGTAAAATAAGACCAGACTATACAGCAAGGGTCAGCAAAGGGTAGCCTGTGGTCCAAATCTAACCTGCTCTGTTTTTGTAAATTTTTATTGCAACATGCCACACCCATCCATTAATGTACTGTCTAAGGCTGCATTTAAGCTACAATGACAGAGTTGGGTGGTATAGTTGAATAGCAGTTGCAAGAGAGACCATATAGCCCATAAAGCCAAAAATATTTACTATCTGGCCCTTATCAGAAAAAGTTTGCTGACCTTTGTTACAAAAAATTTAGACTGACATGTGAAGAGCTTGGAGAATTTCCGTAAGTAATGGATAAACTGTCATCAAGTCAATTATTAGTAAACAGTGAAATTCAGAACCCAGCAGGCCACTCTAAAGCAACTATTAATATTTTGGAAACTAACATTCACCCAGTCTAATGGACCTGAATATTTGTGCTAATTAAGTAATACATGCCATGGGATTGATTTCAAATGTTCTTATCTTATGAATTTTCTGAATACTTATCTCATTTCTTACATATAAACATAAAATGTAAATATTTATATTTAAAAGTTTACCTTGAGAGAGTTTTCTTCTGGAATATCATCTAACTTTTTTTTCTTAAATTGATTTTGTTGGAAAATGGACATAAATGACTGTGATGCACCGTCTTTGTCTAGACCTCTCATTGTGGAGCCAGATGTTTTTGACAAATGTGTTTGTCTGAGTACTTCACTTTGTCTTTGGTGAGGTAAGTTAGGAGGCTGAGATACTCTTAATTGTTTCTGTTCTTGCGTTCCCAAGTTCATTGGACGAGAATTTATTCCATCATTTGCCATTAGGTTGGTTCTTTTGCATTGAGGCCTAAAACCATTTCTATTCCAAGTTTTCAAGCTGGTATTTTTGTTGCCATCTCTGTAGCTGTAATAGTTTTTAATAATTAGTATTAGATTTTGTTTCTATATACTTCTTTTTAATTTATTGTTGTTCAGTTACAGTGGTCCTGCCTTTCTCCCCCTTGCTCACCCCAACTTCATCCCCCCAACTCCCACAGTCAATCCCCTACACTGTCCATGCCCATGAGTCCTCTATTCATGTTCCTTGACTTGCCCCTTCCCCTTCTTTCTCCCTTTATTACCCTCCCCCCACCTCTCTGGTCACTATCAGTCTGTTCTTTATTTGCAAGTTTCTGGTTCTCTTTTGCTTATTTGTTTTGTTGATTAGGTTACACTTACAGGTGAGATCATATGGTATTTGTCTTTCACCACCTGGCTTACTTCACTTAGCATAATGTTCTCCAGTTCCACCCATGCTGTCCTGAAGGGTAGGAGCTCCTTCTTTCTTTCTGCTTTGTAGTATTCCATCGTGTAAAAGTACTGCAGTTTTTTCATCCACTCATTTACTAATGGGCACTTAGGCTGTTTCCAGCACTAGGCTATTGTAAATAATGCTATGAACATTGGGATACTTGTTCTTAATTAAAAAATTAATCATTAAAATCTGTATTTATATGGCAATTTGTGGTTTGTACTGTCTAGTTAGAAATTCTAAATACAACATCACAATAACCCTACAACATGCTATACCTCTCTTTTCAGGTGAGGAAACAGCCTTAGGGAGGAAGTAACTTGTCCAAAGTCAAATAGAAAGTTACTGACAATACAGAACCCAGAGAATCCTCGTCTCCCACATAAAGCCTATTTTTAAACTATACAAGCCTTCACATAACAGTGGTTACTCTCTTATGTGAATGAGAGTAAGATCTCGAGAACTTCCACATACTTCTTTACACATTTACTTTTAAATTTTCTACACAGTAAAATTTTAAGTTAAACTAATTGCATGTCAGTGATTTTAAATCACAAGAATAAACATAGGCAAGTTACTAGCAATTTGCTTAGAAATTTTTTACTTTAACTACATAGCTTAAAAGCCCTACTTATGAATCAGTGGCAACATTTTATTATCTACATTAAGCCAAATTGTATCAGCTGATCAGAACATAGTAGTAATGAGGCCAAAATCAAAAGTACAATTTCTGATCTTTCTAATTAAGGGTACCACAGAGAAAAACTAGTTCAAGTCACAAATTCTTATTTCTAAATAATTTTCCTGAAAATGCCACAGAACAGCAAGCAATACAATCCATCCCTTGTTAGAGAAAATAATCCAAAAAATAAAAGATTTAGGTTCCCTAGTGATCAGGAACAAATACAAATTGTATGAGGCCTGGAGCTTGTATAATTTGGGAGCCTTCTTAAGTAAATTAGGTATACAATTACATATAAAAATAATGAGAAAAAATACAAAATAATTTCAAAACTTTAAAAGTTAATAAAAATCACAATATCCTAGAAAATATTATTAGTATTATTAATTACGGTAACCACCTGATATTCCTCTTTAAGACATTTTTTGTACATGGATCATCTCTTTGTATAATAGTGATTTTATTTTCAAGAGAAACAATAGAAATTTTGTCTTCCCTCTCTCATTACTGTGGAAATTACTTTTATTACTCAGTTTAGAAAAGTTTCTTTCAGTTTCACAACTCCTTACTGGTAAGAGCACATCTGCAATTTCCTCCAATAGTTTTTTGCTCAGGGGGTGCTCCTACCCTGGACAAGCTTTGGAACATCATGCCCACACACAGTGCTGCTTCACCAGCCAATCCAGCTCTGCCAGGTCTTCAATATCCCAACTAGACCATGAGGCCTAAGTTGTAGTGACCCCTGAGCAGAGCAGGCAGCAGTGTCCCACTCAGATTCTTCTCCTTTGGTACAAAGATGGAGTCCAGGTGGTCAACAAGATACCGCACAACAGGCTCTTGTTGGGGGCAGATGAATGTAAAGGAAAAGCCTAGATTCTTAACCTAAGCATAGAACCAGGTAAAAGATCTTCAGCAGATTACAGACTGCCTACTTGAGTTTCCAAATGTTTTCTGTTCCTGGGTTTTCTGTTGTTATCTTCCAACTGTCATAACAGATTATTATTTCAAACTAGACTCTAATAGTGGGTGGCTGTCCATATTACAATCTGCTACCTAAGTCTCTGTCTGATGCCTATCAGAACAGGTTTCCTCCTAGTACCTGCAGCTGGAACTAAACCTCCACAAACCACCTCAAAACCACCAATAGGCTTAGTTTCAAGCCCTGGTCCTGAAAAAAGCAACCGACTGATCCTAAGGAAACTAGCAAGAGTAATAAAACCAAAGCTCATTTTTTAAAAATAAAAATACTGTTTTGATGAATTTATGAACCACTTTATTGAAATTTCCCCCTTTTAAAAAATATGGTATCTTTAATCAAAGTTAAGGTAATATTAACATCACAGGGTTATTATAAGGATTATTAAAATAACATACTGAAGCACTAAACAATGACAAATATATGACATGTTTGGTGCTGTTATTCCAATACTTTGTTCCCAAACTATTCTCTTCAGTAGTTGTCACTTAATCAAGAATACTAAAATCCAACCTAAAAAAATCCATGTCCCTTTTTCTATCAATTTTTTCATAATATTTAGGCTTTACACTCAGATCCTTATGCCAATGACCCAGAAGTACCCTCACCATCTTCCTTGACAGTCCTCTTCATTTCTTGAGCTCCTACCACTGCAAATGCGTGTGTATTCAATATTTGTTTCCATCTTTCTTTTTTATTCCCATTCCATTTACCTTGGAACAGACTGCCTTACTAGGTAGGATAAGATTGAACATTCTACTTAGTTCTCAATTTCTAAATATATCCAACATTATGACACAGTTATTCCTGACTCTTTGCCTATTATCAGTTAGATCATTAATAATCCACAACAAAATCATAAATTCATCATAATAAATATTGGCAGAAATTTCATTAACATGGAGAGTTCTTTGGAAACATAATCACTGCTACATTTATCTAATGTTCTCTTAACTTCTATTATTAAATATAGCTAATATTGATATAGTTGTTATTAACTTTAGAAATTTCCTAAATGTAATTCTGTCTAAGAAAGGAGAAGAGGAGGAGAAGGGAAGGGAAAAGAGAGGGAAAGGAGAAGACAGAAATCTTAAGTAGACTCACCTCCAACCACTCTTGCTCTCCTCAGTATTTGACTGAGTAGACTTAAATACAGAATCTTGACTTCTCAAAGGATGAGAAACAGAACATGGTATTTGCCTTTTGAGGAAACATATCTTATTAAGTATTAATAATTTGCTTCCAAGTTCAGAAATGTAAAATGTACATAGAAAATAAAACATCAGTAACAGATACACATTTATTAATGTATATTTTTTCACATACCCTGGGTTCACTGTTGTTGTTGAAGGAGGCAACTCTGGATTCACTGCTCCCCAGGCCCAATCTCAAAAGATATAAGCAGTAGAGAAAAAAGTAAAATGTAGCATTTAAAAAAATAATATTTCATAAATATTTAATTTGATAGTTGAAAGCCTGAAGAAAAGAATTTAAAGATATGGACTTGTTCTTCAATAGCACTTTGTTGCGGAATTTCTTCCAGCCTGCCTTATTAATTTTTATACATGTCTTTCTTCTCCATTGGGTTTTAAGCAAAGATAATAGTTTCATCTGTATTTCTTTTCCACAATCAATCCTAGTGTAATACCTTGTACTCTGTAATATGAATTTAGTGTAATCAACATTTCTTAAACTTTTTGATCCCAACCCACAGCAAGAAATACATCATAACCTAGAACATATAAATGTGTGGTGTGCATGTGTGTTGTGGGAGGGGAAGAAAAAACAAAATTTTGCCATCAATTTTTATTCTTACTGTGTGTAATATAGTCTGATATTTTCTATTCTATTCTACTTTGCTCTCCTGTGTTTCTTTTTTTTTTTTTTAAAGATTCGTTGTTTCCCAGCCTAGCTCTCAAAATTTCAAAAATACTGCCCTGCCTGGTGTAGCTCAGTGGATTGAGCACAGGCCTGCGAACCACACGATTGTGGTTCGATTCCCAGTCAGGGCACATGCCTGGGTTGCAGGCTGGTTCCCTGCAGGCCAACTCCCATCAGGGGACACAGGAAAGGCAACCATACATTGATGTTTCTCTCCCTCTCTCCTTCCCCTCTAAAGATAAATAAATAAATTTTAAAAAATTTTTTTCAAAAATACTGATCTAGTCTTATCTCTTACCCAATATAAGAATCTTATCATAACTCTGACAGACAGTTATCCTGGTCAGAGCCTATAGAAATCAGTAGTTCAGGAGGATGCACATTTCTCTCTGGAGTAGCTCAAATTATTATTTTTCAAGGTCAACACTATGCTACATATAAAAACATTTTAGCTGGCCGAGAATTTTTTAAATGGCAGAAGATGATCGGACAATGCCCATTTATGTACATCCATGTGAATTTTTATCCATAAAAATGGGAATGAAATAAAATTTTTACTTCAAATTCCTCAAATGTTGAAGAAAACAAAGTATAAATTTAGGAGTAAATTAAGATCTATGGTTAAATGCTGGATAAATTTAACAATACAAGTATTGAGAGGGAAAAAAGAGAGACTGATTGATTCATTTTCAAACTCTACTTACATAAAATCCTATTAAAGATTTTTTAAATGTGCCCAGAAAATTGCAAATGTATATAACCAGCATGTACCGAGTATATTTCAGAATGTCTTACTGTCCATGCCTTCTTCCAAGATAAGTAAAAACTCAATAAACTTTAAGACTTCCCAGCATCCACCACCACAGCTAATTGTTTCAGAGATGACAGGCCTAAACATAAAACCATTATTTTCATAACCCCATTTAAAAAGATGAGCTGAATCAGACTCTCTCTTTCTAGAATTTGAATCAGGAGATATAGAGGGCAGTCAATAATGTGCTCTGAGAGCTAGAACTAAAAGGTTAAGTTAACTCCCATCAAGGGCAATTTCGTGCATGTGCTAGTTGAAACTACAAGAAAGCCAACTGGATAAGAGAGTAAAGAGGTAACAAATAAAAATGCTATAAGAGAAAAAAGACTAAGGTCGAATGCTAGAAATTCCTGGGCTTCTAATCTTCCTAAGATCTATTTTTTTCCATTTTTCCTGTGTTCCCATGCACACTTATTCTTGAGGCAACTTGAATTTCTTCATTCTTTAGCACCAAATGTCTAAGTCACAATATCCATATGTATCTTGAAAAAGACAACAATTCTTTACAATGCAGGTTATCACCTCATTAGAACAAAGGCCCCAGATAAGATACTCCATTTAAAATGCTAAACCACCCTTATAGACAAGGAAACTCAAACTCCTGTCCTGGAATGTTCAAAAAGAGCCAAGTAATCTCTATATATGGATAATGGAAAGACGAAAAACATCAACTTTTTATATCCATTATAATAAAAGATAAATGGTAATTTTCTATAATCTTAGTTCCTATTTTCTCAAAGTTTTCACCTTATTTTCTTACCTGTTGGTAGAGGAGGGAAATCATAACTGTTGGAAGTAGTACTGATACCTGGATCATTTTTAAGTGGATTGGAAGTTAATGGCTGTCTAGTCCTCTTTTTCTGATTGAACAATGGTACAGGCAAACAGCCTAAATTGAATGTTCCAATGAATTAGTATATAATAGGAAAACAGACCTAGTTATAGAATAATCTGTATACTTCTAAATGTTAATTTTATATTTAATATAAATATATTTCTATATCTTTGTATTGATTCTTACATTCTTTTTAAGATCTTAAATAGCCTCATTTGCTTCTCTAAATACTCCTTTATTTTTTTTATTTTTCATTTACAGTTTATATTCAACACTACTTTGTATTAGTTTCAGGTGTAGGTGTACAGCATAGTGGTTAAACAACCATATACTTTACACAGTGATCCCCCTGGTATTTCAAGAACCCACCTGGCACCGTACATAGTAATTACAATATTACTGACTATATTCCCTATCCTATACTTTACATCTCTGTGACTATTTTGTAACCACCAATTGGTACTTCTTAATACCTTCATCTTTTTACCAATCCCCCCAAAACCCCTCCTCTCTGCCAACCATCAATCTGTTCTCTGTATTTATAAGTCTGTTTCTATTTTGTAAGAATTCTTTTCTTGTTCTATTCTAACACTGCCTTAATTCCTCTTGTTTGGAAGTAATTCCTAGCTCCTCCCTCATCCCCCAACCCTTTCTAAATCTACTTTTCGTTTTCCTTATTTCCCACCTGTGTTTGCCTATTACCATGTGAACTAGAGGGGGACCCTTCTTCACATACAAAAGAGGTGAGGGAGAACCAGACTTTGACCCATCCTTTCCAAAACCCTAAACACTCTTCAGTCTATCTTGGCACACCCTTTAGGGCCATGGTTCTCAAACTTTAGTTTGACTGAGGTTTAATTGGAATTGTGCTTAACATGCCAATTCCTAGACCCCATCTCATAGATTTTATTTCAATAGATTTGGTTTGGAAGCCAAAAATGCAATTTTAACAAGCATTCCAGGTATCTGTAATGCATATTTTCAGTGACTTTGATAATGCCTCAGAGTGATAATACCCAATTCAAATGAGAATCTGTACTACTCCATATCCTTTAGATAAGATATCTGGGATCTCAAGTTAAGCCAAAAATCAGAATTTATTAGAACTAGAAGGGACCTCAGAGGAAAAAAAGGTCCTAAAAGCTTGAACACTGCTACAGTGGAAGAAGCTAGGTAGAACCCAAGCTTCCTGAATCTCAGTATAGATATCTTGCCCCTATGCCATACTCCAGCTGGTCCATTAAAACTTCTGTGCTACAGGAGAATGTAGATTCTGTGACAACTGTCTGATGAAATGATGTGGGCTCTGGAGTCAGACTTCCTGAGTTTGGATTACAACATCAAAATAGGGTTGAATTACATACACCTTCAAAGTATAAACCTGAGCAATTTCTTTAAACTAACTGGGCCAGTATGACATATACTGAGAGGCAGGATAATACAGTGATTAAGAGTCTGGACTCTAGAGGACTTCTGGCCAAGATGAAGGTGTAGATACACACATTGTGCCTCCTCAAACAACCAAAATAATGACAACAACAACTTACAAACAAAATAACAACCAAAACTGAGAGAAAACTGAACTGTAGGGAAGTCCAACAACCAAGGAGTTAAAATAGACACATTCATCCAGACCCGTAAACGTCATGGAGTCGGGCAGCCAAGCAGAGAGGGGTCGTGGCACAGGAAGCAGTGACACTGGGCATGCAAGGCACCCCAGGTGCACAAAACAGCACTGGGCAGACCCTGGGCACCCAGGCAGCAGTTGGCAGACCCCAGGCAAGGGGTGGTAACAGGCAGACCCAGCAAGGCAGGGATTGAGAAGCAGGGCACCATGCGCAAGGTGGCTGGCTGATGGGGTAGGGGTCCCACATTCGTGCGCAGATAAGTGGGAAGTGAGATGGACTGTGCAACCCAGGGCCCTAGCACTGGAAAATAAAGCCTCAAAACTCTGATTGAAAATACCTGTGGGGGTTGAGGCGCAGGTAGAGACTCCTAGCCTCACAGGAGAGTTTGCTGGAGGCTAGGGGTCCTAGCCTCCACAGGATCCTAGAGCACACACAAGCCCACCCACATGGGAATCAGCACCAGAAAGGCCCAATTTGCTTGGGGGTAGCGGCAGAAGGGACTGAGGTGCAACAGAGAGTGGACCTAAGTGCCAGTGTTCCCTCTCAGACCCCGTCCCCACATACAGCATCAGGACCCAGCAACCTGGGTTGCCCCACCCTGGGGACACTGTGATCAGGATATACAATTCAAATAGCCAACCTATCAGATGCACAGTTCAAAATACTGGTGATCAGGATGCTCACAGAACTGGTTGATTTTAGTCACAAATTAGATGAACAAATGAAGGCTACACTAAGAGAAATGAAGGGAAATGCACAGGAAACCAATAGTGATGGGAAGGAAACTGGGACTCAAATCAATGGAGTGGCCCAGAAGGAAGAAAGAAACATTCAACCAGGAAAGAATGAAAAAACAAGAATTCAAAAAAATGAGGAGAGGCTTAGGAACCTCCAGGACATCTTTAAATGTTCCAACATCCAAATTATAGAGGTACCAGAAGGGGAAGAGGAACAAGCAGAAAACTTATTTGAACAAATGATAAAGGAGAACTTCCCCAATCTGGCAAAGGCAATAGACTTCCAAGAAGTCCTGGAAGCTCAGAGAGTCCCAAAGAAGGTGGACCCAAGGAGGAACACACTAAGGCACATCATAATTACATTAGCCAAGATTAAAATGAAGGAGAGAATCCTAGAAGCAGCAAGAGATAAGGGGACAGTCACCTACAAAGGACTTCCCATCAGACTGTCAGCTGATTTCTCAAAAGAGACCTTACAGGCAAGAAGGGGCTGGAAAGAAGTATTCCAAGTCATGAAAGTCAAGGACCTACATCCAAGATTGCTCTACCTAGCAAAGCTTTCATTTAGAATGGAAGGACAGATAAAGTGCTTCTCAGATAAGGTCAAGTTGAAGGTGTTCAGCATCACCAAGCCCTTATTTTATGAAATGTTAAAGGGACTTATCTAAGAAAAAGAAGATGAAAAAGATGTATGGTAAAATGTCAGCAAACTCACAATTATTAACAACCACATCTAAAAATTTAAAAAAACAACTAAGGAAACAACTAGAACAGGAACAGAACCACAAAAATGGAGATCACATGGAGGGGTAGCAACAGGGGAGTCGGGGGGGAGGTACAGAGAATAAGTAGCATAGATGGTAGACAGAAAATAGACAGGGGGAGGGCAAGAATAGTATGGAAAATGTAAAAGCTAAAGAACTTAAGACACATGGACATGAACTAAAGAGGGGCAATGTAGGTGGGAGAGGGTGTGCAGGGTGGAGGGGAATGAAGGGAGGAAATGGGACAACTATAATAGCATAATCAATAAAATACATTTTTTTAAAAAAGAGAATGGACTCTAGAGCCACAGTGCTAGGTCCAAATCTTGGTTCTGCCACTTCATAAGTTACTTATTTAACAACCTCTTTGTGTCCTAGTTTCTCACCTGGAAGACAAGGATGATAATGATAATGCCTATCTCAAAGGACTGGTGTAAGGATTAAATATATTGCTACATATAATTAAGTATCTAGAATATAGTACATACACCATAATAGCTATTATTATCTTAATTGTCCATAGCCATCATTTTCCTGGTTCTCTTCAATCTTGCCCTCTAATAAGTTGGGAAGCAGAAACAGTAGAGGAAGGTGTTAGGGAGACAGAACTGCTTCTGGAAATACTTTAAATAAGGCACAAATACAAATAGAAAATAAATCTACTTCTTTGTTTTGAGCCTCAAAGCACAAAACAACTCAAGCACATAGGGTCTGTAGGAAGAACACTCATAAATCCAGAGAAGTCTGGTTTTATTCCCACCTCTGCCACTAAATATTTTGCCTTCAGTTATTTTATGTCCTTGGACCTAAATAGTAAAGAGCCTACACGTTCAATCTTTTCAAATATTTCTTCCAAAATGCTTTATCTATAAGTTTCATAAGCTTTACATGGTATATACAAAGTATAGAAAATTTAAAAATAAAAGGTGTACAATACCTGCTGTACTTCGAGTTGAACTTTCATTTAGGTTTCTCTTCATTTCCTTCAAAATCAGCGTCTATAACTTTTTCTGCAACACTCCAAATTTAAAACATGAAGTCATTTGACTAAACCTTCAGAGAAAGAAATTTGTAGCTCATATTGTCTCAGAATTTGAACAAGATAATTCTGAGCCTAGTAATTACCGAAATCAAGATTTAAAACTGTAATTTCAAATGTGATCATGTTAACACTGTACAGAGTCTCTCGCTTCAGAGTAAGAACTAACAACACAAACTGTCAGCTCTTTTCAAAACAAGCTGAGGAGACTGGGGTGGCTGTGGCCCTGCCTCCTGGACATGCGGGAAGTTCACAGAGTCTATGTAGGTAATCTGTTTTCGGACTAGCGCCCCCCGCGGAGAACAGCTCCGACCCAGACACACGCAGGCAGAGGGCGAGACACCACAGCAGTGGCAAACGCGCATGCTCGGAAGGCCCGCAGGCAACGGACACCTCCCACTAGCACGCGAGAGCGCGCGGCCTCTCCCTTTAAGACACTGCGCAGGTCGTCTGTGGAGCCCTTAGTCTGAGATCTCTGGGTCATGCGATGCCAAAGACTACGGCCTCGCCTAACACCCAGAATAACGGAAATGATGTTTCCACTCACGGTCTACAACCTCTACAAGTGAAACAAGTTTTCCTGTTGTTTTTTCTTCTTTTACAACAGACGTGAACACACCTAAGTTAACAATGCAAATCATACTGAGGTAAATACTGATTTCCATGGATCTTTGAAAGAAATACAACCATTTCTATCAAATAGCTGCCGGGATTGCATCTGCTTGGTCTCGTATCTTGGGCTTGAACCTGCATCTAGTAGGCCCGTTAGAAAATACTCTTCGTGCCATTCTAGGAACCGAAACAGAGGTTCATACTTTCTCTCCGCACAGAAATACCAATGCAACTCATATCCTAAACCCAGAGGATGGGAGTAGCTTGCAAGGGCTATTAAGTTTCTGTGCATCACGCAAACAAAACAAACACACAAAAGTGCAACATCCTCCCCCTGCACCACTGTCCCCGGGGCAGGAACTGAGTTTCCCCTCAGCCCTGCTTCTCGACCCGAATGGCATTACAGTAGTCGAAGTCAGTAAGCCAAAAGTTGCTCAGTTTACAAACCCAAGCGCTCGCGCTCGCGCTCGCACGCGCACACAGCGCCCCCGAACATAACCTCCTCAGGTGGAGGCCTAGAGGGGCTATTCTGCCCACTTTTGGAGAGGTGCGGGGTTCCGGTTGGGGCTCTCAATCTCTTCCAACATTCTCTCCTCACCCAGGGAATGGGTCAGTTGGGGAACTAGCAACAGCATAGTCTTTCCTTTCTTGGCTTTCCTACCAACCCCATAATGCTACTTTTACCCTCAAATTCCGACGCCTCAGTCAACGGTCCGCCTCAGTCAACGACGGAGGAGACTGCCCAGTCAGTTATGGCGGACCTCGTAAAAAGCGCGGGAAGTCAAGCTGTGCGCAGGCGCGCCTTGAACCTGCGCAGGCGTGCCTCAGACTACGCTACCAAGCCACGTCCCCAACTCTCCATCCAGCACGCAGGCGCAGAGGCCACCGCCTTGTAAAATGGGCGCAATGAGATCGTTCCTTCTGCTGCTGACAAAGGAACTACCCGTGACCCTCTCTGAAGACCCCTAACATTAACACACCTCCCTCTTGTGTCCTCACACTGTGATATACAAGGCACAGGGATGGATCTACCTCTTTAGAGTTCTGCCCAGAGAAGGAAGATCCTGTTCTTGCCCTTGTCGAGGCGATGATAGATCTGCCCAGCCGTTTTCTGCCGCAGATTTGTCAGAAAAGGGTGCCAGCGATGGTCGCCCACCTCCTATCCACACCCCGAGGTCATTTCTTAGGTTCTAAATAGTCTGTAAGATGCTGATGGCAACCCAACTATGCCTAAAAGGGGTCACAGTCCTCACAGACCAGGTCACAGGGACTGGCTGAACTTCTGAGTGACCACAATCAGGGAATCGATCCCAGGAGGCTGGTGGGAGCTGCGGTCCAGGTTTATATGGCAGCCCTGCAAGGCAGAGAGCAGCCAGAGAGGCAGGATCAGTGCTGCCTGAGCACAGGAGAGGGGCAAAGCACACACGCCTTGCACGCCTGGGTCCCAGAAAGGAAGGGGGGGGGGTGCGGTGACCCTTAACTCTGGCCCGCCCATGACTAGGTTGCTGCTTCCTGGCCCGTTTGATCTTGAGCAAGTGTTTTACCCCCTGGAGACCTACTTTCCCTCCTCAGGGAAACAGCGTTGGATACAACATTGACTTCATTGCCCTAGAAGTATTGAAGGAGAAAATGAACAGTCCTGGCACACAGTAAATGCTGTATAAACGTCAACCTTTATTGAACTACAGTAGCTGCCATTTATTGAATACTTACTATAGACCTGGGTTCAAAGACCATGTTTTGTCATTACCATGCCTTCGACCACTTGAAGACTGGGGTAGGTGAAGGGCAGAGGTGCAGAGGCTGTGGAGGGGAGGGAAAGTTGTTAGGAAAGGCCCAGAACTGTAACACCATGAGACATAAGAGTAGTTTCTTTGAAGATTAGGTCAAAGGAAAGTGTTAGGAGGTAAGATTAGAGGCAGACTGAGAACAGATAATATGGAACATTGTACACTAAACTTCAGAAAAAGTTTGAAGAAATAGAGTCTTCATTTAATCTGGATAAGATTTTAAACAAAATGTCTGAAAAGACTTGTTATTCACCATGGTTCCAGATAGGAGACTTTAACAAATAAATGAGTAGATGCTTCAAGGAAGCCAATTTCAACCAGATACATATATATATATATATATACACACACACACACACACACAGTACTCACCTACTCCCCCCAAATAGATTTTTCACTGAAAAGAAAACTGTAAACCCACTATGAATAATATCCTGTACTATATCTGTAAGGAATACAGATATGAGCAATGTGGAATCTTTGCTAGCAGTTTATAAACATACCTATCCTGTCCCTATCCTGTTCTAGTTATCATTTATGTCCACCTAGAAAGCTGGTCAGGAAGGTGACAGTAATGGGGACAAAGCAGGAGAAGAAAATTAAAATAGTGAGAATAGTTTGATCACTTGACTGCTGGACCACCACACTGTATAAGAGACACCTCGCATACAATATTGGAGAGAAGACCCTCCTTATCCCTCAATCATACTATTTTAAAAGCAATCCCACTGACATTTGTCTCCCATAAACTCTCTGACCTTGCTCTATTGAACAACCATGACTATAACATTTTTACTGTCCCTTGGTTTTAAGCTACGTTATTTTACCAGTAAATCAGACACCACCATCCCCATTAAACATTTGTAGTGCTGGAAATTACTAGGCTTATGCTTTTAAGTACTTCAAAACATTAAAACTCAACCTAATAGTGAGACTGTGACAAATAGAAAAGAATTCACTTTGTATACTACTAGTTCTCTGAACTTTCAAAAAATAAATTAATTAATTTTAAAATGTGGTTTTGTGGGGCTCCTAAATTTAGTGTGCTTTGGGAAACAGGGAGTTAAAAATCTTTTGGAAGTTAACTTGGTATAAGAGTATGAAAAGACTCTGTTGCCCTAGTTCTAAGGAAATGCTCTACTTTTTTCCAATAAAGCTTTCCAACAGAAGACAAACTCTGTACACAATTTTAAAAAGGTAAGTATGGGACAGATTTACTGGTATTTTATTAGGTCTCAAAAAAGTTACTTTGCATTTAAGGGAAACTTTACTTACAAATGTTAAATGTGCTTCAAAGTGCTGATCTGTTACAATTCCATAAAACAAATTTCAAAATCCGAGTCATCTGTGCCAGCTATGAGTAAATAACTGAAGCAGCATTTCCAGAAAGACTGGGGCAAAGGACAGGACTAACCACAGATTGATGGAAAACAGCAGACAAAATATAATCAACTGTTAATAATTCACCATCGTTACTGCTCTTAAAACCAAAGTAACTGAACAATGTGACTATCGTTTGTATTTATGCTCGTTTTCAGCGTCTCTACACTGAAGTGTTCAAGTGTTCATCGTGTGGGTAGAAAATCAAAGGCTACTGGGGCTTTTACTTAGGACAGTCACTTTTAAAATTTAGATTTTATTAATTGCTTTCTCTATCTGTACATTATAATCTTTTAAAGGAAGAACATAGGAATGGGTTTATTAAATGTTTTGAAGTATTTACATTTTCTATTTCTATCATGCATTTTGTTTGTATACTTGTTTGTTTCTTGGGCACTCTGTGTAGTGACTGTTTATGTGAATTCTAAATGAGCAAAATTAGAACTTTGGGGAAGGTGAAAAATAACAGATCAGCCTATTGTTCTGTGAAAAACACTGAACTTAAAATTGGAAAACCTGGTTCCATGGTGGAATTTTTCTCCTCATAGCTGAGAAACCTTAGTCAAGTTACTTAACTTTTTTTTTTAAAGATTTTATTTATTTATCATTAGAGAGGAAAGGAAGGAGAGAAGGAGAGAAACATCAATGTATGGTTGCCTCTCATGAGTCCCCTGCTGGGAACTGGCCTGCAACCCAGGCATGTGCCCTGACTGGGAATCGAACCGCGATCGTGTGGTTCGCAGGCCCGCGCTCAATCCACTGAGCTACACCAGCCAGGGCTACTTAACTTTTTTTCCTTTACCTCTCCAATGGGGATGTCAATACCTGACACGCCCTATCTTGTAAAGTGGATATGTGAGTCAACTGAGATAACAGGTGCAGAAAAACATTGTGGATAAAACTACTTCGCAGTTGTCATTAATTACTCTTGTTGTACCTCTATCAGAAAATCTTTCGTGATTAGTACATACAATGTTTCCAGCACTGGCACATATTTGACTTTCTGAGCAATTGTGCATAAATCAAATCAGATTTGGTTCAAAATCATTTCTCTAAAGGAGTATAATCATCTTAACGTTCTGGCTAGTTGCCCCTAATAAGACCCCCTCTTGAGTAACACATTCCAGTGGAGAGTCTGTGCTGGCAGTAAGTTAGGCAGTTTCTGTGGACTGTGTCCACATAAACTTGTCTAATCTGGTTGGTACAGACAGCATGCCCCTAGACATTTTCAGGCATTACAAAGCCTTGAAAATTACTAATGATTGCTTGTTCTTTAACATTGAGGCAAGAAAGTGAGAAAGATTCTTAAGGATGTTGACACAGTATTAACAAAAACTTCATGAGAAAGAAATTAAAGGCATGTTTCCAAGTAGCTTTTTAAGTCCCAGTGAGTATTGCTTGAGGCTTTTGTGTCTCTGACTACAAAAAAGCATTCTGGACCCTGGTCGGCTAGCTCAGTTGCTTAGCGCATCATCCCCATATGCCAAGGTTGCAGGTTTGATCCCCAGTCAGGGCACATACAAGAAGCAACCAATGAATGCATAAATTAGTGGAACAACAAATCCATCTCTCTCTCTCTCTCTAAAAGTCAATGAAAATAAAATTTTTAAATCATTCTGAAGGTCTGCTCTTGACTGTTTATAGAGATGAAATTCAAATGCCCTCAGATGAAGAAAAGCACCTGAACTCATTTTAGAGAAGAAATGTTTTTAGATACAAGTGGAAATTATATATTGAACAATAATATGCATTTTATGAGCCACTTTTTTATTTTTGAAAATTGGAAATGTAAAAACTTTTATATTACTACAAATGGGCATGAAAGCACCATTATATGGTCTAGCTGAAAAGAAAATGCAATTTTTGCGTCAGAATAAAATGCTAATTTATTACTGCATTTAGATCTACCCACCATTTGAGGGAGTCAGAAGTCAAAGTGAACAGCTGTGACTCTAGTTGATCTCTGCATACTTTGGTCCAAATATGGTAAAGGGCAGGGCTAGAGAAGGGAGTGCCCCTACAATAAACAGGGCTCCGAACTCACAACAGAGAATTGAAGTATGCTCCACTCAAGAGAACTCTGCACTTTGCACTTTAGTTAAAGTCTCATTTAGATTTAAAGTTCTAAACCTTTCCAAAGAAATTAAGTTTTCTTTGATCTTGTCTCTTGTGAATTGCAGGAATCAGATAAAATTATTTGATAAAATGACTTCTTGTCATGTTGTTAAAGATCCTATTAAAAAAGTTGCTATCTTTGGAGGAACTCACGGCAATGAGCTAACAGGAGTATTTCTAGTGAAGCACTGGCTAGAGAATGGCACTGAGATTCAGAGGACAGGGCTGGAGGTGACACCGTTTATCACCAACCCAAGAGCAGTGAAGAAGTGTACCAGATACATTGACTGTGACCTGAATCGAGTTTTTGACCCTGAAAATCTTGGGTAAGGCTATATTTTGTTATGTGCATGTGTGTATGTGTGTGAAAAGTGAAGTGTATGGGAGGGAACATGTATATGTATATGTATGTGCTATTCATATGGTCATTATTGCAAATGAAATCACTCTCACTTTTAATCACACCCTATTATGAATTGCTCCATTCTCTAAACTGGGCATTCACATGCTGTTTTATAAACCTTTTTAAAGCATCAGACTATTCTCAACTGATTTTCTTTTTAAATGTATTCTCTACTGGCTGAGATAAATAACAAAAGTTTTTACTTTTAAATCTGCCTTTAAATAAATAGAATTAATAGTCTTTTGAATTATTAGTGTTTGGTCACTATACTTGGGTATGTATGCATGTGTTAGCTTTCTAGGTTATTCACTGCTATGTCTTTATGTAACTATGTTTATGATACTGCATAAAGTTCTAGTTAAGAAAAGTATAATGTCTTGATTAATATTTGTTCAATGAAAATATCCAACCATAACCTCTAGGTATATTCTCATTTATTATTTTTGCCTCTGTTTATAGCTACTACTGTACATATGTAGGTCTCTAAGTATTTTTTTTACCACTTCTTTCTTTCATCAGTCTAAAAACATTATTATACACCTACTCCTTGCAGGGCACTGTGCCAGCTATGGTGAGAGTACAAAGCTGTGCAAAATGGTTTCTACCCTTATAAAGTCGACAGACTAGTAGCTAGGATATGAGACAGGGACCGGAACAACTAACATGGTGCTGTTGTATGTACTCATTTTCGAATAAAGGCTAATTTGAATTTAGAGAGTTACTTAAATATAATCTCACCACAGATCAAAAGATGGTTACTACTTTTAGTACAAATATGACTCACTGTATGGAACAGATTTTTGTCCCAGGCAATTACACATTTGTCATACTTTGTGTATCAAATCATATTTTTACTAGCATAAATTTTAATTTCAAGAATGCTTTATCTTCATGACTGAGGTTATGTCAACACAATTAAAATGTATCTATTCACTCGAAGTAGCTATTAACTCATATTATGAGTAAGAATTTGTTGAAGAATAACTCTTACAGATGACATGTTAACTTTCCAAATAACTCCTAAATGGACCAGGGTGAGTTTTCTCATATGACCACTCAATAGTATACATTTCAATGACAGCATCTTTTAAAATAAATCCACCTTCTATTGTACTTTTTACATTAAAATGCAATTCAGAAGCTAGGCAGTTCCCTCTCAGGGTGGCATGGAAACTCAAGAGGCAGATAAATTCATTGCCCCCTCCTGTCCTCCTTCTCCCCAGGTAGTGACTTCTCGTGTGTTCTCCATCTCAGCAATGTCAACATCAGCCACCAAATCCTCTGGGAAAATCATCTTGGAACCTTCCTCGTCCCTCATTCCCCTCATCTAGTGGGTCGCTAAGTCTTCCCAAATAGTCAAGTATTGAATAATTGCAAATATTCTGCAAATCCTATCTTCCTCTCCACTTTCACTACATTAGTTTATTTCTTCTGGGGGCAGTCAGAGTGACCTCCTGAAGAACCCTTCTGCATCCTGCCTTAGTCTAGTCCTTCCTGCCATGGAGTCTCTCTATGGTAGCAGCCATAAGAGTCATCTTAACATGCAAATCTTTTGAAAAATTTTTGTTGTATTTGTTCCATTACCATGTAAACCCCTTATATACTCCTCCCCCCTGCAATCACCACACTGTGGTCCATATCCACGAGCCCTTTTCCCTTTTTGCTCAATTCCTGCACCAGCTAAACTCCCCACACAATAGCTCTGAGAATCTGTCTCTATTTAGCTTGTTAGTTCAGTTTGTTCATTAGAGTCCATATATAAGTTAAATTATGCGGTTCTTGTCTTTCTCTGACTGGCTTATTTCACTTAGCATAATGTTCTCCGTGTCCATCCATGCCATCGCAAAGGTTAAAATTTTCTTTTTTTATAACCAAGTAGTATTCCATTGTGTAAATGTCCCATAGTTGTTTTATACACTCATCTACTGGCGGACACCTGGGCTGCTTCCATATCCTGGTGATTGTAAATAATCTATAAATTTGTAATGTTTTCAAATAAGTGTCCATTTCCCTTGCAGGTTTTTAAAAGATTGGCAACTGGTTCCTTATACACTGTATTATTATTTTATATCTGTGTTATATTAGCCACAGATATTAACTTTTTCTTTCTGCTAATGACAGCAAAAAAATTTCAGAGGATTTGCCATATGAAGTAAGAAGGGCTCAAGAAATAAATCATTTATTTGGTCCAAAAGACAGTGAAGATTCCTATGACATTATTTTTGACCTTCACAATACTACCTCTAACATGGGGTGCACCCTAATTCTTGAAGATTCCAGGAATGACTTTTTAATTCAGATGTTTCATTATATTAAGGTAATGTCAATGTTATTAATTTGTAACTTACCATAAAACCTGTACTTTGAAGTCAATTTCAGACATAAAACAACCAGAAAAAGGGTCAGGAGGGAGGGTCTGAGAGAGATGGAGAGGTGGGAAGGGGGAAATGAGTAAAATAATAAAATATTTGTAGATTCTTATATCTATAAAATTAAAATCTTTTACCTAGACAGCTACCAAATCATAGGCTATTTGGTAAAATTAATACTGAAAGTTAAAATGATATGGTTGAAATAGTTCAATTGCAGTTTTAAGAAGCTCAAAAACAGTCATTTAATGTTGACTATATACCAATGATGAAAAGACTAACTCTCTTTAGTCCTGCCCTTCTCTGCCTTTCATTCGGATACCCTAGCACACATCTGATCTTTCAGTACTTCACATAGCTAATCATATTAAGGCTCAGAAGTCTACAAGGCAAAAAATTCAGCAATCCAGTGCTTACAGCTAGAGAAAATTTGCTAGAAAATAACAACCCAGCAAAAACACAAATAATAATCTGTATGCTTATTATTGTATAATAAACGTCCTTCCTTCCAGAGAGCTGGTACAATTTAGAGGAAAGAATTTGACCCATGAAGCCCGGAGAACCTGGGTTCAAATTCTGACTTCTTTATTTATTAACCTTGAATAAGATAACTCCCCAAAACCTTGCTTTCCTCATTTTATAAAGTTGACATAATAACAACATTTATTTATAAGGCTGTTAAAAGCCTTAAATAAGAAAAGTATTTACAGCATTTAGCATAATACCTCGCAGAGAATAAAGATTGGCCATTATTTTATTTCCTTTGAGTTTTTGACAATAACTAGATAGTTCTGTAGGAGACCGTAATGAAGCTATTCTTTGTTGCTCATTGAAGGAGAGCTGAATGCTTTGATTGCCAGGCACGGAAGGAGCATGGCTGACATTGCTATCAAAACTGGGAGGCCTGTCTTGAACTCTCATTCATATCAGTGGAGATAGGAGGAGTTACCCAGCATCTNTATAAAGTTGACATAATAACAACATTTATTTATAAGGCTGTTAAAAGCCTTAAATAAGAAAGTATTTACAGCATTTAGCATAATACCTCGCAGAGAGTAAAGATTGGCCATTATTTTATTTCCTTTGAGTTTTTGACAATAACTAGATAGTTCTGTAGGAGACCATAATGAAGCTATTCTTTGTTGCTCATTGAAGGAGAGCTGAATGCTTTGATTGCCAGGCACGGAAGGAGCATGGCTGACATTGCTATCAAAACTGGGAGGCCTGTCTTGAACTCTCATTCAGATCAGTGGAGATAGGAGGAGTTACCCAGCATCTGCAGAGACCTGGACCACAGGGATAGGTACAGAGTTCTTTAAGAGCAATACTAAGCTAAGTAGTAAGTGTGACCAGTGATGAAGAAAGAAATAACCAAATTCATTCAGAAGGAAAACTTGTGTCATGTTCTTTAATAATAGTTCTTCAGAAGTTAATGTATATTTTACCCAGAAAGCTATGCATAATTCAATTTTATATGTAATTTATGCTTATGTTTTTAAAGCTTCAGTAACAACATTGGATTTTAGAGTTTGTCTCATAGAGCTCTTACTAATCTTAGTTGGTGTAGTAAAACATATTGAAGGCATTATTGACTCTGTAGGGGCAGAGAGAGCAAAGCATACTGTCTTGACATAATGAAAAAGATGTTTTCAATTCATTTCAGACTTCTTTGGCTCCATTACCCTGCTATGTATATCTTATAGAGCATCCATCCCTCAAATATGCAACCACTCGCTCTATAGCCACATATCCTGTTGGTAAGTCATATTTCCCATTGTCACAACTAGACAAAATGTGTCCTAGATGAAACACTTAGAAAAATTATTTTTTAAGAATATTTAGCCCTGGCTGGTGTAGCTCAGTGAATTAAGCGCGGGCCTGCGAACCAGAGGGTGGCGGTTCAATTCCCAGTCAGGGCACATGCCTGGGTTGCAGGCCGGTTCCCTGCAGGCCAGTTCCCAGCAGGGGACACAAGAAAGGCAACCATACATTGATGTTTCTCTCCCTCTCTCCTTCCCCTCTAAAGATAAATAAATGAATAAAGTATTTTAAAAAAAAGAATATTTAGCCCTGGCTGGTGTAGCTCATTGGATTAAGAGTGAGCCTGAGAACCAAAGTCACTGGTTTGATTCCCAGTCAGGACACATGCCTGGGTTGTGGGCCAGGTCCCCAGTAGGGGACTCATGAAAGGCAATAACACATTGATGTTTCTCTCTATCTCTTTCTCCCTACCTTCCCTTCTCTCTAAAAATAAATAAATAAAATCTTTTTAAAGAGTATTGATAGTTACCTTGCTCATCACTTTGGCTTATAATTGCCAAGGAATAAGTAAACTAACTCCAGACATGCTCAAACTATGTAAAATTTCCTCAATTTCATTGAGCAGTTTCTCTGCATTCCATGAGAGAAACAGTGAGCTGAGGGAACTTGAATCCTTTATCTGCAATAAACATACCTGCCTTTTGCTCCATGGAAGACATTATTCTTGAAAAATAATTTGGAACCAAGGCAGTCAGTGGCTTGCTGGAGAGAAGAGCAAAAACACAAAAAAAATCATAGAAAATCTTCTCCGAATATCCTGCTTAGCCCTTCTCTGCAGCGGAGTTTCCCATAAATGATTATCCCTTCACTTGCTTGCCCTGTCAGTTACTGGGCTGTGAGCTCACTTTACTTTCTGGAATTTCCAACATGCAGGCATGCACTCTCAGACACCATCTCACACAGACAGTCTTTTTTTCTATATTCCTTTCTCTTTCCTGAGTAACCTAGTAGCCTAACCATTGGCAGAGTACACTATAATCATTACATTTGCTGTCACAACTTAAAATTTTTTTTTGCTAGATGTCAGTTGCACCAAGAGCAATTAAATACAAAAACGAGTTGTCAAACAATGTAAGCAAACTTCAAATGACCTTGCTTACTCAATTGCTGATACTTTTGGTGCATAATCAGGGGATCAGTTGGAGGGAGCTAAGTATCCCAGTGCGGGTGCCCAACAGTAAGGGATGGAGAGAGATCCAGTTTCTCTGTGACACCAAGTGAAGTACATGATTCCCAAACTTTGCAAGAGCAATCTTTTTTTCTTTCATTAAAACGTATTATTTGTAAAGAGATTTTTTTCTTCTCTTCCATTGTATTTTCTTTTGTTTTCTGAAAGAGCGGTCTTGGTCTATGATGTTTGTGGAGCAATGTGGCTCTCAGCTGAACACCTACCCACTGATATGTTTACAGCATTTATGTTACAGTGTATGTTTATCTGCCCCTTTTACAATGCTATGCTTTTTAAATTTGTGACAATATTGAATAAAATGTGAAGGAAAGAAGGCCCCAAGATTTGCAACTCTTTTTTTATATATTTTATTGATTATGCCATTACAGTTGTCCCACTCCCCCTTCATTCCCCTCCACCCTGCACACCCCTCCCCCACCCTTCCCCCCCTTTGTTTATGTCCATGTGTCACAAGTCCTTTACCTTCTACATTTCCCATACTACTCTTGCCCTCCCCCTGTCTATTTTCTACCAACCATCCATGCTACTTATTCTTTGTACCTTCTCTCCCCTTCTCCTCCCACTCCCCTGTCGCTAACCCTCCATGTGATCTCCATTTCTATGGTTTTGCTCCTGATCTAGCTGTCCTCTTAGTTTGCATTTGTTTTAGATGTGATTGTTAATAATTGTGAGTTTGCTGTTATTTCACTGTTCATATTTTTATATTCTTTTTCTTACATAAGTCCCTTTAACATTTCATATAATAAAGGCTTGGTGGTGATGAAATCCTTGAATTTGCCCTCATCTGAGAAGCACTTTATCTGCCCTTCCATTCTAAATGAAAGCTTTGCTGGATAGAGCAATCTTGGATGTAGGTTCTTGTCTTTCATGACTTGGAATACTTCTTTCCAGCCCCTTCTTGCCTGTAAGGTCTCTTTTGAGAAATCTTCTGACAGTCTGATGGGAAGTCCTTTGTAGGTGACTGTCCCCTTATCTCTTGCTGCTTCTAGGATTCTCTCCTTCATTTTCATCTTGGCTAATGTAATTATGATGTGCCTTCGTGTGTTCCTCCTTGGGTCCACCTTCTTTGGGACTCTCTGAGCTTCCTGGACTTCTTGGAAGTCTATTTCCTTTGCCAGATTGGGGAAGTTCTTTATCATTTGTTCAAATAAGTTTTCCACTCGTGGCTGTTTCTTTTCCCCTTCTGGTACCCCTATAATTTGGATGTTGGAACATTTAAAGATGTCCTGGTGGTTCCTAAACCTCTCTCTTTTTTTTGAATTCTTGTTTCTTCACTCTTTTCTGGTTGAATGTTTCTTTCTTCCTTCTTGTCCACTCCATTCATTTGAGTCCCAGTTTCCTTCCCATCACTATTGGTTTCCTGTGCATTTCCCTTCATTTCTCTTAGTGTAGCCTTCATTTGTTCATCTAATTTGTGACTAAAATCAACCAGTTCTGTGAGCATCCTGATCACCAGTATTTTGAGCTGTGCATCTGATAGGTTGGCTATCTCTTGGTCGCTTAGAAGTACTGGCTCTGGAGCTTTGAGCTATTCTTCCTCTTGAGCCGTAATGTTTTGGTCTGTTTGCACCTGTTACACATGAGGTGTGGAGGTGTTAGGTGGCGGTCTTAGGTGTTCACCAGGATGGGGCAACCCAGGTCGCTGGGTTGTGACACTGTATGTGGGGGTGGGGTCAGAGAGGGGCAATGGCATTTGTTCTGATCTCTCTTGGATTTTGGTCCCCTCTGCTGCTTCCCACAAGCAAATTGGGCCCTTCTGGTGCTGGTTCCCAGGTGTGTGGGCTTGTGCACCCTCCAGGACCCTGTGGGTCTCTCCAACGAACTCTGTGAGCCTGGAAGCCTCTCCTGGCACCTTGACCCCTGAAAGTTTTTCCAGTTGGTGATTTTAGGCTTTAATTCTTGGCGCTGGGGCCCTGGTTTGTGCAGTCTATCTCACTGCTCATTTTTTTGCCTGGTTTATCTGTGCATGAATGTGTGACCATGGTCAGCCAGCCACCTTGCGCCCTCACTGGGTCTGCCTATTGCCACCCCATGCCTGGGATCTGCCAACCACCGCCAGTGTGCCTGGGTCAGTCTGGCCACTTTTTCCTGTGCAACCCCGCTCTGCCAGCTGCTGACTCCACCCCTCTTACCGGTCTGGCTGAATGGTTTGTCATTGTCAGACTTCTGTACAGTTCAATTTTCTGTCTGTTTTGGTTGCATTTTTGTTACTAAAACTTTGTTGTCTTTAAACTTCGTTGTGCGAGGAGGCACAGTGTTTCCACCTACACCTCCATCTTGGCCAGAAGTCCACACCTATCAAGATTTGTAACTCTTAACACAACTCTTTGGTTTTTATCTTGTGCTCTCCCAGGCTCCATTCATGGCACATATAACTTATATGTGTAAATGTCCTGCTTTATTTTTGCCCAACATTATGTCTCAAATATTTTTCATGATGTTAAGTAGTCTAACTTCTTACCAATTTTTAATGATGGGATTCCAGACTTGATATATTTAAATGATTAATTTTAAAATATATTCTAAGGCTTATGTAAATATGACTTTCTCTCATTCTCTACCTAGGTATAGAAGTTGGTCCCCAACCTCAAGGGGTTCTGAGAGCTGATATTTTGGATCAAATGAGAAAAATGATTAAATATGCTCTTGATTTTATACATAATTTCAATGAAGGTAAGTAGTAGGTGAGAACTGTTATCTTAATTGTTAGTATATGTGTGTGTGTGCAAATATATCAGAAAAGGAAGGGGACATGAACACGCATGATAACTTAACAACTGCACACAGAAATAGCAACTGTCACCTGGGTCAGATTCGCACGCTCAGGATATTAGGTGTTTTTTAAAGTTTTCGTTCACTTCAGCCATTCCTCAATGATCAGATTAATACACTCAAAAAAGAGAGAGAAGAGAAAGAAAAGTAGCTACCCATTAAAGCTCTCCAAATAAAGTCCTCATTTTCCTATTAATTTCCATTTTTTAGAAAACAGATACACTAAGAAACACAAATGTCCAAAAGACATTTGGACATTTGAAAAGATGTCCAATATCACTAGTAATTAGAAAAATGCAGATTAAAATGAGAAACCATTTTATCCTATTAGAGTAGGAAAATATTATAATCTGGTAATACTGTGTTGGCCAGGGTGTAGAAAGAGGGGGTGGTGGAGACACGCCAGAGAGCAGCTCTTCAGTACCCACTTTCGGTAATGCCCAAATCCTGTGACCCAGCAGCTCCACATCTCTCAGCATTGCCTGTGACAACAAGCAGTAGAAACAACCTGAATGTCCATCGTGGACAAACAATTAAACTAACATGGAAAGATCTTCAAAATACAATGCATTGCTAATTAAAGAAAGCAAGGTGCAGACCAAAGCATGCAGTATACCAATTTCCTCAAAACAATATTAAATATAATGGTAATAATAAACTCTTTGCTAAAATGCATACACATACCTCAATGTATGCGTTAGTGTACAGGACAAGTTCCTGAAGAAAACACACCAAACTGATAACAGTGATTATTGGGGAAGGGAGGAAAAAAACAGGTTAAGTTTGTTTTTGTTGTTTTCAAGAAGAATGATGTGTTCATGTATTGTGTGTAATTAATAAATAATTTAATTAGTAGATACATGAAACGTTATGTATTATCTTCTTAGTTATTTGGTAAATCTAAAACTGCAGCAAAAAAGTCTATTAATTATTTTAAAATTAGGTTTACTTTAAATTGTTTTATAATTATAATAAAAATAAAATTTAGAAAGACATCCTCTGTAAATCATTGTTCCAACAGGCTGAATTCAAATTGTCCTTGAGAAATGTGTCATTACAGCGACAAAGCTGGTGACTAGTTCAGTGTCCATGGGGAGTATGTAACTCCTTAACCTCAGAGAGTGAGCCTGGCTGCAATCACGAACTTTTTCTGGGAATCCTTTGACTCCCAAGTCGTAAAGACTAAAAATCAGCTTTCTACCACCTTTGTGCGGGGACAGGTTCTATACTGCCTAATAGGCCTGGCATTGAGAAAGTCGTAACTTATTCACAAGAAACCCTTCAAATAGTGAGTGTGGGACGGCAATGTGTTAAGAAATGATGCACCTGAGTATGAGGCTGCAAACCTGAGCGAAAAAAACATGGTTTTCAAATTATAGTCTTTAGATTTCTCCCACGGGGGTGGGGATCTAGAAGTTGTCCTAGTAGCTCCAGGACAGCCAACCACCCCACCCCTATCTTGCCCCCTGCTTTAACCCGAGAAGTTTGTCTATCGATTTTATTACTCTTCCACATAACATTTCTTTTAAGCAAAGGATTCTGTAATTCAAACATTTTAAACCGCTATTAATTTAGACTATGCAGCTTAGTAGATTTATACCTACCATGGAAAGAGCACCATTATCCAAAGAATGTTGATCATAACCACCTAGAAAAAAAGTCTCTGGAAAGGTGTAGAAGAGCTCCATTCTTGGCTCTGCGCTGCTCAAAGTTATTGTTAGTGTCTTGTATGAGGACAGAAGTGACAGGCTTTTATATAAGGGATATGCAGGAGGAAAATATCTGGTTCAGAAGATGGATCCAAAAAGTCCTGACAATCTTTAATGATCATCTAAACAAATGTTTTAGGTTAAATACATCAAGAACAAAATTCTGCTTGTATGTTTTAAAATAATCCCAGAATGAGGGAGGTGATGGTCAGTTTACTGCCTTGGATAAACAATACCTGGAAAACTCTGAATAAATTCTGGGTCTGTATTTCAAGAAGAAAATCTATAAAGTAGAGGTTAGCCAAGGAGAGAGCTGAGACTATTGAAGAATTTGAAAATTTATATTGGAAAGCAATTAGATGTGTTTTCTGTGACTCAAAGGGCAGAATAGAATTGGTAGGATAAAGTTAACTTGCGACATAAATTTCCAGTGAACAAAGCTGACCAGTGATGGAATGGACCGCACTTCATGAGGCTGCTTGAGCAGAAGAGAGATGGCCACGTGGCCAGAAAGACATGGAGAATATTCAAGCATTGATGATGTTGAGCATCCAAGGCTCCTTCCAACTCTGAGATTCTAAGTTGCAAAAACATACGACTTTGTGTCCTATGACTTTTTCCTTTCCTCCCAATGGACCTTCTGGTTTAAAAAGATGACATCTGTTAAGTTTCCATCTTCACCTTGGAAGGCTTGGTAGATTGTAAAAATGCCCACAAATTCTTTCTTTCCACACACTCATATCCCTGCAATGTGATGTTTAAATCCTTCTACCAAGAGATGGAGTCTATTTCTCTACTCCCTTGAATGTGGCTTGGTCACATGACTTGCTATGTGTCACATAAGAGGCCTGTAAAGTATTTGTACCTTGAGGATTATTCTCTTACTGCCCTTGGGTACCTTCTACTGACATTATGTTAATCAGCCTACCCTATCTTTCTGGTTAATGGGAAACTATGGGGTGGAGGACTTCAACAGCCTGGCAAGCATTTCTGCAGCTCCAGTTGATAGCCTGTCAAGTGCCAGATGTGACAATAAGGTCATCTTAGATCATCTAGCCTCCAGCAGACCTGCCAACTCACCACAAATGCATGAACAAGCCAATTAGAAATTAGCCAAGCCAGCTTAAACCAGAGGAAGTGCCCAAGTAACCCAGAGAATCATGAGATAAATTAAAGGGCCATGGCTCTGTGCCACTGAATTCTAGGGAAGTGTGTTTTTCAGCAGAAGCTAACTGTTACAGAAGTGACTGCAGAATATCCACATTCCAACCCAGCTGTACTTTCTGTTCCAAGGGCAAAGGAAGATCTTTGCCCTCAAAGATCTTCCTTTGAGTTGCAATCATAGCACATTGCGGGCTCTACATTTAATGAAAGTTCATTTCGTTTGCTCAGAGGTTGCCTGGTATGCATGTAAACTACTCCTTTGTCAAGTTTCTGGGCACTGGGTCTTTTAATGTTGCTGCATTTTCGGAAGCTAGACTCCACTGTTGGCTGTCCGCCTGCATCCCAAGATCTGTCCAAGGGTTTAATGTACTCAGTGAGAAGAAGGAATGCAATAGTGAAGTCCCAACCTGCTGGAAGGCCTCTGGAGGATAGGCAGTCGCGGCATGTCAGAGCTGGAAGGGAGCTCCAGGGTCAGCTGATTCAAAACCTTCATCTGACACGGAAAGAAAGTGAGCCTCCAGAAGTGACGCCTCTTGCTCAAGATCACGCAGCTGGGAGATTGGAGTCCGGGTGTCCTGAATCCCAGTCCCAGGCTTTTTCTCTCACACTGGCCTTTTTAAGTTCCGTTCTCTTCCACTGTCTGTCAGCGTGCTTGTGAGCAGTGTGTTGATACGAATACTTCCAGAACACCTTTTGGCTTAGCGTTGTTTATGAACATCCTTAACTGAAATAGTGTATTTTCCCTGTGACTGTCTTCTTTTTTCTTTTTTTCAATTATAGTTGGCATTCAATCCACAACTGTATGTCTTTACCTTTCAGTTGTTGCTCTTCCCTTAAAGTATAAACTTCCTTTTTTTAGTTGCTATTTATACATATTTTTTTCTTTGGCCATAGGAAAAGAATTTCCTCCTTGTGCTATTGAAGTCTATAAAATAATGGAGAAAGTTGACTATCCCAGGAATGAAAATGGGGAAATTGCTGCTATCATCCACCCTAATCTGCAGGTAACATATGCTGTTTCTTTAGAATATTCAAAGTAATAAGGCCCCACCTTTAAATAGAATTTTATAGTTTATAAAGCACTTTACATACATTGTTGTATTCTCAGACACACTGCAGTGTAGGTAAAATGTACAGACCTTCACTTGATACATCAAATTTATTTAGTGTGTCCTGTGCTGGTTCTAGAAATCCATCATTGATCATGGTCTATATTCTTGTGGAAGTCACAGTGTAGACACACTAAAGTCTAAAGTGTAGTTTAAAAATGATAATGAAGCAGGGAGGGGTGGTCAGGCACGGGCTCTCAGAGAAGGTAAAATTCCTACCCAAGGGCAAAGGGTAGGAATTATATTTATTTTTATGTTAGAAAACAGCCATGACCAGTGGGGCTCAGTTGGTTGGGTGTTCCTCCACAGAGCAGGGGGCCACTGGTTTGATTCCCCATCAGGGCACATGCCTAGGTTGCTGGGCCTGGTCCTCAATCGGGAGGCAACTGATCAATGTTTCCCTCTCACATCAGTGTTTCTCTCCCTCTCTTTCTCCCTCCCTTCCCCTCTCCCTAAAAATAAATAAACCTTTTTAGAGAAAGTATTACTTAACATGAGCAAACAGAAGCTCAGCCATTAGTTCTCTCCCACAGCCACATGGTTACCGACAGCCCCCAGAGCCACTGTCCCTGCAGTTCGCACTGCTGTTGCCTCCCTGTGATCCCCACCGAGTGAGTGAGAGCAAAACAATCAAAACCTCTTCCTTTGGAATGTCTTCTGCCACCATTTCCTGACCTTCCTCGGGTTCCCAACATCTGCTGCTTGTCTGGTTTGATCATGAATGGCATGGTGAAAGAGGGAAAAGGGCCCTTGGGAGGGTGTAGGAGGCTGGAGTCTAGAAAAGGCAAAGGTAAAAGCAGGAGGAGTATATTCCAAAAAGCTGAACCATGTGTTCCCTACACACCCTCAGACCTCAGAGAGGGACCCCGTGGATTACCATCACCTGGGGCCCTCAGCCCTGGCTGCACATCACCCAGAGCGCTTTGAAAAAGGAACAGGACGGCTCTGTGACATGGTCTGACCTTTGGGCCTGGGTACCAGGGTGGAAAACCACTGATCCAGCTCAAACTGCTCTTCAGTGACCCTAATCATAGTCATCCAGACTTCAAACGTAATAAAGCAGCCTGCCCGAAAATACAGACTAGTGAAGCAAATCTGACTTTAGGCCTTAGTAGATCCAGGTGGCAACCTGAAGGAGGAGTTTCAGGCAATGTTGGAAAAGAAAGAAAGATAAAGATTGGGGTGTGGGGAGATAGGAAGAAAGCACCACAAACAACAAAATAGCAAGAAAAACGCAGCCCAAGGTGAAGATGTCATAACTGGCTGCAAGGCATGATCTTTCAAGTTTTATATTTATCAAGGATCCTTGAGGAGCACAAAAATCACCCTGGGGAGGCAGAGAAGTGAGGTTAATACCAGTAACAAACACAGTTAGTGGTAGGTCATGAAAGTCAGAAAGGATAGTTTTGATCTGACAGAAAATAAGGAAGCTCTCTGTGTCCTACAGGAGGGATTAACTGGTTAATTATTTCAATAAATAAAAGAAATATTTCAGGCCCAGCCTGTTCTGGTCCCTTATGGAGCTTCCATACTAATAGAGGGAGAACAGGCCATGAATGAGTAAGCGATACATAAACTAGATTGTTTTCGATTGTAATAAATGCTATAAAAATGAAACAGAATAATAGAGTGAAGGTTAGCCAAGGGGTCCTGTTCAATGGAGTCACCAGAAAAAGCCCCCTGAGAGACAAAGGCATTGAGGCGGGAACCTGGAGGTGAGAAGTCAGCCATGGGGAAAGAGGTGCAGAGGCCCGGAGGCTGGAAGGAATTTCAAGTGTCTGAGGAACAGCAAGACGGTTCTCCTCTGTGGAGAAAATGGAATGACTAGAGAGAGCAGTAGACCCTGGAGCCAGAGACACAGCCAGGGACCTGGTTGTGAATTCAGATTTTGTTCTAAGAATGATGGTTCTTAGTCAGGGATGTTCACTGGAATTATCTAGGGAATGTTCTCAAAGTCAGTCCACAGGAGAATCACCTGAGGAGCTTTTAAAAACCGTCACCTCCAGGTCCCCAGAGATTCTGGTTTAATTCATCAACATGGAGACAGGAAATCAACAAGGTTTGGAATCTCTGCAGGGATCGGGGGCGGCAGATAGCCAAAGGTGTGTTAAAGAAGCCCCTTCGGTCATTCTGGGGCACATCGCCCACCCAAAACCACTGGTCCAGAGCAGTAGTTCTCAGCCACACTGTCCTGTAGAATTGCCTGGGGTTTTAAAAGTAAAGAAAAACAGTGAACTATAAATGAGTATCAGGAGGGAATTGAGGAAAGTGTGTGATGGAGCTCTGTGTCTTGATCACACAGTTACATGGTTCTATGACTCTAAGCAGCATACTTGTCAAAACTCCAAGAACTACCCACAAAAATGAATGAATGTTCCTGTATGTCAATTTAAAAAATGATGCCTGAACCCCACTCTTGAGTCTGCTCCTCTATATTTAACATCACAGGTGATGATAACACGCAGCAGGGCTGAACCAGTCACCCTCAGGCAGTGCGTCTCAAACTTCAGTGTCATGCACGTGACTCTCTAAGGATTCGTTAACGTGAAGATCTTGATTTAGTGGGTCTGAGTGGGGAATGAAATTCTGAAACACACTCTCACTGCCGCAGCTGGGAAATGTTAGGAATGCAGGCTCTCAGGCCCCTACCCCAGACCTGTAGGATCAGAATCTGAGTTTTAACGAAATTCCTGCGTGATTCTCAATCACATCCAAGTTTGAGAAGATCCGTTCTAGGCTTCCTGTGGTGTGAGGGCTCTAAGTTCCAAATTGCTGGCATGGGACCTGTCGGGCAACCAGCTCATTGGTGCTCACATCATAGGGCCATCCATGAAAAACCTCCACCTTCTCTCAGACACCCCCAGCCCGCCCCACCTTCTCTCAGCAGTCCCCATAAGGAGAGACGACCTTGTATGCAGGCACCATGTTTCTCATTTTTCCATTCCCAGCAGTACAGTGCCTTGTACCCAGAAGGCTCTTAACAGGTGGTTCCTACATTTTGCTGAGCAGAAGTGAATTTCAGCCAGCAAGAGATAGAAGATGCATGCGGGAAGACGTGCAATGAGTTTCACCTTTTAATATTACAATTCTTTTTGGCAACATCCAAGGCATACTCAGTATTGAAGCAAATTCTAATTCCATGTGTCAGTTATAAATATTAAAAAGGGAAACTCTTAAAGCTGCTGCCAAATTCCTACTCAATCTAAGTTTAGTCAGTTCACTCATATGCCTCTCAACGTATCTCTCAAGTATCTCTTTTCAAAGGATCTAGTGTTACAATGTTTTAGTTGTCTACAGCCCCACGCTAACTTTTTAAAGTAGGAGAAAAACTGAATGTAATTTATGCATTTTAAATTGTTTCCTGAGAGGATCAAGACTGGAAACCATTGCACCCCGGGGATCCTGTGTTTTTAACTCTTGACGGAAAGACTATCCCATTGGGTGGAGACTCTACTGTGTACCCGGTGTTTGTGAATGAGGCCGCATATTACGAAAAGAAAGAAGCTTTTGCAAAGACGACTAAACTAACACTCAGTGCAAAAAGTATTCGCTCCGCTTTACATTAGAAATCACTTCCAGTTCACTTGTTATACAGTATCTTGAGAAACTCTACTAGCCTGTAAGCCCCCAAAGGGCAGGACTGTGCTTCGTTTAATGTGCCTTATGCAAATCCATAGCACCTGGTTTAGTGCCTTGCACACAGTGGGCATTTAGGCAAATTTCCTGAATGAATGCATAAATAAATTAATGAATATCTTTTAAAGGAACCGTATTATGTACATAGCTTTTTCAAAGAAGTGTACTGCTTATCTCTGTATAGATTTTTATGCAGCTTATTTTGATAGCTTACCATTCTTAATAAATGGTTTTTAAATTCAAATTTTTACACTGAAACAGATATTGTATACAAAAAGTTATTAACTTGAGCATAGAATTAAGTGTATGTTTTCAAATAATGGATAATGCTGCTAGAAACCAATGGTGCACTTACTATTTTTTTAATATTTTATATTTAAGTAAATGCTAATTTATTAAGTATCCAGCCTATGAAATTTAGCAGGAGTTGTGATATCCATAAGAGATTTTTAAATGCTGTTTTGATGACAAAATGTAAACGAGACATGTGGGCTGACTGTAAAGGTGACATACGAATAAATCAAAAACCTCTGAATGGTCCTTTGTCTGCAGACAGACAGACAATAGCCCACACAAAGCTTCGCTGCTGTTGCGTGGCCACTCGCTCTGCACTGACCTCAGGGTGCTGGGGGCCTCCTTCAGATGCCTCTCACGCCCCTGGGGAAGCTAGCCTTCCTTCCTGCTTTGGGAGACTTGGAAGAGGCATATTCCTCACAGCTGTCACTCATCCTTTTTGAAAGAATGCACTTGCCCTCATTTGCACTCAACATGTGAGGAAGTCCTGGGTTTCCACAGCATAGACAGTAAAGGCAGAAATAGCAGAGAGCCGTGGCCGCTATGGAAATGTGCCCAGACCCATGCCTCTGGTTTGCAAATACATTCTTTGAGAAATTGTCCACGTCATAAACACCCACATCCCTCACCTCCCATGATCCTTCTCTTCAAAGGCCCTCCAGCTGCAAGGCTTCCTCCCTCCCTCTCCAGCCCCCACAGGAGCCTCCTCTCTCCTGCCTTAGTCACAGCAGCCAAGTAAGAGCATTTTTATACCGTGATTTGGACCCCAAGGAACCCATTTTTATGGTTTCAAATGTACCAAAGTCCTACAAACATTATGAGGAACATATATATGTAAACATTTTCATTCTTCCAGAGCAAATTCCATTAAGCCAATTCCATTCCATATTTAATGTTCTATACAGCACAAACTGTTTCTAATTTTTCAGCATTCATTTTTGTATGTTAAAAAATCATGTTCATGAGAGTAAACTCTCTTTCTTCTGAATTCTTTGGTAAAGCTTTAATTTACCGATCAGCGTTTGTACGTGAGTTTTACCAAGCTTCCGTCTCCCACAGTGAGTGTTCCTTTGTGATTTATTATTTCTGAGTCCAATTTTTATGGGTTGATTTTGTCCAGGTGTAATTTCAGCAAGATTATCTTCTTCTTCCATCATATTTTAGCCACTTACAAGATTTACAAGATTAATATAATCCATGAAATGAAACTGTAGTTTCAGTTTCTGTATTGATTATTTTTATAAAGTCTAATTTTCTCTGACTCAATGCTAATAGTCTTCAGATTTTCTACTCAGATGTGATTTTTCCCAAAATATCCATAACATTTTGCTGTGTGGCTTTTGTCACTTTTCATTTTATTCTCTTCTGATTCTTTCTAAGCCTACAGACTCCCTTTTCTCATTTATAAAATTGGGGTGATCATCATATCAATTCCCTTCTCCTGGGATCATTGTGAAAAATAAGTGGCCTAATGCATCTAAGTGCTAGCACAGAATAATAAACTATTCAAGTTCAAAGTTCTAACACAAAAGGCCCTTTATGATCTGCCCCTCCTTCCCCCACCATCTCTCTGATTCCTCTCCCTGCAGGTCCTCTCTGTCCCAGTCTGCTTTGTGCCATTTGTTTCTATGTACAGCAAGACAAGTCCTACATGTTCTGGCCTCTGCTCACCTCTCCAGCCCAATTTCAGCGTCACCTGCCCCCGTGCTCCCAGCGATTTGGCCACACCGCTGCTTCGCTGAGCTGGCTCCCTCCTACCCTGGGGTCTTTGCCCACATTGTTTCCTCTTCTTGAAACCCTATGCCACATGCCCTTTACCTGGATGACATCTACTCTTAAATGTGACTCAGGCTGGGCTAGACCATTCTGTTATACAACCTCACTGATACAGTGAGACTAGCACTTACTGGGAAACTTCAGAGAACAGGGATGCTTGGCCCAGGAAAAAGCACTGCGACCTTTACCTGTCGTTCTTCCTCTCTCCAAGTCTCAATTTCCCCACTTACTAAATGGGGATATAACACTCATCGTATGTACCAAACTGTGTTATTAAGGTAACCAATGTGAGTGAAAGAGTTTTACGTATAAGAATCATATAGTATCAAAGGCTGAAACAATTGCAAAATAGCTTTGGTAATTTTTCGCAGCATCGAGAGCCATAAAACTGTTTGTGTGCGTTGATTGAGGCATCACACTTTTAGAATATGTCCTGTAACAGGGGTTTCTACCCTTTTTCTTCCCAGTCCATCTAGAATGTTCCCATAGATGGAACATTCCATTCCTAGATTATATAGGCTAAAGCTTATCTAGGATGTGAATTATGTATAATTCCCATTTCTTGCCACTAAAGAAGACATGTCCCATTGAGAGACATGTCCCAGTCTTCTGGGAATCATTTGAATTAAATAAATAATTCACCAAATGCAGCATATCAGGTATTAATAAATTATTTGGAAGTTCTGCAACCTTCCAAGACACAGCAGTGTCTGGGCATTTGAGAACTGTTGTTACAGAACAGAGCCAGGGATGGTGAACAATATACTATTACCAAAAGGACCCCCCCTTTCTCTGGGGGTCCCCTCACACTAGGTTCGCTATGCCCACTGCCAAAGGAAAGGCGTCTCTCATTGCCAGAGATTTGTGAAAAGGAGAGGAATTAAAAAGCTATACAGACTTTAAGTAATGACTTAATATCTTCATTAGAATACTAAAGTCCTTTAGAATACCCACAGATGCACAAGTCCTTCCTTCTCCCTCTGCCCAGTCTGGGGTACAGTATCTCAGGAAAAGAAGTAGAAGTCCGTGGTTCAGGCAGCCCCTCAGTTCCAGCACCATCAGCGGTGTCACTGTCACAATCTCCAGTTAATCCAAAGCCATGTGGCACCTCCTCATGGCCCACCAGCAAGAGTCCTTTCACCCCTTTCCTTCCAGGCAAAGTCGCCCCTGCTTCCTAAGCCATGTGACAAAAGGGAGCACCCAAAGCCACGTGGTCCTCACTCTGCCAAAGCCCAGTGGTTCTCTCTTCTACTGCCACAGCCACATAGTCCTCTCTCTCGAATGGCCGCCGTGCCTGGGTTTAAATCCCAGCACCAATCTTCCTCTGTAGCCCCATGTCTGACTCTTCCTACAATCAGTTACACCTGCCGGCACTCCTGTATTCTTCCAGCCTTTCTGGGCTGCCATAGTGAGTGTGGGCAGGTGTGGCCCCACGGCAGGGGGCCAATCATCTCCAAGCTGTCATGAAAGTTCTGTAACCAGGGGAGTTGCCTCCCAGTTACATCTTGGGTGGAAGTTACTTCCATCCCCCTGGCTCAAAGCCTGGCCACAGTTATGTAACATATCTATGCAACCAGTTAAAGGTTATAGATATGTTAAATGACCATGCAAGAGGTTAGCTGCAAAGCTGTTGCTATACAACACAGCACTGAATGGCCTGCTCCGTGTGTCTCCTTCCCCCAGCTCAGACGGGTAGGGGTAAGGACATCACATACATTTTTTTCTAATATTTCCTGGAGTCCTTGAGTTCTGGCCCCTTTACAAATTTCTACTTGGGGCCCCCCACTTGGCTGCACCCTGTTACACTGTCACCCTGTGAAGTAACTCAAAAGAATGAGGAAGTGCACGTACGGATGTGTTAGGTAATAATAATGGTAATAGCATCAGCTCTTGTGTATCCATTCCCTCGCTGCCTCTTCACAAAGGCCCCATTGTTACCGAACAAGGGTCCAAGGGGGGGGCAATACTTGCCCACCCAGGGATGCCAAAAACTGCTTCAGAAAACAGGGGCCCCTCCCAAGGACGGTATACTAATATCTACTGGGCTCTTCTGTCTGCCAATTGGAAAGACATCTCTCAATGCCAGAGATTTGTGAAAAGGAAACAAAATGTTTATTTTATGCTATTCAGGCCTAATGCCTTCCTTAAAATATTAAAGTCTTTAAGGGTATACACCTACACACACACACACACACACACACACACACACAACTCCCTTCTCCCACTGTCCCAACTCCAGGTACCGTAAATCAGGAAAAGAGCACACGTCCGTTTTTTTCAGGTTGCTGGCATGTGAGCTGTGTCGTCTGTCTAGGCAGGACCTCCAATTAATCCAAAGTCATGCGGCACCTTTCACTGGCAAGAGTTCTTTGTACCAAGTTCCAGTCAAAGTCTCTCCTGCTTTCCAGGCCACTCGGCCAAAGGAGCACCCCAAAGCCACGTGGGCCTCTTCTACCAAAGCCGCACTCCACCAAAAGGGCGCGTCTTTCTTCTTCACCTGGCCGCTGGGATCTCCATTCTGGCAAAGCTGCGTGGTTTTCCCTTTCACCTGGCCAAGAAGGGGTCTGCACTCTGCTGAAACCGCGTGGCTCTCCCTCCTAATGGCTACAGGGGTCTACATCTTTTCAAAACAGCGTGGCTCTCCCCCTTACCTGGCCAAGAGAGGGGGTCCTCACTCTGCTAAAGCCACACGGCTCCCCAGCAGGCCCTCTCTCAGAGAAGCAGCACCCAATTATATCCTGGGTCGCAGCCATTCAGTTCTCCCCGGGCCAAAACTTGGCCACAGCTATTTAACATATCTATGAAACCATTAAAGGTTATAGATATGTTAAATGACCATTCCAGAGGTTAGCTGCAAAACTGTTGCTACGCAAAACAGCTCTCAATGGCCCTGCTCCATTCGTCCCTTCCCCCAATTGACACTTGGGGGGGGGATGAGGACATCTTAATATTTCCTCCAATATTCCTGTACACTTTGAGTTCTGGACACTATTCCAAATCTTTCCTGGGCGCACCCCCTTCGGCTGCACCCTGTATCACCATGAGGTAGGAAGAAGGGATTTATATTGTCTGGTCTCCAGGTAGAGCCATCATTTTATATTCATCCATGAGAGCCGGTGGGGAGCCAGCAGGGCACGATTAACAGAGCACAGCTTGGGGGGTCCTACATCCTGACACACTGACATTTCTTGGCTGTGATTCCTTGGGCATGCAACTCCCTGAGTCTCATTTCACTCAGACTCCTTCCAGAGGTGTTGAGCAGTTTCAGTGGGGCGCTAGAGGTGAGTGCACTCTGAGAGGTGAACACTGTCTAAAGACGACATGTTTTATTGTGCCGGCTCTGTCCCTGAGCTGGAACCTGTAGTAACACTTGAGGTCCGAAAAGTGGCCTTTCCTTTACCCATTCATATTAAGTAACACTCTGGGATTTCTAGCAGATCTCTGTTTTGGCACACTTACAGCAAGACTGAGCACTGGCTGGTATGGCTCAGTTGGTTAGATCATCGTCTCGTAACCTAAAGTTTGCTGGTTTAATCCCTGGTCTCAGCATACATGGTCCCTGGGCCAGGCGATTGCAAGAGGCAACCAACTGATGTTTCTCTCTCACATCAATGTTTCTCTCCCTTCCCCTCTCTCTGAAAGCAATGAAAAAAAAATACCCTTGAGTGAGGATAAAAAAACTAATAATATTGAAAAAACACAATTATAACAAGGCAAAATAAATATTTATTAGAAATCACAAAAGCATTTCTTCAATGACGCTAAAATGTTCTTGCTCTATTTACAACCTCTTTCTTGAACATAGTTTCTCACATGCACAACACTAAGAACAAGTATGTAAATTAGAATTTACAAGGATAAGGCACATTCAATGAAAATGAGTTGGCAATTCTGCATCTGGAACCAAGATCACAGTAAAAACATGTAAATCAGTAAGGCAATCAAGTACGGCTTACAGGCCCGGATGATGGCCCATCTGCCTGGGTCCCTCCAAAAGCAACGGGACCCAGCTCCCCAGGCCTTGAAGGAGGAAAGGAGCACCAATAATACTGGGCTCTCTCAGGCAGGAGCCTTCTGAGAGCTTAATGACTTCACAGTACAACCTCACACACCTTCTCCCACATCTTAGGGAGGAAGGGAAGCACCATTTTTATTTCAAATAGATACATCCATCATATAATGTCTAGAATAGTGGGTTCTTCCTGAGGCAGAGTTTAGTTAAAGGAAAAGTTTCAGCCAAAACCATTAACTGAGCCCGGGAGATTCCATCCCTGGAAAATGCCTTTCCCTTAAATTGCTGAAATGTAAATCATGAAGTTTTAAGATATCCTAACATGCCCATGGATTTAGTGTGGCCTGATGTGTGTGTACACATGTATGTGTGTGACTTTGTATGCACATCTATGTGCATGCTTGAGTTTTAAATCTGTCGTGCGATGATTTAAATCTGTCATCCCCTATAGGGATGACATAGACCATCAGCATGAATCATCTGAGCAAAAAGCCACAGCCCCTTGACATATGCCAACCACAAAGGCTGATTCAAATTTCCCAAACAAATGGTGGGGGGGTGGATTTCAGTGGTCCGGGAATCAGAGCACCCCAGCTTCAACAGCTCTGATGCGACTTCCCACATGACTGTGAGCAAGTCCACCTTCCTTTCTGAGCTTCAATCTCTAGGGGTAAAATAAGGGAACTCATCCTCTCAAACTGATGCTCTTTAGCTTACTGCTTGCCTTTGCCTTGGAGACCTATGTAGGCTCAGACCATCTATGCTGAAAGACTTTTGGGGATGAATAACCAGTGCAGAAAATGGTCCTGCCAACCCATTCCATCCAGATCCACAGAGCGCAGCTCTCCATACGTGAGAGAAGACAAAGATCCCAACACTGATTTCTATTTGCCTGACCTCCCAGCTTTTGTTCAAGCAAGTGATGGAAATGGCTATATCCACTCATGTATGAATCAAAGCAGTTCTAGAATTCCCGGCACCATCACACAGAGTATGACACCATGGATCCACATGGCTGCCTTTCAAGCCAAGACATCTTTTCTAGACCGTGTAAGTAGGTAACTCCAGATACAGGATGCCAATCGGCAGGTGAAAAGGACCCTAACATTCATCTGATCATGATCTCTGACAACATCCCTAATAACTTCTTAACCAGTTTCTGCTCGAACATCTCCAATATCTATAGCAGTTGCTGGACTGAACTGAACCAAAATCTTTCTCCTGAAATTTCCAACCTTTGGCACTAGTTCTGCCCATCCGGAACACATCTGCTCCTCCTGCCTCCGAGACAATCCCCCACCCCCAGCTCTTCCCTTTTCCAGAGCTCGTGCCTAGTCCCTGCTACCTGTGCTCACACCTGAGCTTGGTCTGACCACTGCCCCTTAGAGCACTAGTTGGCTCCTGAGTCAGCTGGGAGTGCAGGGGCTGCTGCAGGCTATGTGTTTCTTGGGCTGCGTCCTCCACCGGTCCCCTCACTCCCTGACCCAGCCCAGCAGGGGCACAAAGGCCCAGTTTCTGCTCACCCAGGTAAGCTGGCACACAGAGCAGCCCATTGCAGAGAGACAGACTCAGAGCGGCTGGGGTGCCCTGTTCGGTTTGCCTCAAGTCAAGCTAACCAGCCCATTGCCAAGTTGTCTGAAAGCCAAATTCATGTATGTGCTATTTTGCATTAAAATGCATGGTTACTATCTCTATAATATCGCCTCAAAATTTGCACATGAATCCTTTTACCAGATAACCAAAGCAGAGTGGTTCTACTGGTTGTGCAGGCTCCAGCAATTGGGAACATTTCTTCCGTCTTTACTTCACTTCTGCCCCCAAACTAACTCTGTGTAATTTCAGGGGGAGAAACTTAGAGGATGAGAATCTAAAAATAAGCAACTTGTCTTGGCAAATGTTCCTTCCTCACACGGCTTTTCCTCAGCTTCCTAATTCACAGTGAACAAAAATTTTAAATATTTTAAATATTAAAAATATGTTATGCTGGAGCCAGCATTTTGGGTATTGTGTTCAATTGCTCCACTGAGCAATATTGATGTCCAAGAGAAGCCTCTGAGACTGACGGCCACAGAAATAGGGCAGCTGCTACCCCTGCTTCAGAGGAGGCTGGGACCCAGCACGCACTACCGCAGGGCCAGCACCAGGAAAGGAGCCAAGCTCTTTCACCCAGATCACAGGCACCCAGATGGGCCCTGCGGGGCATGGCTCCTGCGGACTTTTGTGTGGGTAAAGAAAAGCTTTTTGTTTTTTGCTCTGGCCCCCCTGAGGCTTAGGACACAACACTTACACCCAGTCCCAGATCCTAAAATCTACTTCTCAACTTATAAAATCATGTACTTCATTTGAAGTAATTTTCATTTAAAATTGAAATGTCCTTACTCTATTGAAAATAAAAACTTGGTATTCATTACACTATGAAAACCGTCTCTCACTTTGCAACAGTTTGAGCCTCAGGGTGCCAAGGAGCACTCATTCCAAGGGTAGTTTCCTGTGCCCTGAAGCTTCCCTCTGCCCCCAGGATATCGATTTAGCTCAGTCCCCTGTGTGTGCTGGGATGGGATCAAGAGCCCCTCAAATTCAGGACACCCAGGGGAGACATGCAATGTGGAAGCTGGAGCTGGAGGCTACTAAGGGGATGTAGCCAGGAAGCAAGGTCTGCTTCTGAGGTTCCTGCCCTTCTCCACGACCCCTCTCCAGCCAGGCTGATCTGTTCACCAGTTGGTGAATCCAAAGACTTCACCCAGGACTCCAGGGACCTCAGGCTCAGGACTGCTGACCATGGGTTTACACAAACTCTTCACCAAGTAACAAAATCCAGAGTGTCTCTCATTCCGTAAAACTGACAACTGCCTCTAGTTCAGCCACCGGCTCGGCTGGAGGGTGCTTTCTGCTCCTGGGCAGGCAGAGCCAGGCTCCCCCCTCTGCAAAGCCCTCTCCACACAGCCCAGGACCCAGGCCATAGCACCCGATGGCCCATGCTGACACCAGCTCTGCACTCTGCTTCTATACTGAAGTTTCCGGAAAGTCTTCTAATTCATCAAATGCATTGAGGGTGGTTTTGCTGTTGCTCCTAGAAGAATTTTGGATTTTGTTGAGATCTGCTTTAAAAAAAAAAAAAAGACAACACTATTTTAGAAAGACAGCCATCTGCAAAGATTACTTCCATATCTTGATGTGTCACCCAGTTTCAACCACCCAGTTCTTACAACTTATTCCAACCAGGGTTATAAAATGTCAGAGTTGGAAGGGACCCGAGAATCAATCTGACTCAACCCTCCCATCTGACAGGCAGGGAAATGGGGACCTCAGACTCAGTTTGCCCAGGGCCACATGGTCAGACAGGAATGGCTGTCACCCTCCCTGACAATGACAGTACCTGTCCGTCTCACGGGCCCTGGATCTTCTTTGAGGAAGGAGACGTGTGTTTTCCATTCAGTCCACTTTACCTCATTGATCCTGTGAATGCAACAGTCATTCTCAGCATTTCTCAACTGCACCTCATTAAACACAAACAGACAGCACGAGGTGTGGGGTGTCCCACAGAGTTCCCCTTCTGTCTGTCCCAGAGGTCAGGGTTTGATATCTGCCTACATCCCCATTTTCCCAAGCCTCCAGGGCTGTCTCTTCCCAGCGTGTGGGACCCCAAAACTCAGAGAGATATAACGGGGACGTCTTCAGACAGAAGCAGTGTGCTCGACTGGAGAGAGGCAGTCCTTAGGGAAGGAGGGAGGGGAGGAGGGAGGAAGAGCCCCAGCTGAGAAGATATGAGGGTGTGAGGATTGGATGCACAGATGGTTAACGAGGGTTTGGGCTGCACTAAAAGATGGTTAGGATGCAAACACTCAAAGACTGGGCAGTGTCTGCAGTGTTGGGTTGCAGCTGGAGATGATGGTTGGGCTAACATTCACATCAGAGACCAGCTCTAGGTGAGCCTGTCAGAATTAGAGACACGGTTAGGGTAACAATTATAGTCAGAAAGGTTAGGGTAACAAACACAGTCAAAAATGTCAGCTCAAGGGAGGAAAGTAGTCTGGAGGGTCAGGTAGTCAGATGGGGGTAGGAAGAGATGGTCAGGCCATGTGCAGGTACTTTTTTAAAATCAAAAAGCTTGAGCCCTGGCCAGTGTGGCTCAGCTGGTTGGAGCATTGTCCCGCAAACCAAAAGTTTCCATTCCTGGCCAGAGCCCATGCCTGAGTTGCAGATTCAGTCTCTGATCAGGGCACATATGAGGCAACTGATTGATGTTTTTCTCTCACATCAATGTTTCTCTCCCTCTCTCTCTAAAATCAATAAGCGTGTCTTCGGGTAAGGATTAAAACATTTTTTTTAATCTTGATATGTCAAAAGTAGCTGTCTCACTTTCCATTGCCAAGGACAAAAATATGTCTCAGGTCCCCTGATGTCACTGAACCCACATGGGGTAGACAGAAGGACAAAGAGTGCCAGACTGGGACATGTTTTCTAAACCAGACATGGGAAAGGGACAGGCTGTGGAGGCCCTTTAGAACCAGCAGAGAGGGGACCTGTGGTGGGAGTCTGGTTTCCTCTCCCTCCTGCAGCTCAGGGAAGCTCGTCCCAGGGCCAGCAACTCCAGAAAAGCACCTTCCCTTCCAAAGAGTCCAGAACCAACTGTGGCACTGCTTCCCCAACACTCCCCGACTGGGCTCCCTTGACCCAGCCAGAGACTACAGCCGAAGGGCCCCCTTCTCGTGTTACCGCAGACACAGCCGGAAGTCCCCCTCTGCTACTTTACACAGCTCTCCCGTCCGGAATCTGCTCCTCAGCCACTCTGGCAACAGTTTCTCAAACTCCAAGATCGTCCTGGCTCTCTGGGGACAGAAAACAACCTAAGCATGTTGCTGAGGAGCCAGCCCAGGAGCACAGCGGTGTGTGAGCGTGCATACCACTGCACGTGCACACATGCACACACAAAGTGAACACACACAAGGCACACATGTGCAGGGACATGCACACATACACATGTGTATGCTGCACACACCACCGAACAGCCCACTCCGTCCTCCCTGGAAGCTTCATGCATAGATCCTAAGGGTTCAGCTAATCTACAGAATTCAAAAATGAAAAGCCAGAAGTTTGGGAAAGGTGTTCCAATTACTTTAAACATGATATAAACGATGTTTCTGAAAGTCCAGGCACTTCCTAACTGAAAATGTTAGGATCCTAGGTCCCACAGTGAGGAGCATTCAGACCTCATGTAGTTCCACTTCCATCCCAGGCTTAGAATCCCCTCAACAGTTTTCCCAGCAATAGTTTTTCCAGTCTCTCCTAAACATTATCAATAAGCCAATTAGGAAGGGCCTAATAACTAGAAACTTTGTTGTGTCAAATCAATGCTTTTTTCCTTGCAGTTGCCCCATGTATCTCAGTTCTGCCTTCTGGTGTCACAAAAGGAAGCTATTCCCTCTCACAAGTGGCTCTGCAGGTATCTGAAGGGGTAAGACCTTCTTCAAGCCTAGTTTCAACACCACTTCTTATAAGGCGTGGTTTCCAGCCCTCTCCCAAGCCTGGTCACCACCTCTGGATGTTACTGTGGTGGTACTCTCAGCTCATCAGGCCCACAGTACATAGGCAGTGTCAAGGCCAGGGTGAAGGAGAGCAGAATTGTCACCTCCATTGTCCTATCCCCTGTACTCCTCTTAATGCAACCTCAGGTCACACTTCAGCATCCATATATTGCACCACTGACTCTGAGCAGAGCACCCCCATAAGCCTGATTTCCTCTCACTTGTGCTGTTGACCCTACACTCAAGAAACCTAGGCGAATGGTTCCTCAAACCCGGCCAAATAGAGAGCTTATGCAGAATCCCAGGCCCCCCAGATCCACCAGCACTGATGGGTGCCAGTAGTGTGTGGGGAACTGAGTCCTGGTGAAGGCTCCCGTCCCAGCGTCTGCACCAGACTCACCTGTAGGCGCCAGATTCGCTCACTCTCCTTGGAGACGTTCTCCACAGTCTCTCCCATGAGCGCGATGAGCATGTTGAGGAGGAGGACAAAGGTAAGGATGACGTAGGTGATGAGCAGGAACAGAAAGAGGATGGGGTACTTGGAGTTCTGCTGGATGTTCAGGTCACCCAGGCCTATGGTGAGTTTGAAGAGTTCCAGCACAGCATCGCTGAAGCTGCCATAGGAGGTGCAGTCCTTTTTGTCACCAGGACACTTCTCAATCAGCGAGGCGAGGGCTGGGAGGATATAACAGGGTGCTCTCCTCAGCCTCTCTGCCTGGTTAATTACCCAAAAAGCATGTGCATACTTGCATGTTCACACACACCCACACAAACATTGCAGGCCTGCCTCCTGCCCCCTTTCTATGGCCATTGAAATTCCATATTCAGCCCCAGCTCTTCCGGAAGACACATCAGGCTGATTGTCTGCAGAGAGCCTTTAATGCCTAACAAAGCCCATACTCCTCTATCCTTCCTTTACCCCACCATCCAGCCCTTGATCACTCACGGCCTTGCAGAGTTGCTAATTATGACCTATGTGTGTCTCCGGCTCCCCAACCAAGCTTTGGGCTCCCAACTTCTGGTAGCCTAGGTCATTTCCCACAAGACCATGAGGTCCTGAGTGTCTTCCTAATGCTCTGTGATGAGATCCCCTGGCCCAGGCCTAAAGCTCTTTCTTCTTTTCTTTCCAACACACTACAGCAGTGGCTCATTGCTGGATGGATAGATGGATGGATGGACAGATGCATGGGTGGATGGATGGATGGCTGGGTGGATGGATGAGTGGATGGATGGTCAAATTAATGACTGAGTAAATAGATGGATGAATAAACAAGCAAATGAAGGATTTAATAAATATGCAAATCATGACATAGAAAAGGTGACGGGCAGATGAAAACGGCTGCTTCACTTCAAATGCCAATGATCACTACGGGGAAAATACAACCATCTCTCCCCATGCAGAGGTTAGAGATAAATCAGGTTTTAAAAGGGGGCTCCCAGGGCTGGTCCCTAGCAGACCAGAAGCTCTCACAGTCCTAACAAGAGCAAACTACAGAAGTGACATGATGTGCAGGGCCAAAGGAGATTACCTCAGTGCACTGCTTTACTCCTATTTTTCAAAGATCATGAATCAAATTTCTGTAAACTTCAGTTTCCCCATGTAAAGTGGGGACAAAAACGCCCGCCAAGCCTATCTTAGGTTGCAAGGGCCACATGGATACATGTGCAAGTGGGAGGCATGTCCCACAGTCGGAATGGGTAAGAATAACCGGCCTGGCTTGAATCCTGGAGTCTAAGCCTCAATTACCTACGATCAGGGATGATGATTCCCCCTTGAGAGGTTGAGAGAAGTGAAAATATAGTGCTTGGAAAAAGCAAAGCCCAATACAGACTCTGCTGGTAGCTGATATAATTGTTGCTGAGACTGCTATGTGCTTCATCCTCTTGACATCAGTATAAAGTGCTCTACCAAGGTGGAAGTTAGTGTTATTTAGAAATCAATTACCTACTCCGAATCCAAGTAAGAACACGATATACACAAACAAGAACTTCAGAACATCATGCAAAATGACCTACAAAGGAGGAAATGAAATTCAAGGGTAAGGTCTAAGCAGTAGTCACTGCACACTGATCTCACTGCCTCCTGGGCCCCACCCACCTCCAGGCTCCTGCCCTGCCCTAACCTTGACCTCCTGAAGGCCATCCCCCCTCCCCTCAGCCCCATCCACCAATGCTCTGAAGCACAGCTCTGGGCCCCACCTTCTCCAAGAGGCCTTCTGTCCTTGCTCTCTCCCCTCCTCCCTCCCCACCTCCTCCCTCCTGCAACACAGTCTGTCTCTGCCCCCACTGCTTCACCGTGCCCTCGGACACCTTTCTTCATGGACTCTCACACCTGGAACCCTCACACTTCCTGGGGGCAGTGGTGTGCCGGAGCCAGCTCCTACCAGCTCACAGGAGCCAACTGCTACGTTTTCATGGATTTTGTGAGCTGCTTGTTAAATGTGGCCATTAATAAAAATTAAATCAGCCCTGGCTGGTGTAGCTCAGTGGATTGAGCATGGGCCTGCGAACCAAAGGATCAAGGTTCGATTCCCAGTCAGGGCAATGGGTTGCAGGCCAGTTCCCAGCAGGGGATGCATGAGAGGCAACCATACATTGATAGTTCTCTTCCTCTCTCCTTCCTTTCCCCTCTAAAAGATAAATAAATAAAATCTTTTTAAAAACTTTAAAAATTTTAAAATAAAAATTAAATCTTATAAACTTATAAATAAATAAGTTATGTTAAAACTAGAAATAATGAATCATCAAAACTTATTACTTCTTGCCTATTTTACTACGTTTTACAATTATCTATGCTCTTAAAGTTATTTATATCTATCATGGCCCTATGGTGGAAATGCTATTCATAGTGTTACTGTGCATCTCATTCCAGCTCTGCAGTCAGAGATGTCGTGGTGGTAGCTGGAAATCAGCAAGGGTGAGAGTATTTATGCCATAGAAATTGATAAACGCTACAAATCAGAGACTGACTCATTGTTGTGTTGATTGTCTTGATCTAGAGTGAAGACAGCAATGGAGAAAGTGTTAAAGCAGATTAAACTTACAAATGTGTCCTATCAGTAAGCGCTACATCATGAACAGCACGCTAATATTAACGAAGTCATCTTCTAGTATTTGAAAACTATCATTCAATTCAGCAAATAAGTGGCTCACATCATAGACAATCAACTGAAGTGCCAGCACTCCTTCTTGGTTTCATCTTCATTTTACTCCTTAAAGAAAAATATCAACCAACATTTATGTTGGAATGACACTCATTTGTCAGTTGCAACCATAGGTTAGCGGCAGATATAGGAATTCAACAAAAATCAACAAATTATTCAGCGAGACTCAACTAGCTATGTGGAATTTACAGTAAAGACTATTGTCTGTTTTATTGTTATTTAGAAAGGAAATTGTGTGTTACATCCTTTATGTAGTAAATTTTTTAATGGACATTGATAGATCTGTGTGTGTGCATTTCCCAGAGAGCCAGTTGTTAAATACCAGCACACCACTGCCTAGTGGTGAGAACCTTCCTTCACAGAGTGAATCCCTTCTCAATGCCCACCAAGGCCAGGCACTTGGTCTGGACACTTAGAGCTCACCAAGGGCAGAGGGAGACCGTGGCATTCAGAAGAAGAGCAGCGGCCTGTTCCTCGGGCAAACCCATTTTGCTCTCTAGACCTCTGCTTCCCCAACTGAAAAATGAACATTCTCTGAGGGCCCTGCCAGCCCCCAAACGAACCTTCTGGATCATGACGCTGTACATGCCCATGGACTGGAACCCCCGTGTGTAGTAGAGCATGTTCGCCCAGCCCAGGGCCATGGCCAGCACGAGGCAGGCGAGGTACTCTTTGTAGGCAAACAAGTACAAGAAGACAGACAGTATCACAAGCACAGCTTGGACAAAACTGTTCAGGAGACACAGGAGACAAGGGCCTTACTTACTTCTCGGCATCAGGGCAGACAGTCACAACCCCAACCTCCCTTGAAACCCTACACCAGCACCCTGGTGGCCAATGCTGAAGTGGATAAGGCTGCCCCAGACCTGTAAGACTGTGTCTAAACCCCAAACCACGTTGCCAGATGCAGGTTGGGGCCAGCAGTGGGCTGGTTGCAGCTGACCTTTTTTTTCAATGTTTAGAGAGAGAGGAAGGGAGAGAGACAAAGAGAGAAACATCGATATGAGAGAAAAATATAGATCAGCTGCATCCCATATGCACCCTGATCCGGGACCAAACCTGCAACCTAGGTATGTGCCCTGACCAAGAATTGAACCCCCAGACTTTTGGTGTATGGGACAATGCTCCAATCAACTAAGCCACACTGGCCAAGGCAACAGCTGACTTTATACAAACTCAGATCCCCAGGGCCCCAGGAGATTCTGATTCAGAAGATCTGGAGAGCAGCCCAGGAGACTACACATTTCCAAAAACACCCACATGATTTCTGACTCTCACACAGATTTCAGAACCACTGGAGTAGAGGATGCAATGAATGATTGCATTTTAACCCAAATGATAAAAGCTGACAATATTTATACTTATAGGCCAATCATAACAAAAATCTCTCAAACCTACTTTTTTTACCTTTTAAAAAAGCATGATACATACCAAGTGAAATAAGCATCACAAAAAGACAAATACCATATGATGTCACTTATATGATGTCCTTAGAGTGGTCAAATGCACAGAGTCAGAAAGTAGAATGGTCATCACCAAGGTCTGGGGGAGGGGACTAGGGAGCTGCTGTTTAGTGGGTACAGTTTCAGTTTTGCCAGAAAAAGAAACCAAGAGCCTGGCTGCACAGAGACATGAATGCACTGAACAGTACTGAACTGCACACTTAGAAATGGTTAAGATGGTAATATTAACGTTACGTGTATTTTTCCACTACTTAAAACTTTTTAAGTGCAATATATGTGTGTGTACACCATCAGTTATTCGGACATCTAGATAAAGCCCTCTCTTGCTTATAACATCAGGTCATCTCCACCATTATAAAATATGTAACTAGTTAAAGTTAGGACACAGGCAACCTAGTTTCTCTCGTGCTATGACAAGCAAATATTTGGCTGATCAGTGCATTGGGGACTGAGGTGAAGAAATATGTCTACACCCCTCTCTACACTAACAAAACAGCTCAGAAGCAGAAAAGCGAGGCAACGCATTGGTGCCTTTTGTCTGCAGCAAAGCTGATGGCTGTATACGTGGGTCTTTCTCTGGAATCACCATACCGTCTCAAAGGCTCTCACGTGACTTGCACCATGGGGCTGCTGCACCTGGCCACAGGGATGAAGAGTTCGGTTCACGCCTTGGAAAGGCAGGTGCATACTTAATAAAACACCTAGGTAATTGAAAACATCAGGCCAAGATTCAAAGTCCTATAGACTCTGACTCACACACTCAGAACAGGGATTTCAGGGGCATCCACAGAGCTACAACCTCAGTATCCTTCAACCCCTGCTGCAGATTCAGCCGGTCTTTGCTCATTTAGACAAAGGTCACGTAAGCCTCTGGAGTCAGCTGCACATGACCTCATTCAGGCAGGGCTGAACTGAGCTCTCTGGTAAGGGCTCTGTGGTGGGAGCGAAGCCTGCACTAACGTGGGGAGACAATGACAGAGAGGCCAGGACTGGCTTCAACGCCACTGAAGTTCCAAGTGACTTGTGAGTGATTCGCTTCCCTGCTCTGGGCCTCAGTTTTCATACCTGCAGATGAGACTCAACAATTTCTCAAGTACTTTCCAGCTCTGATCTGCCAGGGTCCAAAATGGCAACTTCTAGACCCCAGGCAGCTTATGTTGGAACCCTTCGTGGTAAAGTAAACAGTACTGCTAGGCTTCTTCATGTCTCCTCTGTGCAGCCTGCTACCTGGGGCTCCCTGGCAGGGTGGAGCCGGCTATCACTGCAGCCCGATGGAGGGCGCTGCCCTAGGGTTTGCTGGACCTCTCTGTGGGCCTCTGTGTGCCTCTCTTACCAGAAGTGAGAGAGGAGGCCCCTGGCCGTGTGAGTACGGCAGAATGCATGGGACACTGGCACATGGTGGCATGGTAGGATGGCTGTCCCAGAGAGACACAGCAACCACCACATATAGGACTTTAGCCTTGCCTGTGATACGGTGACAAAGGGGACAGACCTACTTACAAGACGAAGTGAAACCAGGCATCTGAGAGGATGGACTGCAGATCTGAGGGTCTCAGCAGAAAGATCGCAATGCCCTGCGGCCAGAAAGGAAAGAAAAGCTCAGTCTCTTCCTGCCTCTCAACAAAGGCTCTAAGGAAGGTCTTTCCCCAGGACAGAGACTCAGTGTGTGAAGGCACAGCCAGAGCCCCAGCAAGGGCCATAGAGGGGACTGTGCCTGGAGGGCAGAGGCCATCCGGGGTGAGAGTGCATGCTCCCCGAGATTTCTGTATGTCTGTCACCATCCTCCTCACCCCAGAACCTATAAAACAGCACAGCCATACAGCTCCCTGCCAGCCCCTAAATACAGGGGTGGGCGGAAATAGATTAATAATAATAATAATACAACAATTCATAAATAGTAATACAAGAATGAGCTCTGTGTTTGGTGTACTCACAAATGTAAAACCTACCTTTGCCCACCGCTGTAAAGCCTAGCTTTCTACCTTAGGAGCCTTTGTGCTGTTCCCCACATCTGCCCGGTAGTGACCTTGTCCCCCATGTCCTCATGCCCAGTCCTACCACAGTAAGTGCCATGTCAAAAGTCACCTCTTTTCCTCTGAGCACTGGTCTGAACCCAGTGCAGAGTCATTTCACAGCCTATGTCAAAGTCTAGATGTTCGTGTCCTTCTGAAATCCCCTCAGAGGACAAACCCACTCTTGTTGAACCTCCCCCAGGGCCCCTCATTACGTGATGTTCAGAACACACCTGTTGACTCATTGGTTGGATAAATGGTTGATGGACCAATCAAGTGGCAGACTGATAAACAGAGGAAAAGGTGGAAGGATGGAAGCACAGCGGGTGGGGTGAGCAGGCATTCACATGGAAGACTGAGTGGCTAGGTCAATGAGGGAGGGCAGGTGACTCAGTGGGTAGACAGAAGAGAGAGGAAGATGGGTTACTGAGTGGCTGGGGTGGGCAGATAAATGGCAGATGAATGACAGATGAATGGAGGGGTGCTGAGATGCAGTAGGTAAGATAGGCCTGCTTGTTTGTTCATTCCTATTTTGTCACTAAGGGATCTATAGCTTAAAGCAGAAGTGGCTCCCCAAAGCTGCAGCAGTAATGGCAGAGCAGGGTGGAATCAAAACCAAGCCTGCTGTCACCTGCCTGTATTGTCACCTGGAAGGGTTCGGTGGCCCACTCACCTCTTTCACAGAAATGCACATGGCCCAGATGAGCACGAACATCCTTCCTAAGAGCTGCAGCCACCCCATGTTGTGCGTCAGGGCCAGGGGGTGTGGGAGGGCCTGGAAAGAAGGGGAGGGAATGAATGGTGCAGGGTGGGATGTGAGGAGGGCAAGGGCAGTGCCAGCTCTGGAGGGACTGTACATGCACACACGCTGAACCTTCAGGCCAGGCCAGAAGCCAGCAGGTAGGCCAACATCTACGCAAGGCTAGAGAAGGAATGGCAGCCCCCTGCCCCTGCCTTCACCACCCACGCCAGGAACCCAGATCTCCACGGCGAGGAATAGGCTGACAGCCCTCACACCTCACGCTACTTGTCTTTACAAGAACCCGTCCATGTTCAGATACTCACAGGGCCTCATCACAGTTCAATAAAGCTGAAACTCTGTAAAGCCCCGAGTGATGGATGGAAACTCAGGCCCAGCGTGGTGGGAAATCTTGCGAAAGCAACCTCCCCCTCCCTCTGTGTCCTGTGGCCTTCACATCAGAAACGCCCAATCAGCCCTAGATTTAGACAGAGCTTGGGGAACCATTGACAAACCCTGGTCTCCTAATTCTCCAGGTCTCTCCCAATATGGGTCAGCCTGGGGCTCAGCATCCGGGGCTTAGCCCAGCTAAGCACTAGAGACATATTCAGTTCCCTAGAAACTATGGAGGACAACAATTAGGGAAGCCCACAAAAATCTCCTTGCTTCTCTGGGCCTGGGTCGCCAGAGAGGAGAAGAGATTTGGGGGGCAGCTCCAAGCTCCTGCAGCTCTGAGCTCCCATCCCCTGCATCAGGGGGCCTACCTACCTCCTCCTCCCGGGGTCGGTAGTAACAGATGAGAGTCAGGGTGATGTTGTAGAAGAAATAAAAGCAGAAGGACAGGAAGAACATGTACTGGGCAAACTTCTTCCATTTTATCCGCAGCAGCGTGTGCAGGGGCTCCAGGGTCAGCATCTCGTGCCGGTTCTGGGGAAAGACCACCACAGTCACCATGGACAGGAGGGGAGGGGGAACCATTGTCAAAGGCCCTCATTTTGAAAGAAACTCTGAGTCAGCACTGCCTCTGGCAGGTGGGGGCTGAGGGGGGCGGAGGGACTGTCATTATGTCCAATGGACTGGTTTGGCAGGAAATGTCAGGAGAGTAATTTCCAGCTCCTGAGGATCCTTGCCAGTGGTCCCAGGCAGCAGCCAAACACCACAGGAGCCAGGCTTCCAACAGGGGCATCTGATGTTCAATGGGGAGCAAAGGCTGGAAGGGAGAAGGAGTGTGACTGGGGCCCTAGCTCCAACTTAGCCCCTCTTCACTGTGTAACCTTAGGAAAGCCCCTGACCCACTCTGGTCCTTCTGTCTCCTCATCAATACAACTGATATCAATCAAACTGCCCTAGCCACCAGCGTGTGCCAAGGGTCCATGGAGACCCCAGACCAGTCAGGCTCTGGGAAGCATGATTCGTGGTAAAATATAAACAACGAGGATCCAGTCTGCTGCCTCACTATCCCCGGAGCCAAAAACTGCTCACTGCTGATCCTCTCTCTTCCCCTCCAGCTTCACTGACCTCCCACTCTGGTCTCCTCCAGGAAGGCCTTCCTGGTTGCCAGAACTATGTACTCCCTGACCCTCATTTGGGGCCAGGTTTGGGGGCAAAGGGAATTCTAAGCATGGTCACATAGAGTGAGAAGTGTGGTGGGGGGGAAACAAGATGGAGAAGATCAACACCTACCATTTCCTCCTCCACACCCAACTGCCCAGGATTCAGGGACCGTGAGACCCTCACTCAAGGACCTCTAGGAACAAGTGAACTCCACACAGGCCCTACCCATATTGTGCCAACTCCACCAACTAAAACAAAGAATTGGGGGGTTGCAGAAATGTCCAGCTAGTGGCATGGGGTCTTCCCAGTATCCCCAGAGCCCAGCCCCCACCCCTGCCTTTCCCCAGCCCTCTGGGAGACCCACATCGATGTTGGTGTTGTAAACAATGATTTCCAGCACCGAGGTGTCCGTCGTGGTGTCCACAGTGGTGAGGTCGTACAATGAGGATGACATGGGCCCATATGCCCAGTCGGTGAACTTCCTGGACAGGCTCCGGAGGGGCTTCTCCTTGATCTCGCGACTGAGGATGTACTTCAGGATCTGGGAACAGGAAGAGGAACAACGGTCAGCCACAGAATGGAGCGTGGGGGCCAAGAGAGCCAGGAAGATGCTCCCATCAGGGACAAACTGGGTCCCGCTGTTGCCATGACCCCTGGGCCTGGCTTTCTCTGTGGAATGGGCGAGATTGTGGATACCAGAGACAAAGGTGCAAAAAGGCCCGTTGTACGTGGGGAAAGTTATACAATTGCATCTTAACACCCTAGTTCAGTGAAGAATCTGGGAACTGACAGGAGAGAGAATTTCTGTTTGGTCTGGATCCGAGAAGAAGCTAGAAGTTCTTCCAGCTTCCCCACCCCCTCCCCCCAATCAAGACCCGGCTAGATGAGGCTCACTGCCCTGGCCAGACACAGGGTGATACAAGATCCCCCAGCCTTGCGGGGAGACTGGAGGACCCACTCTGATGCTCCTGCATATTAGTCACTGGGGAACATTAACAAATCCCACACCACTGTGTAAATCGATCCAAATCCCAGGCATATCTTGTAAGCTTCTGGGTGGTTCCAAAGGGCAGGCCAGATGGATAGCCACAGCTCTCCAGCTCACTACTCCCCAAAAGCTGAGCTCTGAGGTGCCCTAGGGCTCTGGGGGCCAGGGCTTCCTGAGGCAGCAACCCAAGGCCCAGGAGGAGGGGCCTGCTGAAGATGGCACTGTCAGAGCCTTGATCTCAGGTGACTCGCTGGGGTTCCTGTCTCATCTCAGGGAGAGTGCTCCCAGGGTAAGGGCAGGTCTCCCTTAAGCATGGGAGGGATGAAAGTGGGGAAGGTGGGGGAAGGGAAGAGGAAGGACATGATTCCTCCTCTGTCAAAGCCGACTTCCATTTCTCTTTCCCCAACAAGAGAATGAGAAGGTCCCTTGTGGGCCCCAGCCCCCACCATTGGACCAAGACCCAAGGCACTCTAGGCACCTGCTCCCCACCCATCACCTTGATCTCAGAGCAAGCATGGCTCCACCCCCAAGAGATGGGAACCCAGCCCAGCTCAAGTCTCCACCAAAGCCCCTGGTTAAGCTGCTTATGGGCACAAAAGTCCATAACTAGCCCCATGCTCTGCTGGGGTCTTGACTCAGAGTTTCAACCTGATGGACAGGCTGGGGTTTCTCCAGAGCTGGGGAGTAGCAGCCCATTGGCTCTGGACCCAGAGCATCCAATTTTGGGACTCCTGTCCTTCTGAGAGGCTGAAGGCCCTGAGCACTCCAGCCTCCTGCCACAAAAGAGTACTCAGCCACAAGGCATTTGAGATATTATATCACTATAGCTTTAAGGCTCCCAACTCTGGCCCCAGAGAGAGGGGTGTCAGGGCAGGAGATAGAAACATGGAGCATCAGGGACTAAATCCCAGAGGGTGGGCCCTTATACTGCATCTCAGTAGCTCTCTGTGGGCACTCAGAGCAGACCCACCTCCAGCCACAACTGAACCTTTCCCTGGGTGAGGTGTGACCTACGGGGCCCAGGTCTGGCAGATGGTAGAGTGCCTCCTGCCCTCCCACCTGCCCCCAAGCCCCACCTCAGCCTTGCCCAGCTTAGCGGCCAGCTGCAGTGGGGTGAGGCCGTCATTGTTGCGCATGGTCTCCAGCTCCCAGTTGCCACTCCTGAGCAGGATCATGTCATACATGTGCATAACAAAGTCATTCTGGGTCTTGAAGTCTTCGGCTACTGTTACCAGAGCATGTAGGATGTTGTTGCCCCGTGAGTCCTGAGAGGCGATGTCCGTCTGCTCATTCTCCATAAGCAGCTGCACAATCTCGGGCTGGTTGGTACATGCTGCCAGGGCCAGGGGTGTCTCACCTGAGGAGGTTAGCACTGGGGTTGGGTTCTCTCATGGACCAGAGCAGTGTGCCCCAAGTCCCAGGACTGAAGCCCATGCCCTGACCATCTCAGCAGGATGGACCCCTGAGGCTCCCTGCCCCTCCCCCCAGCTCCCTTTTTATGGGAAGAAACTGAAGCTAGGTTATTGCAATAACCCTTTTNACATGCTGCCAGGGCCAGGGGTGTCTCACCTGAGGGAGGTTAGCACTGGGGTTGGGTTCTCTCATGGACCAGAGCAGTGTGCCCCAAGTCCCAGGACTGAAGCCCATGCCCTGACCATCTCAGCAGGATGGACCCCTGAGGCTCCCTGCCCCTCCCCCCAGCTCCCTTTTTATGGGAAGAAACTGAAGCTAGGTTATTGCAATAACCCTTTTTCTTAAACACACCAGGCATTTTCCTACCCCAGGGCCTTTGCGCAGGCTGTCCCCTCTACCTGGAGTGCTGTTTCTCAGATACCTGCGTCACACACTCCCTCACCTCCTTCAAGTCTTTGTACAAATATCCCCTGTTCAATGAGTCACCCTAACTGCCCTATTTAGGACTGAAATCCACCTCCTTCCTTCCCTAGAACTCTGTATCCACTTCTCATGCTCTACTTTTTATTTTTTCAGTGGTATTTATCACTTTCTAAGATGTGACTTAATGTAATTTATTGTGTTTATCATTGATGTTCTTATTCCCATACACAATGGAAGTTCCATGAGGGCAGGGACCCTTGTTTTGTTCACTAATATAGTTCAAGCACCTAGAACACCACCCAGTGTATATAGTAAGTGCTCAGTAAATATTTAAGAAGAATGAAGGCAGGTGAGTCCTACCTGGACACACAGCAAACCGGAGGCAGAAGCAGGACCAGACGGCAGGCCTGCAGTTTAGCTCCTCCTTGCTTCAGCCCACCCAGCAAGTGTTTCCCAGTGCCGGCTCAAACCAGGTCTGGCATTGGGCAGTGGGCTGGACAATACCCTGTCCTCAAGGCCACCCAGACCCATCTAGTCCTGTTGCTTCAGAAACCACCCAGAAGAGATAGCAGGTCAGTGGGTAACAACAGCCCTTCGGGGCTGGAGTCGGGTGGGAAGCAGGGTTGACCACAAACTTTTTGCTGTGATAGGGCTGTCTGTTTCCTGTCCTGGTCACAGGGTCATGCATTTGTGGAAATGAAAGGAACTTTAAATTAAAATGGGTGTGAATTCTATGTATCTAAATTACACATTTAAAAAATATTCTTGCCCTAAAACATCCTAACCCCAGTTGATTTCAGACTCCTTAGCCTGTCGGTAAGGGAATTTTCAAATTCATATAGTTTGAAAATACTCACACTTCTGACTCCCCGTTTGCAGTCCTGAGAGGCACTGAGCACAGAGGCCAAAGGCCAGAGCTGGCAGCCAGGACACTTACATCAGCTGCTTAGTACACGGGGGCGAGTAATTTCCTTGCTCAGAACCTGTGGCTTTGCCTATAAACCAGGTCCGTCTCCTCGTTCTGCCTCCCTCGTCTCTGCTCCCCTTAGATCACCTGTGTGCCCTCTTAGATTTCCAGGTGACACGCAGGGACAGCAGGCTCCCCACCTCCTCAGCCCCTCTCTCTCCGGTCCAACTGAGACGGACCTGTCCCGCCCCTACCCTGGTCCACGTTCTGCTCTCCAAGACAAGACTGAGAGGCAGAAGTTCTCCAGCCCCCAGCCTCCTAGAGCTTCTTGAGGCAAAGGCTGCCGCGTGGGGTGGCCCCTCCCTCCGCCCTCCTCCCGGACCCCAACCCTTAGCCCCTACCGGACTGGCGGCACCCACCGAAGTAGAAGCCTTCGTGCTGGTACTTGGGGTTGAAGAAGACCCCCTTAGCGTGGGCATTGACGTCTGCGCCGGCAGCGATGAGCAGGGCTGTGATGTCTCCCTGCCGCCGCTCGATGGCGATGTTCAGCGCTGTCTGCCCTGTGGACAGGGTCGGGGCGCTCAGCGGCTGAGACCCCGGTGACAAACCCTGTCTGGCCTCTTTCCCTTTCTGGCCTCCCTACCCTCCACGGAGCCATAACGAAATAAGCTGCCTGTCCGGTCTTGGTGTCACCAACTGCCAAGAGTCCCAACTTCATTCTTTACTTCAATCTTACATGAAAGAAAGGACTACGTATGGAGTGCCTGCTCCGTGCTTCCCAACCTGGAGCTGGGGATACAGCGCGCACGGGATGCAGTTTTGATTCTTGTTCTGAAGAAGCACAGTCTCGCTGAAAATTAAGTGCTACCATACCGGGAAGTGGGGGCGCCCTAGTACCAGAGCAGGGCTCTTAATCCAGGCCAGTGGGGTGAGGGGCTTCCCAGAAGTGGCCTCCTAAACTGCCTTCAGGGAAATTTAACAAGGCTGGGTGAGGCCAGCTCAGAGCCTGATAATCCCGGGTAAGATGTAGAACTTTATCCCAAAGGCCATGGGAAGTCACCACGTGTTGAAGCAGGGAAGTGACACGCCCAAAGTTTGGGGATTTCCTACATGTGCATTTTCAGGTCACTCTGGCTGCAAAATTGGAGAATGTTTTTAAAAGAGCCCAGACTTATACAGGACTGTTGCTCCAGTAGAGAAAGAGGTAACAAAGCCCAAAGAACATTAAGAGAAAAAGTCTTCAGAATCGTCTGCAGGTCTTAGGAAGAAAGGTCATCTAGGGTGACATCCAGGTGTCTTGGGTGCTGGGTGACTGGTGCTGGTGACTGAGGAACGGAACAAGGGCCCAGCAGCAGGGAGGTGAGATGGAACCTTAAGCCTATGGGTGGAGCCTGCAGAACCTCCAGATGGAGGAGGTGGGAAGACAAAGGAGGGAGGGAGTGTCTCTGAGTATCCCACCAGAAACTGCGTTTTCCAAGTAGTTACCATCTTGCCATACATAAAAATAAGTTCCTGGTGTATAAAAGAACTAAGCATTTTTAAAATTACTTTAAAAAAAACAATTTATTCCATTAAATCTGAGGGCCTCTGATAACTGCTAAAAATAATAATATTTGAAAAGTTGTCATTGTATGCCTCTTAATCAGTATAGGGAGGAAATATTATCCCCTATCAAGATGGGAAAACTGAGGCTCAGAAAGGCAAGATGATTGCCCAAAGTAAAAGAAAATGCTTCTCTTAGAGGGAGTGCCTAGAACAGGGAAGGGAAGGTGTCAACAAACGCCATCAGGGGGAAGAGTTGGGGTAGGTGACTGGGAAGACAGAAATAAATGGTTATTCCCTCCATACAGAGGGGTGGGGTACCCACAGCTCCCCACTAACCCACCAGCAAGACACAGATTCATGAAGGAAGGAAAGGACAAGGGGAGACTGAGAAAGGAGAGAGGTAAGGATTTCCAGCCAGGACAGCGAAGCCTTAACAGAGACACTAACCTTTATTTATTCACTCGTTCAAAAAACGTTTATTAAGGACCTCTTAGGTGAGACCCCAAGGGCACCAGGGAGTCCACTGTGGAGAAAGCAAAGTCCATCCCTACCCTCAAGGAGAACATACTGCCACAAAGAGGAGCCTGTAAGTCCCTGCAATACTGAAAAGAAGAAAAGAGGAGATAGAGGGGGGCTGAAAAGGGAGAAGAGCCGAGAGAGAGAAGTCTGAGGCACTGCCTAAACCTCCCTGGCCACAGGGCTAGTATCAACTCCCTGTGACAGGCTGAAGACATTATATAGCTCATTCAGTTTCTCTCTTTACTTTGGCTACCAGGGAACTCAAAGTGTAGCTTGGCACTCAAGGTGCCACAATCTTCCCGGGGTTTCCTCTCTTCCAATTGACAGCTTTTAGTTTTTCACAAGCTTTGCCCTTGTGTGTGAGAGAGAAAAGTTAAGGGCCTGAGCTTGACTCCCATCTGCAAAAGGCTGAGATGTTAGGTGCCCGTGACATGTCATTCAGACACACCCAGTAATTCTTGAGCCCATCTTTTTTGCCACAAGCACCTCATAAGAACCCAGTGGGATGTTTATTGACTCCAAAAACTCCAATGAGGATCCACCTTACTGATTATTTACAACTGATTATTCCAAGCCAGGAAACACTATCCCAAAGGGTCCCTTGCTCCTTCCCTGGACCACCTAAGAAAGAAGCCAGTAAACTGACATCCAGCGAGACAGTTGATGATGGTGATGATGATACTGATACTAATACTCCCCACCCAGCTCTCTAACCTCACCTCCAACCTTCTTTCCATCACTCAAATGTGCCATGTTCAATCCCATCTCAGGCTGTTCTGTATCCTTCTCAGCAGGTCAGGTCAAAGGTCACTTCTCTGACCATCTAACCTAAAGTTGTCCATCCCTCCTCATTTTTGGTCACATTATCTATTTAATTTTGTTTTCAAAGTGTTTTTCATCTAAAATCACCTTGTTCAGAGCAGTGGCCTTCATCTGTCTTATTCACCACTGCTCCCTGGTGCCAAGAACAATGCCTAGCATGTAGCCGGTGCTCAAAATTATTTGCAGAATGAAGGAAGGAAGAGAGGAGTGCCTGCTATGTGCTGAGTGCCACACTGTGTGCTCTGGACTTTCAGTGACAGCAGCGCCTCTGCATGGCCTGGCTGTGCCTGCCGTCCACACGCCCCTCCCGCAGGCAGGTACCTTCGTAGGCCTCCTCAGTGTACTCGGCGTTGATGAACCTGTCCAGAATGTCATTTTCATCAGCAAAGGCGAGCAGGATCCGCACAATCTCCTTGGTGTGGGGGTTGATGTTCAACAAGGCCTTCATCAGGCAGGTCTTCCCTGTGTCTGAGGCTGTCAGCTTGTGCATGAGGAAGTCTGCAGGCAAGGTCACAGGGTGGAGCCGCAGGAGGGGCCCTCGGCCTTCCCAGCCCAGAGGAGGGGAGGCCAGGGTACAGGAGCTGCTACCTCAGACCTCAAGACGTTACTGCATGCCCCTGCTGGCCTCCCTGAGCCCCCACCCCCTACCCACTCTGCTCTAGCTCCTCCTTTGCAGAGGGCTGGGGAGCTTTAACTAAGGACTTTCCCTCTGTCTTCTTCGCACTTTCCCTAGTAGGGGGCAATCCCATCGACCAATTGCATTGCTTCCCAGCATCTTCTTCAGTGCTAATGCCCCAGATCTCCAGCCTGCCCCTTCCTGGTAGCCTACAAATAGAGACTTCCCTAGCCTGCTATTCCCCTCATCCCAAGACAGCTCAGGGATACCACCATCCATCAAGTCACTGATGGCACCACCTGACTCCTCCCTCCCCCTCACTGCCCATGTCCTTGAGTCCTGCCAATGCCACTGCCTGAGTGCTGCTCCCCCCCCCTCAGCCCTGCTGCTGGGGACCCAACTCTGCCTGGATAGCGGCCTTCTCCAGTTTCACCCCCATTCTCCGGGCAGTAGCCAGACAGTGACCTTCACCTGTCTGAGCCCTCCATGGCTCCCCATTGCCCTCAAAGTCAGGTTCAAAGTCCCCAACCCAGCATTCAGGGCTCCTCACATGCCAGCCCCACAGGTTGGTGAGAGGGAAGGTGGGCAGCAAGAGCCCCACAGGAGCCCCCAGCCCTGCACCCTCTGCCGGGGCCAAGCACTGACCAGGCACATCCAGGCTGCGGCGCCTCTTGCAAAGCTCCTGCAGCTCCACCAGCAGCCCCAGCAGCTCCTCCACGAAGCCCTCAGACACAGCAGCAAAGATGCGCTTCTTCAGCCGTTTCTTTTGTCGCCTCCGCTCTTCTTTGGCCAGGTGTGGACTGAGGCCAGAATATTTTTCATCTCACCACACATGCACCACCACTACCACCTCTCTTCCCCTCTCCCCACCAGAGCTGCTGTGCCTCCGGACACTTCACCCCGACATCTCTGTCGGCCGGTGGTGATACCTGAAATCCCCTCCATTCATGCTCCCAGCTCCTGGGATCCATGGTGCCCTACACAGTCTCCCCGTCTATTCCAAATGCAATCACATCATATTAAATGTGTATTCAGATACAAAGAGTCATGAATAGGAAGGATATATGCCTAACTTAATAGTAATTACCTTGAAAGTATAGGATTAGGGGAAGGGAAATTTCATTTTTATATTTTGTGTTATTTAAATTTTTCATCTATCCCTCCCCAGTCCCCCACTGCAAATGGCAACTGTGTTAATGTGTTGACGTGTACCCTTTGTCTGTGTGTGCTCTTGCAGAATGTACATTGACGTTTGATGGCTTGTAGGCACGTATCTGAAATTTACATACATGGTATTGCATTAAGATCTCATTTTGCTACATACTGTAATGAATGAGTACTACTTTTATAGTTTATAAAATGTAATACTCCCCTCCCCCAGTAAATTTCCTACACATCACAGCCATGGGCCCAGACACTTGTCCCAACCCCCCAGGAATGGCGGCTTCTTTCTTTGTTACTCAGGGGCCCTATCAGGCACTGTGGGAGGAGGGGAAGGGCCAGGCTCACCTAGGGCTATTGGGATTGGATGGTGTCTCTGTCACATCATCCTGAGGTGATTGCGGGGAGTCCATGTCATCACCATTGCCAGAGAGGCTGGAGGAGAGGGAGAAGAGAAGAAAAAGAGAACGCATTTAAAAATGAACAACGCTAGCATGCCACAGCCAGGCCTGGCCACGTGGCCCAGGGCCAGTCACCACCGTCCTCTCAAGCTGAAGGCCAGCCAGGGCAGCGGGTCATACTCACCACTGCCGGATGTTAGAATCCATAGGCTTGGAGAAGATGGGTGGGGAGGTCTTGGCAACAGTGGGGTTGGGCTCAAACCCTTCTATCTCCAGGAAGAAGTGTGCGCTGGGGGGGACAACCAAATGAGGCCATTAGAACTGGGATAGGACCTGTGTGCCCTGTGACCCTGCTGCCAAGGGTGCCCACGCACCCTGCCAGCTCCATGCTGGACTTGGTGCCCATGTGGCCTCGCCTCACCCCACAGCAGCCCTGTGGGGGGGTTATTGTTCTTCTCACCCCCATCTCATAGGCAGGCATGTGGAGGCTCTGAGGCCAAGCAACTTGCCTAAGATCACACAGTAGGAAGCTGTCAGGGCCTGGATTCAAAGCTGGGTGACTTCTCACTAGAAATACTGGCTAGATTAATCCAGGGGTCTCTATGGAGTGGCCTACCACCTGAGGGGTTTCCTGTCTGCAGCTGCTTCCAGGGGCCAGGGTCTCAGCAGGGATAGGGAACATGGCAATGGGAGCTCATTCCTCCACCCCCTGCCTGCACGGCCTCTCCTGACTCAGGTCTGAGACAGAACCCAAGACCATGAGACCCACAGGAGCCTTTCTTGGCTCTCGAGGGAGAGGTGAAAGGCTGGAGTTACACTGGCTGCTCAGGTACAGTCCCGACCCCCACACTCAACTGCCTTCTATCATCACTCATGCTGGGGATCCTGTCAGGAAGGAAAGCTCAGGGAAGAACTTTGGAGCGGAGAGGTGAGGAGCAGTGGGAGGGTGAGTGAAGGGGCTGAGAGAAGAGAGAGGAGAGTTTAGAGCCCCGAGAAAGGAGAGAGATTCATTGTCCCATAAGAGGCGAGATGCACACCCAAGAGGTGACTTCCCAGCCTTGGTTTGCCTTTGGACACACCCACAAATGCAAACATGCATGCTCTCCAAGCCCACAACCACACACGCAGAGACACACCTTCTCAAGATGATCAGGATGGTGAGGATCAGGCTGAGGACGACCTGTGTTATAGCAACACCCCCACCCCACAGCTGCTGCAGAGTAAGTGCTGGCTCTGTGCCCTGGCTCCGTCACCTGGCCTGGAATGTGGCCTCAGCTGTGGCCTCTTGCCACCTGCTTCCTTCCCAAGCCTGGAAGGATCAATGCATGAGACCACAGAAGAGTTCCCAAAGTACAGTCCCAGCCATATCAAGTTCAGAAGGGAGGGCTGCAGGGGAGGAATAGTGACCCCATTCTACAAATGGGGAAACTGAGGCCCAGTATGAAGAAGCAGCTCATCCATAATCACCCCTGAGGGTAAAAGCCAAATTAGTCAGAGCACTGACTCCTAATATCTAGGCTCTTGGCTCACACCGTCATCCATGCTGCTCTGCTTTCCCCTCGGCCCTCTGAATCTGCTTCCAATGAGTCAACTCCAACAATTAGCTGCAGAGGCAGGCCACCCACCTCAGCCACCTCCTGGGGTTGGGTAGGCAGGAGGGAGACCCAGGCCTTGCCTGAGGAATCCCACTCCTCTCGTCTAGGCACAGACAAGCCTGGAAGGCTCAACGAATCCAGAAATGGGTGTAAGTGGTGTGAGGGGCAACAATGGCTGACACGTCAGCCCTCTTCCTGTTTCCTGCCCATCCAGAGGAACCTTCTGACCTGACCTAAAGTCAGATCCTTCTTTCAAAAGAGAAGACAAGGGAGGAGCAAACCCCTGCCTCAGAGCCTGAGGTTTGGGTTCTAGTCTGGCTCTGCCTCTGCCTCCTGTGTGACTCCAGGTAGTCTCTTGCTACCTCTGGGCCAAGCATCCTCGCCCGGACAGAGAATGACTGGGCCAGATGACCCCCAAGCCTTACACTCTGGAGCAGGGAAGCACTGGGATCACCCATTTATGGACCATAAATGGGCATCAGAGGTCATCGGTCTGATTGGCCACACCCCTGCCTCCTGCAGGGCCCCCACAAGAGCCCCTGAGACAGCCACCTCTCTGGGCTCTTCAGTAGTACATTTACTAAAAAAAAAATAGAGTACTTTACTCTATATGTTGAGAGCCCACAAGGTTCCAGGCACTGTTCTACGAACTGGTGGTATATAGGTGAACAAGTGGGCAAAATCTCTCCCCTCACAGAGTTACTGTTCTGGAGCATTGGTCCAAACTGGCCCCAGTGATCAGGCCAGGGCACAGCACAGTGAGGCTCTTGCTTCACTCGCTCTAGACCACACACTGTCCTTCAGCTATAAGTTCCTCAATGAAGAAACTACAATTTTTTCATCCTTGATTCACCAGAACTCAACACTCGTCTTCACACTCAGAAGACCTAACTAAATGGATGAGCAGAGAGATGGACAGATGGTGAGTGAAAGGTACATAAATGAGAAGAATGGCTGGTGGGACAGGTTGACAGATGAGTGTTGAGTGGATGGATGAATAGATGGATAGATGATGGATGTATGAGTGGATAAAGGGAAGGATGGATGGATGGATTGATACAGGGAGAAGGAAGGAAGGAAGGAAGGAAGGAAGGAAGGAAGGAAGGAAGGAAGGAAGGAAGGAAGGAAGGAAGGAAGGAAGGGGGAGAGGGAGGGAGAAAGAGAGGAGAGAAGGAAGGAAGAGTGGCTGAGGAATTAGTGGTTGGGTGGATAAGTAGGTGAATAGATAGACCGGTGAACTGGACCAATGAGCACACAGACAGCCACAGCCTACACTGTAATGTTCAGAGGCTGCACCCCTCAGGTGCCTCCCTCTGTGCTCTCAGTTGCCCAAAGTCCTCACCTCTCATGCCCTGCATTGCACAGGACTCTGAGAAGGGACCCTCTGCCTCTCTCCCACTCCTCTTTGCAAGGCCTCCTCCCAGAGTCTTCAGGGGTCATAAGAATGGCCCAGTCATGAAAGCATCTACCCACTCCAAGCCTGGAAAAGGAGGGCTCAAGGGAAGGGAAGAAGCATGTGAAGTGTCTCAGTGAAGTGACCTCACTCATGCTGAGGGGCTGTGCTGAGCCCCTGGGCAGCTTACTCATCAACTCACACACTCCTCTTCTCATCTTGCCTACTCCTTCACTGACTCAGCCACTTACTCAAAAACTATGAGTGTGCTCCATATAGGAAACCTGGGGGCCCAGAGGGCAGGCATGATCTTTCCAGAGGCCCTGACTTCAGAGATCTCAACCAGAGCTAACACTGTGCTAATAACCACACTACCTCTTCAGAGAGACTGTAGGAGCTTGGGGAAGGAGAAGGTCCTCCCAACTGAGGACAGGGACAGGGAGGGCTCCGTGCTCTGTCAGGTGGGGTTTGAAATGAACCTGTGGTTTGGGGAAAGCCCTGGAAGCAGAGAGAGCAGCATGAAAGAAGCTTCTGGAAGGAAGGTGAAGGCTGTGTCTGAGAAATGAGGTGTTCAGGGGGCAGGAAGGAGAGTGGTGGGAGCCAGGCTGGAGAGGACCCATCAGTGGGCAAGGATCTAACTCCTGGGACAGGAAGCTGCAGGACCACCAGGGCCAGTTCTACCCTACTTGCACCTGCCACCTCTTACCTTCCATCATGAGCTGATGGCAAGTTCTTGCGACAGCTGGCACCTGATCTGTGGCATTGTTTATTCCTACCTTTGGTCCACACCAAAGGGCACAACCTGGGTGTTTGTTTGTTTTTGAAGATTTTATTTACTTTTAGAGAGAGGGGAAGGGAAAGAGAAAGAGAGGGAGGGAAACATCAATATGTGGTTGCCTCTCACGCACCCACTTCTGGGGACCTGGCATGCGCCCTGACTGGGAATCGAACCTGCAACCCCTTGATTCACAGGCTGGTGGTCAATCCACTGAGCCACACCAGCCAGGGCACCACCTGGGTGTTGTTAACTCAGGTGAACAGACAGCTCTACACCATTTCTCCTACATTTCTGTCTCTCTGGAGGCAAGAAGAAAGGCAGGAGGGTGGTATATGGTGGCCTAGCTCAAGGGTAGCTCTGCTCTTACTCAGACAAGCCCACCCAGGAGCCTGCCTCACCCACTTTGTCCCAAGAAATGCCCACATGCTCTGAGGCCAACTCTTACACAGCCTGTATCAGCCTGCATCTCTATTCCTAGGCATCACCTTGCCCAGGGCCCAGTAAGATGGTCGCAGTGACAGCTACTCATGGGGATTAGCAGGAGGGCTGTGATGGTTCAGGAAAAAGCTCTCTAAAAATCTCTCCCCAATCTAGGTACCTTCAATTCTACCATTAAGACGTATTTTCCTAATGGTCAGAATTGCCTTCTTTGTTTACATATAATTTTTCTTTCCCTTTTCTTTCTAGACCTGAGCAGTCCTGAGGAAAATGCCCAAATTTTCAGGGCCTTGAGAGAAGTAGGCACACAAGCCCTTCAGAGAACCCTCAGGAAGAAGAAGGGGCCTCCACTTCCCAAGAAAAAAGTATCACCCCCAGGCGCTTGACTGGTAAAGGCCATAGGCAGAGCGGAGCTAGGAGCTACGCTCATGAACAGGGATGGGCTCAAAAAACACAGCTTGACTGCTGGAAGAACCTGGAATTTTCCTGAAATTCTGTCTTCAATCCTTCCCTTAGTTTCAAACCTCCCCTGGGAACATGAGAGGGAGGTGAGGGGAAGAGAGGCAGGAGGGTAGTAGTATTTGGTGGCTTAGCTCTAGAATCTCTCTGCTCTTATTCAGACAAGCCCACCCAGACCCAGGCTGCCTCATGGACCTGTCTGGTCTGTGAATTTTCTCTCCTGTGCTCCAGGATGGAGCGTCCCTTTGGATGTCCCTTGCACACCTCTCAGCCAACACTTCACAACTGAACTTGGCTTATTCCTCCTGACCTTGCTCCTTCTCCTCTGGTGTGCCCATGTTGAAGAGGGTTCCATTGCCGCTCCAGGTCCAACCCCCCCCCCACCAGAAGAAGGGGATGTTTTTTGTTCTCCATTCTCCCTCCCTTCCCATAGTTGACCCTGTGGACTCCATCATCCTAACATCCCTCTGATTGTCCCCCTTTTCTCCACCACTAACTGCCCAAGGTCAGAGCTCACCACTTGGGTTTCCCAACAGCTTCTCTTCCAATCCATCATCCACCCAGATCACCCAGAATATCCTTTCCGAAACGCAAATCTCACCATGCCCTTCCTTTCATACAAAGCCCTCTGTGGCTCCCCACTGCCCTCTGTTTTGTCCAGTCTCCTTATTGACCACCAAGCCCAGTCCCAATGGAATTCATCTCCTTGAAATCCCCCACCCACCCAGCACTTCAACCACATGGGACTTTTCACCAGTCCCTGCCCCCAGCCCCTGCCCAGGATGCCCTTCCTCCTCCTCTCCACCTGCCATCATCCGCTCTAATATCACCTCCTCCAGGAAGTAACCCGAGACTGCCCACAGAATCAGCATTACTTGCCCCCCACTCATGCCCTAGCCTGCCTAGTTCACCCCCTCTCTGGGGCACTTCCAGTTCTCCTTGGTGCCCCCTCTCACCAACTAGACAGTGAGCAAGGGCAGACATTCTTCTTTCTGTGTCCTAGACTCCCCAGCCTTGGCCCAAGCCTAAACCAGATGTACAGAAGACCTTAGGGGTTATTAATCAAACCAAGGTATGGAAAAGCACCAAGCTCACCTCTGGGCCAAGACTATGCCTGGGTCAGGGGCAGAGGAGGCAGAAAAAATGGGCCAACCTAGAGCAAGGGGGCCCACCCCAGAGGCAGGGGAAGCACAACTTGGGTGGGGGATGGGCATTCAGGATTGGGGAGCACCACCAAATAGGCTAAAGGTGTGGAGGGACTACAGCAGAGGCAGCTCAGGAGACAGTTGTGACCCTGGAGAAGTACGTTCCCTCTTCCATGTTCCCAACTGGGAAGTAATCATAACCATCCCAGCCCTGCCCAGGTCCCAGGGGCCCTGTGGAGTGAGGAGAACAATGATGACAATGAAGATGAAGCTCAAGGCAACAAAAACAGCATCAATGCCAACATGTGCTGGGCACCGTCTGCAGACCAGGCACAGTGCTGAGCACTTTGATGGCACAATCCCAATCAACCACTGTCCTATGAGTTGGTGCCATTGCTGGTGTCTCTCTTACACAAGCGGAGTTGCAGAGGGCGAATAATCTGGTTGGGCATGCAGGGGATGTGCATGAGAATAGTACCCAGTTGGGGGGTCCTGCCACCTGGAACCTCCACCCACCTTTTGCTCCTTTTCTCCAGGATGGCTCCAGCCATCCCTTACCTCCCCCATGAACCTTCCTGAATGTTTCTGTCTCAGTGCCCCATGACCCCTTTAGGAAGGCTTCCCTAATTATTCCAGCCATACTGAGCTCCCCAGCTCAGCTCCCCGAGTTTGCAGCATGGTTTTCCCACCTTGCCCCAGTTACATGTACCTGGTTGGGCACCAGACCACTGCAGAAGAGACTGAGACTCTGGGGTCCACCCCAGACAAAGGCTCCCGAGGGTGGGCACCAGGACTACTGGGCCCTCGCAGCACAGTACCCAGGCCCAGGCCTGCCAGTCTTACCTCTTCTTAGTGGGGGTGATCTCTGCTGGCCTCTTCTCCTGCAGGACAACAGTGTTCCCGCTGGGGACGGTGGCTTTTCTTCCCATCAGGGACACCAGCTCCTTGGGGTGGGCATCCATGGCTAGTACACAGTCACAGCACAGATGCTCAGGTTAAGGGGGCAGGAAGGAGCTTCAAGGGGCTTCAGGCCCCCTGTGCCCCCTGATTACACCACCTAGGATGGGGAACTCACTCTCTCCCTTCTCAGACCACCAACTCTTCTCAGGGAGACTGTGCCTGAAGCTTTCCGTCCCCCTGCACCCTGGGCCAGTGGGTCCTAGGAGAGCCCCGCAAGCCTCCAGGTACAGACCACCATGCCCTGAGCCTCTCTCAGGACGTCATGTCCAGCCGCACCCACCTTCAGGTGGACTCCTGAGAAAACACTCTGCTGTCCCAGGGCTCAACTCTAATTTTGTGCTCAGAGCTTCCTCGACAGAACAGGACTTGTCACCTCCTTTGCTCTGGACACTATGCTCCTAATAACACAGCTTCAGCCCCTCTGCTTTTTAGATTTCTCCGCCCCTTGGTGACCTCTGCAACTAACACTCTGATCCTCAGAGCAACAGAGCCCCCTTCCCCAGGGACAGAGGGGCAGCCCCTCCATCCAGACCTGCTTTACTGATGCTCAGTATGGGTGGATCCAGGGCTGGGCTGGGAGGGAGGTGCTAGAACAAGGAGCTGATACATCTGAGACAGTGGAGGAGGAAGAGCAATCCAAGTGGATGGAGGGCCTGAGTCAAGACCAGCAGTCAAACAGCTGAGTGAGTGGCAAGGAGCTGGGGTGGCCCGAGAGCCTGGTTGTTCATGGGGAGCCCTGGCAACAAGAGGCTTAGGAGCAGGATGGGCCAGTTTGGGAGGGCCTGGAACACCAGGCAGGAGCTGTGGCAGATCCCAAGGTAGCAGGAGACACAGGAGACAGCCACCTTAGAGAGAGCAGTCTGTGTGTGTCATGGGGACACCAGAGGCCAGGGTTCCAGGGGGAGGCTGCTGTGGGGAAGGGTGGGCTGACCATATAGGGGGAGATGGTGCAAGGGTTGTGTGGACAGGGGCTGACTCTGCAGTGGATGGGAACAATCCTCAGCCTGAGCAGCCCTCAGAGAACTCCCTCCAAGTCACAGGGGTGGGAAGGAGGTGAGGGACAGATTTCTGTAGGAAGAGACCAGTTGGGGGAGTAGAACCGGGGCCACTGGTGATTCTGCCCCAAATAAGAAAGCTTCCCGGAGGAAGTTTCTGGAGCAGGTTGTCATCAGACTGGAGTAAGGTCTAGAAATGTCACAACCCCCCTACACGCACTAAAAGGGAGCAACTCAGGAGGGGAGGAGTCATTCAACAGAGGCCTTTGGCCCTGACTACGGCACATGGAGGCAGGGAGCTCTGAGGAGGGGCCTCAGGGCCAAAGGGCGGAGCATCCCAGTGAGAGGCGATCGAAACAGCCAGATGCACAGACATGCAGGCCAAGAGTAAAGAAGAAGGAGGAAAGGAAAGGCATGTCTCCAATACCTCCCTGGACCTCTGGCTTCTGTTCTGAGAAATGGGCTAAATGGTCCCCAAGGACCTTGTGTCTCTATGCACACCAGCTGGCTGCTCCACCCTCTTTCCCCTGGCCCATGAGTGTGGGCGAGTAGTGGGCAGCGAGGGACAGAGGTTCAGGAGAACCCTAGACTAGGGGTGCGGCAGCTGTAATTAGCTCCCTGAGTCACCCTGGGAGCTCTGTGTTCTCACCAGCTGGACTCTCTCATTGCCTTGGTATCCTTATCTCCAGAGCAGGCTTCCACCTGGGAAGTAGGAGGTCGTGCCTCCCAAGCACTAACAGTGACTGGAACGGCCTTTTCTTGAAGATGGACAAGGCCCACAGCCACAAGGGAGCCCCCACGCCTGCTGGCCCAGCACCTGTGGGATGCCTGGACATGGTCCCTCTCAAGCTCTGGAGCCATCTGACCCCATCCTGAAGTCCCATCACACCCATGCTCTAGAGAGGCACATCCCTGCACCTGCTAGGAAGGCAGGAGCCTTACCTCTGGCCTGGGCAGCTGTGAGAGTTCCCCCTCCGCCAGACACCCAAACGTCAGGGAAGGGTTCCTGGACCCACCAGAACCCCTGCTCTCAAACCCTCCCGGTGGCCAAGGGCTCGTGTCCAGCTTTGTTTCCCATGCTGAGCCTCATACTCCTTCCCAACCCTAAGGAGCTCTCCTTGGACTTCCTTGGGGCTTTGAAGGGCACTGGCTGCCTTTGTGGCAACTCACCTGGTGAAGTCCAGGTGGCAGTGGCTACCCTTGCTCTGAGATCACCGAATGTCCCGGGCCCAAGGCCCCCCAGTGGGACTGTGGCTGAGGCGGCAGGAGGCTCTCATCACAGGGAGAGAGATGGCTGGAATGAGGCTTTAGAGGCAGAACTGGCTGGGCGACCTGCCCGGGGCACCAGGCAGGCCACACCCACCAGCTGGCTGCACTACCCCCCGCCCACGTGCCATGCCTTAATCACCTCCACGCCCACATGACAGCCTCACCCTGACCCAGGAGAAGGTGAGGAGACAGCAGGTGTCAAGGCCAATGTTCTGGTCTCAACTCTTCCCTCTCTTGTGATGGAGGATGCACATCGTGGGACTCAGTTTCCCCAACTGAGAAATGGGAATCAATGCTTACTTCCCAAGGATGCTTTGAAGAGTCAGAGGTTCTGCTGGTGGGAGGGCTTAATGAAAAGTCAATTGCTCTATCCTGACCCCTGGGAGGCAAGGCCACTGCTGAGGCTTGACTGGGTGACCTCAGGGGGACCAGCCCCAAGACTTGGTAGCAGTCTCACAGAGCCTGGGATCAGGTCCTCTCAGACACAGAAGAAGTCCTCAGTCAATGCTCCCACTAGAAATGATGTGCCACAGACCTTGGTGTCAGATAGCCTCACACATTTCTGACTACATGACTCTGGCCAAGTCATTCTCTCCAGCCTCAGTTTCCTCATCTGTGAAATGGGCATCACAAACCCCCTTCCCAAGTTACTGAGTTGCTGTGGGGATTAAATGGGAGAACATATAGAACGAGGCCCAGAGAACAGAAAGTACTCGACAAATGAAGACAGCTATTAGCTATTATTGTTTGTGTCATGCTGATTCATTCTCCCAGCAACTGCCCTGAGTATTTGCATCAGGGAAGACTCGGTGCCCTCCCTATGCTCAGGCCACAGCTGTGAAGGGGCGGAGCCAGGCTGGTGTGACCCTGCCTGTCTCTACGTCACCAGGGAATTACACACCTGCTCCCGTAGGCAGGATGGAACTGGGATGGAGCAGGAAGTTTCTGAAGACAGGGATGGCGCCAGTGACTGATGCCGCAGGGACTTCCTCGACTGTATGGGCCATGCCCCTTGATTCCTCAGCACCACAACCCACCAGGCCTGGGGAGAGGCAGGAGGAGGGTCAAGCTTCTGACCGTGGGATAGCAGGCCCCGTGTCCAGGAAGGAGCAGAAAACCTGGCTTCAGGGCCAGCAGGCCTCAGGTGTGGCTGATGTAGGAGGTTTTTCTTACTATTTAAGTCAGGGGGTCCCGAAGCTCCCACACACACAATGCAAAATCTCATCACTGCCTGGAATTCCACATTGAAGCCCATTTGGGGATCAAGCATAGTTCTCCCTGTCTCACGCAGTTTACTGCCCCTCCTGACTGAGTCCCTCACCCCTCCTGGCTTGCTTCTGACTGCCCGAGAGCCCTGGGGGTGAGGCTGCAGCCAAATTCCAGTGTTGATGCTTTGCCTGATGTCAGCACATTTTTTCAAAGGCCAGGCTGGAGCTGGTTCAAAAGGCCTCCCCACCTCCTTCCCAAAAGAGAACGCACTACACCCAACAAGGAGAAAGGGAAACCCCCCCTGCTGTGGAAGGGAGCAGGGGCCACATCACCAGACAGACTCAGAGCCATGTCCCCCACTCCCACCCCACACACATGGAAACACAGCTCCAGTCCCCTTAATCCAACACAAGGTGGCATCCCAGGGTGACAGACAAGGCAGAGAAGCCACAGACCAGTGTGGGATTCAGAAATGGAGAAGGGTGGTTTCGTCCTCCAGGAATGTGAAACCCTAACCCCACCTGGCAGGTTGTAAGGACAAAAAGGACTCAGGCCACCAAGGAGGGAGGAAGCGCCTCTAATGGGGAGGTGGGAGGTGGGCATTTGGGTTGGACTTGAAAGGAGGAAGGACAGTCTCCACAGGAGAGGGACTCTCCCTGAGAGGGATTTAGAGGCCGGAAACCCCAGACGTTCAAGGAGTGGTGACGTGTTTGGGTGGCACTGAAACTCAGTTGGGTATCAGATGTGCTCTGCGGAGTCCAGCTGCAGCCCACTGAATGACCCCAGGCCACTGAGTCAGCCCGGACCCCTGTCACAAACCGCTGTGCAGGCCTAGTCTCACAGGCAAGGGGCACAGGGCCCTGCTGAGGACGCTGTTGTCATGTGGTCAGGCGGGAAGGGAAGTGACTGGCTGTGCTGAGCCAGCACCTCATATCAAAGCCAGTGCCAGCTGCTGCTTCCGGGTGGGACCTGTGTTTGGGGCCCACACAGCATAGCAGCAGGAGCATGGAGCCAGGAGTCCTGCCTCTTTCTTCCAAGCCTGGTCCCCTGCAGAACTGCAGAACCGAGCTTTGCCCGCTGCGCCACCACCACCAACATGCACATGCTCCTGAGCAATTACTTACAGCTGCCCCTATGCCTGGGAGCCTGGAAGGATTAACAACCTGCCCCCACAATGGAGCTCCTGGCTCCTTGGTGTTCCCTGGTGCAGCCATGACTCATGCTGCATCCTCCCTCCACCAGTGACCTCAGCTCCCTCTCTGCCAGTGAATTTTCAGGCAGAGCCTAAAGAGGTACGGTTCCAGGAGGGACCCTTCGAACCCGCTGTGCCTGTGGAACAAAACAACAAAAAGCATGGGGCCAGTGGCCCAGTGTGGGATGCAGGCTGCAAGGGGAAAGGGCGGCCTCTGCATATTCCCAACCCAGTCCTGCTCCCCAAAGCCCCTAGACTTGGCCAGTATACCCCCTATATGCCCCCATCTCTCCAGACTGAGATCAAAGTAGAAGCCTCAGTCAGCAGTCTCTGTCTGCTCCACATCTGTCTGCTGTGAAATGTAAAATGCCCCACAGCAGATGACACACCAGATGCCCCTTCTCCCTCCTGTCTGCACCTCCCAAGCCTTGCAGACATCAGGGCCCAGGCAGGTCCACAAGATTCCCCCAAGAGAGAGAAATGAGAGAAGAGGTCTCTGTGGGGTCGGTGGAGCCAGGTAGGGGCCAACCCCTTGACCTACTCTAGTAACACCCCACTCGGTGCTGTGAGGAAGGCAAGACTAGGCAGAGCTCCATCAACAGCCTTGGCCCCACTCCACAGTGGTCAGGAGAGGGCCACTGTGGTCAGGAGAGGGCCACCGCGTCCTGGCAGCCACGGCTGTCCTTGGGCAAGGAGAGCTGAGCAGCCTCTCTGTCCGGGATTCTGTGTAGTGGCTCATCCTGCCTCCAGGTGATGGAAGGAGGCACATGGGGATGGAGAGATAAAGAGACAGCAACAGGAACAAACAAAACAAAAACAGACTCATGGATACAATGAACAGACTGGTGGTTGCCAAAGGGGAGGGCGTCTGGAGGACTGGGTGAGAAAGGTGAGAGACTGAGAAGCAGAGATTGGCAGTCACAGAACACCTGTGGGGATGTAAAGTACAGCACAGGGAATATAGTCAGTAACATTGTAGTAAGTATGTATGTGGTGCCACATGGGTACTAGAAATATTGGGGGGGACACTTCATAATGTGTATGACGGTTTAGCCACTATGCCACACACCTGAAACTAACATAAAATAATGTTAATGCCATCTGTAATTGAAAAACATTTTTAATTAAACTAAAACTTTTAAGAGACAGCAATAGATTAAATACATAAATAAACCCAGCTAGTGGCAGGCGTGACCCCTTAAACAGCCCCGGCTCACACAAAAGGCTGTGGGCCTTCACTTCGCTGAGGAACACCCACAAGAGTCCTCCCAGCTCTAAGTCAGTGCGGAATTTGACTCAAGTTGCAGAAACTCGTAGCTACGTCACATCGACACGACATTTTCTGAGGAAGGCCCACCAGTAAAGAAAGGGGTCCCAGGCCCACATCAGGACTCGAGAAGCCCTTGCGTCTCCCTCTGACCCAGGGATGGGCTGGCTGGCCCAGCCCCTGCTCCACCAGGCAGCCCGGCTCTGCGGTTCAGTTCTGGGCTCTGGAGTCAAGCTGCCTGGGCTCAGGGCCGGGCAATACTGTTGACAGGTCGTGTAACCTTGCTAATTGTCCCGGCTTCGTTTTTCTCTTCTATAAAATGGAGCTAATGATAGCTCTCTGCGGGCTGTTAGGGGGCTTGAAGGGTAATGCCCATCGAGCACGTCGTATAAACGCTCAATGCGTTCTGGCCATCTGGGTTCCTCCTCTATGCCCATTTGCCATGGCAGGGCCACAGCTCACTCCACCCCTCGTCAGCCGGCCCTCATGCTCCTCAGTCAGACCTTGCGTGTGGAGGCAGATACAATGCTGGAGGCCATGGAGGAGGGGGTCCCAGTGTTTCCTTGATACCCCTCTTGCGGTGGGGCTGAAGCCCCAGCCTCTGCTCATGTCAGCCCTCCTTCCATGAACCAGCATCCAACAATTCCATGACGGGGCAGCTTATTCCACACTCCACAGACATTAACACAACCCTGCCAACATCTGGGACAGCTCTTCTAGAGCACTGTTTGTTGAGTTCTCTATAATAAAGCAGAAGTCAGCAAACGTTTATGCAAAGGGCCAGAGAATAAATACTTCAGGCGTTGCAGGCTATTCTGTCTCTGTTGCAGCTGCTCATAGCTTCCCCGTAGCATGAAAGCGGCCACACACAGTTCAGAAACGAGTGGCCATGCCGTGTCCCAGTAAAAGTTTGTTTACACAAACAGGCAGCAGGCTGGATTTGGCCCACGGCCCATCGTTCGCTGCATATGGTAGGTGTGTGCATGAAGGTGTGCCATGCCCGTGGGTAACAAGGAACAGGTGACCAAAGCCACTAGACTTAGAGGGTTGTACACACACACACAGAGAACACACGTGCACGCACACACGGACCGCACAGAGCTGATTAGCTGTGCCAGCCCAATGGGTGGCATGAAGTTCACACTTGGCACAATACATACACATACATGTTTGTTTATTTGACAGATGACAGGACAGATGGCGTAGGTGTGTGCATGAAGGTGTGCCATGCCCGTGGGTAACAAGGAACAGGTGACCAAAGCCACTAGACTTAGAGGGTTGTACACACACACACAGAGAACACACACGTGCACGCACACACGGACCGCACAGAACTGATTAGCTGTGCCAGCCCAATGGGTGGCATGAAGTTCACACTTGGCACAATACATACACATACATGTTTGTTTATTTGACAGATGACAGGACAGATGGCGGTGGAAGCATGTGCCGCTGCAGGGGGCAGGACAGTGATAGCTGCAAATGGAAGATCATTAAAAAATCCTGCCACACCTTTGGGGTGGGGCTCTTTACTTGCATTTAAACAGCTAATATTTTGGGAACTGTGATGCATCATGGAAGGACAAAGTCACTGTGGAAAAAAACAATTCTTGCAGAGCTGGGAATGGGGCCAGCTGCCCCACCTTCTATGAGGAGAAAACGACATCCCCCCCAGACCGCTCAGGACAGGGGAGAGAGTAAGCACAATACAGAGTGGCCTCTCAAGCGCTTTGTTCTAAAAGGCGTTTTCCTGGGCTTTATTCACTTTTCCTCCCAGTAATATAAAATAAGATAAGATAAAATAAACAGGGGCATCATATATGTCCAAGAGATTTATCATTCGTGATGTTTAATAAAGTCAGTAAAACCTCAAAAGCAAGATCTTTTCTTGTTAGGAGATGCACTTGGGGACAGTGAGGTTGGATGACTATCACTCCCCATGCCCCCAACACCACTCCTTGCCTTGTGTCTGGGCAGGTGCAGGCTGGGCGAGGCTTCTGGGAGAGCACAGGTGTTCCCCACACGGCCCCCAGCCAGTGTGCTAGCCTAAGGCCCACAGTGTCAAAAGCACCCTGCGGGGGTCCCTCACTTTTCCCCTAAAGCAGCAGGATCCTTGAAGACCTCAGCATCTTCTGGCTTGAGGGACCCTGAGAAGTGCTTCAGATGAACCTCCTCAGGCTGAGCAGGTTGCCTTTCTCGAGTGCTTGCATCTCTTAATAGGGGAACCAGGGCAAAGTTCTTCCAGTTTCTCCCTGCAACTAAACAGTAAAACATCATTACTGACTTGGGTGCAGCAAAACAATGATAAATATGTATCAGTTGGTCTTACCAATCTGCAGATGAAAGGGGGCCCAGGTGTGTTGGTGTTTCCTGAAGCACCCAGACCAGTGTCGTTTCCTCTTCCCTCAGCTGCTCAAGGAGCCTCATCCTCTCTGGCAGCTCCTCACATTCTCTTCCTCTGCTCCCACCCTGGTTTGCTTATGGCTTCATAAGAGCCTATGGCTTGCCTCTCTCCTCCGTTTCCTCCCTGCCCAGGTGGGAGGGAGAGTGGGCCTGCCCCCTGACTTGCTCCACACTGAGGTCATATGTAAGGTGATGAACACCAGCCAAAGAATCAGGATTTGGGGTTCAGACCCTACCTGGGCACAGCAGATTGGGAACAATGTCAAGGAAATCACAGTGACACTGGGCTTTGGACAGGGACCTTACATGTGGCCTGTAGCTCCAGCCCTGGCCACCTCAGAAAAATAACAGGCAGGAAGTGACGGGTAAGCTGTGTGTGCTCTCCTTCCATTGGCTAGAGCCCTGGTCAGCCAAGCCCTCTGGTTGGCCACACGTCCTACCCCCAGGCCACAACTCAGGCCAGGCACTTCTGCCGGTATCCAACAGCGGCCACATCTCAAAGGCATCAGGAATGCTGGGAGCTGGGCCCAATATGGCTACTCCAGCTTAATACTTCAGGTCCTGGTGTTTCCCACAGGTCCACAGGCTATCACTGGCCTGTCCCCCAACCCCAGTCTAACACTAAGTATCAAGGGCTGAAAGATGATCTCTCGAGGAACCCAGGGGTAGAAGCAGGAGGGCACCATCTTCTGGCTGACTGGGTGGTAGGGAGACCCAGCCTTAGGGACTGCTTAGCCCAGCTCCAGGGCCCTCAAATCAAGTACGGGTTTTCCAGTGTCCACTTCCCATAGCTCAGAGGCCAAGACCCCCTCATGTGCTCTCCCTACCTCAGTTACTGACCACTTTTCTCCCCTGCTCTTTCTCTCCTGCATTCCCTCCCGCCTTTGCAATCATAGGCACCATGGGTTATCTGGACTATCTGGCTATTCATACTGGAGTGTCACTGTTACAAGGTTGTACAGGAAAGTAAAACCCTCAGGAAATATTTGCTAGGTAAGTAAAGTATGAAATCAGGGAACCTCTCACCATTCTCTACCACCACCCCAGTTAACGTGAATGTGTGTGTCCCTGCCACCAGGTCAACATCTTTGTTAATATCACAATGAATGGGCAGTGCGTCAACAGCCAACAATGTGATGCTAACAATGCAAATCAACTGCAAAGTGAAACAGCAAATCTTGTAAAAGGTGTCAGATTTCATGAAATCAACAAAAGTGATGTTGGAAAAGTACTCAAATTGCATGCAAAGCCATCTTCAAATGCCTCTATGACAAATAGACCCATTAACAACTGAAGAAGAGGTCATCGATAGGTATTATGGAATGATACAGGGAGTGCTCCCAATGAGACTCATGGAGAAATTACAGGATGGCAGAAGGCCCTTTGGAAAACTGATGAAGGCCTTGAGTAGTTTTCCAAAAATAAGTCTCTTGATAAAAACAGATTTTCATTCCCAGCTCTAATGGAGTATCTAGTACTGGGCCAGCCATCCTGCTGTAAACAACCATAAAACTGGACAAAATACCTGCAGCAAATACATGCCTTATGTTTTCAGTCATAGAACAGCAGGTGGTGAAAAACTGCAGTTTCTGAGAGAAAGGAAATTCACAAGGTGAGCCCCACGATTGCCCTGATGTTTTATTTAGGGACAAGTTATCTGACTATGGCGCAGTGGTCCAAGCAGAATGTGGCAATGCCTCTGAGCTGAAGCAGCTAGCATCTGTGGGACAGGGCACAGGACAAGAGGAGGAAAGGAACTTGGACATGGATGTCCATAAGTGCCTGGCTGAGAGCTGGGCTGTGTTGCACAGAGTGAGACAGCATTAGTCCCAACAGAGAGTGCTGTCATGAGGTTGCAAGTGGGACAGAGATGCTAAAAGCTGAGCAGTACTAAGGGATATTGGAGATGCAGGCCAGCCAGAGCAGAGAGACCTCCTCAATACCCTTTCTCCACATTAAGCTAAAATACCAGAAATGCCCATGTACTCTACCTAACCTAGAGTAAGCACTACTCAAGACTCACCCAACACGGCCTAAAACCAAATCCTGTTAAGCTCCTCACTAGAAAATTTGGAGGCTGAGTCCCAAAAGTTTATGGGATTAGCAAATACCTTGGAGTGTCCACAGATCTACCATAATAAAGCTGAAAACTAACCCTAAGCAAATTCAAAGTGGTTCATCAGTAACTGAACTGCCAACTAGAACAAAAATCCAACCATGAGTCTTTACAGCATATAATTCACAATACCTAGCATACAATTGATAGTTACTAGATATGAAAAGAAACAGGGGAGTGTGATTCACAATCAGGGCAAAAAAGCAGTCAATACAAACTGACCTCAAGATGGCCCAGATGTTGAATTTACCAGACTGAGAATTTAAAGGAGCTATGACTAGGTGGAGCAAGAGTAGGTTCACAGTTGTTCATATGGAAAATAGTACAACAATTAATAATACAAGAATAAACTCTGTGTTTCACATACTCACAACGGTAAACCTACTTTTTCCCTAGTCTGTATAAATATGTTGAAAGAACCAAAGGAAAATAGGGAACAGATGAGGGAACAGATGTTTTAATGAGGGAACAGATAAGGAATCTCAGGACACAAATGGAAACTATAAAGAGAACCAAATAGAAATTCTAAAACCAAATAGCACAATATTTGGAATGCAATGGTCACTGAATGGGCTTAGTAGCAGTTTGAAGATGGCTGAGGAAAGGGTCAGTGAACATGAAGACAGATTGATGTACATCATCATGTTTGAGAAACAAAAAAATTTTGAGAAAAATGAACAAAACCTAAAACACCTATGGGACAATATCAAAGGTCTAAGATACATGTAATTAGAGTCCCAAAAGGAGAAGATGGCAAGAATAAAGAAGAATAAAGCAAAATACATATAGTTACTTCCCCATTATGATGAAACATGTCGATGTACAGATCCAAGAATCTCAGCAAACCCCAAGAAAAATAGACCAAAGAGAACCATACCTAAGCACATCTTAGTCAAACTGCTGAAAAACAAAAATAAAAAGAATATTTTAAAAACAGCCAGAGGAAAAAAAGACACATTACAGATAGGAGAACAACATTGCAAATAATGGGCAGCTTTTCATCAGAAACAATGGAGGCCAGAAGACAGAAGAGAAACATAGTTAAAGTGCTCTAATTTTAAAAAGAAAAAAATCTGTTAACCTAGAATTCTATATCCAGTGAAAATATCCTTTAAACATAAAGATGAACTTGACATTTTCAGGTAAACCAAATCCGATAGAAAACTAATCTGTACGGTAAGTTCTCACTTAACATGATTGTCAATAGGTTCTGTGGCTTGAAGTAAGACAATGTACAATGAAACCAATTTTACAAGGTTAATTGATATAAACAAGAACTAAGTCCCTATGGCATTGGGTTTGGCAATTGTTTCTTGGACATGACATCAAAATAACAGGCAACAATAAGTTGGGCTTTGTTAACATTTAAAACTTTTGGGCCCTGGCTGGTATAGTTCAGTGAATTGAGTACCAGCCTGTGAACCAAGGGGTTACTGGTTCGATTCCCAGTCAGAGGGCGTGCCTGGGCTGCAGAACAGGTCCCCAGCAGGGGGCACATGAGAGGTGACCATACATTGATGTTTCTCTCCCTCTCTTTCTACCTCCTGTCTCCTCTCTCTAAAAATAAATAAATAAAGATCTTTTTAAAAATTTGAAACTTTTGTACATCAAAGGACTCCACTGAGAGAGTAGAAAGACAGAAGGAGAAAATACTTGCAAATCATGCATCCGATAAAGTATTAATATCTTGAATAGGTAAAGAATTTCTATAACTCAACAACAACAGAACAAATTTTAAAATGGGCAAAGGGCTTGAATAGACATTTCTCAAATATCTATAAATGGAAAATTAAAACATGAAAAGATGTTCAAATTCATTAGTCATTAGGGAAATGCACATCAAAACTGCAATGAAATACAATCTCACATCCATTAGGATGGCTATAATTTAAAAAAGAAGAAAATAACAAATGTTAGTGAGGATATGGAATCCTCAGGCATTGCTGGTGGAAATGTAAAATGGTATAGCTGCTTTGGAAAATAGTTTGCCAGTTCCTGAAAAAGGTAGACATAGAATTACCATATAATCCAGCAATTTCACCCCTACCCAAAAGAATTGAAAGCAGGGATTCAAACAAAACTTATACACCCATATTCATAGCATTATTCACAATAGCCAAAATGGTAGGCACAATCCTAATGTCAACCAACAGGTGAATGGATAAATATAATACACTATACCATATATATACAATGTAGTATTATTCAGCCAGGCACAAAAAGACGTATATTGAATAATTCCACTTATATGAAGTACTTAAAATAGGCAAATTCATTGAGACAGAAAGTAGAAAAGAGGTTGCCAGGGAGGAAGGTGGGGTGTTATGATATATGGATATTCCACATATCTATATCATTCATATATATATATATATATATATATATATATACATATATATATATCCCACAATTTTTAAAAAAACTAAAAGCAAAGANATATATATATATATACATATATATATATATCCCACAATTTTTAAAAAAACTAAAAGCAAAGAATTAGGGAGGGGTTGTAATTATAACTAAAAATGTATCCAATATAAAGCAAGTTAGCTTCCTTTTTAAGTAAATATCTTTAATCAGACCTTAATTTAATGTCTGCTGTTAAATGTTTACCATTAACTGTTAAAGGACTTTTTTCTGGTAGTGATTTTCTGCAGGGCTTTTCTGCTCAAGGTGTACCCTTTACTCTTCCCATTCTTCCCTCCTGTGCCTGCCACACATGAGTGTGCATGTGGCCCTGTGTGTGTCCATAAGCCTCACAGAGCTGAGTGCACACAGGTGTGAGGCATGGAGTAGAGGAGACACAGCAGTCCACAACAAGGTCAGTAGTCCAGGTGGCTGGATGTGGGCTGAGCTGCTTCCTCTGGGGCACTGAACAGGTGCCTGGGCCAAGGGTGCTAGCAGAGCCACGTGCATGGGCAATGTGGAGCAGCAGCTGTGCAGGTGTGCATGAGAGCACAAAGAGGTGCCCATGATGAGTATATGAGGGAGGATGACTCTTGGGGCCATTCCAGTGCCCAGGCCATGGGGTGAGGAAGGCCTACAAGGAGTGGGGGCAGCCAAGGTTTCACCTGGCCAGCACGCTGCAGCAGCCCTCCCCTTATACCTCACCTCTGCTTGACCGCAGAGAGAAACTCAGGGTTCGCTTAATGCCTTCACAATTGCCAGGGTCTTCATTGATGATGCCCACATTGGTGTTCCAGGTGGTCCAGTTCACCTCATCTACCCTGAGGGGCAAGGAGACAGGGGTCAGGGAGCAGGTGGCCTAAGAGCCATGCCCACCTTCCCAGGTCAAGGGCTTGGCCCCACAGGCCAAACCCAAGAAGCCCATATATCAGGATGGAGAGCCTCGTTTCTGATCCTGATCACCAGGTGACTCCTTCTGGATACCTCATTTTCTTGCATTTAATGTCTGGGTCTCACCAGCTGAGATCTAAGGTGGGCCTGCTATGGCCACAGCTGAGCACTGTACCTACAGCTAGCATGGGGAGAGTCCCCTATGTCCATGGCTGGCCCCAAAAGGCCCTGAGACAGGCTCTGTACCCACAGCTGGCTACAGGTGGGACCTCATACCCACACTAAGCGCTGGCCCCTGTACTCATAGCTGGCTCTAGGTGAGTCCCTATAGGTGAGCCCTGAGGCAGGCCTCTATATCCACAGCTGGCTCTGACTGGGTCCCCAATATCCACAGCGGATCTGAGCTCCCCAGGCTTTAATTCCTGCTTGGGCATTACCTGAAACACCACCTGTAGTCATCCTTGCCATCGGGTGTATACCCCACCTGCAACAGCTTGCCTGAGCGGAAAGCCTTCCTCATGCACTTTAGGAAGCTTTTCTCTGTGTCCAGGATGGTGATGGCTCTCTGCAGGAAGACACAAAGGGCAGAGGGACAGGAGACTCATTCAGGGGTCATGCTGGCTGCCAGTGCTGGCTGCCAAGGTCAGCCTCCCCAGGGTCTCTCCCAGGCTCAGCTGCTCAGAGCAGCACCTGAAATGCCCACACCAGCTGGTCTTCGAAGCCTTGTGGTCACCACTGCACAGGAGGAGCTCAGCCTGCCTGGCCCCAGACCTGCCCAAGCACTGCCAGTGAGTGGTGAGCCCCATGAATGGTGTGGAGTGCACCAGCCCCACACCCTTCCCTGGGCAGCTGACAGCTCCCTGGGGAGCTGCCTCACTGCCCTCATCCAAAAAATGGGGATAGTGATAGTACCTACTTCATAGCATCCTTGTGAGGACTAAATGAGAGCACATAAGTAAGTACCTAGAACAGAGTCAGTTATGCTTAATAAGAATGTTACTTTTATTATTAGTGGGGAAGGCAAATGTGGGCCAAAAAAGTGGCTGTCAGGGCCTGCCCCATACTAGCTGTTCCCGCAGAGTCTGATCTCTGGTACCCAGCCTAGACCGGGTTCCCCTGAGATGGGAACCGCATGGATGGGGCTGAGCCCTCTGTCCCCTTCCCTTAGGAGCCACCCAGACCACAGTGAGCACTGTGTTTATGAACACAAACTAATGACACTGGATAGGGAAACCCTGCGGGAAGAGCCAGAAGGGAGTTGACTGAGAGAGATGCTGTTGCTTGATCCCTGGGACCTGACTGAGCTTTCTGCCTCTCCTCAAACCCTGCAGGGGCCCGGAAGCCTGTCTGTGTTAAGCAGCAGACAGTAGCTGATACCCTCCTGATGCACACACCCCACCAACCGACCCACCTGCAGCTTCCATATGTTCTTGCTCTCCTGTGCAATCTTGTTGACAGTCTCACCCATTAGGGCGATGAGCATGTTGAGCAAGAGGATGTAGGTGAGAATCACATAGGCCAGCAACAGGATGATGAAGACAGCCTTGAAGTCATAGTTCTCAGTGAACTCCAAGTCGCCCATACCAATGGTGAACTTGAACAGCTCCAGACACGTGGAGTACAGGCTGTTGTAGGAGCTGTCGGGTGACCGGTAACAAGGCCCCCGCCACCTGTGTGGTGTGGTTTCAGTCGACACAGAGTCATTCTTTCCATCCTCAATCAGTGTCACCACCGCTATAAGACATGGGGAAGGAAAGGTGCAGCTGAATGGAAGCCAAGACCCCAGATCCCCTGATATACTAACCCACTAACCCAGGATGGGTCTGCATCAGGAACACTATTTGACTATGCAGAACCTTTGTGTAAAGGCACCTCCTTCTCCAAAACAATCAGATATTGTCATAATATACCTTTTTGTTAGATAAGAACTTCATCGGCTGCTCTGGAGAACTGTTAAAATAAATACACAAACCTATATGTACAATGTAAATATAGTCAGTTTTGGGCAGTGCACAATCTGCCTAAACTTACATGTCAGCCCTGGCTCCACACCCACTTTCTCAGTCACACTCTGTCTGCCTGTGCCTCTTAGCTGGTGGCCCAGAGCCAGCCATGACAGAACCAAGAGGGCTAAGCAGCTCAGAGAGGAATGGCCTCTCGCTGCATTCTGCACTCTTCTGTGGCAAATGGAGTCCAGAGCCTGATAGCTTCTGTAGCAGCTATGCCCCAAGGTTACTGCATACCCACTATCTAACACACTTGGCTTAATCCCTGCCTGTGGCTCCTGATAAGCAGGTCCTTCAGATCAGGGGCCACAGCCCACACCAATTCCTGTCAGTCCAAGCTCCTTGTTAAAGCTGCCCATGTGTCCCAAAGATTCTACTCCACGAAGACTGGGAGTCAGAACTTCAGCTGATCTACCTAACACATAGAAACAAACACAAAGAGGCAGCCAGAATAGGGAGACGAAGAAAAAAGAACAAAAGAACAAGAGAAATCTCCAGGAAAAAGCTCAATGAAAAGGAGACAAGTAATCTACCAGATACAGAGTTCAAAGCAATGGTTACAAAGATGTTTAACAGCATAGAAAAGTACGTAGAAACCATCATAAAGCACTAAACAGAATTTCAGAATACAATATCTGTAATGAAGAATACATTAGAAGGAATAAACAGTAGGTTGGATGAACTACAAATCAGCAATTTAGAAGACAAGGTAGAAAAACACCTAATCAGAGCAGCAAAAAGAAAGAAGAATTTTTAAAAATAAGGGTAATTTAAGAGACCGTTGAGACAACATGAAGCATAACAACATCCACATCATAGGGAAACCAGAAGAAAAAGAGAGACAGCAAGGGATCAAGAACCTCTTTGAAGAAATAACAACCAAAAACTTACCTAATTTGGTGAAGGAAAAATACACACAAGTCCAGGAACCACACAGAGTCCCAAACAAGATAGACACAAAGAGGACCACACCAAGACACATCATAATTAAAATGGCAAAGGTTAAAAATAAAGGAAGAATGTTAAAAGCCACAAGAGGAAGACAGTTAGTTACCTACAAGGGAACTCCCATCAGAATATCATTTGACTTCTCAACAGAAACATTTCAGGACAGAAGGGATTGACATGAAACATTCAAAGTGATAAAAAAAATAAGGACCTACAACCAAGACTACTTTACCCAGCTAGGCTATCATTTTTCATTGTAGGAGAAATAGAGCTTCCCAAGACAAGAAAAAGCTAAAGGAATTTCTTACCAGTAAACCAGTATTACAAATGTTAAAGGGCCTGCAAGAACAAGGAGGAGGAGGAGAAGGAAGAAGAGAAAGAGGAGGAAAGGGGCAACAGGGGGAGGAGAAGACGGTGGTGGCAGAGAAACATGGTTAAAAGAATAAAATGGCAATAAATATGTACCTATCAATAATCATTTTAAATGTAAATATCTTAAATGCTCCAATCAAAAGACATAGGGTAGCTGAATGGATAAGAAAACAAACCCCATACATAGGCTTTCTGCAAGAGACCTACCTCAGAATAAAAGATACACACAGACTGGAAAAAGATATTTCATGCAAATATAAATGCAAAAAACGAGCTGGGGTAGCCATATTTATATCCCACAAAATAAACTTTCAAATGAAGTCTATAGTAAGAGACAAAGAAGCACGCTATGTAATGATAAAGGAAACAATCAAAAAAGAAGATATAACCCTTGCAAACATTTATGCGCCCACCACAGGAGCACCTAAATATGTAAAGCAAATGTTGATGGACATGAAGGGGGAGACTGACAGTATCACAGCCATAGTAGGGGATTTTAACACCCCATTGACATGAACAGATAGACCTTCCAGACAGAAAATCAACAAAGAAATGGTGGCCTTAAATGACACATTAGACCAGATAGATTTAATTTATATTTTCAGAGCATTTCACCCCAAAGCAGCAGAATATACATTCTTTTCAAAGGCACATAAAACATTCTAGGATAGACTACATGTTAGCACACAAAACAAGTCTCAGTAAATTTAAGGAAACTGAAATCATATCAAGCATCTTCTCTGATAACATTATGAAACTAGAAATCAATCACATGAAAAAAACTGAAAAGAGCACAAAGACATGTAGGCTAAATAACATGTTACTGGGCAGATTTTCCCTAGAGCACACCCACATTTTTCTCCCCTCTCAGGTGTGCATCTTTACTTTTCTCTCCTAAAGTCTAAGGGTCCCCATGAGACCTGTAACCAGAGGAGCAATGGGCAGTGGAGGTTCATCTGGGGCTAACCCTCTGAATCTTTCTCCAAAGCCCCTTTTCTCTGACTTTTCAGTCAGTCCACTCAGCTCAGCTGGCCCATTTTTTTGCCTGTAATGTTTCCAGAAAGCCAAAACAGAGCACTGCCTACCAGGGGTGTCCAACCTGTGGCCCTCAGGCCACTTGCAGCTCAAGATGGCTATGAATGTGGTCCAATATAAAATCGTAAATTTACTTAAAACATTATGAGATTTTTTGTGTGTGATTACATGTCACAATGTATTTTTAATATGCGTGCCTTTCTTCTTCTTCTTCAAGTTTGGCCCAGAGATGCCAAAAGGCTGGACACCCCTGGCCCTAGACTCTATCTTTTCAGTGAGGTAAAAGCAGCACCACCATGGCTCACTTCTTTCACTTTGACTTTTACTTCTTGGTGAGGCCACGCAGCCTGGCCTTGGCCCACTTCTCTCCTATAACATTTCTAGAGAGCCAAAGCAGCCCTGCCTAGTTCCCCTCCTGTTATTTCCTCTACCTTAATCCCTTCCTTTGTTTCATTATCCCCAGCTTTAATAAACGTACTCTCAAAATCACCTAAACTCATATTTTGAAATATTTCCTGCACAAAGTCAAGAACCACACACTACCAGCCAGCCCAAGGCAAAACTGCAATGAGCCTGGTCCCTTTCTGGTGACACTATGACAACTGCTAGCAGCCTTTCCCTGTGAGAAGCCCTGAGAAGTTGCATTAGCAAGGTTCCTCAGGCCTACACCCAGTGCTGGAAGCCAGCACAACCCCAGCCCAGCCAGTGCCAGCCTCCCCTCACCTCAGACCATTGAAGGACTGCTGACCTGCTTCCTGCTTGGGACTGTTTGGGACACCAGCAGAGGACACTGAAAACTGTCCCTTTCTGATCTAAGAGAAGAGCCTCCAGACTAAGAAATGTGAATGGTTTGCTTTGTCTCTGTGGATGTTGATTGTACCAGACTCTTGGGGAAGAAAGGGAAATACGTTTTTTATGATTGAATGGATTTTAACATGAATCAAAACGTTGCATTTAAAAAAATAATGATAAAATAGATAAATAAAATGTTACTAAACAATGAATAGGTTAACAATGAGATCAAGGAAGAAATCAAAATACACCTTGAAAAAAGGAAAATAGGTACATAACAACCCAAAATCAATGGGAGACAGTGAAAGCAGTCCTAAAAGGGAAATTCACATCATTACAGTCCTATCTCCAAAAAAAAAAAAAAAGAAAAGAAAAATCTCAAATAAACAATCTAACATTACACTTAAAGGAACTTGAAAAACAAAGTCCAAAGTGAGTAGAAGAAAGGAAATAATGAAGATTGGAGCAGAAATAAATAAAATGGAGTCTAAAAAAATACAAAAGATCAATGAAACCAAGGGCTGCTTCTTTGAAAAGATAAACAAGATTGACAAACCTTTAACCAAATTCATCAAGAAAAAGAGAAAGAGGACCAAATAAATAAAATCAGAAATGAAAGGGGAGAAGTAACAACTGACACCAAATAAATGCAAAGAAATTACAAACAACAAAGTAGAGAATCTTAACAAAATGGATAAATGCCTAGGAACATACACTTTTCAAAACAGAATCAGGAAGAATCAGAAACCCTGAATAGACCAATTACAACTAGTAAAATTAAAACAGCAATAAAAAATCTCTCAACAAACAAAAGTCCAGGACTGGGTGGCTTCACAGGTGAATTTTACCAAACATTCAAAGAACTAACACCTATTCTTAAAACTACTATGAAATATTTAAGAGAAGGGAAGACTTCCAAACTCTTTTGGTGAGACTAACATTATTCTAATTTCAAAACCAGATAAAGACACTACAAAGAAAGAAAATTATAAGCCAATATCCCTGCTGAACATAGATGTTAAAATCCTCAACAAAACATTACCAAACTGGATCCAGCAATACATTACAAAGATCATACATCATGATCAAATGGAATTTATTCTGGGGATACAAGGTTGGTACAATATCTGCAAATCAACTAACATGTTACATCAATAAATTAAATGAAAGATAAAAACCACATGACCTTGTCAATAGATTCAGAAAAAGCATCTGATAAAAACCCAGTACTCATTTATGATAAAAACTCTTCATCAAAGTAGGAATAGAGGGAACATACCTCAACATGATAAAGGCCATATATGACAAACCCACTGACAACATCATATTCAATGAACAAAAACTACAAGTGTTTCCTAAGATCAGGAACAAGACAGGGATGTTCACTTTTACCACTGTAATCCAACATAGCACTGGAAGTCCTAGTGAAAGCACTCAGACAAGAAGAAGAAATCAAATCCATATCGGAAAGGAAAAAGTAAAACTGTAATTATTTGCAAATGACATGATACTGTATATAGAGAATACTAAAGATTTTACAAAAAAACTACTAAAACAGATCAATGAATTCTGTGAGGTTGCAGGATACAAAATAAATATCCAGAAATTTTCTGCACTTTTGTACATTGATAATGAACTATCAAAAGAGAAACTAAGAAAACAATACAATTTACAATTGCATCAAAAATTAAAAAATACCTAGGGATAAATTTAACCAAAGATATAAAAGACTTGTACTCAGAAAATAGGACACTGGAGAAAGAAATTGAAGAAGATACAAATAAGTTGAAGTATATACTGTGTCATGGATAGGAAGAATTAACATCATTAAAATATCCATTCTTCCCAAAGCAATCTATCGACTCAATGCAATTTCTATAAAGATATCAATGGTGCATTTTTACAGAACTAGAACAAATATTCCAAAACTTTACATGGAACCACAAAAGGCTCCAAATAGCAACAGCAATCTTGAGAAAAAAGAACAAAGTTGGAGGAATCACATTATCTGATATCAAACTATACTGTAAGCCCATAGTAATCAAAACAACATGGTATTGGCATAAAAACAGACGTATAGATCAATAGAACAGATTAAAGAACCCAGAAATAAACCCACACTTTTACAATCAATTAATATTTGACAAAGGAAGAAAGAACATACAATGGAATAAAATAGTCTGTTCAATAAATGGTGTTGAAAAAGTTGGACAAATACATGCAAAAAATGAAACTAGACCACCTTCTTACACTATACACAAGAAAAAACTCAAAATTTATTAAATACTTAAGTGTTAGACTCAAAACCATTAACATCCTAGAACAAAACATAGATGGTAAAATCTTGGACATTTCTTATAGCAATATTTTTTCTGATATATCTCCTCAGGCAAGGGAAACAAAAGAAAAAATAAAAAGAATGGGACTACATCAAGCTAAAAAGTTTTTGCACAGCAAAGAAAACCATTAACAAAATAAAAAGACAACCCAATGAATGGGAGAATATATTTGCCAATGACACATCTGATAATGGGCTAATACCCAAGAATTATAAATAACTTATGAAACTCAACACCAAAAAAAAAAAACACCCCACAATCCAAGTAAAAAATGGGCAAAGGACCTAAATAGACACTTCTCCAAAGAGTACATACAGATGGCCAATGTGAAAAGATGTTCAATGTCACTAATCATCAGAGAAATGCAAATTAAAACCACACCTGTCAGAATGTTGGCAAGGATGTAGAGAAAAGGGAACCCTCATGCACTGTTGGTAAGAACGCAGATTGCAGCAGCTACTGGAAAGCAGTATGGATTACCTCAAAAAATTAAAAATGGAACTTCCTTATGATCCAGTGATTCCACTTTTGGGAATTTATCTGAAGAAACCCAAAACACTAATTTGAAAGAATACATATATATGCAGCCCTGTGTTCATTGCACTGTTATTTACAGTAGCCAAGATTTGGAAGCAGCCCAAGTGTCTATCAGTAGATGAGTGTATAAAAAAGCTGTGGTACATTTGTACAATGAAATATTACTCAACAATAAAAAAGAAGGAAAGTTTATCCTTTATGACAGCATGGATGGACCTGGAGAAAATCATGTTAAGTGAAACAAGCCAGTCATAGAAAGATTATATGATTTCACTTATATGTGAAATCTAATGAACAAAACAACCTAACAAGCAAAGTGGTGACAGACTCATATAGAGAGAACAGTCTGACAGTGTCAGGTAGTGGGTGACGGGGAGGAGGAGGTGGAGGGATTGAGCAAAAAAGAAAAATCAAGAGATACAGACAACGGTGTGGATTGCCAGGGGGCGGGGGGTGGAAGGAGGTGGGAAACAAATAAATTGAGTATTTTAAATTAAAAATAAAACAGTAAAATAAAATATTTTCCAGCTCTGGTGGGGGGGCGTGGAATACATGGCATCGTGGCATTTAATGAGTGACTTACATTGACTTGAACTCAACTGAATGGACATTGTCTTCTAGATATTTTTTGGTATCTTATAGTTTCCAATCTATGAAGTTTGCATTCCATTTGCTAATCACAGAACAATACCGGCAAAGTTTCACTATTCTACAACTGTGGCTTTTAAATTATATTTTAACAAATATGTTGAGTCCTTGAAGCCCACACCTTCAGTAAAATTTAATGATATAGCTAATCAATTAGAGAGAAAGGGTATAACTGCAAAACATGAATTATTGAAAAATTACATAAACACATTTTTAAGAAAATTTATAGGAACTCAAAATAAGCCCACAGAATATTTCTTAGTAAGATTTCTTACATGTACTGTATTACTGTATTGAATGAATACTTTTTTTTAAGTTTGTAATTCCCCAGAGGGGTGTTGTTTCAACATTTATGTATCTTATATCTTCAGCTTCTTCACTTCTACTGGCTTTTTTGTCTCTGAATTTCAAAATGAACTAGCCCCTCTGATAAAACAGTTACCCACCACCTTGAATTCTCAACTACATTGGCACTTTCAGGTCTCAACTTACTGGTTCTCTCTGGCACCAAGACCCGCCCGGAAACTTTCTTTCTTGGCTTCCACGATACCACTTTCTCTAATCTCCTTTTAAATCTGTTCTTCTCTTAAACATTAATGATTCTCAGAATTGTTTGTGTTTAATCTGTCGGCCTATTTGATTTGCCTTCTTTCTTACCTGGTTTAATCAATTCTAATTAATTTCATATATTCCTTATTTTCTGGTTACAGCTACAGACACCTTCCTGAACTTGACCCTGAGCTTCAGATAACACCAGTATCTCCAACAAAATATACTCACAACTAAACTTAGCATTTTTCTCATTAAGCCTGTCTCCTCCAGTATCTTCATATTGTATTAATGTTGCCCAAGCCAGAAGCTTGTGACCTCTCGCTGCCCTTACCCCAATGTCCAATCAAGCTGATAAGTCTTTCTAATGGCTTCCTTCCTACTCTTCTCATTTCTCGTTTCACCCGCCTGTAGAATAAGGCCCTAGCTCTGGTGCATACACGTATCTCCAGCCTTATCTTTCATCAACCAACCACACTGAGTTCTGTTTCAACGACATGAGTTAGAACACATAAAATACTTAGAAGAGTTCCTGGCATATAATAAGCATTCATTACATGTTAGCTGCCATTACTACCGCTACCACGACCACCGCCACCCCTGCTGTTTATTCCCCACACTCACCACACTATTTCACAGTTTTATGTCTTTGCTGATGCTATGTTCTGTTTCTGAAATTGTTCCTATTGCCTAATTCCTCACTCTTAAAAAATATTTTTTAAAGTTCTGCTCATGTTCTTTCTCCTTAAGAAACCATTTCTAATATCTTAGGTCAAGCTAAGTGCCCAAATCTGAGCTTCAGTGTAAACCTGTAAAAACTTGTGTCATATAGTTTAATACAGGACAATATATTGTAATCAATTACCTGATTTTGTCTGCCATTTCAATTAGAGCAGGGGTCAGCAAACTACAGCCCCTAGACCAAATCCAATGTACTTCCTGCTTATGTAAATAGTTTTATTGGAACACAGAAACAACCATTTGTTAGTATATTATCTAATGCTAAAAAGGCAGAGTTTGGTAGTTATAATACAGATCCTATGGCTTACAAAAAAGAAAAAAATTATATAGAAGTGTCAAAAGTGCACAGGAACCAGCTTGATGGGACTCCCAACCACAATTTCTCAGACAATTTGAGCATCAAAATAGATGATGATAGTAAGGAGTTATAAGCCATTTTAAAAAGTGAGAATCCATTGAAAGATAGGGGAAAAAGGGCCTATGAGGCTGTATTTAAGTAAATAAATAAATGTGGGTGAATGGGAAGCTCTGCTTTGCGATAGAATGCCAGCAAACAAATGTAGAAAGAATGATGGGGGTAGAAAACCAGAAGCTGACAATCACTGGGATTAGGTGACTCAGGTGTAAATGGTTAGTGCATGCTAAGACAACTGGGTGAAAGTTTGATGAGAAACCGAATATTTGCGTAGCCTCAAAGCATCTCCTCACAAATTACTTATTGATTACAAAGGGAAGAATAATAACTTGACAATATAAAAATCTGGCAGACCCACCAAAACAAAAAAATCGATGTTAACATCACCAGAAATGGGACAAGCTGACGTGGTGGGACTCCTGATATAATGCAGAGGAAAACACACATCACTTCCTTGATATTCTGACCAAAAACGCACACCTGAATCTGACTGTGGAAGGGTCCCACAGACCCAAATTGAGAGACGCTTTAAAAACTGGCCTGTACTCATTAAAAATGCTAAGGCCACAAAAGACAAAGAAAGTTTAAGGAAGTACTGCAGGTTGAAGGAGAGACTTAAGAAGACAACTGACTGCAATGCACAATCTGGGGCCTTCATGCCTGTGAAAGATGCTGGTAGGGAGGGCAGTTAGTGAAATCTGAATAAGCTCAGTAGATTAGCTAATAGCACTGTATCATTGTTAATCTCCTGATTTTGATCATTATATTGTGCACGTTTGTGTCACAGGGAGAGGAAAAGATATTTGAAAAGCGGTAAAATTCAGGGAATCTGGATAAAGAGTGAAGAGGGTTTATTCTTGCAACTTTTTGTAAGTTTAAAATAATGTCAAAACAAAAGGTTTCCAAAAAGAAATAAACTTAGCCATAATGCAGCCATCCTACAGGCAAGTAGCCCTTCCTACCTCAAAAATTAGTTAACACATGTATGCCCTGGCTTGTGTAGCTCAGTGGATTGAGCGCAGGCCTGCGAACCAAAGGATCACGATTTGATTCCCAGTCAGGGCACATGCCTGGGTTGCAGGCCAGTTCCTAGCAAGGGACCCATGAGAGGCAACCATACATTGATATTTCTCTCCCTCTCTCCTTTCCTTCTTCTCTAAAGATAAATAAAATCTTTAAAAAAATTAGTTAACACATTTTATAAACAGCCTTTCCAGGTTCTCCCGCTCATTGCCCTGTGATCTTTGTGCAGACGCACACCCCACAGGGCCCACCCCACCCAGCCCCTGCAGAGTCCTCAGGAAGCTGAGGTAAGCAGGAGTCCTTTCCCTCTACCAGCTCCAACCAAGCTTTTACCTGTGGAAAACCCGAACAAGAAAACAAGGTAGACAAACATGAAGCGACATAGGTCTCTCAGGATCATCTGCAGGAGAGAGCAGGCTTGTCAGAACCAAATCCAGGCCTGGGCGGGACCCGGGGAAGGACCAGGACTGTGTCAGCCTAGGGGTTAATGTCAAGCCCAAGTGGAATCAGAGAGCATGCAGGGAGGTTGTTTTGGCGGTGTGCAGCATAGGTGTCATGAGGGTGTCATCCCCAGCACAACCCCCATGGCCTTTGTTCTGGTGGGAGAGGGGGGCCTAGTAAGCAGGGGTGGGTCAAGTTTTAGGGAAGCCCCCAAACCTGGGTCAAGGCCAGATTGCCTGAAATGGGGGGTAATTAGCTAGGAAAGTCGGCCTTCAGCCAAACCCACATTTCCTCAGACACTACAGAGAGGATGGATGAAAACGGTGGGACCAGGTTTCACATACCCATGGGGAAAACAGGCTCCGTGGAGAACCCACTTGGACCCTGGCACCCACCTTCTCAATCATGACGGCATAGATGCCCATCTGCTGGAAGCCGCGGGTATAGTAGAGCATGTTGGTCCAGCCCATGGCCAAGGAGAACACCATGGAGGCCACGTACTCCTTGCATCGGCAGAAGTACAGCACCACAGTCCCCAGCATGAAGAGTGACTGCACAAAGCTGAGGGTGGAGTGACAGGAAGCCCTGTTTAAGGGCACCAAGGAGGCCTGGCACCCCCACCCCAGACAGGAACGCCCCCACTGCCTGGGCCTCTCCACAGAGGAAGTGAGGGAGGGCTGGCTGTCCTGCCCCCTTTAGCCCATGATTCTCTGTGGGAGTGATATTGCCCCCATGGGGGCAAATGTTGGTTTGGGGTAGGGGGAATGTGAAATCTTATGCTCTTTATACATAAGGCACAGATATAAATACAGTACATATATAGCTATACAGTATATTTGTGGTATTACAATTATATGGGAAGGGCAATTGGAAAAAATGATCTAAAAAGACAACAAAAGCCCTGGCCAGTGTGGCTCAGTTGGTGGGGTGTCTCTCACATGGATGTTTCTCTTTCATGTCAATGTTTTTCTCCCTCTCTTTCTCCCTTCCCTTCCCCTCTCTCAAGTCATAAGCATGTCCTCAGGTGAGGAATAAATAAATAAACACATAAATACATCAAATAAAAACGGCTGAGAAACACTGCTTTAGCCCCAGCCACCTTCCTGCTCAGTCCCAGAAAAACAGCCTCATGGACAACAGAAGTCCTAGGAGACCCCCAGGTCCATGAGAAGGGACAGGCCTGCACTCCTGAGAAGCCACAGATAGAGTCCGATGGTCACACCCTCAAACTCAGGAGGAGAGTCAGGGAAAATGTCCCTTGGCCCCTAGTGCAGTGGGGGCTGCCCCAGTCAGAGCCCTGGACAGGGTGGAGGACATCCTATGACAGGGTCTGCCCAGTGCTCTTTCTTTACTTATTAGTCCCAGGCTTCCTTGCTCATCACAACCTCCTCTTGAAAGTCCCCCCGGCTGCATTAACACTGTAGACCAGTGACCAGTGACCACCTCACCTCCTGTTTGTGTGAGAGAACCCAGCAAGAAGCTGGCACTGTGCTGATTTGAGTCTATTAAAAACTGAGGTCAATAAACCGGCTCATCAATTCAAGTTCTGCTGTAAAGAAAACCTTCTGCACTTGCCAAAGTAAGAACTGATGCCAGTTGAAACGGGGAAAGGGTTGCCTTGGGTGGCAAATGAGTTCCCATGTATGAATTCGGAAGCTGGGAAGCAGTGGACAAAGGGAACTCACTTAGAAGACCACAGAAAGCCCAACCTAGTCATAGCGGGGAGAGCTGAGAACCACTTCTTTTAATCAAGGAGCCTTGAAAGGCTTAGGGACCTCTGGAGGGGAAGTGACAAGGGACTCAAAATAAGGAAGAAAGGAGGTTTTGTCTCTGGAGAGGATGAAACGGGATTTTTTGGACCCAGGTTCATCAAGTTACTAGCAAAAGCATTGATATTTTACCAAAAACCGGAGATTGTGATTTTTATACAATACAGTTTACAGAAAATCCTCTTTTCCACTGGGCTCTCCAAAAGTTGGCAGCCAGACTTCTTCCCTCCAAGTCGAAGATTGAAAAGATGCAATAGGCTGACATCAGATATTCTCCAATAAATGGTTTATCTAGACAAGCCTAGAGTGATCAAAATTCATACGCCCTATTTACACATTAAGAGCTTCCAAGGGGCTTTCCAGTCCTTAACTCTTAATCAAGAACAGGCAGCAGAAATCTCCAGATATCCTGAGGATAGCCTCTCACATAAGGGAATGAAACAAGCAGATAGCCGTAGAGAGACAAAAGAAGACAATGCATCCATGAAATAAGAACAGAGTGCTATAAATAAGGAACAAACAGAATTCTTTAAAAGAGCATTTGGAAGCGAAAAAATAATATCAGATATAATAAATCCAATAGAAGTGTTGGAAATTAAAGTGAACTTGAACTTTCCAGTAAGAAGAGCCAAAGGTAAAGAGATAAAACACAAGTAGGAAAAATACCAGAACTAGTTCAGGACTAGGTCAGGAGGCCTTTGTATATCATAGGAGTTCCAGAAGAAGATCAAGAAATAATTCACAAAAATATTCCACAAAATAAAGAACATAAATTTCTAGACTGAAAGAGTCTACTAAGTGCCCAGAATTTTGGATAAAAAAAAAAAAAGGAAAAGGAAAAAAAAATTTTATCCAATTTTATTTGGATAAAAATAAATCATGATGCCGCACTAGGGGAAAAAAGAGGATACTATAGATTTATAAAGAGAAAAACCACAACAGGTCTTAAACGGTCTGGAATCTGACTGCCTTTGGACTTGTCATCTATAATACTGGAAACAAGGAAACAATGAGGAAGTATGTTCAATTTTTAAAAGAATTTTATACCCAAATTATTAGTCAAATGTGAAAATATATTAGAAATCTATTCAGATGTGCCAGATTTAAAAGAAATTGTTATCGATACTTCCTGCATCCCCACTATGTGGCTTATTTTGTCAGTGGAGGATGCCCTCCCCCAAAATATGGACATCAGTCAGGAAACAGGAAGACATAGGGTTCAAAAAACAAGAAATACAATTCAGCAGAGAAGCAAGAAGGACCTCCAAAGCGCTAGTGAAGAAGAGATGACCCCTTAGAAGTACACATGGGAGCAACGCAACTCAGAACTCAGGCATGGAAAGGGGTGGTGGGGGGAAAAAAGAACTCAGGCATGGTGACAACTGCAGTGTCTGTACTCTCTACCGTCACACCACCTCTTTCACCAGGGGAAATGCTGAAGGGTGTCCTCAAATAAAACAAGGAAAAAGCCAAGAAAGAGACAGGAACTCTAAGGCAGGCGGAAAGCAATAAGAATCCTAAGGCTGGCAGCGAAGAGAAGTCCCGGGATGCCAGCTAAGCAGCTGGCCCAGAGGACAGCCAGCCCGTTTAGTAAACAGAACTCCAGGAAGAATTCCTCAAGAAAAAAATGGAGAATCTGACCGTATAATTTATGTCACTGATTTTGAGAAAAATGGTACTGAGAGGCTTCAAGATGTGTGAGAAAAAGTAACAATGAGTGCAAGGAGAACAAGGTAATTATTAACTTCAGGAGAAACAGGAAAAAAAGAAATAGTATAGTATATTTTGAAGCTCCACTGCAAAAAAATATTTACAGAGACATAAGAGTATGAATACTGAATACCGATTAAAGCAAAAATTACCATAAGCCACATTGGATGGCTAGAGGAAAAGCAGAGGGGAAGGTAGAGTCAGGATGCTATATCCTCATCTACCAGATGCACAAGGTCGAAGAAAGAGCTATGAGAATAGGACCTCATTGTTCCTGAGGGAGTGAGATTGCCAGGAGTGGGTTGAAACAGGGAATTCAGATAGTGGCTATCAGCTTTTTAGAACTCCTTAAATCTCTACCTGTGTAAACGAGTAGCTTTGGGAAACAAAATTTTTAAAATGATTGATACGTCCACAATGGGTCTTTCTAGGACCAAAATCAAGTTTATTAGTATAATGCCATGTAGCAGAGCATTGTGCCTCTTAGTAAAGCAAATCAACATTGATCTAACCTATAGACCCTGCCCTTGAATTTGCCCTTTGGGACTAAAGTGTAACTATCCCAAGATTATAGTAAAAGGGTGGGGTTTTTGCATCCTAGGGACAAGCAAGCTGCAATAGGGTGAGAAATGAACTCCCTGCACTTGCCAGGGATGAAGAGAGAAGGCCCAGAGGTGAGGGAAACCGGGGTCTCAGAAGAGGCCTTGAGCTGACATCCCAGGAGAAGGACCCTTTGCCAATTGAAAGCCCCCTCTGTATTTCAGGCCCTTCGAGGGAACCTCATAAGGCTCTGGCTTATTTATGAAGAACAGTGATTCCCTGTGACATCTACATTGTTTTTATAACTGGTTTATTAATCTGTCTCCCCCAAAAGCAGTAATTCTCAATCAGGGGTGACTCTGTACCCTACCCCCCAGCCAAGTGGGGACATTTGGCAGTATCTGGAGACAGTTATGATTGTCAGGACTGTGGGACAGGGAGAGCGCTACTAGCATCTAGTAAAGAGAGTCCAGGAATACTGCTGAACATTCTACAGTGCACGAGACAGCCCTCAAAACAAAGAGTCATCCAGTCCAAAATGTCCATAGTGCCAACATTCAGAAACTCTACCCTAAAGACTGGAAATTCTATGAAGGCAGAAACCATGTCTACTTTACCTTGAGATTCCAGGCCTAACTTGGTAAATGCCAGACAGATGGACAAAAGGATGGGAAAAAATGAGTAAGGGTACATCTGACTCAGACCACAAGAGGCCAAGGGACCAGTCTAGCATTCCCCAGCACCTGGTTCATACCTGGCACACTGTGGACCCTGGGTATTCACTCACCCACCAAACATTCACTCAGCGCCTTCCATCATTCACTCCACATGGTGCGCAGTCCTCCTGTGTTCCAGGCTGAGTGTATGTGAGAGAATGAGTGAGATCTGATCGCTGTAACCTCAGGACTGGGCCAGAGGATGTTGTCTGCTACTGAGGCACTAGAGCCGAAGGGTCACTTACAAAAGTGTTTCACTGTAGCTGTCCACAAACAAGGATTTCAGTGATGGCCGCCTCTGCAGGAAATATTGAATCTGCAGGTAAACAGACAAAGTAAAACTCCAGGAAAGGTTAGATGTGGCTAAGTGCTAAGCACCCAGAATGGCACCACGGGAGATGAGTCAAAGCAGAGACCACGAAGGGAGTGGAAGGCTAGTGGGGCAATGTTACATGGCAATCAGGAGTGACTTTTAAGGACAGAGAGCGCAATGACAGCTATACCTGGAAGTAAAGACAAGAAGGAAAACCACCAAATGTTATTAATCGTTGTGCTTGAATAATGGGGTTGGGGGGGGATTTTTTCTTTCTAATATGTGCGTTTTCTCCTAATTGTCTTTGAGTACACATTACCGCTAAAACATCTTTCATCCGCTTCCACTGAACTACCTCAGCAGATTAACCAGCACTTCCCACTCCTTGAGAACATTCTGATGGACGCCCACGCCCGCTGGCCACTGGGGCTGGCAGACCCTCCGCAGGACACGCCCTCTGCTGGCCCTGTGTTGCCGAGAGTGCTTTCTGCCTGTTGCACTTACTACTCTGGCTTTGTACTTGATTATAATATAAACTGTAAGTGTGAAAACTTTGGATAAACTCTTTAAAAGTAAGTCACTTAAAAAATTGGATGTAGCTCAGATCAAAGAGGAAAAAGTTACAATAATACCAAATTATCTTTACTTGTAACAGTGGTCCCACATTCAAAAAATAAACTGCTCATCTAATAGAAGAATGACAAGGGATGTGCCTCTATGAGTTTTCAGTGAAAATAAAATGGTTCCAGTATATGGGTAGATTTCTTTCATTATGTGGAGCTTTAATGGACTATTTTGAATAATAAAACAACTACCTGTTACAATCACATCTCTTAAAGGCTTCCCCTCTACTTCTGTAATTAACTGTTACATTGAGTGGAGATCCCTGTCTTCAAGAATGACTGCTTGCAGGGACCCACTGAGCAGATGCCCACCCTCCAACTGGGAATGCCTTATCTTCACCTATGTATCTCTCAGCTCCTCAAGCAAGGCATTACCTGCACAACGAATAAATAAGTCAGTGAGCCCTGGGTGATTCTCCTGGCTTTTCATTTTGGTGACGATGGAAATTCACAGTATAGAAAAGAATGCTTACCCCTCGGAAAAAAAAGTAGACTCCCCCTAATACAGAAAGAATCTCTCCAATGACTCGGAAATAGTCGCCAACAGTGTGTTTCACCTTATAGGGAGGCTGCAAGGTGCAGAGAAGTTAGTGACTTCATTCATTCATTCACTCATTCATTCATTCAACAAACATTTACTGGGTGCCAAGCCCCGCGATTAAGACCGAGCGCTGTCCTGGCTGGTGTAACTCAGCGGATTGAGCACAGGCTATGAACCAAAGGGCCACTGGTTTGATTCCCAGTCAGGGCACATGCTTGGGCTGTAGGCCAGGTCCCCGGTGGGGGCCAAGTGAGAGGCAACCACACATTGATGTTTCTCTCCCTCTCTTTCTCCCTCCCTTCCCCTCTTTCTAAGAATAAATAAATGTCTTTATCTTTAGAAACGAGGAAAGAAAAAGACCCAGCCCCTGATTGAGAGGATCAGGCTCAGGCTCAGGAGAGAGGCACAAATAGACAAGGCACCATTACGGACAGCTGCAAGGGCGCTCCTCTGTGGGACCTGACTCCCAAAGTGGGAGCCTCCAGGTGCCAAGCAGAGCACCCTTACGGTGTTGCACTATCTCTCCGACAAGCCCCAGCCCCAGCCCAGAGATACAGGGGAAGGAGGGCGATAGCACAGGTAGAGGCTCTCTCTGGACCCAATGCCACCGTGCTGCCTGCTGCTCCCAATACTTATGGGGAGCCCCTGGTCTCCCAGCACTGTCCAGGGTGCCCATGGATGGTGAGGGGAGAGAAGTCCCACACCTATGTGTCGTCCTGTCTTTCGGAGACAGTTCCCTGACGTGGGTCTCTTCTTAGCCCATTGCCGATATTTCATAAATACTAGTTCACTAGCCTATCTTACTAGCACATTTCTCTTTTCTCTTAAAATGAAGTCATTAAATGGCCTTAATAGGTAGATAGATATCAGGTTTCACACTACTAGGAAGTTGAGTTTTAAAATCAAATTTACAAGCAAGGCACCCTGGAAATAGAGGCAACAAAATTAAGTGTGTGGGTATTGAATGGAAAGGACTTAATTCAGAAACTCAAGGGAGCCTGTGTTTCCTGAAAGAGGCAAAATCTGCTCTTAAGCTGATTTAATGGATGCCCCAGGCCTGGCTCAGAGGAGGTACTCAAAAGTCTATGTCCAGAGAGAGAATGATGAGTGAGCAGGGGAACAGAAGTGGGCAGGTAAGCAGGATGGCAGTGGGCTTAGGGCTTCTGCCGCCCCATACCCCTGTGGACACCCAGCCTTGAGGAGAGCTGCTTCCTGAGCCCTAATTCCTGCATCCTTTCTAACCTAGTACTCACCCTCTGCAAGCAGGGGTGTCTGCCTCACAGAACCAGGAGGCTAAGGGAGCAGCTGAGAACAGGAGACAGGGCAGGTTTCCAGGACAGGGAAGGAGTTCAGGGCCCAGCCAGGGCCTGTGGTCTTGGGGGTCTTATAGGAATGCCATCCCCTCTCCCCCCACTCCACACCAAGGCCCGAGCCTCAGGCCGCACCAAGCCTTCCACAGGCCTGTAGTAGGCAACCGTGGTGAAGATGATCATATACAAGCAGTAGACGAAGAAATTGAAGTAGAAGATGCGCTTGACGAATCTGTCCCACTTGTCCTGCAGGAGGCGGTTCAGCGGCTCCACCAAGAGCATGTCGTGGCGATTCTAAGGGGAGCAAAGAGAGGTGAGGCTCAGTCACCCACCAGCAGCCCCCTCAAGGTTTCATCAGCCTGAGGTGCTCCTCACACACGTCTGTACAGGACCAGCCATGACCACATCCTCAGCCCACTAAGCCACTGAGGGTCACAGATAAGAATGAGCAGACCCACCCTCTGGGCCTCAGTGCTCCTGTGTGTACAGTGAATGGGGTGAAACTGGGCAGATGCCCTTGACACTTAAGAACTAATAAGTGTTGCCCAGCATTCTGTGTCCATTACCTCCAATAACTCATTCCAGAGCACCTACCTCCTTATTATTCCCACAATAATGGGGAGAGGCTGGCACAGGCAGAGTCTCACATGGGGCTGCTGTGGGAGGGGCTGAGGGCAGGTAGGAAGAGGCCTCTGGGTTCCTTATTTCTCACATTTCCAGCCCTGGGTCAGGCAGGCCATCCAGGCAGGAGTGGTAATTAGCGATGGGAGACTGGTGACTAGAGACTAGAAAGACTTTCCCGTGGTGGATGCCTGGGAAACCATAGCCACAAATATGCTTTGGGGCAAAAGGCTGGTATCCAGGAGATCTCTGGTAAGGCTCAAGTATCCCAACAAGATCCCTGTTCAGTGTCCTCTTGAATACTTTTGGGGATGGAGAGCTCCCCGCTGCCTCAAGAAGCCTGTGGAGAAATGCTAACTGTTGGGCAGATCTATCCTCCGGAATAAAGTCTGTCCCCTCTGCTTCTCACCAATGGTCCCAGCTCTGTACTCAGGGGCCCCAGTACTGCAGTCCTGGCCCCTGAGAGCCTCTGGAGATGGAAGATGGCAGCTGTGGCCCCAGATCCCTCCCTTCTCTGAGTCGAACACCCCAGTCCTTTTGAGGCCATTTGCTACCAGGCCAGCCCTCCAGATTCCATATGGAGCCTGGGTAGGTGCTTACAGATCAGAGCACTGCAGGCCAGGCCTCCCCCGCCCCTGGACTCTGCTCGGTAACCTCAGCCTCTCCTCCCTGCGAGACGTGGTGGCAGCCCCTCACCAGCAACAGCACAGGCTCTGGATCCGGGGTCAGCCTCAGAGGCTCAGCACATCACCTTAGAAAGAACGGGCAGGGAGGATGGCCTTTTCAAAACAGTGGTGGCAGGGCAGGCCTTTCATTTAGTAGCATCGGGACCTCATTTGCAAACCAAGTAGTTAAGTAAGATGCCCACCTCCCACATACACAAACATAAATTCCAGATAAATTAAGGAGGCAAACATAAAATACATACAAAGGAGGTAAAAGAAAAGATGGGAGGATATGTGTGTAATCTTGAAGTGGGAAAAGACTCCCAAAGCAAGACACAAGTCACAGAAACTATAAAAGAAAAAGATTGGGGTGGTGAACGCACAACACAATATACAGATGATGTCTTATAGAATTATACCCCTGAAATCTGTGTAAGCTTATAGCCAATGTCACCCCAATAAATTTATTTAAAAGTTTTTAAAAAGGTTAACCAATTGACTCATCAAAAAGAAAGCCTCTTATAAACAAATGATGCTTTGAACAAAGTTAAAAGACAAGAGACAGACTAGGGGAAAATAAAATATTTGTAACATGCAACAAAGAAAGGATCAATTCATCCTATAACAAGAACACCTGCGGACCAAAAGGGGCCGACAGTCCAGTAGAAGAGAGATCAAAGGACAATGAACAGGAAATCTACCAAAGAAACACGAATGGTCAATAAACATATGAAAAAATGACCAGCCCCACGGTGATCAACACACTGAGAATTAAGACATCAATGAGATGAAGGAGGAATACAAGGTGATGGTAGGAGACTTGACGTGGGGTGGTGAACACACAGTACAATGTGCGGATGATGTATTATAGCACTGTACACCTGAAACCTAGATAATTTTATTAACCAATGTCACCCCAATAAATTCAATTAAAAAAGACATCAGTGAGATAGCATTTCTGGCTCCTTGCACTTAAACAGTGTTTAAAAAATAAAAAGATTGATAATACCCAGGCTGGCACGGCCAAAGGTAACTGTGTACCATAGTGGGCAAGTGCACTGAAGAAGCCTTTTTTGGAGGAGAATTCGGCAGTAGCTATTAAAATATTAAAATGTACGTACTTTTTGACTTGGTAATTCCAATTCCAGCTATGCTTCATAGAAAAATTCCCGAACCCGTGCCAAGTGGCCTATGGCAGCATAGCAGCAAAACCGGAAATGCCTCGGGCGGCCTCCCGTGGACGCTTTCTCCCACCCCCACTGCGCAGTAGTAGCAGCACTTCTTTTAAGGACGCTGACCCTTATGTGCTGACATAAAACTGTCTACAAGACACACCATTAAGTGAAAAAATTGGTTTTTCGATGTGATGTGTAGCATGGTCCCATCTGTGTAAACAAAATGAAGCCACATGTTTTTGTGTGGATAAAAGGAGGATTCTTTTTGTTTATGTACTTCTGGTTTAAGTGTTAAGGGGGCTATGGTTGTATATGGTTTGGATGATGAAGGAAAACACTCAGGGGGCACGAATGGGTTGATGAGGCTGTGGGACCTCGGCCCCGGGCAACACAACAGGGCTGGACCGGGGTGGGGTGGGGGCTGGGGTGTGGTGAGATTGAAAGCCCTCCCTGGGTCGCAGCCCCGGCCCACTCACGGGGGTCTCGTTGCTGCTGTAGGCGATCACCTCCAGCACCGAGTTCTTCTCACAGGTGTCGATGCAGGACAGGTCATAGAGCGAGGAGTGCACGGGCCCGTAGGCCCACTCAGTGAACTTCCTCGACAGGTGCCTGCACTCGGGCTCGTGGATCTCCCTCTGCAGAATATAGGCCAAGACCTGCCATGGGAATACAAGAGCCCGTGAGAGACCAGCCGGGTGCCCTGCCACAGGCTGTATCCCCACTGGGCCTTCAGCTCTGCTTCAGGAATAATTCTGCTTCCCAGCACAGCTGGAGACCCCACCCAAGCACCTATCTCCATCCTGCAGCCTTCTGACCACCAACAAGGCCAACCTGTTGCTGCCTCAGATCCCATCTGCAGCCACATCTGACCCATCACGTGACCACACTTGGCTGATCACATTCATATTACCCTCAGCTCCACCCAGCCCCATGGCCAGGCCTCAGCACCCCACCTGCTCTCCATGTCTTGTTGGGGATGCTCAGATTTAGAAATCAGAAATTGCCACATGTGGATACAGTGCAATATACAGATGATATATTATAGAACTGTACACCTGAAACCTCTATAAGTTTATTAACCAATGTCACCCCAATAATTTCAATAAAAATAAAGGTGACAAAAGCCAATGAAAAAGCATCTCATGATAATTTAATTAGGTTATATGCTTAGGTTGGCTTCCCAGAAATTGAGACAGCAAGTGGGCAAAGAATTTTTTTTGACAAAACCATTTGCTGTGATCGAAAGCAAATTAGCAGCTGTGTAGAGTGGGGAGGGCAGGGGGTGGGAAGACTGGCTGCAAAGGGCAAGAGAGAACGGCTGGGGCAACAACACGGTCTGCAGGTTGACTGGGGTGGTGGTTATAGCTCTGTGCATTTATCAGAACTCATCAAACCAAATACTGTGTTTCCATTTGTTTTATGTAAATTACACCTCAATAAAGTTGATTTGAAACCATAAAAAATAGAGAGAAAGAAAAGGCCGCATGTGCAACGCTGGATTCTGCTCAGCCCTCACAATCCCTCTGGCTCACTGTAATAGCCCAGCCCACCCCGAGAGCCTGCTGTGACAGCATCGGGACTCACAGGGTGGTGATGTCAGGCACGCTCAGTGGGGCAGGCAGTCCCCTCCCACAGCACCCACAGCACCCCCAGCTCAGCACACGAAGCCCTCTCCCTACCCCAATCTTCCCGCTGCTAGCGGCCAGGGCAAGTGGAGTCAACCCCTTCTTGTTAATGAGCTCCTCCAGCTTCAGCGTAGGGTGCAACTTGGCCCCCAGGATCAGAATCTCATTGTACATGCTCGTCACAAACTTGGTATTGTCGGCTGTGTTGTCCGCCACTTCCACCAGTGCGTGCAGCACTGTGTTGCCTACAGAGTCCCTGGCACTGATATCTGCCGGCTGCCAGGAGTTCTGCAGCAGGAACTTCACGATGCCCAGCTGGTTGGTACACGCGGCCAGGGAGAGGGGCAGCTCACCTGCAGCCAACACAGGCACAGAGTGGGCCCCAGGAACCGGCAGCTGGGGCCCTGGAACACCCAGCCTGCATCTCCCTCTGACTCCACCCCAAACCTCCACTCAGCAATCATCAATAAGTCGAGTGTCCTCCACATGGTCTCCCTACCAAAGTAGAAGCCAGGCCGCCCTTTGGTTTTCTTAAAGAAGTCCCCATTGGCCGCAGCCTGGACGTCTGCCCCATTCTCCACCAGGAGGGTCACTAGTGCCATGTTCCGCCTCTCGATGGCGATGTGCAGCGCTGTCTGGCCTATGGAAGATGCATGCTGTTGGCTTTGTGCTTGTGTCCTGCAGGGGTGCCCAAACAGGTGCTGGGGGACAGCCTGGGCAGAACATGGCAGATGACTCCCCCAGTAGAGGAAGAAGCCAGGCCAAGATCTGCCAAGATGGGAGTCATCCGCCAGATGACTCCCCAGGCCAAGGGGAGCCAGGGGAGGAGGGACCCTCAGCCTCAGGAGAATCCAAGCCAGCAGGCAGGGGAGGCAGGGATCCCAGGACTGGGAAATGCCAACCTGGTGGCTGGGACAAGGAGTAAGTTGCTCAGAGGCTTGCCCAGGGTGCCTGCGTCCTGCAGGCTCCACGTGTGCTGGTGGCTGAGCTGCGCCACCCCGCCCCTCCTCACCCTTATAGTAGCTGTCTGTGTAGCTGGCGTTGACGAGCTCCTTCAGGCTGTCGGTCTGCCGGGCAATCTCCAGGAGCAGGGGGATGGTGTTGTTCTGCCCATTGTGCAGATTGAGCATGGCTTTCAGCAGACAGGTCTTCCCTGTCTCTGGGTCTGCAAGACACAGTGAGGGTCAGGGCGAGGAATGGCAGCTGGGGCCGCACCCAGAGCCCCGCCCTCTCCACAGCCACCTTTGAACTCGCTGTCCATAAGGTGCTTCTTGCGCTTCTGCAGGAAGAACAGCAGGCTCTCCAGCTCCTCGCAGTTATTCTGAGCAACAGCTTCAAAGATCTTCCTGCGGTCGTAGAGCTTGAGGCTTTTCTTGGTGCCGGCAGGGATCGGGTCCTGGCATAGCTGCCTGTGGGACAGAAAACACCCTTGTCTCGTACTCCAGTCTCCCCCGTGGGTCTGAGGCCTTGAGAGCTCATGGGGCAGCACGATGAAACCCCAAGGAACACCCTGGTACAACATCCACCCCACAGGCTCAGTGACTGTCCAGGATGTGTAAGTTACAGGGAACAGGGGGTGCACAGGCCCTATCCTGCCCCCACCCTGTCTGCAGGCGCCATCTAGAAAGTCTCTGCCCTCCCTGCTTCCTCCAACCCCCAGGCCACTCACCTCTCTGCCTGCTCAGGAGCTGGGCTGCTCAGAAGGCCGTAGCCCAGGAGGGCTGGAGACAGGGGTTTGGCTGGCCCCAGCTAAGTCAAAAATTGTCCTCACACTGCCCCAGACGTCAGCCAGCCCACATGCCCTCTCTTTCTTGCCTTGGAGGAGGCAGGAGGGCTGGTGGGCTCCTCACTGGAGCTGTTTTGTGCTCTCTGTCTAATAGCACCAGCCCTTGAGCATTTTGACTGAAAATCTAAGTGTTTGGGCCTGGTAAACATTCTAGGCCTGGACATCTGGAGATCAGCCAGTAACTAAGATTAGCCTACATGCCAGCATTGGTGACCGTGTGTCCTATAGGTCCTGTGAGTGCAGATGCTGCAGTGGGCAACCTCCAAAGGCTCCCAGGCTCTCCAGCTCTATGACCTTCAGCCTGTAAGCCAGAGCACCACGTGTGTCTCCATGGCTGGGCTTCAGCCCGCTGAGCCAGTTGGGCTCCTGGTGGGGAAGAAGCCAGGCTTCAGATGCAGCTTACCGGGTGCAGGTGGGGCCATCCTCAATCTTCTGGACCACGAGAACAGGACTGACTGTGATGGCTGGGCAGGAGGCTGGCTGGCCTCCCTTGTAAGAGCAGTCCAGAGGAGAAGCCTCCTCAGAGTCACCCTTCCCAAAGAGCCGTCTGCGGCTCTTGGCTGTGGGGATGTTGGGCTTGGCTGGAGCTGGCCTGGAGTGAGGGTTGCCATCCAGGGGGTCTGGGAGGGAGTCCTCTTGCGGCAGGTCCTCAGACTCCCCTGAGTCTGAGCTCCCCCGTTTCTTCATCTTTGCCCGAGAGGCAGCCTGCGAGCAGCCAAGATCAGGTTAGTCCCCAGCTCAAGAACTGTACAACCCCGCCCGCTAACTGTCCTCCTGGCAAAGGCCTCTGTGAAGCAGGACACCCCAGAGATCCAACAGCTGCTACCCCAAACCCCCCAGAATGGAAGCTTTCAGGGATGCTGTGCTTCCCACCCTGGAAAGCCCAGTGGCAGCTCCAGGGGCACCAGCCTCTGGGAGTGGACGGGCCCCAGCTTGTAGTCAGCAGGCTCTGAGGGGCTTGGATCAGTCCTCTTCTCTGGGCCTCAGGTGTCTCATCTGCAGACTGCGAATGATGCCACTGCTCTACAACCCTCCGAGAACAGAATAAGGGAAACAGTGGCAGTGACTGTCTCTGGCTGTGACACAGGATAAAGATGGCTCAGCCACAGTCTGCATCACAGAACCAGGGCAGCTGGCAGAGGGTGACACCTTCCCATTCCGCCTGCACAGGCCCCCCTGCGCCCTGCATACCCATCATCAGCCCTGCCCTCACCAGCCTTTGCTCTTCCACCTGGCTGCGGCAACCACTGAGTTTGTAGGGGATTTTTTGCACTTTTTATTCTTTTTGTGAAATTATTGCCTGTCAAGCATCCTGGCTCTGAATTTTTCTACTTTGAGGGGCCAGTGAGCTTCCCAGGCCTGAACACCTGGAGTGGGCAAGTGCCAGCACATGGGGCTGTAACCTTAGGTAGATACTGTTCCTCTCTCCCCTCCTGCTCTTTCCCTCCATCTGGCTGGGCATCCCCGCTCCCTGGCACCATGGCTGTCCCGCATCTCCCTGGCCTTTGCTATTGTAGTGCCTCTGCTTGGGGTGTTTTCTCCTCCTTTTCTTGCCCAAATCTTACTACCTCTCAGATGCCACCTCCTATGGGGTCCAGGCTCCTCCACGCCCCCAAATCTCTGCACTGGTTATGTCCCCTCCCCCTCCGGAGCAGCCCAGCTCATTGCCATTCATCCCTCATGGCCCTCTAACAGGGTCTGTTATGCAGGTTAGCAGCTTCTGTCACTGCTTTGTCTCCCCTGTCCTGGGACCTTCTCCTGGGCAGGGGGCTCGCCTGATCCATCTCTTTATGGGGGGAAAAGAAGTAAGCTGTGCTGGCCACCCCGGGGGGAATGAGAGGGATCAGGTTCAGACCCTTCTAGTTCCCACTTGCATCTGAAGTGAAGGAGAGTCATGTTCCAGCAGAGGCTGGATTCCAGAAAGCAGCCACGGAAGGGATGGGCAGCTTCTCCAGACAGGCACTTTCCAGTAAAATTCCAGGCAGTGAAAAAGTGGAGCACGTGGCTGCGTCATGGCAGTAAATCAGCTCCGACCTGGTGCCCAGGCCCACAGGGAATGAGGCAGTCACATCACTCTGCGTCCCGTGAATGGGACAGGTGGCTGACTGCCGGCCGTTTCCCCTCCTGCCTGTTCTGCTTTCAGGAGGACCTGAGTCTTTCTCTGATCCACCCATCAGGAGAAACCCTGGGGCAGGAAGCCTTCCAGGCCATAGGAAGCCCCACTTCCAACCACTCACCCACTCATTCATCAGTCACTCAACACGCACATGCTGAGTCCTACTGAGAGTACCCGGCCCTGTGCGGAAGGCACAGTAGGACTCAGGCCCCATCTGAGACAGAAACCAGGTGCCGGCTGAGGCGTGGGGACGGCAGGAGGGGCCAGAGTCCTGAAGAAGGCTGCAGGGAGGAGGTGACAGATGAGCTGGCCTGCAGGGGAGCAGCCTGGCCTGTAACTGGGAGACAGGGTGGGGATCCTGGAGCAGCTGATGAGGAGAAGCCAGTGGGACTGGAGGACAGGCAGTGGGGTCAGAACCAAATGGCTGTTGGCCTTGGTATTCGATGCCACTAGATGTGGATATTATTACATGGGGTAGGGCACCACAAAAAGCTTCAGAAGGCTGACACCAGGCACTAGTCTGTGTGTCCAGAAGACACCTTCCTGTCGAGGACAGTTCAGAGCATGGGGAGTCTGCCGCCGTGAAAGGGCACAGAAGGCTATAGCCAGAGCGAGAGTAACCGATGAGTCTCAGCACAGGCTATGCAACTGCAAGCGCTGTTCCAACACTTCACAGGCATTCGCTCCCTTCATTCTCACATCTCTAAGAGGTCAGTATTTTACAGATGGGGAAACTGAGGCACAGAGTGGTTACATGGCTTCTTCAAGGTCACCTAGTAAGAAACAGAACCTGGATTGGATCCCAGGCAGCCTGGCTCCAGAGCTTCTCCAGCCCTCTGCCTGCTCTTGGGCAGGTTCAGGGTTCTTTCTCAGCCATAAACTCAGCCCCAAACCTCACACCAGAGTGGGGGCGAGCACAGACAATCAGATAAGGCCCTCCCAGCCCCGGGGACAGGCAGGTAAGGACAAAGCCTTTCCACTCAGAAGCCCCAAACCTGTATCACCCTCTTGCTCAAACAAGTGTCCCAGGAAGCTCAAAACCCAAAGCGAAGTATGAATAAGACCCAAGCATTTGCCAGGACTGGTTCGCCCAGTAATGTCTCCCTTTGGATAAGGCTGGTTACAAAATCAAGAAAAAACCTGCTGTCTGAATAGTGGCTCTTAACCAACCAACGGAAGAGCACCCATCAGAGCAGGAGTCTCCACCAACCTTTCACAGTGTTCTTTTTTGGCAGCTTCACTCTTCCTTTGACCAATCCAAATCTAGTGCAACCCAGTTAATAAGCAACTCATATAGTACCATCGTCCAGTCAGTCAACAAACCCTAAACCTATACTACACACCCTGCACCTGATTCCTTACTGGACAAGAAGCTTCTCCAGAGTAGGGAGCAGGATAGGAACTGAAAGGCCACTTGCCCTGGGTGGTGAAGGTGCACAGGGACAGGAAGTCTGTCAGACCTGGGATGTGTCCCATGGGAGCCCCATGGCAACCCACCTGTCACTGCCAAACATCGTACAGTGACGGGCGAATTCCAACAGTGATTTGGGATGTCTGAGGGAGATGGTCGTTCCGGTTTATACAAGATTCACACTCACCCGTCTGAACCAAAGGCCAGTCCCGAGAAAATTATCCTGCCCAGCAAAGACCTAGTTTGGTTTCTGGGTCTTTCTCAACTAGAGAGCCAGGAGGGCACAGCCCACCCCCTGGGATCAGAATCCCTTCTTGTCTCCCCAACCCAAGTGAGACCTGCTCAGGCGTGGCTCTCCCACTCCCCCACCTGCCCGAGCATCTGTCTGCCTCCCGCCTCCCTGCGGGCCCTGATCATCTCTTGTCCTCTCGGCCTACCTGAGCCTCTCCTAAAGAGAGGTGGGGAGCTGGGAGCTTCCCAACCTGTGAATGAAGAGCCAGAGGAACTCTGCCAAATACAGAGACAGAGAATGGAGCCTGGACAAGAAGCCAGGGCTCCTGCCTCCAGGCCCAGCCCTCCTTCACTCCAGAGAGGGCAACATGCTGAAACCTCCAGCCACAAACCACCAGCCACGGCAGCAGCTACAGATTCTTCACCCCAGGATGAATCTGGAGCAAATAACACGCATGGTTTAATAGCAACCTCCATTATCACTTGCAGCCCAGGGCTGCAATTAGCCAGGCTAAGTGCACTACAGCTACAGCTCACGAGCACTGCACCACGACCTTCACAACAGCCACTGTTATTATCCCCACTTTTCAGATAGGAAAACTGAGGCACTGAGAGGCTAGCTGGACGTCTGGAAAGCACAGGGGCCAGCTTCCGACAGCTCACTGTGCCACTCTCAAAGCTAACATCTGTGTTGGCTATCAACAAACAGAAGGGACTCACCAGCTAGGCGCAGGCACACCCCAGCCCCAGCGGGTGCCGGTGAGCTCCAAGGCTGCTGCTACTTGAAGGGAGAGTTGGGCTGGTGTGGGGAGAAGAGTCGTCCCCGGGCCTCTGGAAGGTCCTCGGTGCCCGCCTAGCCGCGGCTGCTCTGCACTGGCCGGATGGGCTGTGGGCACGCTCTGGCACTCAAGGAAAACGGTTCCAGCAATGGCAGCAGCTGCAGTTGCCGCAGCTCTGATTCCCAGAGGATCCCGAAGCCTTTCCCATCATTTTTGCCCTTTTTCAAAAACCACTTAGCCACTGCCCCACCTCCAAACATGCCAGGGTTATAGTGCACTTAGCCACGCACAGCCCAGAACCAGCCAGAAATGTGCCCTCAGCTGTCAAAGAAGGAGGGGTACTGCCCAGGCCGCCCAAACCCACCCCTGTTCCAGATGGGACGTTCCAGGGAAACAGTTGAACACATGCAGCTTCACAAGCAGGGAGCCCCCCGGAACTGCTGCTTTCAAAATGCAGGAGGCACGGGAATGGCCGAGTCGCCCACCACACAGGCCTGGCCTGGCATTCAGGACCTGGTTTTGAGCGCTGCCTTTGCACCAACTTTGTGTAACCTGTGAACCAGCCTCTCTTGGGCCTCTCACTCTGTGCGTGCCCAAAACTGGGGTGGGCATTGAGGTGGGGAGCTTCTGAGTCAGCCAGGTCCCAGCCTTTCTTAACAAGGGTTCTTCACAGAACCAATGAAAATTATGTGTTCATTTTCTCATTTCTCCTAGTATGAACCTAAATGCATAGGACCAAGGTTAATTCAGCACATAAAATAGGGCATTACTCCTCCCTGGAACCGGCTGAGGAAAGCTTCGAAGTCTTTCTAGGTGTTCAGACAGGTGGCAGCCCACGGCGCCTGACAGAAGCCATCCCAGCAGCTGCCCACAGGAGCCCCGTAGAACTCCCGGAGGCCGTGAGTCAGACACAGCCCGCACTGAGCAGCACGTGCCAGAACGGCCCCCTGCAGCCCTGCCTGGAATAGCTCACAAGCCCTGACCCTGGAGTCAGGCACTAAAGCACAGATACCAAGTGGATTCCGCAGGACATTTTACAGGTCTCAAGGAGCTTTCCCAAACCCACTCTCTCAGGCCACACAACACCCCTGGGCACCAGCTGTGCCAGGCTCTGTGCTTTCCCTCAGTCTCCTTCCACCCAACATGTTCACACTGTCTGTCCCACTTAACCCATCTTTAAGGCTAGGTGACAGGGGAGACCTATGTGTGCTGAGGTTCAATTATTCAAATCCCACTTCCTCAAAAAAGCTTCCCCCTGCCAAGGACCTGGCATAACTGCTGGCCCAAAGACAGTGGTAAGCATACTGGTCTCATCTGGAGCCTCCTAGAGCATGGACTGAGTTTTAATTTCTCTGATGTGTGTGTCTTGCTTCCCAGATATTAATGGCTCCAGCGGGGACAGGACCCGCACACCCTCCGTCACCCTCTTCTAAGCCATACTGGGAGCCTTGCCCGGGAGCACGCTGACCAGCCTTGCCTGAACCCTTAGTGGCAGCTCTACTGAAACTCACGACCTGGAGGCCCGGACAAGACCGTACAGCTGGGCTGACCGCCGTCAGTGTGGTTTTCTGGGTGCAATTTGAGCAGGGTGTTCTTGAATTTATGTAATGATCCACCCATTAAAACTCCCTGTGAGTAGATCCTGTTTGGATGATGACTTCAGGGGCGGGGGGCGGGGTGTGCTTCTCCAAGCTGGCCTCTGATGGACAGGAAGCAGTGCCAGGTCTTGTGTGGCCACAGGTCCCTCTCTAGGTTACCAGCAGGGGGCACATTGAGTTAAACTGAACTCTCCATCCAGCAACCAGAGCCGAATTTATTTTCTTCATCCCCCAGGGTCCCTCATGGATTTGAAGCCAGACTTTCTGGCACAGCAACCGACAACCTCCGTGGGCAGGAAAGGCCTGACTGCCCAAGTCGGGGACTGTCAGCCCGGCACCTCCAGGAGCGACTGGGTGGGATCCAGGCAGTGCCAGTCCCAGCCCCAGAGTGACTAAGGCGCCACTGCAGGTCTCTGTCACCCAGCTAAGGACAGGGACAACTCTATTAGTCTTATCTTGAGCTTTCTAAATCTTGTTTTAACTTCCTTGATTTTTGTGTCTTGCCTCCCAGATTTTAACCTGTTTTCAGGGGTCCCAGATCCAGCTAACAAACAGAAAACCTGGCAGGAAAGAACCTACTACTTTCCTTTCTGCATTTGGTCTGCCCATCTGTGTCACTGAGTACCCACATGAGTCTGAGAGACCAGCCCCGTGGAGGGCAGGGCTCTGTAGAGGGGCCGGCACGCTGCAAAAGTGGACGGAGGCTGGCCAGCTGAGCTGAAAAGGGCCAGGCATTTGTCCAGGCAGCACCTGACCCCACACCTGAGGGCTGAGCTCTGCTCTGAAGAGCCAGGACCCAGGCAGAGACTGGAACGAGAGGAAGAAGCAGCTGAGGGTCAGGGCTGTGGACAGAGAATGGAGGCAGGGAGAGAAAAGGCCGGGCTGCGCCAGATACTGGCCGTGTGAACTTTGGCTGGAGCTCTGGGCCTGTTTATTAATTCACAAAATGGGCGAGAGCACCTGCCCTGCCTGCTTTGTGGGACTTTTCCAGGGATTAACAAGAACACTGGGTGTGAGCTGGTAGAGGTCTAGACAGGCGTGAGGGATTATTGTTCTCATCCTCATTACTTCAGCATGAGAGCCCCATCTGCTGACTGCTAAGCTGCATCCGGCCATTAGCTGGAGGCTGTGACTAATTGTTTCTTAATAAAAAAAATTTCTGCTTAATGTTTTATGAGTCACACAAGTGAGCATCTCATACCAAGAATATCTCACTTTCAAAGACAGTCTGTCCGTCTAATCATGGCTGAGAAGAGGCCAGGTGCAACGGACAACTCTTTCCTGAGGGCCCACTGTGCGCTGTGGGAGCACGCAGCAGTGACTGGGGTGGCTAAGCCAGTCTCTCCCTTTCTGGGGGCCGGACGGATGAGGACCAGCTAAAGGACCTCCATGAGGACCTCCATGAAGCAGGCACAAGCCAGGGGCCATCAGGCGGTGCTGATGGCCCGCACCAAGCAGGACCNCTGAGAAGAGGCCAGGTGCAACGGACCCTCTTTCCTGAGGGCCCACTGTGCGCTGTGGGAGCACGCAGCAGTGACTGGGGTGGCTAAGCCAGTCTCTCCCTTTCTGGGGGCCGGACGGATGAGGACCAGCTAAAGGACCTCCATGAGGACCTCCATGAAGCAGGCACAAGCCAGGGGCCATCAGGCGGTGCTGATGGCCCGCACCAAGCAGGACCCTGGATGCTGGCAGCAATTGTGGCAAATGTGCTGCCTGGGAGACTGAGCCTGGGACAGGGGTAGGGCTCTGTCCTGTGAAGAGAACATTCCAAATACGGGCACTGGCCCAAGTTAAGATGTAGGAAGAAGACAGGGAATATCTATTAGAGACCCTGCCCTCAAGGAGCTTGCAGTCCACCTAAGGAAAGAAAAATGGAGAATGTGAAAGCCACAATGTTATATGCATGTTGTTGAGAGCCAAAAACAGAGTGTGTGTGGCAGAGGGCAGGGAGTGAGTTTTCTCAGCCACCCTGCAGAGGCTCCAGACCGCATGCAACAGAGACAGCAGCAGCACAGTCACTGGCAAGTTCGGGCCATGAGTGAGATCCTGGGAAGGGGCCACGCTGGACACCAGGCCAGGCTGCCTGGGCTGCAGGATACCCACCCAGCACCTAATCTTGTATTTACATACTCTATCCACTGCCCCTGAGGATGCAAGCCAGAGGGCCAGTCCCTCCGATGGACAGGGCTCTCAGTTACCCGGCGGCTTACCCTAGGCTGCCTTCTTCCTCAGGGGCCCCAAAAGGAGAGCACCTTAACACATGCTGGCTGAGAGAAAAATGGCACAACTTTCCTGAGGGAACTGCAGCCACTTGTCCTGGAAGAATCCTGGGACAGGTGTCTTACATTAAAGGGACAAGGCTCTAGAAGAATGAGCTTTAGGAACTGAAATTCAATCAGCACAGGCAGATTCATCTAAGAGTTTCAGACAGTGACATAATCCATAAAGTGACATTTACAAAGACACAACGTGACTGCGTCCCAAATGCATAGTTCGGTAGATCCCTCTGAGTCTGCCAAAGGCTGAGGTCACCCCTGGGAGTCTGAAGTAGATGCGGTGATGATGGCCTCCTTCTGGAAGCTGCTCCAAGGTCATCCCTATTAACCACAGGAAGGTTTGAGAAGCTCTGGGGCCCCTACAGGCATGCCGACTCGAGTGGGGTGTTTCTGCCAGGGTGAACACACCAAGAGAAAGAGCCCCAGCCTGCAGGATAAGGGGTCCTCTCTGATTAAACTGGCCACCTCTCTGGTAGGGGCATGCCTGGATGTGGCCCTCACCTTGGAAGACTTCTGAGGTTGTGCAGAGGGAAAAGGCCACTGCTGCACAGGCTCCCTCTGAGAAAAGGGTCCTGCTGGTGCACAGCCAGACTCTTGGGAACAACGTGCCTGAGCTGTGGGGCCGCACAGCGGCCACCTCCCTTGCTGGTCGTGCTGTCGGCTCTCCTTCCACTCCATGCCTTCCAGTGTAGTGCTGTGAGGGTCTAGGGTGGCCCCAGCACGGCATCCTCTCCTCAAGGGGAAGTACATGGCAATGAGGCCAGCACAGACCCCTGCATCTTCATCTCAGCCAGCCTGCTCCACTGCCCTGGGGCCACGCCCCGCCCCAGGTCACCAGCTGTGGCCAGGGGAGAAGGAGATTGGGAGAGGGGTCACATAGTACAATCCAGTCAGAAAGACTTGTTTTTTATTGTTGTTCCAGCACACTCATCCCAATTTTCCCCATTGCTCTCCCCTGCCCCGCCCACCCCCCACCCCCACAGTTAATCCCCACCCCACTGTCCATGTCTGGGGGTCATTTATACTTGTTCTTTAACTAGGCCAGGAAGGACTTTTCTGATAGTGCATGTGACCCAAGTCAGAGCTTCATGCCCCTAAAAACAATCCAAAGTGGGAGGTGGGGTGCAGGACAGACCTTCTTTTCTTCCTCGGAGCCCCCAGCCACCAGACATGCTGGTGTCTGAAGTCCACATTTATTTTCTCTTTGTCTGCACATGATTACAGTGAGCCTGCTGGCCAGGATGCTGGGTTACTCTTCCTCTTCTCTTTCTTTTCCCCACATTTACATTTGCAACCAGCTACCGGGTGAATCTCTTTGAAGGCATATTCAGGACCTGGTTGCTGGCTCCTGCCTGCATTGTTAGACTGTGCCCTGCAGGACGGTCCCCGGTCAGGATGGTGCCCTGAGAACAAACACTGTTTAAAGCTGCCCACTGTGCTGCCCAGGAAAAGGATGACCCCAAGCACATGTCAGGAATGTTAATTAGGTAAAATTTGCAACAGTCCTTCGGCCAGAGTGTGCTAAGACTCCTGGTTGAGGTTTCTCTGGAGCATGACCAGCGCTGCCCCCACAGCTGCGTCCACATCCTGCCCAAAGGACACTGGGAGAGGGAAAGCCCTCCGCACCTCCTCCTTCAGCACCTCATTCCTGGACAGTGCACTCCCACTGCTGACCACCCGCTCCACGCCCCACTCTTTGAGCTGCTGAAACGGAAGCATCGAGTGCAGGTTCTGAACAATGCCTCGGCACAGGGCCCGGGTCACGTGCCCCAGGGAGAGGTCGGAGGAGGAGATTCTGGTCACTGAGGCCAGCTGGTCTGGCAGATGCCTCTCGCCCAACACTGTTGGAGTGATGGTTAGGCGGGTGTCTCTCTGCTGTGCAGCTGCCTGGATCATGCATGAATACACAGTGGATTCTTCAACCTCCAGGCCTGCCAGGAACAGAGAAGACCCGTGTGAGCTCACGCACCCCCTCACTGCAGGATGAGACAGCATAGAATTCCCTGAGGGCAGGCACAGATCCGCCAATGGCTCCCCTCTGGCTCCCCTCTGGCTCCCTCTGGCTGATCCCACACACAGCTGGCTGCTTCCTGCTCAGGGACTCACATAATCTGACCAGCTGTGCTCTGTGCCAGGTCTCAGCCAGCCCTCTCACTGCAGACCCCAGCCAGACTTCAGGGGGAGGTCATGTAAGTGTTGCTGTGAGCCCTAACCGTCCCACCGCTATGGGACCGCTGGTGCCTAAGGGGCCAAAATGCACACGCTGGCCAACAAGTATCATGGCTGCTACCAGACTTAGCAGCAGTATCATAGAAGTCCCAGGGTCACAGGGCTGATCATGGTCTGGCCCCGCGCCAGCAGAAGTCAAGACCAAGTGCTTCTCACATCTGAACATGCACAGGAACCACTTAGGGATCTTACTAAAGTGCAGCTTCTGACCACACACCTGGTGAGGGCCCTGAGAGTCTGCATTTGTTATCAATCAGCTCCTAGAGGAAACCAGTACCGCTGGCCTGAGGACCACACTGCTTGAGAAGAAGGCTCTAGACCAGGGCTTACCAACACTTGAGGGCATCAGAATCACCTGAGGCACCTTTATTAAATGCCACGCTCAGGCCCCGCCCCCACCTCAGACCACATAATCAGCGTTTCTGCAAGTGGCGCTGGAACCTCAACACTGTTTTAAAAACTCCACAGGTGTCTCCAGTGTGCGGCCGGTGCTAAGAGCCACCAACCTAGCGTCACCATGGAGTGTCATCGTCAGCACACTTAATGTGTACAAACTCAACTATAATGCTCAGAAACTAGAGAGAGAGAGAAGTAATTAAAATATCACAGTCAAATTTTGATCAGCAGGACTCTGGTTAAACTCTGCTGAGTGAGTATGTGTCTTTCCTGTAGAAATCCTACTAAAATATCAGAAAAACCAGGTGCTTGGAGGATAACCTAGTGCAGTCAAACTCTGGTTCTCGAAAGTCTCAGCCCTCAAACAATTCTGTTTGTGACCAAGTCACTCATGGGGAAAAAATGACTCAGTTGTCAAGCAAAAATTCAGGTCTCAATTCTCGACCCGACAGCCCTTTCATGCTGATGCCTGTCTGATTGACCACCTGTCTCTCAGGCGACAAACGACAGAGATTCTGTTTTTGAACAAGTCGCTTCTTGAACAGTTTTCTGGAACAAATTAAGTCCAAAAACCAAGGTTCCACTGTACATGTGCCCAAATATATACACCTGTAGGGCTGAGCCCTCAGAGGGAAAGTGCTGGGTCAAAGGATATGACACTCTGTCCTTAGAACTCATACCAATTCACACTACACAGCGGTGCCTAAGATGCGTCTCTGTCCACCTCCTAGGAAACACAGTGTGTCGGAAACTTCTGAAAGAACAAATATAAATGTAAAGCCATCAACTAATGGGAAAAAAAAGAGGGAAAGGAGATAAAGAAAAAACAGATGGATCAAACAGAAGACAGAGAGACTAAGGGAATGTGAAGCCTCAACGCAATGTGGTAATCTGGACTGCATCCTGACACAGAAAAAGGGCATTAGTACAAAAGCCACTGAAACACAAATAAAAGCTACAACTTAAAAATAATAATGATGTGTTTGTATTTCCTTACTAAAAATTCAAAACCATGTTTAAGGAGATGTTGAAATAAAGCGTTGTCCCTCGCTCAGACACGCTAAGGCCACAACGCAGGCCTGGAGGAACTCCTGCAGGAGGGGGTGCCGGCCGCGGGCCTGAGACGTCTGGCTTCCCGCCCTGTTCCGCGTCCCTTGGCCGCCACCCCATCCCAATCCACTAGGGAGACTCACTGCTCTGAGTTACCAAATGTCCCCACCACGGGCTTAGAGCCACGGAACATCGGAGCTGGGAAAACAAAGAAGGGAGGGGACTTGCCAAGGCCACATAATGATTTGGGGACAGAGCTGGGAACTGAGGCCACTCTCCTGGGTTGTGCCCATCACACGATCCCTATTTAGCAAGGATTATATCACACTGACTGTGGGCCAGACACTGTTCTAAGTGCTTCGTAATATCAACTCACTCAATCCTCACAGTCCTTGAGACAGGTACTAGGACGATCCCCCCTATCACATAAGGAAGGTAAGACACAGAGGAATTAAGTAACCTGCCCAAAGGCACACAGGAGGTGGAAGCACTGAGATTCAAACCCCAGCCACCTGGCCCCGGACTCCCTTTTAAGAAAGGGAGTCAGGAACTACTAACCAGAGTTAAGGGCTGTGCGGACTAAAATACTGTAAAATGCCAGGTTTTTACTCATTAATGTTTAATGAATCCTTTTATTTTCAGCTGTCTATAGTCATCAGAACAAAAACCTCAAATGTGAGGGACTCAGGGCCTCACAGACAAATAAGACAGTAGCCCCCACTGGTGTGGCCCAATTGGTTGGGCGTCATTCTGCAAAGCAAAATGTTGCCTGTTTGATTCCTGGTCAGGGCACATGCCTGGGTTACACAGTCAGTCCTCAGTCAGGTGCATATAAGAGGCAACCGATCAATATTTCTCTCTCACATTGATGTTTCTCTCCCTCGCCTTCTCCTTTCCCCTATCTCTAAAAATAATAATAATAATAAATAAAATCAGAGCGGGGGGCAAGAGAGAGAGACAGAGACAGAGAGAGACAGAGACAGAGACAGAGACAGAGACAGAGAGAGCACGCCCTGGCTGGCGTAGCTCAGTCAGTTGAGCAAGGACTGTGAACCAAAGGGTCTCAGGTTCGATTCCCAGTCGGGGCACATGCCTGGGTTTTAGGCTAGGTCCCCAGTGGGGCCCATGTGAGAGGCAGCCACACACTGATGTTTCTCTCTCTCTCTCTCTCTCTCTCTCTCTCTCTCTCTCTCTCTCTCCCCCTCCCTCCCTCCCTCCCCCTCTCTAAAAAATAAATAAATCTAAAAAGAGAAAGAGAGAGGGGAACTGGGAGACTATGTTGATTCTCCATAGTCAAGGTTAGGAGAGGTGGTGCTCCTTCCACAAAGAGAGAGCAGGTAACAGCAGCTTGGAAGATGAGCGGCTAGAAGCTCTGGTTCCTGAGGAAGGAAGAGAAGTTCTAGAACCTGGCTGGGTCTGAGACACAAATCCAGAAGTTTCAACAGCACGTTCAGCACCAAGAAACTCCACAATGAAAGGACAAGTGAGACGCTGCCACTGTGTGGGCTACAGCTTACCTAGATCCGCCATCCACTGGACCAGCATGTGGACAAATGTGGCCAGCACGTTGCCCCCATTGAGTGACGCCGCCACTGCCAGGTAGGTCCGGTCGAAGTACGGGAAGTAGGCGACTGGGGCTGCGGGGTCTGGAGCCTGCGCCGGCTGGAATCCTGAAGGCATGGAGGCTGCCAGCTGAACCGAGGTGCTGATGTTGAGAACTGGGTCCAAAGAAAGCGACAGTGAGGTCTGTCAGGCTGACTCGGAGGTCACAGGTCACAACAGGACAGGGGGAGGGTGCTGGTTTTAAAAATATGTCCAAAAATTCTGTGACACTCTTTCTTTCGGGTGGGCCTGCCTAACTCCCCTCCCCATGAGTGTGGGCTGGACTGAGTGATTTGCTTCTAGTGAGAGAATGAAGCAGAAGGGACAGTGTGTGACTTTGGAGACCAGGTCATCGAAAAGCCCTGCAGCTTCTGGGAAGGCAGGTGATGTTGGAAGCAGCACTACAGAGGGACAAGGCCTCTGCCAACAGCCCCGCGACGGGGCTGGGAAGAGGACCATGCAGGCCTGGCCAGACCTTCAGATGAGGGTAGCCAGCCCTCAACAGCCTGACTGCAATCTCACGAGGGGCCCAGAGCCCAACTCCCCCGTCACACTCAGAGCCGTGATTCTCAGAAAGTGTTTCATCTGTTTCAAACATGGACATTTACAAGATAAATTTCAAACCCAGACACACACACACAAAAGAAACTGTGTGAGATAGTAAATATTTGGTGCTTTTAGGCTACTGAATATTGGGGTGATTAGTTAGACAGCAGGAGACAACTATTTATAGAGAGTAAGACTTCAGCTGAAATGTTTTATTCTCTGCAGAGGTCTCGTTCATTTTCGGCAGGTTCTACTTCCTTCTCATTTCCAGGGTGTTTTGTTTTTATTTTATTTTTTTAATCCTCACCCAAGGATATGCTTAATTGACTTAACAGAGAGAGGGGAAGTAGGGAGAGAAAAAGACAGAAATATCAATGTGAGAAAAAAGCATCGATCGGCTCTCTCCTATAAGTGCTCTGACCAGGGATCAAACCAGCAACCTAGGTGTGTGCTCTGGCTGGGAACCCAACCCGCCTTCTGGTGTGCGGGACAATGCTCAAAGAACTGAGTCACCTGGCCAGGGCCAAGGTGTTTTCCTTAACCTCCCCTAAGAGCAGGAGGAAAAGTCCCAGACCCAGGGCAAAGGGGACAATTTCCTCCTCTGGATCAAGGCCAGGGCCCACAGACTCTTCCAGCAGTTTCTTCCCCATTTGTCACAAGACCTGACCTGTTCTTCTCTGTCTGTTGGGAGCCAAACTAACTGAGGTCAGCATTTCAACTTTCAGAGTGGGTGGCGGGGGCGGTCAGAAGTGACAGCAAAAGCAATCCAAGAAAGCAAAAGTGTTTACTTTCTGCCACATCTAGCCTTTTACCATCATTATAAACCAGAAACAGTGTGCCCTCCACCTGACCCCTCAGGTGGAGGTGTCAGTGATGGGGGCCACCAAGTTTGCCCATGGGCATGGCACGGTGAGCACAGGCCAGCAGCCCCAGCCTGGAACCAGAGCCTTACACCTGCACAGTGAAGAGGGGGCCCAAATTCTACCTTCCTCCTGTCTGAAGAGCCTGTCACTCACCACCCAGAGAGCACGTTACCACCCAGACACAGGACAGCCCCTTGGAGGGAGCAGCCTAGTATTTGAAAGCCACCAGGTATGAGAAAGAGCCAGGCCTTTCCAGGCACCACCCCAGCACCTCAACAACCGCCCCATGAGAAAGGCACTGTCCCCCTCGCTGTGGACAAGAACAAGGGCTCAGGGAGAAAAGTGGCCTGCCCAAGGTCACACCAGACGGGAAATGTAGACAACCGAAACTCCAACCCAGGCCTCCAGGCCAGGCTGCAAACCCAGGCCAGTTCCCTGACATGCACGCCTTGAGGCGAAGGGAGGTGGAAGGAGAGAGACAGTGTCCTTCCTGGGGGAGTTAAAAGTCACAGGATAAACTTAGAATGCTTTCCTGGGGCACTGTTTTTAGTTGAAAATTGTAGAGAAAAAGAAGGTTTTGAACTTTTTTATCTCAAATGATTTTTATCACATATATGTGCAAACAAAACTGACAGAATTTCACCTTTCCTGCTCAGCTAATCTTGAATTACCAATCACTACCAGAAACAAAACAAAACCAGTCACTTGAAATTGTCTGTAAAGAATGTGATGAAAAAGGAATGAACCACTACACAGAGGATAGTGCTGGTCAGAATTTCTAAACTCAGGGCTCAACTGCATGAGTTCTAACTGAGGCGAGAAAAACAGACGTGATGACAAAAAGAACGAATTCCCCATCCCCGCCCCCATCACAAGGAGGGGCTCCCGGAGCAGACTCGCTCAGCCAAGCTGCCACGGGGACCAACTGAAACACGCATCCGGTACCTACCCTGCAGGCCTGTGGGCAGCAGGCCCCAACCCTACCCTAGTCCGAGGGCGGGCAAAGGATGGCCCACAGGCCACACCACCTGTTTTGGAACGGCTCAGGAGGTGAGAACAGCTCTCACATTTTTTTTGTAATAATAACTTTATTGAGATGTAATTCATATCGGTTCACCACAAAATGTACCCCTTTAAAGTGTACATTCTGGTGTTTTTCAAATACTCAAGGGTCGTACAACGATTACCACAGTCTAATTGCAGAATATTCTGATCACTCCAAAAAGACGCCACACCTGTTGGCACTCATCCCCTTCCCTTCCAGCCTCTGGCCACCACGAATCTGCTTCCTGTCTCTCTGAGTTGTCTATTCTGGACATTTCACAGAAATGGGATCACACAACACGTGGCCTTCTGTGACAAGCTTCTTTTCATTTCTCTCGCTCTCACGCATATGCTGTGGCACTTTAGTTCTGTGTATATACCACATTTTTTCAATCTATTTGTCAGCGGATGGGCATTTTGGTGGTTTCGCTTTTTGATTACTGTGCGGCTAGTGACATACTAATGCTGCTGGCAACATTCATGCACAAGTTCCCATGTGAACATGTGTTTTCCATTCTCTTGGGCATACTTTTATTTAGGTGTGAAATTGCCGGGACAGGTAGTCCCTCCCCGTTTAACTTTTGGGGAATTGCCAGGCTCTTTTCAAAGGGGGCCACACTATTTTACAATCCCAGAGGCATGTTCTTACATTTTCAAAGGGTTAAAGAGAAATCAAAAGGAGACAAGTATTTCATGACATATGAAAATTATATGAATCAACATCTCTGTGTCTATAAATAGTTTCATTGGAACACAGCAGAGGTAGTTATGACAGAAACTATACAGCCCACAAAGCCTAAAATATTTACAGTACGGCTCTGCACAGGAGAAGTTTGCCGGCCTGGCCCCGCTCTGCTGCCTCCACCTCTCCGTGACTCTCACTAAATACAGTCTAGACTATAGATTTTTAATCAGATGGGATGAAATTTGCATTGACAAACACGATCACAAAAACCCTAATCTACTAATCTCTTTTCTTGGTCACAGAGTCACACAGAAACCTGCCAACCAGAGTCATTTCCCTCACCTGGCCCTGGAGAGGAAAGGCACAGACTGGTCAGGACAGCCCTGGCCCCACTGGACTGGAAGGGGCTTCAGCTCTGGGGAGGAGGGTGTTTCCACGTTTGCAGAAAAATGATGGGCAGGACGCTGAGGCTTCCAGGTACATGTGCCTCACTGCCCATTCACTGCACAGAGGTAGAAGTCTGAGCACAGTACAAAAGACTTACCTGCATCTGTCCTTTGGGCCATACAGGAATAGACAGAGGCCTGTAAATCACCCAAGGCCACGCCCACCTGTGTCCCCATTGGGATTTCAAACCACGCATGGGAAGTTCTGCCGGCCACACTGGCGGGCTCACCGACGTCAGGGAGCAGGTGGACAGGAAAGCCAGAGGCCCTCAGTCTGCAAACCAGAAGTGAACAGCATATTGACCCAGTGGTTGGTTTCCTGGTTTCTGCTGTTTCCAGGAAATGACAAAGGAAAGCGCTACAGGATACAGGTAGGGGAAGGGATGGTAGAAGCCAGAGTTTTCACAGAGGCCTCTCTGGCTTTCTTAAAACCAGGAGAAATAGGCTGGTATTTTTAAAAGAATGAACACTGGCTTTCAAAAGGTTCAGATTGGCCTTCAGGGGAAGAAGAAACCCATTTAAGCAGAGATGCACTGGCATCGGGCCCTGTGTCTGAGGGAACACAAAGACCCTGCAAAGGGAGTTTCAGTGCAAAGTCACGGTTGGTTAGCCCGGCCCACACCAAAGGCAAACCCATGAGTCACCTCCTGCATACAAATGCATTCATCACTCAGGGTTAGTGAATGTGGGGCTGTCAATTTTATAAATCATGCTGGAAAGTCCTTTACCTGCACTACCAGGTGCTTTTTGTTTATTACAGAGCTCAGAATTGGGGCCCTGAAGGAAGTGAACCTACAGGGCACTGGACTTCTGGACCTGAAAAGGCAAATGATTGTTTAAGCAGAACTTACAAGGCATCCTTCATACATACTACTTCCATTTCTTAAGCTTGTTTTAAAATATATTATAGAGTGAAAGTTGTTCTTTGAAAGTGACAAGGTGGGCTGGGCCACAGAGAACGGGGGAGCCCACCCCAGGTCTGGGTGGCTGTGGAGGAACAGGACAGCATGGTGTGGGAGGTGGTCCCCCTCCCCAAGGGCTTCACTTACTGCCTGTGCCCAGGGGACAGGAACAGGCTGGGGGCCCCTGGAACCTGATTCCTGGCCTCTTGGAATCCCCCCCTATTCCCGGGGGAAGCCCCACTGAAGCTCTCGCTCCAGAGATGCCTCCCTTCCACTGTGGCCACCTGCAAGGTTATACTCACATCTCCAAGTTCCAGCTTTGGCTCTGGGTGTTGAAATAGCCCCAGCTAGCAGCGTTCTGGTCAGACATCACAGGCTTTGGCAAGCCACACAGCATAGCGACCACATAGTCATGGATGGTGCCAGCTGCATCATAGGACTCCAGGAACCCTGGGCTGTTTTTCACACCAAAAACAATTCAGCGTGGTCTGACAGGGATTTAAAAGTATCTGCTGCACCTAGCTATGGCAGCGTGGATTAGGCATGGCATTGCTGGGTGGCAGCCAGGACCCCAAATGTGTGGGTCCCCCAGATGGACCTCCCGAGGTGTAGCCCTCCCAGCTGTTCCAAGCAAAGCTGCCTTTAGGGAAGGAGACTCAGAGGAGGACTCATCCTGCCTCAGAAAGCAGGACATTGGCTGTTCTCAGCAGCCCTGACCCCACCATGAACTTACCACATGACCCTTGGCAAGTCCCTTGTCACCTCTAGCCCCTTCTTTCCCCCTCTGGGTGAGACTAGGATAGCCAATAGAGAGCCCTCTGGGAAATGAAGCAGTTCCAGACCAAGTCCAGGTCTTGTGACCACACGCCACACAGGGTCACACTCACTGAGGGACAATGCAGCATACAGAGTGAAGCTGACAGGCTAGAGGCGCCACCCCCCTCATCCTTCTGGAAATACAGCCCCCAATCCAGAGAGCAGACGTAGGTACCTATTTTTCAAAAGCCAGAAGATGGTCGCACAGCCAAACCCCGTGGCCACACTGAGATGGGACTCTGGCTGGGGCAGAGAGGCCAGGAACCCACTGCTGCATCGGCCATCCTGCCAGGTGACCAGGTGGCTCACAGCTCTGGGCTTGAACACAGGGGCAATCCCTCCCTCTGTCCACTCACAGCCTGGAACAAAGGAGATTAACAAAATCAGAGAAAAGAGGGGCTGACCAGCAGCAGCCGGTCCTCGAGACTGCGCTGCTAGCGAGGTTCCAGCACAGACCTCGTCACCCATGAGGACGTTTCCCTCACACATGTGGGTTCTGCTTCCAGAGCACCCGGCTCCAGCGGCTGGCTCTGCCACCACCAGCTACAGGGCCCCGGGCAACTCACTCACTCCTGCATTTGTCCCACTTCTTCTACGTTTCTTTTTATTCATTTTTTAAAGTTGATATTATAACCCTGCTCAGGTAGGGAAAGAAGCATAGCATACTCTCAAGTCCCCTGGCCCTTGTCCTTCCGACCCCCACCAAAGTGACACCATCTAAACCTGCTTCTGGATGATTACGGATCTATTTTCTCTCTTCCTTTGGTCTCAGCGAAGTGACTTTTAGACATCAAACTTTACTAAAGTATCCGCCATCTTTACTTCATTTATTTCTTAAAACAATTTCTGGACTTTTTTTCTCTGCTTTTATTGAAATATTTCACCCCAAACTTTCCAGTGTAGGTCTTTCAGTGGCAAAGCATCTGCAGGCCTGTATCCTCAGAATGTTTTTCCATATCCTCACATCTGAATGACGGTTTGACCACTACAATATTCTAGGTTCTGAGTTCCTTTTATTCATTACTTAAAAGCACTATTTGTAGATATGTGGTAGGTTGATGCAAATTACTTGCTACTCTTCCCATTAAGAGGTAGAGTCTAACCTTCTCTCCTGCAATCTGAGCTGGCCCTCGTGGCTTGCTCCACCAACACATGTGAGGCAGGAGTGACAACCTAAGACCCCCAAGGCTGGGTATAAGAAGCCTGGCCGCTCCCACCAGAGCTTCTTGGGGTGGTCGCCCAGGGGAAGCCAGCTGCCTTGTAAGTCCCACTGCCCTGAGACCACCGTGCTGGAGAGACTGTGTAGAAGGCACATGCAAGCATCTGGCAAGCCAACCCCTGCCAAGCCCGGCCTTCTAGCCTTCCCCTCCTGGGCACCAGAACCACCCTGAACCCTCCAGGCCAGTCTGTCCACCGGAGCAACACTGTCAAGCAGCCTCCGTCAACTCCACATACAGTAGAAGATCAGTCCGCTGAGGCCCGCACAATACTTACAGGATATGATAAACTAGCTACTCTTTTAAATCACTGAGTTTGGAGGTCGTTCATTTTGCAGCAATAAATAGCAAAAAACACTATGCCGTTGCTTTTTTTACATAGAATGTTACTGTTGAAAAAAATTAATGTCAACCTGCTTCTAATTCTTTTCTATGGGACCTGATCTTTTACTCTTGGGAGCTTTGAAATCTTCTCTTTGCCTTTGAAATCCAAGTTCCCTACAGTAGATCTAGCTGGGGTTTTCTTCACTCTCCTCTCTGACATTTTATGGGCCCTTTCAGTCTGGGGCATTGCATCGTATTTTGTCAATTACAGGAAAATTTTCTTCACTCTTCAAATATACCCTCCTCTACCACTTTCAGTTTTCCCCTTCTGGGTTCCCTATCACTCAGAGCTAGTGCTCCTGAATCCTCAATGTCTCTCAGCTTTTCCTGTATATTTCCTACCCTTTGTTCTTTCTTCTTTCTGAGAGATTTCCTCAGTCTAACCCTTCATTTTCTATTTGAAGTTCAATCAATGCTGTTAATCCCATCTATTACATTCTCTATCTCAACTATTATATTTTTCACACCTAATATTTCTGCTTGGTTCTTTCTATGTTTTTTATTGTTTCCTTGCTAATATCCTCCTTTTAGTATTATGTCAACCTAACTTTAAATTCTTAATTCATTCTAAGAGTTCTGCTTCTCACACTTTTCTTGTGAAACAGTCTTGCCCTTCAAACGTCTCCTTGTCCTGGCCCAGGAGTTCATTTCGTCCTGGGAGTACTGGCTGCTTGGTCAGGTAGTGGAAATGGGCCAGACCTCAGTCCTGTGAGCCCCCAGGGGCTGGGGACGATGGACCCACAGCTAGTCACTCCCATGATGGAAAAATTCCTCCTCGGGTCAGGGCTTCCCCTTCGCCCTGCAGGAAGGAACAATGTTATGAGGATCCTTAGACTTGAGTCACTATCCCTGAAACTTAGGCAGGGATATCTGTTTTTCTCCAGTGCCCTGATTTCATTCCTGAAGATACCTGAGTTCTTGTGGGTGTGAGGACAGGGGCTACTGTCCCAAGGCCAGGGCAAGCCAGGGGAATCAGCAGCTCCCCTCCCAGTTTATCCTTCCACAGGCAGGGCCTCTTGCCCAAACCCAAACCACTGAGCTGCTTTTCTCTTACGGCTCCTCTGAAACCCGTCTTGGGGGCAACAGCCAGCAGCCAGGCTGGCTCAGCATTTTGGTGGCATCTGGAAGCCCAGAGGTACTTCTCACTCTGCTTCCTGGATTCCGGCAGTCTTCCCGCCTGTGCGTTGACTTCACTCTCTGGCTATCAGCAAAGGGAAGGGTTAGAGTTAGGGTTAGAGTTGTGTGCTGTGTGCACTGTGTGTGTAGGGTTGTATGTAAGCACATGGAACAGTACCTGACACACAGTAAGTACCCAATTTATATTAGTATGATGATTATGATGAAGACAAACTGTTACCTTCTAAACCCTAGCAGCCCTCGAGAAAGAGACTATACCCACTACGTATCTTTTGTTCCCTGTCCCACACCTCCATGCAATTTAATACAGCCGCTGCAGCGGAGTGGGAAAAGCACATTGACAGTCAACAAACGTTATCGGCAATCAAGAAAACTCCAGATCTAATGGGTGGAAAGGAGACTCTGGCTTCCACTTTGCCTTGCTGCCTTGAAGCAAAGCAGGGCAAAGCCCTACATAAAGGTGTTTCACAGCTGGGTCTGAGCTCAGACCCTCAATTTGGGAGCTAAGACCATTATATTTTCCTATCCACTTGCTCATCAAGAACCAAAGAAACAGATTTAATTGCCCCTCAGGCCACAAAATATCCATTCATTCACCTGTACATGTGTGACTAAATGCTTTATTTATTATCTAGTTTGTATTAGGCACTGGTTCTAGTCCCTGAGATTATAGCGGTAAACAAGGAAAAGTCACTGCCTTCACAAAGCTTATATGCTAGCGATGTAGAACATAAGCAAGCAGATGCATGTCACCAGGTACTTTTGGTATGAAGAAATATACAACAGGGTAAGGGGAGAGTGATGAAGGAAGTCCCCTCTGAGGTGACATGGGAGGAGGGGCCTGCAAGGAGTAAGGGAGTGAGCCATAACAAAATCAGGGGACCTGTGTTGCAGATAGACAAGAGACCAGGCCAAGGCTCTGAGGGATCTCACCAGTCTCCGTTGGTACCCCTGGCCAACACCCAGAAGACCAGCGAGGCAGGTTAAAGACGCACAGGAAGTTTCTCCTGGGGGGAGAGGATGTTTGCTCCTCATAGTAGCCTCACAACTCCATTTCCTCCTAAACCTGGTTCTTATCCCAGTGCATCTCCTCGGCTTTTCTTCAACCTCTTTATCTGTCTACAATATTCTTTTGATCTTTTTTATTTTTAGACTGTCTTTTTAGTTTCTTTGTATTACAAAACAGACATGGAGTTCTTACCATGTACCTGGTATTATTCAAAGCACTTTAAAAGTATTAACTTTTTTTAATCCTTACCCAAGGACGTGTTCATTGATCTTAGAAAGGAAGGGAGGGAGGGAGAGAAACACCAATCAGCTGCCTCCCACATGCGCCCCAACAGGGGATCGAACCTGCAAACTTTTGGTTTACAAGAGGATGCTCCAACCAACTGAGCCATCCAGCTGGGGCAAAATATTAATTTATTTAATCTACATAACAGCCTTATAACATAGATGTGATAATAATTCCCATTTTATACATAAGAAAAATGAAGAACAGAGAAGTTAACTTTTTTTTTGCCAATGGTCAGTCACCTGAGTGGTAGAACCAGGATTTGATGCAAGTAGCCTGTTTCAGAATCTGGCCTCACAGACACTTTTTCCTAACGCATTCTTATTTTAAAATGGTCAAAAACTACAGATAAAGCAAAAGGCCGGCTCGACAATTTTCCACCAGAGTCTCAGCTCCCTTTCTGTAGCTATCAGCACTTGCTGGGTCGCTGTCCAAAGTGCTTACACTCATACGCATTTTGTTTGGTTGGGTTTTCTTTTACTTTGTTTTGTCTATTAAAAAAATAGTAGTATACTGTATTTACATTTCCAGGAGTTGTTTTTATCATCCAACAAGGTGTTCCAGAGTTCTTCTCATGATGGTGTACATGAAAGTACCTTATTCTTTTTAAACTACTCTGGGTCATTCTATAGCCCGGGCATACGAACAGTCATTCAGCCATTCCCCTGGGATCCAGTGTTGCCGTTTTCACGGCTATGAACAGGGTGCAGCGAGCAACCGTGATCATGCCTCCTTATGCACATACGCGTCACGGTACTTTTCCTGGTCAGACTCCTAGTAGTAGTGCTGTTGAGTCACAGCAGCTACCTTATGTTTTTCCTTTTAGTAGAAGCTTTCTTCTTTTTAATAGGCCCTGCCACACTGCCCTCCAAATTGGCTCTGCTGATTGACACTCCCAGCAGCGGTATTTAAAAGAACCAATTTTCCACCCGTTTGCCAACTCCTGACATTATAAACTTTAATTTCTTATAATCCAGTGAGTAGAAAAAGATTTCTCATTGTTTTCAGCTGAGCTTCCCTAATTACTAATGACACTGAGCACCTTTTCATATGCTTAGTAGCCATTTGTATTTCATTTTCTAGGAACTGCCTTCCTTTACCTTTGCCCATTTTCCACAGGGCCATCTGTGCCTTCTTCGTTATTGTTTCTTTATCTTCATCCATATTCACTTTGTCTATATAAACTAGCAAATCTTTCCTCCCAGTCTGCCGCTTGCCTTTTAGTTTGGTTTTATGATCCCCGCTTCTGTCCTGCCATTACTGAGGCTGAAAATGGAGTCTTGAAACAGGCGTAACCACAGGCCTCTCAGAAGACACTAAGTCATTCCCTTGCCCTCCTCCAGCTGCCTCACCTGTGCCCTGTTGGAAGCACTTAGCTCTCCGCTCCGGTTACTGGTCCCCATCTATGCTGACTGCCTTGAGTGTGCCCTGAAAGGTGAGGGCTTCATCCATTCCTTTCATGTCTCCCGTGGGGCCCCGCACAGAGCTTTATATATCATAGGTACTAACCCCCGAACTGAATTATGTCCACCATTAAAAGTGGAACGACCTGATCCCAAATTGATTTCACTTAACTCTGCTAAGCAGGGATCATCATCGTCAAACAGTGGCTTTTCTCCTTCCCAGAAACAGAAAACAAGACAAAAAGGCACGCGGGCCGGCTCGATGAAATATTAAGCAGCATGTGGTTGCTGCAAAGTCCAGGAGATCGGCAGAAAGGAAGGCGTGCGACCAGACCGCAATCGTTAGATCTCTGTTGTTCTCTTTGGGAAGGGTTTTAGTATTAAAAGGACATTTATTCTCGTTAATGCAAAATTAAGGAGTTTAAAAAGCTTTTACAACCTAGACTCCCTATGAGAGGTCAGCTCTAACACCCTAATCGGCCTCTGCTCCTGATACGGATGGGAGCCAAGCAGCTCCTGCGGCCTCAGCTGGCCTGATGACAGGCAGACGAGTGGGAGGGAAGGAAGGAGGGCGCCTGCACTGGCTCCTCCAGGTGGCCGGCCCGTCCTGGGGACTGATCAAAGGTCGCGGCAGGAGACACCAGTCACGCTGCTGCTGAGGAAGTCACCACTCACTTGGCCCAGGGGAATCGGAATCGCTGACCTTCCTCCAGGCAGGAAGAGGTAAATCCAACATTCAGATCCCCTTAACTTCAGCCCCCCAAAATAGCCAGCCATCCTCTACTTAAAACACCTGTAGTAAAATGTTGGTATTTTTGAAGGTGGGTGATGGGTGTGTGTCAGTTCAGAATACTACTCTCCCTACTTTTACATCAATATAGAATTTTTTATAATTAAAAAAATTATTTTCACCCTGGCCAGCATGGTTCAGTTTGTTGGAGCATCATCCTGTAAACCGAAAGATTGTGGGTTCAGTCCCCAGCCAAGGCATGTGCGAAAGGCAACCAATCAATGTTTCTCTCTCACATCAATGTTTATCTTTCCTCCTCCCTTCCCCTCTCTCTAAATCAATGAGTATGTCCTTGAATGAGGATAAATACGTATTTTTTAAAATCTTTGATGCTTGCTGTATCAGGGATGCACAACTTTCCACGGGAGTCTAAGCCTTGTCTGGACATGCTGTTGGAGAGTTCCTCCCTTCCTTAAGCTATTGTGCCCCCCCGTAGCTCCAGTCCTCCCAGAGGCCTTTAAAGACTCAGCGTCTGTACTCAGTTCTACCTCGGTTCAAAAGCTGGAGCTGCCACTTGCTACCATACGACCCCATGCATATTACTCTAGTCTTTCCGAATCTAAACTTTTCATCTGCACAATGGGGGCAGTAAGGTACCCTACATCATAGGGTGTTGGGGAAGTTTCGATGAGATCATGCAGGTAATATCTTCTGCTTAGCACCTTGCGTGTAAATTGCTCATTAATATTTTATCGGCTTAATTCTCCTCCTGGAGGCCAAACAGAACAGGTCACCCACCTCTGCACTAGGGCAGACCTCCTGATACAAGATGACCAACCAAATGCTTAGCTAGCAACTGAGCCCATAAAGAAGACAGACCCTCGAACTTAACAATCACAAATATCTGCAACTATGTTAAGCAACAAAACTACATGCAAATTCAGATGGGCTGGCTTCCTCTGTGTCTCAGCATCTCCACAGTCACACTACCTCTCGGCTGCCAGCAGTGATGGTCTGAGACACTGACACCCAGAGGAAGAGCTATGGAAAATCCACTCCATGGAATCCTACAAAGGACCGGGGAACTCACTCTTCTCCCTCTTCCACCCCTGGTGAATGTGCTGATGGTGCGTGAATGGACAGCTCATTAACACATGTGGATAAGACAGGACACGCACAAAACTCGAGGCAGCATGCACCCCTGCACCCCGGCTGCAGGATGACCAGGCCCTTCAGAGAGCCCTCGGCGGCACTCTTCTCGTTCCACCAAGACTGTTAACAGCATGTGCTCATCCCCGGAGCCCCGCATACCTTGGCCTGTCTTCCAAAACATGACTCCATGCATCTGTCCTGACACTCCAATGCCACAGACTTTCCGGAGCTGCTGCCGGGGAAGAGCAGCAAGGCACTCATTTAGGGCTTGGATGATTCTACTCACATCCTGCTCCCGAGCCTGGAAACAGAACAGGACACATACGGCAACCTCCAGGGTTTTCCGGGTGGCTGCCCAGCCAGTTCCACTGGGGTCACATGCTGACTGGCCTCAGGGAATATATGTGAGACTGAGGGCTCCCCGGACCAGGACTGTGGTGGGCAAGGCTCTACTCCCTGCCTTCACAGAGGCGGCACCGCTGCAGATTAGGTTTGGCAAATGGCCCAGGCCCTGCCCTCTACTGCGGTGTGAGCTGAGGAGAGCATTGCCCCTGCCCCACAAGAAGTTACGGTCTAGCAGGAAGGACAGGAAAAGACAAGTCAGGAGAAATAAGGCAAGGGCCTTCCACAAGACACAGAGAGTGTTCGGGCAGAAGGACAAAACACAGCAGAGAGGAACCTTTCCTGAGTGCCCTGGGGTCCAGGCCCTGGACTCAGAAACAAAAACCCACCTAAGGAAGGCAGGCACAGAGGAAGGCCAGAAACGCCTGGGTACAGAGCCAGGGGATGCAAGGGCAGAGGCTGGGGCCCAATCGGTGGGCCTCAAGCCCAGGGTAAGGGGCTCTTCCTAAAGGTAATGGGGAGCCCCTAAGGGCTTTCTGAATGGGAGAGTATCATCACCACAGCTGTGTTTTCAGATTACTCGGGCAATGGTAGACACTATGCAGAGGAAGTCTGATAGTATAAAGAGATTTTGGTGGGGTGGAAAAAATTCAGGTAAGTAAGGACCATCTTTTCCTAATTTGCCTATTCTGCAGACTTGCTATCTCCTTGAAGACTTCTGTAAACAGGATAACCTTGAGAGACAAAGTCATGAGAAATAAGTGGAATGTAATCAAACAGCATATTAATAAGTCCAATGGTCCTAAGAAACAAGAATATGAAAAGAACGCAGAATTTGGAAACGTTCAAAGGTCTTTGAAGTCAGATCTCAGAGCTAAAGAAATGCTATACCCAATCAAGCAGTATATCCAAACAAGTGGGAGGTACAGACTAACTTCCAAAGTAGGCAACAATGTGACTCGACCATAAGAAATGTGGGTTCCCTGACCACCTCTTCTTTACATGATGAAGCCCCTCTTAGGGACTAGAAACACATAAAACTCTAGGATCTGATCCCATCCCAGTAGATGCCCTGATCAGTAAAGTCTCAATAGGCTAAGGAAGCTACCACAAAATATGCACTTGGGAAAGCAACCCAAGGATCATCATTATTTTCTTGGTAATAAGTAAATTTCAAAGTGCTTAATCTACTTATATGATTAATACAGGGTGTGGGCAAAAGTAGGTTTACAGTTGCGTATGAAAGTTTATTCTTATATTGTTTATAAGACTATAAAAATTTAAAAATCATAAAAAATGCAAATCATAAGACTATAAAAATTTAAAATCATACTTATATGATTAATACAGGAGTGGGCAAAAGTAGGTTTTTGGTTCATATAAAAATAACACAATAGCCCTGGCTGGTGTAGCTCAGTGGATTGAGCGTGGGCCTGTCAACCAGACAATCGAGGTTCAATTCCCAGTCAGGGCACATGCCTGGGTTGCAGGCCAGTTCCCAGCAGGGGACACACGAGAGGCAACCATACATTGATATTTCTCTCCCTCTCTCCTTCCCTTTCCCTCTAAAGATAGATAAATAAAATATTTTTTAAAAAAACACAATAGTTAATAAGTAATATATTATTACTTATATTATTGAACCAAAAACCTACCTAATAAGTAATATATTATTACTCATTAACTATTGTGTTATTTTTATATGAACCAAAAACCTACTTTTGCCCACCCCTGTATTTGTGCTTAAAAAATCTTTGATTATTTGGTATTTTAAGTAAATGTATATGTTCAAGAGAATTTGGCATAGATCACCTTTGTAACTCCAATTTAAAATGTGAAATTGAGCCTGGCCAGGTTGGGCATCATCCTACAAAGTGGAAGGTCACCAGTTGGCTTCCCAGTCGGGCACATGCTTGGGTGGTGGTTTCAGTCACTGGTCAGGGCGTATGCAAGAGGCAGGTGATTGATGTCTCTTTCTCACATCGATGTTTCTCTCCCTCTTTTTCCCTCCCTTCCCCTCTCTTTAAAAATAAACAAAATAAAATCTTTTTTAAAAATGTGAAATTAAAGTTAAAAAGATAAAAATAAAATGTGAAACTGAGTGACCTAGATTTGTGATTATAAATTCAAATCTCACTATATTTATAAAAGGATTTAAAACATATAAAAGCACTTAAGGTTTGTATAAGTATATATTTAATTTATTAGATTTATAAAAATTATTTAAGTATTCTGAAAAGATTTAGGTCAGACAACTGCAGCGCCTAGGAAAGAAAATGTGTAACTGCAGTCTAAAACATCCAAGGTATTTCATTACCAAAATGGGATTATTATTCAAAAGCCTTCAAAAATGGTGGTTAAATATTAGAGTTAGAAGGGAATAAGCTTTATAAGATAAGTTTAAAGGCTTAAGTAAGAAGTAGGGCTCTGAATTTAATAAATGGAATACTTACTTTGATGTCAACCAAAGTAAAATGTTTCTGCCACATAAAAATTTCAAGGTACAAAATAAATTTATGTTTAATACCTAGAAGAACACATGGAAAATTCAGAAGAGAATGCAGCTCAGCTCTTAATAAATTTATGGTCTGTTCCTTGGGGAACTGAGAAAGCTTATGGTCCTGGAAAAGCATCTGAAGACACAGCCCTCAGGCCCCTCACTTCCCTGCATGGGGCAGTGCAGCCCTCACCTCCTCGGAACAAGCCCCTCACTTGCCCCCTGTCAGCCTCCTGGCCTTGGTCAGAGGCAATTCTTGGCTCCTAATAAGCATGAACAGAGGAGCAGAAGGAAGGGGAAGAACAGGGAAGGAGATGGGGAGAGAGCGTAAAGCACTTTCCTGAGGAGGCAAGCCCAGATCCTAACAAGATTCTTCATATCCGGGGAGTCGACAACAGAACCGACTTGGCAGTGAGAGACAAGGAGGAGGTACATGGTTGTGCATGCTCCTGTAAGAGGAAAGACGACAGTGGGGGAAGGGAGGATGCAAGAAGGTCATTCAGACCCACACTGTCCAGCACAGCAGTCATCAGCCACATGTGGCTAACCTGAATTGCAATGTGCTGGCAGTGTGAAATCCAGACCAGATTTCAGATTTAGTATGAGGTGGGAAAGAATGCACAATGTCATTAATTATTATATGTTGGAATGATACTACGTTGGGAACACTGGGTTAAATAAAATATGCAATTAGAATTCATTTCAGGCGTGCGGGACGTATAAGATGGTACAGAGGAGGATAAATGATGATGGAAGGCAACTTGCCCTGGGGTGGTGAGCACACAACACAACATACAGATGACAGATTACAGAACTGTACACCTGAAACCTATATATATAATTTTAGTAACCACTGTCACCCCAATAAAATCAATAAATTCGTTTCATTTGCTATTTTTTACTTTTTTTAAAATATGACTATAGAAATTGAAAATTACAGGTGTGGCTCAGATATCTGTTGGACAGTGCTGGCTTAAAGAGTTCGCACAACACAATCAGATAGTGCATCCACCCAGGACAGAGGCGCTACTGTGTAAAATGGGCCAGGGCGGTGCAGGCTGTGTGCGTGGGGATAGCGATGGAAGAAAAGAGGCCAGATGGCAGTGAAGACAAGGAGACAGGCAGTGTTCAGCAGGGAGTTCAAGTTTTAGTGCTGTGATGGGGGACAGGCAGTGGGTGCACCCACGCTCTAACAGGAAAGGCACTGCCCCCATTCCTTGGTTCAGATTATCAACTGGTCTGCATCAAGATCAAACCCTTGCACTTCAGATTTGAAAAAAGAACTTAGAAAGTCAGTCAACCCTCCTCCTTCATGCTTTTTATAGATGAGGAAACTGAGGCGGAAAGGAAAAATTAGTAACTCAGAAAGGGTCACAGAGCTTCCCTCTAAAACCCTAGTTGCAAATACCTAAAAGCCTGACTTTCCACACGGTTGCCAAGCTTGACCACGGCGTGCACAATACTTCTAAAGGCTGAGAGGTATGGTCATGAGGAAAGAACAGAGCCATCAGCTATTTCTATAGATCAGTGGTTCTCACCCCAGTGCTTTCTGTCTCCTAGGAACATGTGGCAATATGAAAATGTTTGGGGTGTCAAAACTTGGGGAAGAAGATTCTACTAGCGTGCGGTGGGTTAGAGGCCTGAGATGCTGCTAAACATTTTACAGGGCACAGGACAGCTCCCCACCACAAAGAAACACCCAACTCAAAACAATCGACAGTGCCAAGGTTGAGAAATCCTGCTGTAGATGAAATTCTATGACTGCTCTTTGTCCCACAGCAGCACACACATGTGGGGCTTGAAGGGGGGCTGTTACTGGCTTCCCCTAGTCCCCTCAGTAGGTGTGGCACAGAGCTTGTAAGCAGAGAAGAGCCTGCTGGCCGCTGGGGGAAGCAGGGAATGCAGTGTTCAAGGAGTAGCCTCACGTAAACCCCCTCCCTGCAGTCCTGGCTCTGGTGCTCACTCCCAGAGTTGGAGCCGACTTCACCTCCACCTCGCAGTTCACAAAGTGAAATCTTCATTCTACAATGCCCTGATGCCCCAACCCAACTAATTTTGAAAGCCTCTCTGAAAATGCAAAGTGTTCCTGAATTCTTAATCTTCTGAAATGCCTCAGAGCAAGACGGACTCTGAACCCTAAATAACTGAGCCCAGATATGTGGCAAGAGCTTGGGAAAAACAAAGCTCTCGGGAGTGGAGTGTGGCTCAGAAAATGGAGGTCTGTGGCTAGAAGGGGCCACAGAGGCCACCTATTTCAACTCGGAGAAGAACAAGCTGAGATCCAGAGAGGAGGTTACTCAAAGTTCCTTGATATTAAGTTCTACTGTCAATTAACTAAACATAGAGCTACTTTTTTCAGGGAACTAATGGGATTCAGCTCTGAGGATTGACATCCTTTCTGAAGCCACACCTGACATCAAAATCCATTGTGGTAAAACTCTCCATTTCTATCTTGCCGCTTTCACAAGACACTAAACCACCACAGTGTATAACTATCAATCCGATCTTCTTCTAATGACATGTCTCTCAATGTCTATCTTCTGTCTGTCTTTCCTCCGAGGCCTTTCCCTCCGTCCTTCTGTTTTTCCTCCAAAATGCCTCAGTCTCTGGAGACTTGGGGAGGGGGCCGACTTTTGTTGACCAAGTGTTGGAGTTCCTCAGTCCACATTCTGCTCCTGTTATGCCAGATTCAGCAGCCGATTTCCAGGGGGAAACCCAAACTCTGCCCTGAACTGGAGGACGCAGGCAGGTGTGAGGAGAATTACACAAGGAGAGGACTTCCCCGCAGGTCAGGATACAGAAAATGGAGAGCAAAGAGCAAGGGGATGGGAACCATAAGCAAGGGCCCTCGAGGAGGCCAGAGAGTGGGGAGACCTGTGCCAACAGGCAGGAAAGCTCCTGGGACCAGCTCTTGGGACCTGCCGGCTGGAACAGTCAGGGAGACCTTTGTGAGGAAGAGGGGTGTCGGGGTGGCCTCCTGAGAGAAGAAGAGGGTCGTCAGGAGGCTACTGGAGGCGGCGCGGCGCCAGGGCACTGCCTCACCTGCGACCCGGCCGCCGCGCTCTGGGCCGCCGCCTCCGCCCGCGCGGCCCGGACACTGCTGGCCAGTATCACGAACCCTGACGGGTCGTCGGGAGCGGCCTCCAGTACCGCCGCCTTCACAGACGTGGTGCCCAGGTCGATGCCAAGAGTGACTGACGGTGCAGCCATGGCCGTGGGGACCAGCTTCGGTCTCGTCTGCTGCGGTGGGGGGCCCCAACCGCACACTTCACCCGCGATCGAGGTACAGAGGCGGAGCCTCTCTTGCCAAGCCCGCTGCTACACCGAAAAACGGAGGCTGCTCGTCTTCCAATTGGTCGAGGAAAGGCGGGGCCCCACGCACCCTCGCGATGGGCCCGGCTATAGGCGGAGAAGCAACGGAAGGCGGGACCTAGAGGGCACCACCCCATGGAGCTGGAGTGCAGGGACAGTGACAGCAGGTTCTTCACCAGGATAGGCTCTCACAAGTAGTGCAGGCTTGCTGACAGGCCCTTGGGATGCGTCCCTACGGCGTGAGCCTACTGCCTCCCACCGAGCTGCCATCCTCGCCCAGGTGCCTGTGCCCCTCCGCTCCGCTCCAACCCCACCCAGTTGTCCAGCTAAGATTCGTTAAAACTACAGTTCCCGGAGTGCATCGCGTGGCTATATATACTCTGTAAATCAGGTGACTCAGCTCACGTGACTTCAGGCCCAAGCTCACACAAAGTCCAGCGGGCGGGAGAAACGGGTATATCTCCTACGTCCTGTGTGGTCGGCCAGTGGAGCCTCAGAGGATCTCAGGTGAGAACCCCGTGCGGACCCCGCAGCCTCCCACCCATTTCCCAGGTTGACTCTATGAAGCCCAGAGACTGGTGCAACAAGCTGGTTGGGCAGCCTGCCTCAAATCCAAGCACCCTCAGCCGCGCCAGGGTTCCATCCCCTGCCACTAGCCCCGGCCGTGCGACATCGGACAGTCCTCAGGTTCGAGGGGACGGGTGGTGGTGAGCGGAGGTCGGGTTCACCGGGTTGCTGAGATGGTGTGGGTGACTACCCCAGAGCATGTCCGAGCCCCTTCCCCTCCTGCTCGGGTGCCGCCTGAATCTGAGTTGCGGAGTTTGCAGATTGTCTCGGTGGTGGGAGACTGGGGGGACCATTCCGAATCTTTTCTTGGCGTGCTGAGCTCTGAACTGGGCTCCGGAAAAGTGGGCAGGAGGAGACCCTACCTAGCCCTCCGGGGCTTTCAGGCTGAAAAAAAGGAAGGACAGCTGCGCGTTTTCAACCGTGTTAAGGAAAATAACAACCCTTAAGCTCTTATCCCAAGATAGAGAGTAAAATTAATTTCCTTAAGGTTTATAGATTCACACAGTCAAATATCAGACCACGGTTTTAATAACTTTGGGGGGTGGGGAAGAGACCTCAGCCAATAAAACTGCATTCTTTCTGTTAGGTAGCTTGCAAGAAGCAGTTGAGAGAAGAATTCAGTATTTGCCCACTTCCTCAGAGTGAGACTTTACACAACCCACTTAGTTTTTCTGAGCCCATTTCCCCACATATCAAAGAACGATTAAGTCCTCCCTGGAGTCCTGTTCTTCAGGCTGCCGATATAGAGCCCATGAGGTCACAGGTATGAAGTGGAAGTCATTTATGAACTTTTCATGCCAGGGTTCCAGGGGTTATAATGTCCACTTGTTGCTGAGCTGATCCTACTTTAACCTGAACTTCTCTTGCTATTTGTTTTTCTCCCTAGCTCTTTGAAATCGAGGAACATGATAAGGAGTTGGATGATTATTTTTGTACTTTCCCCCCTGAAGCTAATAGAGAAGTGTGGTAAGTTTAGAAATAGGTCATCAGCTTTGTAAAGAGGGAAATAGTGGTATAGAGTGAGTAGCCCGACCTTTTTCTGGCCAAGGATTTAGGACTGTCCAGAGTGCATGTACCTGCCTGGCCCTTGCTCATGCAGCCACTGGGTGTGGAGCAGACCCAGGTCTGGGGTCCAGGAGTTTTACAGGGAGCCAGATGATTCCATAAATAATTGGTCTTCTGCCCCATGTCTCTATAACCTTGTCTGTGTCACCAAAATCATACTGTGGAGCTCCAACAATCTGCGATAATGTCCATAAAGAACAGCTTGTGTTCCTGCCCCGTGGACCCCACAGAGGGAGTACTGGGTTCTGGGAGATGCTGCAGAAGCAGGTGACGTAGCCACCTTGTTGCACCTGGTTCTGCCAGGCCACTGACACCTAACGAGTCTTCCCAGCATCCCCCTGTAAGATGAGAAAACCTTTCCCTTAAGGAGGGACCAAAGAACAGGGCTAGAGGCCTCACAGAACACTAGCTGGTTGTCAGAAATAAAAAAAAAACAGCAGGGTTTGTACATCCTTGTAGAGCAGAGTTTTTAGAGGCCTGTGGCATTCTATTAATTCTCCCACTGCCCAAAATGTTGCTGAAATTCCTTCCATAAGGAGAATTTGTGTTGAGCACTTCTAGGACCCCAGGCCATTGTCAAAAACCAGATCTTAAAAAACCCTGACTAAAGATTTCAAATTAATCTTGTGCAAATGATACAAATCCGACGGAAGCTTCCCAAAATCCAGGCACAGTGGCTGCACCATTACAATTATCTGGCCTTTTACGTGTCCGTGAACACAAGCAACTGACCAGTGCTTCCAGGCTCATTAAAAAATCAATCATGTCACTATACAGTCACACCTCGCAGATAAGCAGTTTCCAGGAAAGGAAAGGTCAAACTAGAAAGCCTGGTGTTTCCTGGTACAGATGCCAGAGCCCCACTTCAGACCTGCTGGGTCATATTCTCTGGGACTAGGGCCCCAGTATGCATATGTACGTATGCATTGGCAGGCTTTAAATAAAGCTCCATTGGACCTGGTTGGTGTAACTCAATGGATTGAGCATGGGCCTGCAAACTAAAGGGTCACCAGTTCTATTCCCATTCAGGGCACATGCCTGGGTTATAGGCCAGGTCCACAGTACAGGGCTCTCAAGAGGCAACCACACATTAATGTTTCTGTCTGTCTTTCTCCCTCCCTTCCACTTTCTCTAAAACTACATAAATAAGACATTTTTAAAGCCCCATTAATAATACTAACACATTGCTCTAGAGGAGAAAAGCAAATCCACCTCAAATATACGGAGAGGATAGAAGTCTTCCCCAACGTCACAGAGCTAGAAAGTGACAAAGGGTCCCTACTATGCAGGGTCCTTGCTATCACTTTGCCTCCTGTCTTGAATGTCATTATAATGAACAGTGGAAACCACCGTGCAATCAAGTTAACTGGAATTGGCTTTCTGACCTCATTCTGCCAGGCCTGCTGTCCCTGCTTTGGGAAATGATCATCGGGGGCCTTAAGTGAGATGACTGGCCTGCAGAGTCTTTTGTGTGTGACTTATTTGGGCAGAACCTTGAGAGGCACTGCAATTTAGTGGCAAATACCTGGGGTATAGACCAGACAGGCCCAGGTTTGAATCCTGCCACCACCATTTCTGAGCTGTGCGGGCAAGACGCTTTCCCTCTTCTGATCCTCAATTTCTTATATCTGAAGTGGCCACCTCTCCCCGTTGATATAATACAAGATTGGGAGTTAACAGAGCGGCAGAGGGGCTGGCGTGGGGTCAGGAGCACCATAGGAAGTGCCAATAAGCATTAGTTCCAAAAAAAAAAGAAAAGTAAAACAGACTCATTAGAGGAAACTTGGCCTGGTCTCATTAGGACTCATTTGGTAATTCCAGTGTTGTGTCCAGAGACTCCTGCCTCAACTTAAAAATGTGCTTTCCCAGAGTACAATGCCAGCTCGCCAACTGCCTCCCATCTTGAGTTTACAAACTGCCCATGCCTTGTTTCCATGATGTTAAGAATAGTGAACAGCAATTATTGCGCACTTTGGCCCCGTGGAAAGTCACAAACATCACCACTTTATCTTCAGGGTGCCCTGTGTACTGTTCTGCCCATTTTAAAGGCGAGGAAACAGGCTCAGAGAGGTTAAGAACCTTGCCCATAGTCACACAGCTAGAAGTGACAGGGCCAGGATGGATCTGCTTGACCTCAGAGCCAAGTCTCAGTTGCTGAGCTCTGCTGTCGTCAGTGGCAGTAAGAAGGAAGGGAACATTCCTCGGACCAATTTTTTTGCAAGTTCACAGCCTCCTCTTTTACAATGTAAAGGCAGTAGAAGAGCAAAGGCCGTGGGGCTCTCCCACTACTCACCCTGACCACACTCCCAGTGGAGCCCTGGGGGCCCAGAGATGTTGGCAGCTGCCTGGTATCACTTTCAGCAACTCCGTCCTCTGTCTTGTCACAATATTGCTTATCTGGTATCCTCAGCTCCAGGAAGAAAGTAACAGCAGGGGCCTACCCCAGCTGTGCAAGCCCACAACAAAGACGCAGGTTGTTATGAGAGTAGAGTGTGCAAAAGAAGAGGCAGAGTTGTTAAAGCTGCCTCCAAGCCCTGAGGTTACATGTAAGGGAAGAACCATTCTTCTCTGCTCTGAACAGCTTGGCCTCTGCAAGGGTCAGCAAGGGGGCACGCCACCCAGGAACCCTGGTGGAGTCAGCTTGGAGACTTGCAGGCAGGGGACAGAGTCTGCGTCTGCATTCACGCATGCACAGTTAGCAAGGAGAAAGTGGCTCAGGTGGGTCTCAAAGGTCCCAGGTAGCAGAGCCATGCCCAGGAGTTCAAGTTCCAGACTGGGCCTTTCCCTTGGAGGAAGCAGAGTCACCGTCCCTCGGTGTCTGGTCAGAGGAAGAGAAACTGCCAGGGAGGAGTGTGGAGAGGGAGGATCAGCCTGGGGAGAACTTCTAAGTGCCCTTCTAACTTGAGACCTCAAATTTGTTCACCTTCTGCCTTTCATGGGTCTGGGGAGAGAGAGCCCTGGGCCCTGCTTGCAGCTGCTAACCCAGCAAGGACCATCTTCATCAAGATGGGCCTCTTCCTATTCCCATCTAGACTCATAATCACACATTATGTTGTGCATAATCCTGAAGGCCTTGAGGTAAGGGAGGTAAGGTGGACAGGTGCCAAGCATACCTGGGAGCAGGGGTGGGATCAGGGGTGTGGGCTGCCCCTAAGAATGCAGGAAGAGGTCAGAGAGAGGCTGACTCACTCATGTTCTGTGGCCAAGTTGCTCTAGGGCATTTGGCCTCCCAAACCTGCTTTTTCCCTTACCCCGGAGGCCTATTCGTTTACCTTCTCTGAGTTAATGCCAAGAAGAGGTACCTGAGAGTGAAACGGTGTGTCTTGTTCATCAGTCTTCCCCCGGTCCCCAGCAGAGGCAGCCTCAGGAAGAGGGTCAGTGAATGAGGGGCTCAGGTTCATACGGGAGCCCTAAAGGGTTTCTTCAGAAACCGGTTAGCTGGGCCCTATGGGTCTGAGTACAGGAAGGGCTGGACCAGTTCTGCAGGGCCACTGAAGCCCCACAAAGACAAGAGACGCCGAGTGATCACTCGAAGACGAGTGATCTGAAGAGGTGACTCAAGTCCAATTTTCTAAACCCAGAGCATGGTTTAGATTCCTTCGTGACAGTTTTTGGGCTCCGTGACTCTAACACTCTGGATTACTCAGCCGCATAGCCTCAGAGCCTGTCGGGTTGGGGAGGAGGAAGCTACAGCGCCTCCTGCTCAGGCCTGTGTCTCCCTCAGTCTCTGGTGGCAGGAGATGGAAGAGCTTAAGGAGAACTTCAGGTACCAGTCCCGTCACTTAGCCTCTCGGAACCTCCCTGCCTTCACCTAGAAGATAGGGCTTATCATGAGTCAGTTCGGGAGTTCGGGTGTCAGGGGCCCTTATCCCAGTCTCTCCTTTTGGGTGTAAGTTCTCTGACCTAATGACTAATGCCATCGATTTGGGTCCTTCCAGAGTCGGCAGTCAACCTTGCCGTACCTCCCACTGTGAAGCTGGAAAATGGGACCTCAGCCAATGTCAGCATCACCCTTCAGTAAGTCCCCAGGCCCAGTGCTGTCCTCAGCCCAGCTCGCCGACCCCACAGCTAGCTCAGTTTGTTCATGTTTCAAGTGTTACGTTCTTGCCTCTTCACTTTATGAGAAGCCAGAGAAAGAGAAGTGCTCGCCCTGGGCTTCAGACCAAGGTCCCAAAGTCTCTCTTTCCCCATCTGCTGAATCCCTGTTTCCCATGGAAGAAGCCTTTTCCCCAGCTGAGAAGAGTCCTTGAGTGACCAGTAGGTGATGCCAGGCTTCAAAGTGGTCCTTTCCAAGGCTCTAAATATTTGAAGAGGGCCCTGAAGGTGAGGAGGTAAGAAGCCGAGTGCTTCTTAGGTCACTTCCAAAAGCGGGAATGATTCCATCTGGTGGATCCCACTTGTGCAACTCTCGTGCTTCTCCTCGTCTGAGAGTCTGTCTGGCGACCTCCGCTGGTTCAGGCATGAGGGTGCTGACCAAGTCCAGCTGCGCCAGAGAGCCTCCCTCCCCTCCTGTGTCCTCCCCTGCTTTGCCCCGCCTTTGCCTCCCAGTCACAGGGATTCCTGACATTGAAGGTCAGGAGCCCTGTCCCCCTCTCTCTCCCCTTCTCCCTTTTCCTCACCTCTCCTGGGAAGTCTGCTCTCAAACCAAATCTTCAGTACCACAGTTCCCCAACAGACCTGCATCCCATTTCTAGCCCCTGCCACCTCTGCACGTTGCCCCCCCCCCGTAAATCTGACAGTCGTCCCCTGACCACAACTCTCCCTTTCCAGAATCTTTGAGCGGCTTCCCACTGCCCTTCAAAGTAATTCTGGGCTTCTGAGTCCTGGCTGGAGGCCCCCATGGGCTGCTCACAGTCAGACATAGCTCACAGCTCTCTGGGGACACACTGCTCCCGGCTCAGACCCGAGTAAGCCTTCCCCCCCCCCCCCCCGCCCCAGAGCAAATGTCATAGTCCTGTCAGCCTCTGGACACCCTGTTTGGCATTCATAGCCACTTTCACACCTTCTCATGGTCTCACCCAGCCCCAAAGGGATCTTTATCTCCAGATAAAGATAGAAAACTCCTTGTGAGCCGGGAGCCACCTCCCCACCCCTCCGGATGAGCACATAGCACTTCCTCACCTGACTGCAGGAGAAATGACAGGCCCCATGTGAAATCCAGAAAGTTGGCTGAGATCTCACCAGGTCCACCTTCTCAGTAGTAATCAGACTCTTGTCCCCCACAGGCATCCGTTAAATTCAACCATGGTGATCACTTTTGAAATCACATTTCGTTCAAAGAATGTTACTATCCTTGAACTCCCTGATGAAGTAAGTAATGAACCGTAACTGATGGGTTGAGTGCTTCTGGAAGTAGTCCACCTTGTTTTTGTACCACGGGCTGCCCTGTCTCATCATTCTAAAATCTCTGCTCTGGGATTTGCTGGTCTCTGAGGGTGGGTGTCCAGTGCCATGGAGATGGAATTAGGAAAGTGATGGCAAGAACTCTGAGACAGAAAATGGTTCTGAGAATGTAGAAGAAATTCTTAAGATAGTTTTCTAAGACCTTGCTGCTTCGAGGGTGTGCATGGACCAGGAGCGTCATCCCTGCTTGAAAACCTTTTAGAAATGCAGAATCTCAGGCGCATTCCAGGCCTACTGGTTCAGAATCTGCATGTGAACAAGAAGATCCCTGGAGGATTGGGGTCCACGTTAAACTTTGCAAAGCACTTCTGAGATTCTGTTGGTTGAGTGTTATTTCCAAAATCCAGTGCCAGAGACTGTCTGATATCACAGCAGTAACTACACAGCCCTTAGGCATTTGTCTATGAATACGTACCCTGTTTCTGCCTTACCAAGGATTTGAGCCAATCACTGATAAATTAGATTTAGAAAAACATCAATAGGGGAAGCAGTATAGAGTGAATGAGGGTTTTTTTTTTTTTAAAAATAAACAGACAAGATGAATGCAGGGATGAAATTGATAACCATGCAGCACCTCATGAAGCCCTGTGTGTGTGGTTGTGGAAAGGAGCTGCAGATTGGCTCTGAGTCCTTATTGAAGAATGTCACGTGAAGGGTGTTCACCTAAAAGGACCTTGTGGGAGAAGGGAGTCTCATCATCCCATGGTGAACGTCACACATTACTAGACGCAACTCCTGCCCCGAGTATAAGGCTTGCTAGAGGCTAAGAAAAGCCCTTGGTTCTAACAGCAAGTTCTGGCCCTCAGCTCTCTGAGGGCTTGATCCACAGGAAGAGAGCCATCCCACCTTCCCTCAGAGATAAGACAGGGGAGCCTGAGGGCAGAACCGAGTTCTGCTCAGAAAGTCAATACACAGGTGTATGAGGGGTTCCAGGTAGCTGGCTAGTCCAACATTTCTTCCTTTTGTTAGTAAGTGCCTGGAATACAGGGACCTGTGTGATCTTAGCCTGGAGCTAGACACTCAGTAAAGTTCCAGTAACATGGCACTGGATCAAATTCAGTTTTCCTCGTAGGTTGTGGTGCCTCCCAGAGTGACAGAATCCTCTTTCCAAGTGACATCTCAGAATGTAGGACAAATTACTGTTTTTCTACATAGAAATCATTCCAACCAAACTGGGTAAGCTGGGGCTTAAATTCTGAGAAAGGGGTTGGGGTGCTGGGCACATGGGCTTTCCTTCAGGAACCTGTCCTCAGCTCATCCTGGTCCCCAAATTCTTCCTAGGCCAAGGATACGCTTCTTGGTGATCCACAGCAACATCATTAACATCATAAACCAGGTGATTGGCTGGATCTACTTTGCAGCCTGGTCTGTTTCCTTCTACCCTCAGGTGATCATGAACTGGAGGCGGAAAAGGTAATCTGCTGAGCTGTACGTGCAGGTTCATTTGGTGCCAGTGTGACTGGCATTCGAGCAAGGCTGTAGGTAGCATGGCTTCAGACTTTACCCCCCTCTCTTCTTGCCCTTTCTAGAAAGTTGTTGATCTGAAAGCTCCGAGAGCCTGTGGTAGCACTTGTACTACTGGGCAGTTGATCTCTTGCCAAATTCAGCTACTTCCTGTGAAAGCAACAAAATGAGGCTTCTCAGTGAAGTGGCGAATGAGCTGGGTGGAGGTGAAGTAAACCTGAGTACGTTTCGTCTTGGTCAGTCCAACCCTGGAGGAATCAGTGTCAAGTCATACTACAGCACCAGAGTTGGATTGTTCAGCCTGGGAGATTAAGCCTTCTGCTTTGACTTTAAAAACAAAGTGGGATAAAAAAAATATTTTTTTACATAATGAACACTAAAACAAAGAGGGGCGGCCAGGCTCGGATACAGGTGTAGGAAGACCCTGAACTCACCTCCTCCCACAGACATACCAGTACACACCTACACACAGAGTAGTTCCTGCCAAAGAAGAACTGAGGGCCCACTGAGCAGCCTCTGCACAGCACAGGGTAGAGGGACCACCTGGAGAGGGTGGGAGGGATGGAGAGTGAGAACGAGGGGAATCCCATTCCCGGCGCGGAGACCTGCAGCAGGCAGGGATGTTACTAAGGGGCCTCTTCAAGGGAAACGGTGGTTTAAAAGGCATCTAGACTACACATGAAGAAAATTCATTTATGTTGCATTTCTGTACACTAATAACAATGTTTCAGAAAGAAATTAAGAAAACAATCCCATTTACAACTGCATGAAAAAATTAAAACACCTAGGAAGTTAAAGACATGTATTCTGAAAACTATAAGATGTTGATGAAAGAAATTGATGAAGATACAAGTAATGGAAAGTTACCATACTCACGGACTGGAAGAATTAATACTATTAAAATGTCCTTACTTAACCAAAGCAATGTGCAGATTCAGTGCAATCCCCATCAAATTACCAATGGCATTTTTCACAGAACTAGAACAAAGAATCCTAAAATTAGTATGGAAACACAGAGACCCCAAATATCCAAATCAGTCTTGACAAAGAAGAGGTGTCACATGTCACGTTCCTGATACCAAACTATACTGTAAGCATATAATAATCAAAACAGCATGGTGCTGCCACAAAAACAGACACACAGATCAATGGAATAGAATAGAGAGCCCAGAAATAAACCCACACATATATGGTCAGTCTATGACAAAGGAGTCAAGAATACACAGTCTCTTATATTGGGATAAAGACAGTCTCTTCAATAAATGGTGTTGGGAAAACTGGAGAGAGACATGCAAAATAATGAAATCTGACCAGTGTCTTACATCATTTTGATTAGACTTGAATGTAAGACCTAAGACCACAGAAGTCAGAGAAAACATGGGCAGTAAACTCTTCAACATCGGTTAGTCTTAGCAGTGCTTTCTTTTTGGATATATCTTCTCAGACAAGGGCGACAAAAGCAAAAATAAGTGGAATTACCTCAAACTAAACTTTCTGCACAGCGAAGAAACCAACGAAACAAAGAGGCAACAAGTATTGTCCAGGACTTGGAGGAAAGGGAACCCTCATAGACACGGGTGGCAATTTGAAGTGGTGCAGCCATTGTGGAAAAGAGTATGGAGGGTCCTCAAAAAGTTAGAAACAGAACCACCATGTGATCCAGCCATTCCACCTCTGGGTTTCCATCTGAGGAGGATGGGAGCTCTCGTTTGGAAAGATACGTGCACCCCTGGGTTCACCGCAGCATGATTTACAGTAGCCAGAGCATGGGAACCACCGAAGTGGCCATGGACAGACAAATGGACGAAGAAGATACACATACATGCAAAGGGATGTCAGCCAGAATGAAGAATGAAGTCTTGCCATTTTCAACAACATCGGTGGGCCCAGAAGATAAGCGAAGTGAAATAAGTCAGAGAAATGCTGGATAATTCTGCTTACGTGTGGAATCTAAAAACAAAGCAGAAACAGACTCAGAGATACAGGAAACAAACTGGTGGGTACTGAGTGGGAGACATTTGGGGAGGGGGTGAAATAGGTGAAGGAGGTTAAGAGGTGTGAACTCACAGTTGTGAAGGAGGAGGTGAGGTATAGCACAGGGGTGTAATCAGTAACATTGTGATAACTTTGTGTAGCGACAGATGGTAACCACACATCATGGGGACCATTTCGTAATGTATATAAATACCAAAGCATTATGATGTACTCCCAAATGTATAGGATGTTGTGTGTTGATTATACATCAATGGAAGGAAGGACAAAGTGGGCCTGGGATTGTGTCTTCCTACAGCAGGGACACCAGCTTTCCCGCAGTCCCTCGAGCCTCTTTGGGGGCTGCTGCACTGGGAGTCCCCAACGAGAGGAGGAGGCTTCCTTTGTGCAGAAGGCCTCCAGACTTCCCTCTGGGACCAGGACTGAGGCAGGAGGAAGCTGGTTCTCAAGAGGGTGGGATTGGGTGGCATCAATTGGGCCATGAAGGAGGACCTAAGGACATAAGGACAGATCTGCTGGGGGGAGCCAGGCCCTCCTTCCCCTGTACTGGGAGCTCTGCCCCTCCCAGGCCTTCACTGGCCAAGTCTTGCTTACCAGCCTGCCTTGTCTTCCATCTCCCCGCCCCACAGTGTGGTTGGTCTCAGCTTTGACTTCGTTACCCTGAACCTGATGGGCTTCATGGCCTACAGCGTGTTCAACGTCGGCCTCTTCTGGGTGCCATACATCAAGGTATGGTTCTGCCTGCCCACCACAGCCGGCCCACGTCATTCCATGTCCTGGCTGCCCCTCTCACCTCAGCTTCTCCCCACCCCCTTAACAGGAGCAGTTTTTCCTCAAATACCCAAATGGAGTGAACCCCGTAGAGAGTAACGATGTCTTCTTCAGCCTGCACGCTGTCGCCCTCACCCTGGTGGTCCTGGTACAGTGCCTTCTGTATGAGGTGAGGGATGAAACTGCCACCTCCCCCTGTGACTGCCAGGCCGGCACCCACCACCACCACCTGCCACCCCTACTTGCTGCTTTACTGCAGAAGACACGGATACCCTTAAAAAGGACGTGTGTTTGTTCACTCAGCATTTGCTTATTGGGCCAAGAGACCACCCTTTGAGCACAAGCTCTTGTCCCCTACCTACAGGTCTGGGGTGAGGGACACAGAGAGGCAGAGATGACCCAGCAGGCTGAGAGCTGAGAGCAAGGGGAGAGCATGGACAGCTCTTAGAAGGTGTGGCCCAACCAGTGAGGAGGGGGAAGGAGAGCATCAAGGAAGTGGTGTTCAGTTGTGGTCCATGGGATGAGTCAAGTTCCCTTGGCCATGGAGAAGAGGGCGAGGGTGGGGCCCCCCAGCTGGGGGATAGAACTGTTGAGGCCAGGTGGCAATGAGGAACCGGGAACAGATGGGGGTAGCCAGGGTTCAGGGTTCCACTGTGGAGAGTAGGCTTATGAGGGTCCCAAGAGGTCCTCGGGGGTCTGGAACCTGAGCTGAGGGGCCTGCACTCAACTGTCTCCAGAAGGGTTTTTTGGTGCTTCAGCTGGAAAGGGTGTTGTAGGCCGCGTTTCAGAGGATCACTAACGCGTGCATTTTCTTTCACTTCCCTGTGGCTGCTCCACATCCCTCTGGGAGCTCCCTTTGCACAGGGCCAGCCAGGGGCCGCCTGGGCACCACCTTCATGAGTCTCCTAGGTTTCTTTACCCTTTGCTGTGAATCTTGGATGAAGGAGGCCTTCTCTGGGGACAGGTAGGGGAAGGGGACAGACTGCAGAGACGACCAGGCGCCCTCTGAATTGTGGAACAAGCCAGGGCTGGGATGAGGTGTTGGGCTCCGTCCCCAACACCTGGCGCTCCTGGTGGGCTCTGAGAAGCACTCATTCTGCATTGTGGGAACAAGAAGAAATGGACTCTGGAAGTCCAAGAAGGACTAAACTAGAGACCGCTGTTGTGACAGGGGCAGTGCTGGTGTTGGGCTCTCTGTGCCCTCCCCCACACCCCACCTACTCCTGTCTTTCCGCCCGACCTCATCCTCAGCGAGGTGACCAGCATGTGTCTTGGCCTGCCATTGGCTTCCTGGTGCTCGCGTGGCTCTTCGCACTCATCGTCATGATTTTGGCTGCAGTCGGGGTGACCTCATGGCTGCAGTTCCTCTTCTGTTTCTCCTACATCAAGCTCGCAGTGACACTGGTCAAGTATTTTCCACAGGTACCTCCAGGGCCTGCCTTACTTTTCACTGGGCAATCAGGGCGAGGGGTCAGTGAAATACAGACCCCGGGACCTACTCCTGGCTGGGGTGGGGAGACTGGTGGAAAGCTTCAGTGGAAGCTGTGAGCCCAGCAGGAACGGGGCGGGCGGGGGGGGTGGCGGTGGAAGCTGCCCATTACCGCTGCCAGCTCTTCCCTGCAGCTGGAAGTCACACAGAGGGTTCAGTGGGGACTCCTCTGAGCTCACAGTCAGCTGGGAGAGTCGGATTGTGCAGGTCACTCCGTCTCCATCCCAGCTAATGACATCCGTTCTGCGTCCCATTACTGACATCCCTGACCAGCAGCAGCAGGATACCTGGGAAGGATCAGGTGGGAGGAGAGCCCACCACTACCACCACCTCGACTCCTGTCCAGAGAGGTTTTTCTCCGAGGTCCCATCCAGGGTCTCCTTGTGGGCCCTCAGCAACCCCCTCCCAAAGTAGTCAGCCCTACTCAGATCAAACATGTCTTCCCCATAGTTGGATGGTCCGGGACAGGGTCAGAAATGAAGTAGTGCCAACTGCAGACGCCACTTTTTAGTGGAGGTGCTCAGTTTGCCCCGTTCTTGGTGGAGAAGCCCCCTTGTCAGCTTCTCCAGCACAAGGAAACGTGTGTCCCATGGGCTCAGGAAGGAAACTGTTTTGGCCAGAGTCGGGGCCAGTCTCCCAAGAGGGCCTGCAAACAGGGCCAGACCTTTAAGGATGAACAAGACATAATTCTGTGGACACCAGAGAAGAGGGTATTCCGGGCTCAGGGCAGCCTATACAAAGACACAGACAGAAAAGTGCGGGAGGCAGCGAGGAGACCTGGCTGAGCAGTGTTGGGCTGAAGGAAGCTGGGCCTGGGGGACTTGGGAAGAAGGCGTTGGAGTCGGGGAAGGCCTTGAGGGAAGTGGGGCCTCAATCCCTGAATGTGGGGAAGCTTGGGGCTGGAAAACCTGGGAGGCAGGAGTCCCACATGGAGACATTTGAAACTGCCCGTGACAGGAGAGGTGGTGGCAAGTATAGAGAGGGAGAGGACCAAAAAGGGGCCACGGCTGATGGCCGACTGGGAGACCACTAATGAAGCCAAGTCAGAGAAGCCCAGAGGGTGCTGGTGTTGGAGGGACGGGTGGGGCGCTGGCAGCAGGGGTGGGTGTGCTCCCGAGTGGGCCTGGGAAACCCGAGACAGCCGGGAGCTCAGGCGGGGCTGGGGCGGGAGGTAAGCACGCTCTGCAGAGGGGGAACTCAGATACTTTTCCCAAGGAAACCAAGCTCCAGTGGTGGAGCTGGCGTTTCAAACCAGGCAGGCAGACTTCCAGCCACATTCCCAAGTCCATCATGAAGTCCAGGCTGAGTTTAGGGAGAGTCTTCACTGGAGATGCAAAAACCCGAGTGGCTGAAAAGCCACAATGAAGTTTTGTCCCAGAACAGGGAGGAATGAGGAAGATGCGGAAGCAGCCTGCCAGCCTCCCTCCCCTGGAGCTGTGTGGTGCAGGGGTGGGAGGAGGGGGGCTGTATACTGTGCTTACTGCCGAGACCCCAGGACCCACCCAGACTTCTCTGTCAAAAGCTTGTCAGAGCCCAAAGGTCACTGTGTTCCTTGGAGCAGAGGTTGGAGCACATGAGTGGGATGAGTTAGAGCCGCTCTTGTTTGGAGCGGCAGTCACAAGGTGCGTGAGGCAGCCACCCAGCCTCCTCACCGCCCTGCATTGCTTTGTGTGCCCAGGCCTACATGAACTTTGTCTACAAAAGCACCGAGGGCTGGAGCATTGGCAACGTGCTTCTGGACTTCACTGGGGGCTCCTTCAGCCTCCTCCAGATGTTCCTCCAGTCCTACAACAATGGTGAGTCAGTCAGCAGGCAGCGGGGCTACCCCCATCTCCCCAGCCCCACAGCTTGGTCATCCTAGCAGTCCCAGCCCCTGGATCCCCAAGGGGCATTTGCAGCTGGAGGGTTTGTGGTTTCCTGAAGAGGGGAGGGCCCCCACCCTCACCCTCCACAGCCCTACAAGCTGCCAACCTAAAACCAAATTCTGTCCCCTCTGGTTGTTAACAGACCAGTGGACACTGATCTTTGGAGACCCAACCAAGTTTGGACTCGGCATCTTCTCCATCTTCTTCGATATTGTCTTCTTCATCCAGCACTTCTGCTTGTACAGAAAGAAACCAGGGTATGAGCGGGTGAACTAGCACGCAGGGCCCCAGTGTAAATGGCCTGGGCCCTGGGCCCAGGAGGAAGGCTGGAAAATCAGTCTAGAGTGAAGGGCTGGCTCCACACTCCGACAGTGGAGAAGCGCTCTCTTCCTCAGGGTCAAATGCCTTTAACATGAACCAGCCTGCCTTCATCCACGACTCTCCAGGGCCGGGGAGAAAGCTCCCTCTGGGACAGACACCTGACTGTGCTCCGAGATTAACAGCCAGACTGCTGGTGGCCCTCTCGGGTGTTACTTGGCCAGTCACCTGGCCCTCCTGCAACTTGCCGTTGCCATCTCTATTCTCTTTAAGGCTTCAGGCAGCACCCACAGGTCCTGACAGCCATCCCAAGCAGGATTGGACATTGAGCTAGGAGCTGAAGGCCTTGCCCGAGCACCCAGTGTGTCAGGGAGCAGCTCGAAGGACTCACCTTGCAGTGGGAGAGCCAAGGGAATTTTGGTGCCACTGCCGTGTTCCTAAAGACTAAGCAGCCAGGTGCTGTGGCCAGTGGACGGAGAGGTGCTGGTGGCAGTGGTGGAGGGGCTAGGACTTTGGGGTCCCTTCTCTGAAGGCCACATTATCCATAACTCCGTTTTCACAGCGGCAGTCACAGGGGGCCCAGGCCAGTGCCTAGTAAAGATGCAGTATTCCTGGGTCTGGAGGTGCTCAACAGATTGGTTCTGAACTGGGCTCACATCCAACACCCTCTGGATCTTTGTCCCACTAACACCCCTTTCGGAATTTTTGGAGGGATGTTTTGGGAGTGGCTGCCTACCTCCCCTCTCCCAGACTCAGGGGCCCCATGTGAGTCCCTCCGCCCATCTGTGCCTTAGAGGCCTGTTGGACCTGCCAGGTGGTGGGCCAAGCTCCCTGGGTGGGAGGGCAGCCTGCCTTCCTTCACTTCCCCCAGACTTCTGAGGCTCACCAATTTTTGGCTGTTCAGGAGGCCTTAAGATAAGGACTTAAGACCACCTCACACAACCCTCATAGGCCAACCCTGGTCCTGAGTCCCCACCCCTCCCAACCCAACCAGTTGTCCTTCTGGGTGCAGGGGCAGCTCCCAGACGTGCCTTGTACATGCTTTGAGTTTGTCAGTCAGTCCACTCTCAACTTCCTACGACAAGCTCAGTGTGAGTTACATCCTGAATTAAAACCAGTTGTTTCCTTTCGTACGCTGAGCGTGTGCCAGATTCAGGAAGCAGGTGTGTTGGCTTCAGCACCGACCCCTTGGGACTTAGGGAGACAGCCCCACTCACTTCGCGTAAGGATGTTCACAGGTTGTAAAGTTTGCCGGTCCCGCAGTGACTGCGTGCCAACCTGGCACTTCATCAGGGAACCCTCTCAGGTAGTGCAAGACACCTGCCTGCTTAGGGCCAGGTAGGTCCCACGGGTGCCATATCTGTGCCTTACCAAAGGCACACTGCTCAAGGCGTGGCTGTGAGCCAGGGATGGAGAAGGCCTTTAAGAGTTGGCCACCCCTGGGAGTGGAGGGATGACTGATTTTTCTATTCTTCCTGGGTATATTTTTATACCCAGGTATAAAAATACCAAAGGGTTTAGATCTTGTTTCCCCAAATCAGAAATGGTAGCCTGACCAAGTATGCACGCCTGTTTAATTTGGCCAACCAGTGTGTTACCAGATGTCACACTTTAAAAATGGGGGACTTCAAAAATTTGACTTGGCAGTGGGTGTGCATGTGGCAGCAATGCCCAGAGCTGGTAGCGCAGCCAGTGGCGGGCCAGCCAGACAGCCTGGAGCTCTCCCATTCTTCCCAATCCCATCAGGTGGCAAGCCCTGGGAACGCTTGGGGTCGCATCCCTAGCTGTGATCAACTGAGTGCTCTTCGGAGTCTTAGGGGGTGAGTGTTTTTCCCATGAGCCCATTGGGGTCCATGAGTCTTTTCCTGGGTGGAAACAGAGACCAGATTTACAAGGGAAGTTGGGGACTCCCTGCCCCTCTTGCAGTGACAGTGCCCCCACACTTTACTGTAGATGTGGCCAGGCCAAGCACCATGTCAGGTAGACTTAGGAATAGTGGGGCTGCATCCCAGAGCAGCTGGGGCCAGTTCAGCCGGCCTTACAGCCAAAGCTCTCTCCGTACTCCATCCCCAAATAGCCCACCTCTGTGCCTCAGCAAAGACGCCCTGTGAATTCCAGCACCGTTTATTGGGCACAAGATGTTCGGTGTGGGGCGGCTTCCTACTGCCCCATTTCCACAGTGACTGAAGTAAGGCTTGTTGACTTGTTAAGAGTCATTATTCCCAGACTGAATTAGTATACTATACTCAAAAGTAGAACTGGCATTTCCAAGTAGTGAGATAAGAATGCTTTGTATCAAAATTGTGATTAAAAATATATAAAAGTTAAACCCACAGGCACAAGGGAAAAGGGCAATCCTGAGAACTGACCTAAAATGTCAGCCTCAATCCTGTGTAAATCCTGTGAGCAGGCAAACCTCGGGAAGGCCAGCGCCATCGGGCGGTGGGGCGTGTGCAATCGTTCCCCTCTGAGCCTGGCTCCCATCCTGGCCAGCTTCGTAGTGCCTCTGGCAGTGCAGAATGCCCCCACCCCTGCGCAACAGGGAAAGGCGTGGGACACTCAGGCACTTCGGAGCTGAGACTGGACAGGACCGAGCCCTGCAGCCAGGGCAGTGTGGGAGGCTGGCCCCACCTGGCACTGTGCAGCTTTGTGGCCACTCTCAGAGGTGGAACCTGCTGCTCACCTGGACATTGCTGAGGCCAGATGGCAGAGTCTGGGGACCGAGCCTATGGTCACCTCAGACACACTACAGCTCAGCTCCAGGCCACTGTTTCCAGTCCTTGGTGTCTGAAGGAGAGTTGGTCCCAGAGCCTTGGGCCCCTGGTGGGAGGGGAAGACAGACCAGGTCAGGCCTCTGGGACCAGATCTTCCCCTCTGAGCGGGGGCCCAGCACTCAGCAGAAGCCAGGAGGAGGAGCAGACTGTGGAAGCAGTGTCGCCGTACAAGAGGAGGCAGGCACACGTCGGGACCTGGGCAGGCCGCTAGGACAGCATGGACCGCTGCACCGCCTTCTGCAGTGACTGCCGCGTCACCAGCAGGCGCACCACCTCCTCTGAGCGCTTGGTGAGCCGTTTCCGGGCCTGGTCGTGTGTGACCATGGTCATGTCCCAGCCGTTCACCTGAACCAGGGGGAGAAGACAGCCACCTCAGTACCCACCCTCTGGGACCTGGAAATACTCTGGGCTTTGGGGAGACTGGGTTACACAAGCTGATGCCCCCAAGGTAGAGGATGACAGCCAACACACAGAGAATACAGCCAGCTTCCCCTGGGGGCAAGGCCAGCGTGGGCTCAAAAAAGCCTTCTTCAAAATGGCTTCGGTGAGTCTCCCAAGTGACCCCAGAGGCAGGCACAGCCCCAGCCCCACTCCCTCAGACCCAAGCCTTGTTTCCTCCTTTGGGACTTTAATTACCTGCATGATCTTGTCGCCAATCTGCAGCCCAGCAATTTCAGCAGGGCCTCCTTCAGATACTCGTGTGACGTAAATACCCTGGGAAGAGACAGCCCAGTTCAAGCCCTAGGTTCTCTGGACTGGCCTCTTATCCACAGAGCAAAGGCCAGCACAGCATACTCCCAGCCGTCCAGCTGTCCACCCCTGCACCAAGCCTACCCCATGCCCCTGGGCATGAATGCTCCAGCCCCTGCTGTCCCTGGGCTGTGTCTGAACAGGCCTTCCCAGGGCTGGGAGGCCCACTCTTCACCCCTACCCCTACTTATTCCCACCAGATCATTTTTTAGCCCTTCTTAGAGAAGACTATTTGAGAGATGAGAGGTCTGCTCCTTCCACAAAGGCCCAGGAAGCAGAGACATCCCCCTCAGGCCTCTTTGTGCAGAGGTCCCAGGACCCTCCCCTTACCTTATCGGTCTTATCTTCTGAGAAAGGATTCTGGGAGGGATCCTGGTCAATTCCACCTCCAATGCTGAAGCCCAGGATTAAGTTCTCACCTTGACGCAACTTGTGAATTTCAACTCTTTGCTGGCAAAGAAAAAAAAATGAAGTAGGGGTTGGTGAGTACATGGAGAACAAATCTGGTCTGTCTCCTTCAGCAGCCTCAGGCTGCTGGGACAGCTCAGCCATGCCAGGAGGATGGGGCCCTGGGACCCCTGAACAAATCCAGCTGGTCACCAACCTGGGAGGCTGGGGAGGTTGCGACTCAACTCAGCCACATCAACCCACCCACACAATCCTCTGTCCAAACTTCTGCCCCCTTCCTCTGTCTCATGCATCAATCAGTCTCAGTCACACATGCTCTAAGCCCCTCATGTCCCAAGACCCAGGACACTGCTTGCTATGGATGGTGGCCTGTGTCCCAGGGGAGGGACCACACAGGGCAGGAGGGGTCAGACCTTGGAATAAAATGCAAGCAGCTTGCTGAGGCTGCTCAGGTTGCTGAGCCAGCCCAATGAAGGGCAACACTGAAGATGCTCAGGGAAAGTGAAGCTCAAACTCACACAGAAAGAAGAAAGGGCTGTCCGGTCAAGAAACAGGTACAGAGGCTTGAAGGTGCTGTAGATACAGGTCCATAAGACCAGGGTGTACAGTGTAGGACCAGAACTGGGAGGTGAGATGAGGCAGGAGCCAGACAGGACAGCTATGAAAACCAGGACTAGCAGACTGGCTCCGAGGGATAGGGATTCTCCCTAAGCCCGGAACCTTGCTCTTGTGCAGAGTAGGAGGTAGAGGAACATCCTAGAGTTTTACCACCATTTCTGCGGCTGTGGTCCCCACTATGCCAGGCTCCTTTCAAAGCCTTCAGCAGCCATGCTCCAGTCACCAGATGCTAGGAATCGGACCAGATCACCCTACCCCAAAGTTGAGAGTTTTAACATGAAACAGGGAAAAAGCAAAAGCTGACTTTATCTGGACTTTATCAGGAGTTTGGCCACTTGACCCTTCTGAGCCCACTGGAGCTATCAGGAGTCGGGGAGTAGGGCTGGTTGTGATCAGGTTTGATGCTAGAATGACTACTCAATAGGAAAATGGACATCTCTCAGAGGTGGGATGTAGAGGCCAGGAGACATGAACTACTTGGAAAGCAAGATCAACAGACTCAGGGTCAACATCTGGTCACCTGGCCTGGCTGGACACAACCACACCTCAGATGGAGATCCTAGAGGAGAAGCACGTTGAGTGTGAGTGCCAGGAGCCATTTGGGTCATCCAAGAGGATGAAATGGTTTTAACATTCTCAAGATGTAACTATGTAGAGATCACAGGAGCCCGGGAGGAAGCCTCCCCCACCCCATCCCCAGTCGAACAAGAGAGAGGCCAAACCCCACCTACCATGTTCAAATGTGTTAGAATTGGGAGGTCATGGGCATACAGCTATGAGGAAAGCCCAGGAACCAACCATGACACCAGAGGGGGAACAGGAAGCATAATCCCAAAGGCCCACTGGACCCAGGCCCGCATGCCCAAAAGCTCCTGCAGGCCTGCTCCACCTCCAACACATACCTTTGACCCACTTTCAAGGTCAAAAAGAATACAGGCCCTTGGGCTAGGAGGCAAGGCTTTGTCACTAACTTGTTGGGTGAAGTCAGGTGGATTACTGACCCCTCCCTGGCTCTTCACCTGTACCCATATTTATCCCAGCTAAGGAGCAAGCCTGGCCCCTTCTCTCTGGGGTAGCTAGGGATCTGGAAGTCAGGTGGCTACAGCCAGGGTGAAGGTTAGGACAGTTCTCAGCAAGTCCAGTAATGTTTCCTTCTAGCCCTGGCCTGAGCTGCTGCTCTAAATTCATTGTCACATGTCACCTTTATCAGTGACTTCACACACCACCAGCTGACTCCCAGCACACCCATCTGAGATAATACAGCCATGGCCCCAGAACAGGGACTTCCACCTGACCCAATGCCTGCCTAACAGCTCTCTTCTCCGAGAGCTGGGCCCTTCCTAAGTGCTTCTTTATATGGCTGGCCATCACTGGACCTCTCTGAGACTCACTCCCCCACATCCTGGTCTCCGGGTCCCATCCAGCTGTAGCACTGGCTTTGGGACTAAGGCTCTGGCCTCCCTCACTTTATTCTAATAATACCTGACCAAGACAAGCCTAGGAGTGGGTTTGGGGGTGTGAAATGGGGGCCTGATCTGACCCCAAAAGGTCTCTCCTCCAGCCCCAAGTGCCAGACAGGGGACCTGGACTTAGCCCCTGGTCTGGGGATCCAGGAAAAGTTCCGAGCAGAACCAAGCCAGTTGTATGAGTCCACTCAACGGGGTGGTGGTGAGTCCGAGGAGGCAAGGCTAGAAGGAAGGAGGGGTAAGGGGCTGCTACGCAGGCCTTGGACTCCTCCACACCTCAGATCCTTCTCTGGGTGGCTGCTCCCACTGGTGTAGAGGAAGCACTTCCTCATTCCAGAGGCTACGACTCAAGGATGTCCGGGCCGGCGCCTGCCCCCTGCAGCTACCCAGCTGGGATCACAGGCCCAGGAAGGCCCAGAGAGCTTTTCTAGATTCCCACAGCCCGGCCTTTCCCCTTAATCCTCCCCTCCCTGATGGCTGAAAGGAGGCCAACGCAGCAACAGTAGCGCGCGGATTCTAGCCAGGTCCAGGCTCTGAGAAGGCTCTTGGATCCCAGCCGTCTCTTTACACGGTTGGGGAGACCGCGGCTGGAACCGGGACTGAAGCTCTGCCGCGGTTTGCAGGAGCCACGGGCTTGAAGCTTTGTCAACCTGTTTGGGCTGTCAGTTTACCGCTCTGCAAAGTGGGAGCAAGACACGATGAGGAGGAACCCGCGCGAGCGCACTCACCACGACGGCAGTGACCGGTTGGCCTGGGATGTAGGACATCTCGACCCCAATCTAGCAACCAAGTACAGCTCCGCGGAACCCGCAGCAAAAATCTACGGAACCGCGCCCTCTGGTTAACAAAGGCCTCCTGGCTGGGCCCGCCCCCTCATGAATAGTTAACAAATCTCCAACCAATCACCCACCGGATCGCTTTTCGGCTCCCGGAAGTCCCAGTGGGTGCGTAGTAAAACGAGGTGGAGGCGGAGCGTGCTTGGGAGACCCTCGGCGCACGCGCTAGAGGGCGGGAGCGAGGGCTTGGCGCATGGGCAGTCTGGGCCTTCCCAGCAGTCTCTAGAGCAAGATGGCACTGCGGGGGTCCGTACCTCAGAGTGTTTGAGGGAAGGCCAAGTGATTATCTGCTGCCGTGTTCCAGGTAATCGGGCGAGCCTGGGCGGGGAATGCAGACGTGCTCTCGCGCCCCGTCACCCCAGACTGACCCGAGCTTGTCCAAGCTTTCAGCCTTCTCAGCGTCTTTTGAAGGTTCAGCACCCAGGAGTGGAGCGAGGTTTTGAAAGCCCCAGGGGGAGGGACCGCATGGACCCAACTCGCTGAGCACGGGGCGCCACTCGTAACTTGGTTTTTCTCCGTAGCTCCGCGGGAAAGCAGAGGCTGAGCCCCGGCGGGTACGATGGCCGCTGTGGTGGCGAAGCGGGAAGGGCCGCCGTTCATCAGTGAGGCCGCAGTGCGAGGCAACGCCGCGGTCCTGGATTACTGCCGGACCTCAGTGTCAGCGCTGTCGGGGGCCACGGCCGGCATCCTCGGCCTCACGGGCCTCTACGGCTTCATCTTCTACCTGCTCGCCTCCGTCCTGCTCTCCCTGCTCTTAATTCTCAAGGCGGGAAGGAGGTGGAACAAATATTTTAAGTCACGAAGACCTCTCTTTACAGGAGGTCTCATCGGAGGCCTCTTCACCTACGTCCTGTTCTGGACATTCCTCTATGGCATGGTGCACGTCTACTGAAATGGGGGCAGGGATGACTTTTTTAAAAAACCAGATTGGGAAGACTGTTGCCAGAGATTAACCGCGTGTAGACTTACTTAGTTTTTGAATTGTTGAATTCGCTGTTTGTTCTGTAACGTTATAAGTAACTTATATCAGAAGATGAAGAGCTGTAATATTCGTCAGATTAAATGAAGCGTGAGACACTTGACGGAGTTTTTTCCTACCTTAACGTATACTCCCTGTCTGTCGTGGTTGCAGAATCGCCAAGTTTTGCCTCCTGGAGTGCTGGCACTCAGGCTTAGCCGTCTGTAATTTCCCTGCATTTACGCTAGGACCTCTGCCTAGCGTAAATACAGAGAGAACTCACTGTTAACACCCTAAGAACTAATGACAATGTTCATTGTGTGTCCTATATGCCAGTGATCGTGCCTTGTACGTTTTACAACCATTGTCTCATTTAATTCTAGCAATGTCCCCATGGAGTAGATGTGATTGTAGCCCCCCGTTGATGAACCTAAGGCTCCAGAGAAGGCACAGCTTTGAAAAGGCAGAGCCAGGTTCAAGTGCAGGTCTCCGAATTGCTCTTGTGTATTGGCTGAGTGAACGTGTTCAGAGCCCAGCCTTCTCTTCCCAGAACCACTGCTTTCAGGTGAATGGTGTCCTGTCAGTTCCATTTCACCTAGTTACAGCAAGCTGTCATTTTCATTTAAAAAAATTAATTCAAGTCCTTTTCTAAGATTTGAAAATTAAACAGACTGTACATTTTTAAACTAAACTTTGGGCTTGTCTAGAGTGAACATGTTGCTCCCGGAATTTACAGTCTAACTGGGAAGACAGCATCACCTAATTTCACAGATACTTTAATGATGGTAAATGCTATGAACAGAGTCCACAGGAACCCCAAGCCAAACCCAGGTTGGGAGGTAGGGGTCAAGAAAGGTTTCTTTGAGGCACTAACAGAGAAGCAAAGGTTAACTGACAGTCAAGTAAAGTGTGGAGAAGGGCGTACTTGCAAGAAGGCACATATGTGAGGGCCATTGGGCAGGAAGGAGTCCAGCCTGTACCTGAAGCATCAGAGAAGCTATGAGGGAGACCTGGACCAGGACATGGAGGGCCACGGTGGGGGGTGTGGCTTCGATTCTTAAGAGTGAGTGAGGAAAATCTGATAGTACTGGGGGAGGCCTTTGGAAGTTTTAGTTTGGTGTTATGTGATCAGCTTTAGATTTTTTAGTAATCAGTTTCAGATCAGAAGGGATCTGAGAACTTGAATTTGAGTTTCCTTATGCAGATGGTATTGGCCCATGGCCAGTAATAGAAATGGATCTGGGACCCAGGCCCCCGGAATTCCATTTTGGGTTCTGGACTGCATGTTTGCACATGAAGCCAAAAAGCAGCTGAGGCCACAGCTTTGCCTTCCTCTCCCCTAGTACCTCATCTGACCACCACTGAAGATGCCCGCATTAGTAGTTTGCACCCCCTCTCCAGAGCTCCCCAGTCCTCTCTCAGGGCCTTCTCCGAGTGGGAAGGGGGGATTCATTCCTGGTGTGGGCTAAGGAGGAAGCAGCAGTGGGGCAGGGGTGGGGTTGGTGAGGGAGGATGGGAGGTAAATGAGCTGATTTACTCCTCTATTGTTAAGCAGTAGACTTGTTTGAAATGTTCACTATTATAAAAATACTGCAATGAATGTTTTCATATCTGTATTTTTGAGGAAATTTAATAAGCTAAAGCAGAAGATTAAAACTTAATTTAAAATGCTTTCCAGAGTCTTACCAGATTACTCATTGAATGAGAAGTGCCAGTATTAGTACCTTCCTGGTCCTCAGGTTTGCTCATTTAGAGTTCCCATACCTTCATTTGCATTCTTCACAAAACAAGGAATATATTACATTGCTCACTAATCATTTCTGTGTCTGCCGCTTTTGGCCTCACTTTCTTCTTACATTTTCCTCTGAAGCATAGGTGATCATGAAGACTTGAAGAAAATCTTGACACATTTAAAGTTAATCCTTTTATTGTTTTATAACCACATAGCAATGTCAGAGAATACATGTTCTGGGCAGGTCCCAGAAAATTTGCCATCTCCCCTCCTTTAATGCTGTGTAATGGCCTAAGGGGAAGCAAGTACCTGGGGGGAAAATTGTGTCCTTAGAGAGATTGTTCTCGTGTCCATGGAGAGTCTGCTTTGAGGAAAGTGGCATCACTTGGGCAGAGGCAGTTGGTTGGAGCCAAGTGGCACCCTCCAGGTGTGCAAGATGCCATTCCCAGGGGAATGGTTTAAGGACTCTGCAGGGCTCTGCAGTCCTTAGCTGTGGTGCTTCGAGACAGTCTCCTGGAGGAAGTCCCATTCCCCTTCACAACCACTCCCCGGTAGGCTGTCAGCCTCTGAGAAGAGAGAACTGGTGGGGTGGTGGGGAAGAAAGGGCAGCCATGGCTGGTAGGTCCTGATGACCCCTGCATCAGGGGTAGAGGGCACTGGGCACCGTGGCAGGTTCCCGCGATGTCGTATGGATAGCACCCAGTCTACAAATGTATTTTTGACAGAGGCATGGGATAACTCAGTCGTTAGGGAAATGCTAGCTAGATGGCTCTTTAGGCCAGGGCCTGAACATGAGCACAAGCAATTCTTGTGCTCCTGCCCTGTCAGCTCCCAGGAGGCTGCCATGCCATCTTCCTGATGCGGCCACAGGCACCCTGAGAGAAGCCGGCTTTCCCATGTTCCTGCTTCAATTTCCTGTCTCAAAGCCAGTTCCGTGAGGTTAATGAGTCCCCCCACTCCCACGTTGACATTATCGGGAGGAAAAACCCACGGGAAGGGAGAGGGGGATGTGCACAAGCAAGGGAACTTCGGCAATGTGCAAATACACTGCACTATCCAGAAGCTGTCGTGGGGTCGCTGGCCTTTCTGAACATGGTGCCCCTGACATGTAGTAGGGAGACCCCCCCCCCCCGGAAAGCTTTGCTGGACTTGAAAAAACAGTTCAGGTTGAACAAGTCCTCCATGGCAGTGAAGTTTACTGGGACCCCAGCCAGGTTGCTTAGTTGAGACTCCAACTAAGTGTTAGAGCATTGTCCTGATGAGCCAGTGTATCGATGTTTCCCTCCCACCCCTGCCCTCTGCCCCTCCCACTCGCTGTAAAATCAGTAAGGATAAAAGTAACATAAGTGGAGGAACGCCTCTCAGCTCCAGTCACACGGTCGTCATCCAGTTCCTCAGTTGCCCCTTCTCGTCAAAGGGCTTTCACATGTGTGGTTCCCTTACCTGGGATGCTTCCTCCGTCACCTGGTTAGACTGCTACTGACCTTCCAGGCTTCAATTTCTATGTCACTTTTTGGGGGAAACTTCCTCTGGCTACTCCAATGAAAACGCGCTTCAGACTGCTGGTTGAGATTCAGCTCCTCCAGGGCTGGAAGCTCTGGCAGGGACTGTTCCTGTGTTGCTTGCCACAGTGTCACCAGCATTTAATCCAACACCTGACGCAATAGGTATTCAGTAAATCTTTACTGACTGAACAGTGTAGGAAGACATTTTCATTCCAATATAAAATAAATAGTGCAACTGTTTTTAGGTCTTGTGGCTGCTGGCAGGCAATACCAAAAACAGGTTAAGAGCAACCAGACAAATTCCTGAGCAGCTTGACCTTCACTTCCTCCCAAACATAAAACATGCTGGAGTATTCAGTCCAAGGGTTTGCTTTAGCGATGAAGCAATGCACCATAATGGATGGCCCAGGTTGTTCACTTTCCACAGAGAGCAGGTGGGCTTGCAGAATGGTTACCAGGCAACCCAGGGGGAGGGAGCTGCTTGCTCCAGAAACCTTTCAGACCCTGCTGACCTTCTCCAAAGGCCCCACAGGAAGGAAGCTTACCTCCTCCTCTGTGTGCAAAGAGCCAGGCCCCCAACACCCCAGGGAGGCCCAGAGAGCACTTTGAAAGAGGACACTCCCTAGGGGCCAGCAGCTGTGCGAACACAGCCCTGGCGGCCTTTGCTGCTGCATGGAGTTCTCAGTCTCTTCCCCTTCGGTTTGAGCGGGGGCTCCTCAGACCTGGGAGGGGAAGCCCACCAGCTGCCTCCCAGCACAGTATTTAAGCTGCTCCATTCTGTTCCTGCCTGACAGGGGAGATGAGGCCTGACACTGCACACATGAGGGAAAGGTCATTTCTGAGGGAGGATACCAGGGACCAAGTGCATTCTCTGCTTGAAAACAAGGGAGCCTCTTGGAACTAGAAAGTCAGGTTGCCTCGAGAACAGGGGTGAGAGAGAAGCATCCACTCTATTCTTTTGTACCTTTTAAATTTTGAATCATGTATCATCTAGTTCAAATATTTGAATTTAAATGGATTGTGACGCTCCTTTCCCTGGAGCAGGAAGGGGTATCCTGCCAGCCTCAAGGTAGAATGTGTGAGTCTGACCTAGAAATCAGCACCGCCCACCAAAGCTGACTCTTTCCCTCAGAATCGGGCTTTGCAGGTGTCCTCAACCAGGGCCTGTCAAAATGTACAGGGCGCACAAATGACTGGGGAGTGTTGTTGAAATGCAGGTTTCAATTTAGGAGGGAGGGAGGGAAGGACTGGAGACTGCCCATCTAACAAGCTCCCAGGTGACGTGATACAGCTGATCCAGGGACCATACTTTGGATAATGAAGCTCTACAGCCACCAGGGGAGGGAAGCAGCAGAGTTCTGCAGGGTACAGCTGCAGCGGCGGTGGAGTGGGGGAAGGAGGGGCAGGGGTGAGGTAGAGGGACCCCTAGTAAGGGTTTCCACCTGCCGATTGAGCACCATGTCATTAGCCCTGCAGACCCAGCCAGCCTCGGAGGAGAGAGGGAAGGAAGCTGGGCAGAGATAACTAATCCCGCAGAACAGCTAGAGCCAAATCACAGGCAGCAATCGCCCATGTGGATGAGCCGCTGTGCGCAGAGCCTCCCCGGGCTGGGTGGGTCAGGCTGGAGCAGAGGCCCCTGCCTCCCCTTTCCTACCTTACCCAGAAGCCCTCAGAGGCTGCCTGTCCCCTCAAGGGCCAGCTGCCTCCTGAAGGATTCGGTCCTCTCATGGTTGCCCCCTTGGCCACCTTTAAATTGAATCCCTGGGGGCAAAGGTCTTTCTCTGAGGAGCCATTGTGTTCCACAGCAGTTTGTGCAAGTCTCAGCTAGAGGCTGGAGGAAGGCTGGAATGGCAAGTCTGGCGGTGATGTCTGTTGTCTTTGAAGGGAATGACAAGTGTGTGCCTCTCCCTGGTGGCCAGGTCAGTGTCTCATTTGAGCATCTCTTGGACAGGGCCCAGCCCACGGCAAAAAAAAAAAAGTTTACTATATGTATGAATATTGGGTGAATGAATGTCCAGCTAGTTTCTCAGAAAAAATGAAAACACTCTTGTATCAGTGACACCCTGGCTGGCCCCCTTCCCTCTCCAGGGTCTTCTCTTCTAGATCTGAGCAACACTGGTCACTGGGAGGCTCCCCTCCCCCGACACACAACAAAAGATTGCAGCATGATCCCAACAACATGCAGGAGAAGTGGGGGTCCCTGGAAGCCCCTGTCCCGCACAGGCGCAGATGAGAGGCCGTTCCAGTTCAGAGCTGCAGGAAGTTCTGCCCCACATCTTCACCAAATCCGCTCTCAGCCCATGTCTCTGGCTATGCCTCCACTGTCTGCAGGTTCTGCAGCTGCTCCACATTCGCCTTTCCATTTGCTGGGTGGCCAGATCTGTGGTGAGCGGGGAAGGGGAAGTTGGGAACCCTGCAGACAGGCACAGCCTCCCGAAAGGCAAACTCTGCCCACAGCAGCCTCTCAATGGCAGCTCTGCAGGCAACCAGGGACAGGTTGCATCCGCAGAGACAGGCAGTGTGATCGGTTCCCTGGCTGCAGACCAGACACATGCAGGCGCTCAGCAGCTGCCCTCTGGAGCTGTCCCAGCAATGAGCAGCAGCCACGGCCGTGGCACCTCGTGCCTCCCACAACAACAGGTGAGGCTGTTCCAAGACTGGCAAGGTGGCCCTTCTTCCCTGTCACAGGCTAAGGAGCTCAGGCGAGCACCTAAGAAGTGACAGTCAGCTCAAGGAATATGTGGGGGCCACTGGGTGCCCAGCCTACCCCAGCTGACCCCAAGCCTCCTCCGTCTCCTTGCCCCAGCTGCTGCAGACCCTACAAGCTCTCTTGCTTCACTCCTCTCCATCCTTTACCCTTCTTCTCTGTCCCAGTCTTTTCCTTTTCCCTTCCCTGACCAGACCCAGCTCCTGGCTGGAGGCTGCCAACCACTGAGTCAGCAAAGAATAAAAGCTGGGGCAGCAGAAAAGTCCACCCCAGGCCAGTGAATGCCCTCCTCCTGGGATATGGCTTACAAGAGTAGAGTCACAGAACTGAGCCTGGCTGAGCAGCAGAGGTTCCTGTGTGCAGCCCCCCCTAGGGAAAGCAAAAGGGGGGCGGGCAAAACAGGCCCAGAAAGGGCCAGTCCCCAGCTGAAGGGCACACGGGAGGTAGAAGCCAGGCAGGCCTGAAGGCCACCTCCAGACTCAGCCCAAGGCTCCCTCCTGTGCCAGGCTGTGGTCACACCTGCAGAACCAAACAGGCTGCCAGGACATTGCCCCAGGGAAGGGCAGCCTGTAGGCCACCTGTCAGCACAGCCACCACCCTCTGGAGGCAAGGGCGGCTCCAGAAATTCCACTTCTACCCTGGGTAAAGGTCCTGAGACAGGGCGGGGGTGCTGACGCAGCCATCTCACAGGGCTCCCTGTGGGCCACTGGGAAGGAAGTGCAGCTCACCTTACTTCCTCGAATTTCTTGTTGCGGTAAAAGTGGCTCTTTTTGATCAAGTAGATGAGTACCAGGTCACAGAGGAAAGACCCCTGCAAAAGAGTTGGGGATCCCTGACTCAGAACCATAGACTTCTGGAGAGCCCACAGCCATTTGACCATACTACATACATCCCATTCAGTCCTGTCATAGTCCCAGAATGGGGCATCACTGTCCCCATTTCACAGATGAGGAAACTGAACTCAGAAAGAGCACCTTTGTTTAAGGCCACTAAGCTGGTCCATGGTAGAGGCCAGGTCAGCCTGGCATCCATCTGATCCCTCAGGCTAAGCACCTCCCACACTATCCTGACCCCATCAAATCAGGTGTTTGCAGGGTGTTCACCCCTCACCAGGTACTGTGCTGGGGTGCAGGGAGGAACAAGACAATGAGGCCTTCTGGGGACTGTCCCTTTGGTACAGGGGACAAGCATGTAACTTATGGCACAGAATGACAGGTCCTATGACTGGAGAGGAGCATGGGAGCCGAGAGGAGACAGGACCTGACCCAGCTTGGGCTGAGTCTGAGGGCTGAAAAGGAGTTTGTACAAGGGGAAAACAAAGCTCAAGAAGGGTGTTGCAGCGGTAGGAACAAGCTTGTCCCGCCTGGGAAATTCCACAGGCCTGTGGGGAAGAGCCTGCAAAACTCCTTAAAATACCTTTAAGGCATTGGTTCTAATCCTGTAGGGGGTGGCACTGAGGGCTTTGAATGGGGACTGGACACAGAACTGTGGCATTAAAAAGATCTTTCTGGGAGTCAGTATGAGAGATGGGTTGGAGGGGATCTGAATGACAAGGGCACCACAGTGGTGGCCCAGGAAAAAGGAGGCAGCCTGAGCTAACCCAGCTGGAACCCACTGACACCTGAGCCCACTTGTGCTTCAGACCAGAGTGAGTTGTGCAAATGCCCGCCTCCTCCAACAGAGGGCGAATCCACCGGCAACACAGAGGGGGCTTCCAGAATGACTGAGTAGAGGGTGGAGAACAGAAGCAGATTGGTGGATGTGCCCACAGAGACACCTGGTCCTCTGACCCTGGGCTCTGCACCTCTTTCTGCCCCCACCCCCAGATGTCAAAAACATTTTTTTATCAGTTCCTTGTTTCACAGGGCCACGGCTGAGAAACCCTGTATATAGCTGGATCCTACCTCTGTTTACAAGTGGAGATGAGGCTTAAGAAGTTCAGGGGCCAATCCAGTATCCCAGACAACCCCAGCCCCAACCCCAGCTCCCGAGCAACAGGCAGATGCCTCTCTGGCTCTGGAAAGAGAAACTCAGGAAGTCCCTGCCCCCCGGGGAATGCTGGAGGGGTATGGAGTCCCAGAGAGGCCCCTTTACCGGCATCTGCACTGACCCAACAGCTCTTTCTGGGGCATCAGGACAGCTCCCCTGAGGCAGTGTCCCCCACCCCACCAGTGCTCAGAGGGTAAAGGAGAAGGAGGGGAGAGGTACTCACAACACCCATGAGCGCCACCCCTGAGCCCACGTTGATGACTGTGGGGATGATGCTGAACTTCCCTGCCTGAAGCAGAGAGACAGGCACGGTGAGGGAGGCAGGTGGACAGCAGGATCCCCAGGAACTCCAAGCAGAGCCCTCCCGACATGTCTGCCCCACCCCGGGCCTGCCCAGCTCACACACCCTGCCATTCACCATGACATCAAAGCGGATCCCGTAGGCTTTCATGAGGGTGCGGAACTCCACCCCAGCTCCATCACGGTAATATTTGGCAAACCTGGGGAGACACGGCCCAGGGGAGACCTCAGCCTGTTTGGCAACACAGGCTTGGCTGCCTGGGAGATTTATAAGCACCCCCAGGACCTGGCTCACAGCAGCCCCAGGAGAAGCTGTCCATCTTGCTGACATGCTAAAAATTCGTTCAGACCTTTGAAGTCCTTGCCAGACATCCCCCAAGAGACAAGACCTTTCCCACCACACGCCGGGCCAGCCCGGGGCCACCAAAGCACTGATGAAGCCGATGTGGCCGAGAAGTCAAACCTCGGCGTCACAGCACAGCCAGGGCAATGGCCAACCCCTCTCTCCTCTCCCAGAGGCCCCACAGGAGGCCACTCCTCACCTCTCCTCAGCTGTTCTCCCTCACCTCCCCCTCTGACACAGATCCCCAGGAAGGGCTCCCATCGTCCTGGCAGCTACGAAAGGACACAAAACATGGACAGAGCCATAGGCAGCAGGCCCAGCCCAGTTACCTGAAGTTGTACCCGGAAGAGACAGAGCTCCCTGGAAATCTGCTGTCCAGGCGGCTGAAGTAATAGCGAGGGTTGCATTCGGAAGGGGCTCTGTCAAGGTCGCAGTCCCACTCGATCTGGATCCCTATCACACCGCCCTGGGGGGAAAAGAGATGAGAGTCGGTGCACAGGAGATTTTGGAGATGGACAGCAGTCACAGAGCAGCTCTTCACAGAGAGCTGGAAAAGCCAGGGGATGTGCTGATGCCGGGGGCCAGCCCGGCTGGGGAACCCTTCTGGAAGGAAGGTGCAAGGCCCACGAGAGTCTGGGAAAGGTGCGTCGCTGACAGCTCCCGGCCCCAATGGCCTCCTGCCTCATCATCAGAGAGGACAAGAACTACCCGGGGGAGCTCCTACAACGGGCAGGCGCCTTACACCGAGCCAGGGTGTGCTGGGGCTCCTGGTTCAGGCTCAGCCGCTGCACCAGTGCCTGAGAGCCAAACAGGTGCCGAGCGTGCCCCTCACTGAGTGCCCAAGCAGGCTGTGTGTCATAGCAAATCCTGCAAGTGACCGTTCCTGGGGCAGATGACTCCACAGGGCCACCCCACCCCATAGGTCCCCCCACACACTCCCTTCTCATTACAGAGCCCAGGCCCAGAGCCCTCGGGCCTCCAGGGAAGGCTCCCGGGTCACACACCACACACCTGCAGCGCTATCTCCTGGAAGTTGCTTCCCGTCCATTTGACCACAGACCCCAGTTGGAAGATGGGGCAGTAGGGGTTCTTGGGGCCAAAGTGACAGGACTTCAGGTACGCTCTGTCTTTGGTGTCCAGCACATTGGTCCTGGGAGGAGGCCATGAACAGACAGTGAAATGAAGGGAGACTTGCTGTTTCCAGGCCAGAAACTAGACCTGACCCAGGAGTCCCAGGGCTCCTCACCCAACCCAGGCCTAGTCCCGGACTTCAGCCCTCTCCTGGAGCCCCGCCTACATCCTAGTGCACTGGAGAGCAGAGCCCCACCCCCAGTGGTTCATTTATACACACACACACATACACAGGGACCCCACCCCCACCCCGCACAGCCATGAAGAGGGCCAGCCAAGGCCCCACCCCTGGGTCCCCAGTAGCTGAGCCCCACATACTTGAAGAAGTTGAATTTAGGGAAACGAATGAAGTTCTTTATGTAAATGGTAAAGTCTTCAGCCTTGTCCAGGAGTGGCTTCCTGAAAACCAAGCCAGGACAGCCAGTGAGGAAGCCCTGCGGCCTCTGCACCGCCCCCAGGCCCGTGGTGGGGCCGAGGCCCCTGCTCCCTGGGCACCCTGGGGCCTTGGCCAGGACAGTTCATTTGCTCATGTTGGAGCAGTGCTCAGTGCATGTATGTGGGTTGTCCTCAGAACGAGGATCCCCCAGTGGGCGTGTCTCTGCCATCAGGCTGGGCCCCACCACACAGAACCAGGTGACTCCTAGGGTCCCGAACCCAGACACTTACTCTGGCCTGGACCTTGACTCCACTGGGCACCAGGCGAAGATCTCACAGGTTCCCCTTGTCAGGTTCTCTGCCCGCAGGCAGCGGCCAGTCCTCACTCCTGCAGGGTAGGAGAGGGACAATGCCAGGAGTCCCCCGGCTCCAGGCCCTCTACTGCTCCCCAGCCCTGGCCACTCCAGGCCTCACCATTTCCAGTCATGACAGGCTTCCCAGGAGGGCAGTCGCTGTCCTCATAGCACAGGGCATCCGGAATGCTGTCGCTCTACCAGGAGAGGAAGGGCACCTGTGTGGAGGTGCCCGCAGGCCTCCCAGCTCTGAGCCAGGTCCCACCCCAGGAGCTGAGAGAGGTTCCTCCCCAAAATGGTGCAGGCACGTGCCCTCGCGCACACACCCCAGAACCCTTGGAGGGGACAGGAACCCCCGCTTCCGGAGAAAGGCAGAGGCCAGCCGGTGCTAGCGGGCCTCCCACCACCTCCCCAGCTCCCCACGCCAGACCGAACCTCTGCACAGGTTTCCTGCCGCTGGTTGGGGGTCACAATCAGGTTGGTGATGATAAAGAAGACATTCTCTCCCTGAGGAAAACATACAGGGGTTAAGGAACCTCCTTGTGCCCTCTTGGGGACCCCCCTTTCCGGGGCTGCCCGGCAGGGGTGGAGTCTCTGCATGGGTATTGGGGAAGATGGGGCCATAAAATCAGTAGATTCCATCCACCCTTCTGCCCACTGACCTCAGAGCCCTGAGCAGATGCCCTCTAATAGGTTTACCCCAGGCCCATACCCACAAACTGCTCCTGCCCCACAAATCCCTATCCTTGCCTCAGTCTCTGGGGTCCCAGCCGAGATCTGGGAGGAGAAGGAGCAGTGAAGGGGCAGTTCTAGCCCAAGTGGACTGTGAACAGGCCAGAGGCCAATCTAAGGGGCCTCCTCTGACCTGGAAACTCTCTGAGCCCCATTTGGTTTCAGCAGGCCCAGGGTTTGTTGGGAACAGAACAGCGCTGCCACCAGGAGGCATAGTCAAGGAGGGAAGGAGGCAGGCGTGGGGGAAGGATCTGGACAGGGTCTCTATTTATAAACTCTGGCAGCTGTTCTGGGCCAAGGGAGACAATAGATCAAGGTCTCTGGGTCCCAGAGCAGCTTCCCATGTGACCCACCCCAGCCAACTTGGGTGGGGCTCAGACCTGGGGGGGGATGACATAGTCAGCAACGTCCCAGAGTCGCTCCCCCAACTCCGAAGTGTTAGTGAAGGTCACGCCCTTGACTTTGGTGATGATGCTGCTCTGCAGGGAGGTGTCCGTGTCTTGGTAACCCTTCTTCAACAGGAACACCCACCTGTGGGAAGGGGACAGGCAAGGCGGGCATCAGCCTTGTCGCTACCCTCAGGTTTACCCCCAAGCCCAGGGTGGGTAGGAAGGACTCCACCCTTCCCACCCGCTCCTGGACTGGGTCACAACTCCTGCTGCTGCTTGAAGCCCTGTTCTGCAAGCAGCAGAGGTGACACCAACCCCAGGCCATAGCGCACTGCTCTCAGTGGGGCTGGGAGGACTTGTGATGAGACAGGCTCACCCTCAAACTGGCCGTACGACCATGGGCAAACCATTGAACTGCGGGGGTTCACACAGGGTAACGGCACCACCTCCGTGTGGGGGGTGGGGGCAGTCAAAGGACCTGAAGCCAGTCATGGGACAACCTCAGTCAAACTCCAACTGAGGGGAAGCCTGCAAAACTAGAGTGCAAGATCCAGTACCCTTTGACACCCAAACACAATTAACAAAAGAAAAAATAGATAAGTTGGACTTGACCCACATTAAGAACTTTCATGCATCAAAATACACTCTCAAGAAAGTGAAAAGATAACCTACAGGAGGGGAGAGAACGTTTGTGAGCCATATAACTGGAAAGGATCTAGTATCCAGAATATATTTTTAAAAGTCTTGCAACTCAACAATACAAAAGACAAATAACCTAACTTAAAAATGGACCAAGGGCCCTGGCTGGTGTAGCTCAGTGGATTGAGCACAGGCCTGTGAACCAGAGGATCGCAGTTCAATTCCCAGTCAGAGCACATGCCTGGGTTGCAGGCTGGTTCCCTGCAGGCCAACTCCCAGCAGGGGACGCAGGAAAGGCAACCATACATTGATGTTTCTCTCCCTCTCTCCTTCCCCTCTAAAAATAAATAAATAAAATTTTTTAAAAAATGGACCAAGGGACTTCCGGCCAAAATGAAGCATAGGTGGAAACACTGTGCCTCCTCACACAACCAGAACAGAGAGGAAATTGAACTGTATGGAAATCTGACAACAAACCATTCATCCAGACCAGTAAGAGAGGCGGAGTCGGCAGTGTCGGCGGCCGGTGGAGAGGGGTTGTGGCAGGAAAATGCAGTAGCTGGTGGACATGGGCATGCAGGTGGCGGTTGGCAGACCCCAGGCACAGGGAGGAAATGAACAGACCCAACCCAGTGAGGCACACAAGGCAGCTGGCTGACTGGGACACACATTCACGCGCAGATAAACCAGGCAAAAAACGGGCAGTGAGACAGACCGCACAACACAGGGCCCCAGCAACAGGAAATAAAGCCTAAAAGCACTGATTGAAAATACTTGTGCATTGAAAACACTTGTGGGGGTTGAGGTGCAGGGAGAGAATCCCAGCCTCACAGGAAAGTTCACTGGAGAGACCCACAGGGTCCTAGAATGTACACAAGCCCACATACCTGGGATCAGCACCAGAATGGCCCAATTTGCCCAATTTGCTCAGGTGAAGCGGCAGAGGAGACTGAAGTCTGAGAGAGCATGGAACAAGCGCCATTATTCTCTCTCTGATCCCGCCCCCACATACAGCATCACAACCCTGCGACTGGGTTGCCCCGCCCTGGTGAACACCTAAGGCTCCGCCCCTCGCACGTAACAGGTGTGACCAGACCAAAAATTATGACTCAGAACAAATCAAAGCCCCAGAGCCAATACTTTTAAGTGACCAAAAGATAGCCAATCTATCAGATGCACAGTTCAAAACACTGGTTATCAGGATGCTCACAGAACTGGTTGATTTTGGTCGCAAATTAGATGAAAAAAATGAAGGCTACACTAAGCGAAATGAAGAAAAATGCACAGGGAACCAATAGTGATGGAAAGAAAACTGGGACTCAAATCAAGGGAGTGGACCAGAAGGAAGAAAGAAACAACCAAACATAAAAGAATGAAGAAACAAGAATTCAAAAAAATGAGGAGAGGCTTGGGAACCTCTAGGACATCTTTAAACATTCCAACATCCAAATTTTAGGGGTACCAGAATGGGAAGAGGAATAGCAACAAGTGGAAAACTTATTTGAACAAATAATAAAGGAGAACTTCCCCAGTCTGGCAAAGGAAATAGACTTCCAGGAAGTCCAGGAAGCTCAGAAAGTCCCAAAGAAGTTGGACCCAAGGAGGAACACGCCAAGGCACATCATAATTACATTAGCCAAGATTAAAATGAAGGAGAGAATTCTAGAAGCAGCAAGAGATAAGGGGACAGTCACCTACAAAGGAGTTCCTATCAGACTGTCAGCAGATTTCTCAAAAGAGACCTTACAGACAAGAAGGGGCTGGAAAGAGGTATTCCTAGTCATGAAAGGCAAGTACCTACATCCAAAATTGCTCTATCCAGCAAAGCTTTCATTTAGAATGGAGGGACAGATAAAGTGCTTCTCAGATAAGGTCAAGTTCAAGGAGTTCATCATCACCATGCCCTTATTGTATGAAATGTTAAAGGGACTTATCTAAGAAAAAGAAGATAAAAAAATATGAACAGTGAAAGGACAGCCAACTCACAGTTATTAACAACCACACCTAAAACAAAAGCAAACTAAGAGGACAGCTAGAGCAGGAGCGGAGCCACAGAAATGGAGATCACATGGAGGGTTAGCAACAGGGGAGTGGGAAGAGGAGAGTGGAGGAGAAAGTACAGAGAATAAGTAGCATAGACGGTAGGTAGAAAATAGACAGGGGGGGCAAGAGTAGTGTGGGAAATGTAGAAGGTAGAGAACTTATGGCACATGGACATGAACTAAAGAGGGGGAATGTGGGTGGGAGGGGGTGTGCAGGGTGGAGGGGAATGAAGGAGAGGAAAATGGGACTACTGTAATGGCATAATCAATAAAATACATTTTTTTTAAAAAGGACCAAGGATTTGAATAGACATTTCTCCAAAAAAAGATATACAAAAAGCCAATAAGCACATGAAAATATGCTTTATTTCATTGGTCATTAGGGAAATGCAAATAGAAACCACAATGAAATACCACTCCACACTCGATAAGATGGCTATAATCGAAAAGGCAGAAAATAACAAGGGTCGGTGAGAAGGTGGAGAAAGCAGCACGGATGACGGAGGCTTAACACGCTGTGTCTGCTGAGGGACTCCGCTTGGCGGTTCCTCAGAAGGCTGTCATGACCCAGCAGGTAGACCCAAGAGCACTGAAGACGTATGTTCACACAAAAACCTGTACGTGAATGTTCTTAGCAGCATTATTCGTGATAGTCAAAAAGCAGAAACAGTCCAAATGTCAGCCAGCCAATGAGTGGATAAACCAAACGTGGCAGAGCCTCCCAGTGGACTACCAGCTCGGCCTAGGAAGGAATGCGCTTCTGACGCTACAGCAGGGATGGACCTTGAACACATTACGCCAAATAAAAGAAGCCAGCCCCCGCCCCCAGAGCACATCGTGTGTGATTTGATTTATACGAAATGACCAGAGTGGGCAAATATATAAAGACAAACATCAGATCAGCAGTTGCCAAGGGATGGAGGTGGGGAGAATCATGACTGACTGGTAACAGATACAGTTTTCCTGGGCAGGTGATGGCGATGTGCTGGAGTTTGATCGTGGGGATGGCTGCACTACACTGTGAATGTACTAAACACCATGTGTAATCACTGTGTAATTTAAAATGATGAAAATGGTGGATTAGATGTTCCAGGCGTTTCACCTCAATGTAAAATGTTTTTTAAAGAAATTCTATATTCTTCCAAAAAAGGTCAGTGTCATGAAATACAAAGAAAGTCTCAGGAACAATTCCAGATGAAAGGGGCCTAAGAAGACGTGACAACTGAGCGCAAGGCATGAGCCTAGATGTTTCTTTGTTATAAAGGTAATTACTGGGACAATTTACAAATGGTCTATAACTTAGACAATAATAACATTTCAATGCTAACTTCCTAATCTTCCTACTGGTACTTGGTTGAATAAGAGAATTCCTTATTTTGAAGAAATACACAATGAAGGATACAGGAGCAAAGAGGCATCATGTTTGCAACCGACTCTTACACAGTCAGAAAACATTGCATATATACGGAGAGAGAAGGTAGAGAGGGCAACCCCAATGTGGTAAGATGTTAACATTTGGGGAGTCTAGTGAAGGGCATTAAAAGTTTTTGTATTACTCTTGTAACTTTTCTGTAAGCCTAAAATTATATCAAAATACAAAAAAACGGATTTTAAAAATAAAATGGTACATGCAAATTGCTCAGTACAGGAAGTGCGTGCCCCAGAGGAAGAGTTTATGAACACAACTCATCGATGCATCGCTGGTGTTTCTGTTAATGTTATAGATCATTTAGGCTAACCAGACCTTAGGAAAGCTGGGTAAACTGAGGCTGGGAGAGATCACACGGTTGTGATGACGGATGCCCTGCACCTCCCAGGATGCCAGGAAGGGTTCTCTATATAGCAGGTGCCAACCAGGACATGTCCACCCTCTTCATCCCTGGGGCCGGAGCTGGCATCGTGTCCTGGCCCAAGGTTGTCCTGTCTCTAAGGAACTCGGAGATAGCTGAGACCCTGGGGCCAAGCAGCCATTTGGGTTGGGACGCACGGGGCCTGGCCTGGACAGAAGCATGACGCAAATACTCAAGGAACATTCACTCACTCATTCGTTTCACACCTGTTGCCTGAGCAGCTAGGTGATGCCAGGCCCCTGCCAGCCTGGTGGGGAGTCACACAGACATTCAGCAACTGAGTATCCAAACAAGCGTATAATTACACTGTGGGAAATTAGTTGACATGTGGGAGGAAAAGGAGAGGGAGCTATGGGAGATCCCAGGTGGGAAGAATGAGTGGACACTGTTGCCCAGGTAGAGGAGGAAGGCCCCCTGGTTGAAGAACAGGTGGGAGACAGCCAGGTGCCTTAAGGACTAAGCCAGGGGAAGCCAGACCTGCCCTCCCAGCTGGCACATCTGCTCCTCCCCCAAGCAGGAAGCAGGAGGGACTCAACAGCATTTACTGAAGAAGTAAAAGAGGCACACCGGGATCCCAGCCTTCTGCTGTCATTTCCTCCCTCCACCTGTCCCCTCCCTACTCCAGGGTGAGGGCTCTGGACAGTGCCTGGCCAAACAACCTCAAGGGGCTGCCCCTCTGAGTTTGGCACCAGCTTCCACCAGGTGGAAGTGGGGTGTGAGTGGGGCGGAAGGCCTGGGCAGGACCCCCAGCTGGACACCAGAGCAGCCAGCCTCTGGTGGGGTGAGTTGACCAGAGGGACATGTAGGGCTCATGAGCTGTCCCAGCCGGAGGCTTGGCACTGAGCTCAGTGATTATAAATAACCTACCCAGTGTGGGAGGCTCCTGGGCGACAGCTGCAGCCCAGGCCCCTGCATCCTTGACCCCTTCCTACAGACCTAGTACAGGGCTCCAGGCCAGGAGGAGGGCGCTGCCTGGGGAAAGCCTCATAGACCAAGGCACCAAGAAGCCCCTGCCGCATCTTGTCACCTCCAGAGCCGGTATCTGGGAGTAGAGGGCTCCCTTCTTACACCCCACCCTTATACCTAAGAGCTCAAGGAGAGCCCCTCCCAAGGCGGGTCACGGACCCCCAACGACGTGCTCACAGGCCTACTCTGGGGCTCTGGAAAGACCACCGCTGCTGGCCCCCGCCCCCCCTTCCGGCAAGCCCCCAAGCACTCACACCACCAGGTAGGTCAGGATGGAGACCTGCAGCAGCCGGTAGAGCAGGCCCACCTTCTTGTTCTTGGCAATGACATACTTCTCAGTCTTGTAGTCGAACAGCGACTGGTAGAGCCCCTTGCAGCCCGCCTGCCCCATGGTGCTGTCTCACCTGGGCCAGGGGACCGAGCCGCCAAGCGTCAGTCTCATGGGAGCCGCCCCCGCCCGACTCCGGCGCCCGCCGCCTGCACGTCGCCGGGCCTCTCAGCCCGGGATGCGGGCTCCGCGCTGCGGGGCTGGGGGGCGCCGCTCCTCCCGGCCTGGGCCGGCGGGGAGGGCGAGCGCCGGTTGCCCGGTTGCCCGCGGGGCCGGGACAGCACTGCGGGGAGCTGGGCGGGGGCAGCACGGAGTGGCGCTCTGCGACCTTGCGGCCACCCCTTCCTCCTTCCTGAGCTGACAGTGACACCAGCAGACAGGTCCGTCCGCCCGCCACTGGCGTGGGAAGCCCCAGCGGAGGCTGGGGGACCACACGTGCTCCGGGCGTCACGGGAGGAGTGAGGAGACCAGGGGATGGGAGAAGAGCTCTTTTAAAGCAAATCTCCCCTCCCCTCTTTCTCTGCTGCCGAAGAAATCTCAGCGGTTCCTCCCACGGAACAGATGGGGAAACAGAGGCCACGGGAGGAGGACCCTGTAGCACCGGAAGTGGGTGTAAAAGGGGGTAAAGAGCATTATAGGTGAATAAAACGAGTTTCTTGGTTTTCCTTGCTCCCTGGGAGAAGCCGAGCCCCCACTACAAAGGCCGGGAAAGAACCAAGACGTGACAGAGCCATGGCTCCTTGTAATCAAGCGGGTCCTCCTGTTGCAGCAGCTGAAAGGGGTAAAACGCCCCCCCCCCGGGGGGAGTCGGTTGCTAACCAGGTCCCAGTGCCCACAGCACGAAGAGCTGGGTAGCCCACCTGGGCAGATGGGTGGGGGTGGGGAGGCACAGGCGTCCAAGGCCCCGGATCATAAAATACGTCTGCAGAGAAGGTCTGTGCCAACCTGTTTGAAATGTTCCCAAAGCAAGAGACCTAACCTAGGCCTCCAAGATGGCAACCCTCATAAGCCGGAGAAATTAAATGACACAGGGGAGCAAAGGTGAGGGAGGGCACCTCAGAGATCAGCCACGGAGAGGAGGCCCCGGAGTAGCAATCCTTCTAGTGTGGGAGTTGCCAGGCTTGCTCAGGGGCTTGCAGCACCCTTGCCATCCAGCCAGAACCCCACTCAGCTTCCAAGCCTGGCCCCCACACCCAGGAACTTCTTTTCCCTGAACCACAGGTTCTGGGTGCTGGAAGGGAGCCTGACATTCACCAGGTATGATCCCCTCTAAAAAGCAAAAGTCCAGGGCAGAAGGTCTCCAGTTTTAGTGTGCACGGGAATCATTTGGGGGAAATGCAGATTTCTGGGACCTGCCCCTAAAGCTTTAATTTGCTAAATCTAGTGTGCAGCCTGGGAATCTGTATTTTGCTCTCAAACTGTCCTTTGGGGGGCACAGCTCTTTGCACTTTTTCATCAATTTCAGCTCAAATGCCATTTCCTCAAAAAGGCCTGTTGTTATTGCCACCCACCAAAAGTAGCCCCCACCCCAGTAACCTCCTATCCCATTACCTCTTCTTATTTCCTTAGAGTACATGTCATTCTTGGATGTGATCTCCTTTCCTTATTGACTGTCCCACACTAGGACCATAAGCTCCAAGAGGCCAGGGACCCTACCCCTGGACATCTCTGTATCCCACGCCCACTGCTATGCCTGCCACGTAATGGTTTACTGCATATTTGTTGAGTAAACAAACTCAGGCCCAAGATTTTTAAAACGTTTTTAATTTTTTTATTTCAAAGATGGAGGGAGGGAGAGAAACATTGATTTGTTTTTCTGTTTCCTTATGCATTCATTGGTTGATTTCTACATGTTCCCTGACCAGGGACCGAACCCACAACCCTAGCATATCAGGGTGACACACTAAACAACTGAGCTACCTGGCCAGGGCTCAGGCCTGATTTTTTAAACAAAAAAGGGATCTGGAGCTGCCACCCATCCCACTCATGACAAGGGATTTTAAAAGCTGACATCATCCTGGAGAAAGGCCTTGGAAACTGGCACCAGACCTTCCTTCCTCGATGTCCTGCCAGCCTCTTCCTCAGCCCTCCCCTCACTCAGTTCTCTAACACTCGAGTGATCTGCGGCCTCAGTGGAGCGACATCCCACCTATGAAGAGGCCCCTCAACCAGAGTCCATGGGGGAGGTGCCCTTTCAGGAGCTTGCAGTCTGGGCTCCAGGCTGGAAAGCCTCCCCCCACTCCCAGAGCCCCTGCCCAGCACAAGCAGAACACAGGATGGTGCCACACTGGGTCTCCCCACTCCCCAGAGGAGTTCCAGGCTTGTGGTCTCTTCATGTTGCTGGGGGATCCCCCAGAGACCAGGCCTTCATTTTGCAGGAGGAGTAACTGAGGCCCCAGGCCAGAAGGGAAGTCTATGGCTAGCCCCAGTCCAGGGCACTCTCCACTATCCTTGCTTCCTAACTCTTTACTAAGCACCTAATGTGTGCTGCTGGAGAGGCTGCAGTGCCAAGTTCCCCAACCCCTGGCTCATCATAACTGCCCCTGTGGCTTTAGAGAACGGGCTCTGCTCTCACCTGCTCTCCAGTGTGGGGAGCCCCTCCAGAACCCCGCCATAGCCCAGCCAAGACCAGGCTCCAATTTCTGTCGTAACTATCCTGAAAGTTTAGAGACCACATGAGGGGTGGCCAGAGGGGAAAGGGCTGTCCCCAGGGCTAGGCCGTACCCCTCCTGGGGGCTCCCTCACAGCACAGCTTCTCATACAACTAGGTCCTGACCCATTGGTGGGTCATGAAGTCGATTTACTGGGTCACAACCAGAATTTCAGAGAGAGAGAGAGAAAGAGAGAGAGAGAGGTAGAACATATCAGTGTTTAAGAAAGTAAAGGTAGGTAAGCCCTGGCCAGGCAGCTCAATTGTTCAGTGTTGTCCCAATATGCCATAGTTGTGGGTTTGATCCCCAGTTAGGGCACCCAAGAATGCATAAATAAGTGGAACAAAAAATCGATGTTTCTATCAAATCAATTAATAAACATTTAAAAATAAGAAAGTAAGGATAGTCATGGTTTTGTGAAGTTTTTGTTTAATGTATGATGTATGTTTGATGTATGATGTACAGATGACATTATGATGTATTTCTCCCTGGGTGTCATGGTCAAAACAATGTGAAAAATACTTCTCAGAAGCTGCAAACCCCCGTATCTGCAAACCACCCACAAGGTCAGGCCCAACGCTCTTCATAGCCGAAGTGGGAGAAGGGGCCTTTGCTTCTTCCACTGCATTATCAAAAACGCAAGTCACAGGTGTTCCTAAAACCAAGATGAGAGAAAACGTCCTGCTGCTTTTGAGTGGTGACCTCTCCAGTTTGGCCCTGACCCCATGTCAGCAGTCCCAGAGCCCCAGGTACCCTGTCCACCTGCTCTTCACCACTATTACCATAGCGAATGCTCGCCAGCACTTATCACTTGCCAAGTACTGTTCTCTATGCCTCATGTGTATGGGCTCATTTACTCATCACAAGTCTATGTAGTTGGTACAATTATTATCCTCACTTTTCCCTAAGAGGGTAGATGTGTCTCTGACCACACCTCCAGGTGAGCGTTGGAGCTACAATTTGAATCCACTGGCCTGGCTTCCCAGCCTCAGAAATTCTCACCACTGTGGCCAAGAGCACAGTGCCTTAGTCTTCACATCAGCTGGCTTGACTCACTGTGATCCCCACCAGAGAGGTGACTGTCCAGCCATTTCACACTTGATGGAAGGAGGTCCAAGGTCACCTGAAAAGCTGAGACTAGCAGAAAGTCTTGGGCCATCCACTGAAGGGATCTGTCCTCTAGGGCCCTGGGCTTCCGCTGGATGACATTCCGTGTGCAGCTCACACAGCTGCCCCACCGGGGCCTGAACAGAACCAGCTCACCTGGTCAGAGTACTTCCTGAGGGGAAATGGGCTCTCCCATGATGCCTCAGGAGTGGGGGATCAGCCCACTGAAGGGCACCTTCTGTGGGGCTGCTGGGGGCCAAGAGCTCCACCCTAGTCTGCCAGGAACCCACCGGGTGCCTTTAAACTTCACTACCTGAGTCAGGGGTCAGGGGTGAATGGCTACCCTTCCTGCCTCATCACTATGCCCCTCTCCTCCCCTCCCCAAAGAGTCCAGTCAGGCTTCATTTATAATGCTGTCCACCTGGAAGAAAAGGACTGGTGAGTGAACCATTCTCATCTGGTTCACAGGACTTTGTCTAGTGGGATGGTTTAAGGCAGCGGTCCCCAACCTTTTTGGCACCAGGAACCAGTTTCTTGGAAGACAGTTTTTCCACTAACAGGAGGGAGGGCGGAGTCAGACAGGAGGCGGAGCCCAGGGGGTAATTCATTGAAAGCCCACCGGGTGCTTACCTCCTGCAGTGCGGCTGGGTTCCTACCAGGCTACAGACCAGTTCCTGTCTGAGGCCACAGGGGTTGGAGACCTCTGGTTTAAGGTACCAGCAGTGAAGTAATGGGGAATTATGAAATAAATTTACAAAGGGTCTTTTTCCCTTTACATATTGAACTTCCTCCTAAGATCTGCCAGCATTCTAAGTCTATTGTTCTGTGTGCTTTGGATACATTCCCGGACCATCTAGCTGGGCTCTGGGTCCTGGGAGAGTCTCTAGTGTAAAACACGGTGGGCCCTCAAGCGTTTCCGCTGCCCAAAAAGACATGTCCTGGGGACTCTACTTGGGGGCTCTCCTGCCTCTGATTCCCACCTTCCCCCCTACCATTCTCTGTGCCTGCTATGAAGTTTATGGATTACAAAGGCGCAAGTCTGGTGCAATGGGGTGAGCCTTTAAGGGCAGAATTATCACCCCTTTAATCAAGAAAAAAAATCTCATTCTCTAGGGGATGAGAGGGAGCTTCTAAGAGGGAAACCATTGGTTGTAGGACAGTGACCAATAACATCATTGTGTTTCTTTTTAATAATTTTTTTATTGATTTAAAGAGAGAAACATCAATATGTTGTTCCACTTATTCATGCATTCATTGGTTGATTCTTGTAAGTGACCTGACTGTGGATCGAACCTGTGACCTTGGTGCATCAGGACAATGCTCTAAACAACTGAGCTACCTGCCCAGGGTCCCACTGTGTTTCCATCAGCAGCTTGGAGGTGGCACTTGGTCACCCTGCATCCTCCAAAGACACACGAGTCTCTCCTTTCCCTTGAGCCCTCGTGAGGACTTCCCCTGGTACTAAAGCCTTCCCTTTAGCCTGAGAGGCTACCAACTCAGAAAAGGTTCTCCAAAAAATTAAAGGAAGCAAAATAAAGAAAATACCAATCCCATCAGAAAACGTGATTCTTGGAGTGGAGGTTCAGATGTTATTTACACATAGTGAATGTGGCTCTATTTCGCCCCCCAAAGGAGGAGGGTTCACACGAGGCCTCGAGGTAGGAGATTTGATTCTGTCCTGGGCCATGAAAGGTCATCCATCACAAGGCCTCCGAGGGCCGTCTCCAGCCCCAGCATTCCTTCAGAGTCCTATGGACCCTGGATGGCCTAGAAGGGACGAGGGTGGGAAAAGTGAGGCGTGGAAAGCGTTTCACCATTTATCCTTTAATTTTTATTCTGCTCTGGCAGTCCTGCTAAGATAAACACACTCCATTAATAGACATTACTGGTCCATTTAAGTAGCAGATGCATTATTAATGCCATTTCAACACAGTCAACAGGAAAAATGAAGCTCCTTTCTGTGGGAAGCATCTCCACGTCCATCAAAGCACCTGAGACCTGTCTTAATTGATGGGTTGTTACTCATTACTTAGTTCTCAAAATTTGGCCTGGGGAAAACCTATACTGAGGTTTCAGATACTTGCAAAGAGTAAAGATTGCTTCTCCACTGGGCATGAAAAAGGATAAAGATTCAGACTCGGGTCAGCCACACCCACAGAGCAGTAACAACTCGTACACCCCAGCAAAAGCTCCTCTCTCATCCTTCCTCTTGCTCCCTGCAGTAGCTTCCTCCACCTTTGTGATCCTCCTGCCAACCATCCCCTCCTCTCCACTCTGAGGAGCCCAGGACTCCGGCGACCATGAAACAAGGAATGAGAAACCTTCATGTAAACACTGCAAGTGGTTGTGGCTTCTTCCTCATGGTTCCTCATTCCCGGTTCTTCTGGAGATGCTCATTCTTCATTGCCATTACCGTCCCCACCTGCCCTTCCCGCCAAGGGCCCATTCCACACACCCAGCTCCAGGGCTTCCGTGCCTCACCCATCCTTCACTTCCCAACTGCCCTGCCTTTGCACAGGCTGCTCTTCCCTCTGTCCTCCATGACTTCAAGGCTCAGCCTACAGGGGTCTGCCTCCATGAAAGCCTCCTGGATCCCTCTCTTTTTCTAAATTTCCAAAGGATGGGATCTGTACAATTTATGGAGTTATAGTCAGGTACATAGTTTATCTGTCATTTAACGCTATGAGGGACGGAAAGGTCATTACCATGCTGTACTCAGGACCTCCACGAAGCAGAAGTCTGGGAAGCTTGTAGAATGAGAAGAGGAAGAGGGAGGGAGAGAGGAAGGGAAGGGGGAGGGGAGGGGAGGGAGGAAGAATGATTCCTGATCACCCTACCTCTGCCATTAGCCTGCATATTTGAGGTGAGTAAGCCTTTATTTTTGTATGTGTATTCATAGCTTTCAAGAGATAATTCTACCAGAGAATTAAGTAAAATTTGTCACCTGAAGCAACCTCTTAGTCATCAAGAGACCAAGTGTGGCCCCTGAATGATGTGGCTCAGTGGGTTGAGCACCAGCCTGTGAACTAAAGAGCTGCCAGTTCGATTCTCAGTCAGGGCACATGCCCAGCTGTGGGCCAGGTCCCTGGTGGGGTGCACACAATAGGCAACCACATACTGATGTTTCTCGCCCTCTCTCTCCCTCCCTTCCTTCTCTTTAAAAAAAATCTATTTAAAAAAAAGACTCCAAGTGTGTTGAGGACTACCCACCGACAAAGTGTAATGAAGTGAATGAACCCTGATCTCATAACTGGTATCACACAGGGTGCAGCTCGTGCAACAAAGTCACCTGGCGTGCTTGCCAAAAAAGCAGACGCCCAGGCCCAGGCCAGCCTTGAGCACCAGTGTTTTTAGCGGGCAGGGCCGAGGAACCTCAAGAGCTAAGTTCCACTGTGACTCTTCAGCTCAGCAAAGTCTGAAAACCAGCACACTGTCACTCTGCCTTGGCCAGTGTGTAACCAAGCTTTTGTGGAAAACCCAATGGACCTGGAGATCCAAAAACTTGCTACTGGCAGGATGGCTCTCACCTATACCAGCCCTGTAGCCCTGGGCCAGTGGTCTCCTCCTCCACACAGCAGAACTAAGACTGCCCTCAGTGATCACGGCAAGGGTACAGAGCCAGGGGCAGGATATGTGCTTTCATTAAACGGACCAGAGCATATAGAGAAGGGAGTCTGTGAAGTTGGGTGGAAAAGTGTTACTTATTTAGTTTTGCTACCCCTTTAATGAAATTAAACAATTCCTCCGATTATGAATGTAGGCAACAAACCATCACCAGATTAGCAGTACCTATATTTAACATCAAAAGAAATTATAGGTATTTCCCCATCCATCACCTTACAGGTATTATAAATACCTCAAAATACATTTGAAGGTCATCATTATTTTGAAAGTAGCATAGTTCTTAGACCTGCTGCTTACAGCATTAATAAAGCAGCCCATGTATCTCCACACTGCAGATCTTAAAAATATTCTCATCGTGTTCAACATAACTGGTTCTTTGTAAACTTTTGTGTTTAAAAAATAAGATGATGGATGAACAGATGGAAAATACATGATAAAGTAAGCATAGTATGATGTTAATGGAAGAAACCAGATGGTGGGTAGATAGGTATTCACTGTGAACTTCAACTTATTTGGACACTTTCATAACCAAGGTTGGGAAATGATGAGATGGGGTCCCAAGGCTTCCCCAGAGTGCCAGAGGGGCCCACGGCACTTGTGAGAGCTAGAAACCACTCCGACGCACTGGGTCCTTAACAAGCCAGCCACTCCACCAGTGACTTCTTCATCCAGGACGCAAAGGACCCCGAGCTCTAGTGTAGAGGTCTAATTAGGCTGGTGGCTTTTTCTTGGACCAGGAAATTGAAAGGGTTTGCAGAACCACGTGAGAGCCACTGTTTTCTCCCACCCCAGCATTCCAACCTCAATCTCGGACCCCACAGGTCTAAAGAGAGAAAGGTTACTCCAGGGTAGGCAGGACACCAGCCAGAGCCAGGAGCATCCACCAGACCTCTGCACAGGGCTAGTCCAGGCCCCCTTCCCAGGCCCTAGACGACAGGAGCCTCCTCCAGAAACCGCACCTTCCATCCTCTAAACACTCTGCCCTCAGGACTGAGTCTCGCTATAGGGTCCTAGGAGTGAGCCAACCAGACCCAGAATGCACTCCTGAGGAAGGAGAAAGGAGAAAACCCTGCCCCCCACTGGCCCTCTTGGGGGCCTGCACTGTGGTCCTGGCTTCTTTGTGGTCTTAGGAAGGGGTCCTCTTTTAGACAGACCACCAGTAACAGCTACCACTTCCTCGTGCCCACCAGCAGATCTGCAAGACTCCCCCACTCTGGAGGGTATATTTTTTAACAAAGATTTTACATATAGAGAGAGGGGAAGGGAGAGCGAAAGAGAGGGAGAGAAACATTAATGTGCAAGAGAGAAATCAATCGGTTGCCTCTCCCATGCCCACAATTGGGGACTCCACTGGCAACCCAGGCACGTGCCCTGCCTGGGAATCAAACCAGAGACCTTTCAGTTTTCGGGACAACATCCGACCCAATGAGCCACACCATCCAGGGCCAAAGACACTTCTGTAAATAAAACAGTTTAATACTATTTAATACCAAATGTTTCTCAAGTTTACTTTTTGCACAACACACAGATACATTTGGGACGATTATTAAAAACCAATATTCTACAAACAATTTCTTCAATTCTGCCCTAGATCATCCTAAGGGAAAAAGTAATTAGTACAACACCAAATTTCTACAGGTTCGAGGACAGGCTGACGGTCTCTCCCAACGCACAGGGAAGCTGGTCCTGATCTTCTGTGAGCAAATTCTCTGGTTTCATCTGGGCCTTCCTTATACTGTCCAAGCTCAGTTGCTGGTATCTTCTCTTAAAAAAGCCACACTGAAACAAAGGGCGGGGAAGTCCAATTACAGACCATTTATCCGGCTATTGCCAAAAGAGCCCTTATACTTTGCGGGTTCTCAAGCTTCCTCTGACTCTCTCCCAGGTAATGCAATCTTTCAAGACTCATCTTAAATGCTGCCTTTCCCACAAGCCTTTCCTGGTGCTCCCTCCCCAGTCAGAAGCGATTCTTGCCCTCTCTCTGAACCCCCAGAGTTCTTTAACCTTTTGAACTTAGTTCTGCAAAGTATTATAGATTTGGCTGTACCAGATCCTGTTTCTGTAGAAGAGCTCAGCCTACTACAGTAAGGCCAGGAGATCGAGTACAACCTCCCCCATCAAGAAACTCGCCGTCTGAGAGCAAGAGGAAGAATTACCACATAGTGCCCCTTGGAAGGGTTTCCAGATAGGAGCTCACAGGAAAAGCACGTAACTTAGCTCAAAGGAGTTAGGAGTCTCCGGGCTGAGATTTAAGGGGAGTGTGAGCAAAGTAAAATGTGAAGAAGAGCATGGGGTGGTAGACAGCTTGGTTGCAAGCACAAAGACGTTTACAAACCTATTTAGTTCAAACTCTGAGGAAAAAGGCAAGACTTAAGGGTGGAGCAGGTAGAGGCCAGAGAGTACAGAATCTTGTATATCAGAAAGACAGTTTGAACATTAAAAGAAGAAAGGATTTAAATACAGAAGCAATAATCGGATCTGAGGAAAAACTCTCTGTACTCTGATATCTCAATTACACCCTTACCTTTCTCAGAGAGAAACTGTCTTACTCGTTTGCCTAACAGATGTGTGGCTGAAGGAAGAGGGTCCAGTGGCCACGTGGCCAGAGCAGCTACTCTAAGTCTGGTCCGCTGTCCCAGATAGTGCCGTGCCCAGCACCACAGCCTGTATGGACACGACAGAACTGACCTTGAACAGGATGACTATAATCAGGATCAAAACCAGAAGGCCGGCAACACTGCTTCCAATGATGAGAGGCAAGGAGTGGCGGGCCTCATCCTGCAGGAAGATGACAGTGATCTGGGACAAGACAGAGAGATCACCCAGTAAATCAAGTAAAGCAAATGAGAAAAAATTCCACATGTTACTTTAAGGAGGAAAATATGAGTAGAGGCTTACAGTGCTAGGGTAGGAAAGCTGAACTAGAATTGATGAGTTGCTGGAAGCTCAGTGTGGACAACTCTGAGAGTTAAAAACTCCAGGGAGTCCAGGGAGCCCTGGCTGGTGTGGCTCAGTGGATTGAGTGCCAGCCAGGGAGCCCAAGGTTTTGCCAGTTCGATTCCCAGTCACGACACATGCCTGGGTTGTGGGCCAGGTCCCCAGCTGGGGGTATGAGAACACAGGGAATCGTCTGATATTTCTCCCCCTCTTTTTCTCCCTCCCTTCCCCTCTCTCTAAAATAAATAAAATCTTTTTAAAAAAGACATTCCAGAAAACCCAGTCATAAAGGGGTCCCCACAACACTGAGATTTACATCCAAGAGCTTCACCAGGTTCCCACAGTAAATACTGGAGAAAAATCCCCTCCCCTCCCAGCGAGGGGCGGGGGGGGAAGGAACCCTTTCTGAAATGCACCAGAGCACCCACTTTTCTATAAAGGCTGCCTTCGGGAGAAAGTAGGCAACCACAGCGTGACCTACCAGGGTATTTATTTCTGGAGCCTAATTTACCTGGGCATGGGGAGGGAAATACTCAACTTGAGCCCTCTCTAGCTGTCCCATCCCACCTATAGCAGTTGAAAAAAAACCTGAGAAACACTTGTGAAGTTCACAGACCAGAGGCACAAGCCCCCTAAGAGACTGAGACCTACTTACAGGCTCTGTCATCCTTCCCCTCCCCCCACACCCCACCACCACATCACCCAGGGCCTACTAACAGCAGTTCCTTTTACCCAATACATTGTACCCAGCAGCCAAGGAAAAATTACCAAGCCTACCAAAAGGCAAAAAACACCATTCGAAAAGACAGAGTAAGCATCAGAACCAGACATGGCAAGGACATTAGAATCATCAGACCAGGAATTTAAAACAACTATGATCGACACACTAAGGGCTCTATGGATAACGTAGGCAGCATGCAAGAGCAGACAAAGAACACATGTGCAATGTAGGTGGAAAGATGGAAATCCTAAGAAAGAACCAAAAAGAAATGCTAGAGATAAGACACTAACAAAAAGGAAGAATGAATGCCTCTGGTGGCCCATTAGCAGCCTGACCTGGGCTAAGGCAAGCCTCTCTGAGCTAGATAAACCAAGAGTCCCCAAAAAGCAGGCAGAGCAACTCTGGCTGGTGTGGCTCAGTGGCTGAGCACCAGCCTGCAAACCAAAAGGTCACCCGTTCAATTCCTGATCAGGGCACACGTCTGGGTTGCGGGCCAGGTCCCCAGTTGTGGGCGTGAGAGAGGTAAGTGGTCGCTGTTTCTGTTCTTCTCTTTCTCCTTCCCTTCCCCTCTCTCTAAAATGATGAGAACACTTTATAGAAACTATTTTGACTTGTAATACAGAAGTAGAGCCAAGTCTGTCAGAAGATTGTGACCTTCTTGTCAAGAATTCTCTGACAGTTTAACAGAGGGTCCCACAGGATTCAAGTCTTTAGGTTTTCAAGACTGACAGCTAGGCCATTATACATCCTTGATCCCCCAAGCTCATCATCTTCAAAATGATGACCTATTGAGAGTGATCTTTAATTCCTTCCAACTCTGCTCTGACCTCTTTCTGAGGTTCTACAAAGTCTGATAATACAATTTTCTCCACAAAATATATGGCAAAGATACTGGTCTGCTCCTCACCAGACTAAAGTGTATGTTCCCCTAGAGACATGAAAATAAATGCAAAACCACACCCATGTGTACTCCTTGTAGAGCTCTTCCATGAGAAGCCATCCCCAGACTCAGTTTCAGAGTCTGAGCTGTCTCCTCACTAGTAGCCACACAGAGATCTGTAAGATCACTGGGGAGGAAGGAAGCAGGAGGGAGGGGCCTGACGAGGAGGCAGCCTGAGGCTATGATAACCAGCCTAGGGAGTCCATGGAATCATGGGCCAGATTTAAGATACAAGGAGGGCAAAGATGGCTCTTGGGTTCTCTTCCTCAAGGATGCCCAGATGATCATGCTGCAGCTGCCTGCGTTTCCCAAAGGCTGGTATTTTGGATGGATTTTGGATGGGAGAAGAAACTCCAGGCACACCAGGCACAGCCTAGATTGGGCTAGCCTGGCAGAGGGTGGCAGGGTTACTCTGGGTGTTCGGGAAGGGATGATCTCTGACACGGAAGCTTGATATTCTTCCTTTTGTCTTACATTGTTTTAGTTTATAAACTAATCCCACAGAAATAATTAAGAATTAATGGGTAATGATAGGAAAACTCAGGAGTTAGAGTTTAGCCTTGATAGGTTTAAATAACGAATGCATATGGGAAGCTGTTATTCCAAAATTTGTATAGCTTTTGAGTAAAGACTCCTTCCCTCTGTCACCAAAGCTTTGCCTCCAGAATTGTGCCTAGAGGGTGGCTGGGCCGCAGGACCCCACTTGTGGTTCGGTGACAACAGGACTCGGCTGGAAAGCTCAGGGGATCTGCTTTCCAAGTGAGACCCAGACGTGGCTGTCCTGAGTTGTGGCATACACATCATGGCCAGAGCACGACCCCAGCACTTGGGTGAGGCCAAAGGGCCACCAAAACTTCTCTGCCTGCCCAAAATACCAAATTCCTCTCACGTGAGCGTTTAAGCACCGAGATTATTAATGCTTTGGAAGGAAATTCTGTATGGAGTGGAAGGCTGGTCAAATTATCTCTAAGGCCTCTTCTAATTGAGTTACAAATGCTGGTAGCCCTGGCCGGGTAGCACAGTGGGTTATAGCATTGTCCCCATTTGCCAAGATTGCGGGTTTGATCTTCAATCAGAGCCATACAGGAAACAACGGATGAATTCATAAATAAGAGGAACAACCAATCGATGTTTTTCTTTCTTTTCCTCTCTTCTAAAATCAGTACATAAAAATTGTTTTTAAAAGAAACAACCAATGAATGCATAAATGAGTGGAACAAATCAATGTTTCTCTCTCTCTAATCAATAAATAAATTTAAAAAACACATGCTGGTTACTTCCTAGGGTTGACCCTCCAGACCTTACTTACACAGCTGCACTTAAAAAGGATTAAGTTCTAGGCCTTGAGAGCAGCAGGGAACAAAGCAACTGAGAGGGAGAAACAGGAAGAGAGCTGGGTTTTCTCCTTTCTACAGAAGTGAAGTGGGGGGAGGAAAGGACTTGAGAACCCAGGTTTAGGAGAGTGATGAAAGGAAGTCCCCAGGTGAGAGTGGTTTAACAGGCCAGGTCTGAGCCCAAGAAATGCTCCTATTTCTCAAAGTCTCTTCCCGTCCTCCTTCCAAACCCACAGGTTTCCAAACAGCCCCAGGGCCGCCCTGGTAGAGGTGAAGGGAGAGGCAGGACACAGGACACCTCTGCTTGTAGCAGACACTGACGGGGCTATTCCACAGCCATTCTCCCCTTTTAGATCCGGTTCAGAGATCATGACTGGTCTAAGCTAATCAGGACAACGCTCGACCGTCCCCTTTGCCAGCAACTGACATGAGATCCAGTTCTCACTAACAACATATAAGGAGATATGTGCTGGGAGTTTTTAGGAAAATTTCACTCCCTGAAAAGGGAAAGCACATGAAGAAAAGGTTTCTTTGCTACTGACCTCTTGCTTCCTATTTTGTGTCCTGCTGTGTGAAAATATAGCCGTGGGAAAGGCGGAGCTTTTCTGTGCTGGCCACGAGGAAAGCATCACCAACACAGAGACGTGTGCACAAGACTCAAAGGAGCCCGGCCATTGACCCTGCTCTGCCTCCCTTACCAGGTGAACAACGGAGGCCGAGTCTGCCCTGCCTTGCAGCTGAAATGCACTTGGACACACAGCTCTTTATACTCATAGATTCACTGAAAGTCAGGTGCTTACTGTCAGGAACTACCTAATACTTTGCTTAGGGCAGGGGTGTCAAACTCATTTTCACCAGGGGCCACATCAGCCTCACGATTGCCTTCAAAGGACTGAATGTAATTTCAACTCCTTAACAGTTAAGGTTGTAGTTACATTACACAGTCCTAAAATTATTTCAGTCCTTTGAAGGCAATCATGAGGCTGATGTGGCCCCTGGTGAAAATGAGTTTCACACTCCTGGCTTAGAGTATTGAATTTAAAGGGAGTAATTATAAGAAATCTACACGTAGAAAAATATCGGTAACAGGAGGAAATATATAAATATTTAAGAATGTGCACAGAAGTAACTGTTAACAGTAACTCCCTTTGGGAAGAGGGAGTTGGCATGGGAAGGGTGGAGTGAAGGAGCCATTATTTTTCACTTGATATCTTTCTGTAAGGCTTGGATTTTCTTCTAAGCCTTACTTCTACTGTTTAAAAATCTGGGCAGTGGGATAATGGGGCACTTCTCTTTCTTCCATATAATTTCCTATATTAGAAATGGTTGAAAATAAAGGGGCATGTTATTCCTGTCATGTCTATAACTGCTCCTTTCTCCTCCTCCTCCAGAAAGGAAATCACAGGATCTAATATTTAGCCATCCAGTCTCTAAACACTCCTTCCAGCAACGAATCATGCCTAAGTGAAGAGATGGATCATCTCTGAAGCCAGGAGCACATCTAGGTGAGTGTCATCAAGAATGACAACTAAGGGGAACACATACAGCACGTAGGCCACAGATCACAGATATCCGTTTGACTTGTGGTCGTACTTCTGTAAAACACACCCCGAGAGTTCTAGGACTCAGTCTAAGGCTTGTCAAAGGAGGATGTGTTTCTGAGTATGGCAACTGTTCAATATTGTAACAAAATGCTGATACTGTACACTAGAAAGGGTTAATACACACCATTTCTCATTTCACAGATTTTTAAAAGAATATCTTCTCAAATCAAAGTATATGTAATTGTTGGATCCAGCCTAGTTATTTCAGCTTAGACGTCCTCAGCTTAGGCCTCGTATTTAATGGCCTCATTTCACAGATGGAAAAACTGAGACAGAAGACGACTAGCTCAAAGTCACAGAGGCAGTTGGTGGCAGAGTTGGCAAGATCAGAGGTGATGAGACTGAAAACAGGAACAGGGCAACGGCAGAGCACCTGTACAGAGGCTCTCAGGCCAGGCACAGTCTTCCTAGGACAGACACTACCCAGGAGACCGGAAGACAGACAGGGATTACCTTGGTTCTGTGGTTCTCTACATTCAGCCCCTCATACAGAGATTTGTTGAAAGATATTTCACCAAGGATTTGCAGTTCAGTTACATCTCTTAGGACCTATGGGGGGAGGAGGAGAAGAAACATGTTTTAGACATGGACTTACTGTATCACCATCCTCCCTTTAAACGTGTTCCATCTCGAGTATTCGTTAGCCTCGTTAATGGCTTTGGCAACCAAATTACCCAAGCAAGATACCTGTAGTTCCTCAACTTTTCCCTTACCCTTTACCTCATGTCACATGCTCACCCACCCACCTCAGGTCAGTTTTCTTGATAATCTGTCCTTTTTTTGAGCCTCTCTTTTTCCATCCCCATAGTTACTTCTCCAATTCAAATCTCATCAGTCACCTGGATTACTGCAAGATGTTAAACTTCACTGTAGCTCTCACTTTTGAATGAATGATCAGAGAAAGCCTCTCTAAGAAGGTAACATCTGAGGTAAATATAAGAAATCACACACGTGAAAATATGGAAGAACAGTGTCATGCAGAAGAACAAGTGCAAAGGTCCTATGGCCAGAACATGGCAGGCCGGAGGAACAGAAAGGGCAGAATAGCTGGAGTATAAGAAGCCCAGAAGAGAAGAGTACTAGACATGATGTTGAAAAAGAAATCAGGAGACCAGATCATGCAGTGCCTTGCAGGCTGCTGAAAAAGTATGGACTTTAGTCTAAGTATATTCAAAAGCACATTTGCTCTTATAAGATAGCTGCTATGTGAAGAATGTTTGGAGAGGACACGCTGAGAGCAGAGGTGAGAAGAGCAGACAGAAGGGCCCTGCAACGATCTGGGGAAAAGATGGCGGCCTCAACTACAGTAGTAGGGGGGTGGGTTTGGGCAAGGGTGAATGGATTTAGAATATACCCTATTTTGCCGTGTATGATCCACACCCACGTTTTGGGGCCAAATTTTCAGGAGAAAAAAATCTTTCATTTTAAGTTTTTAATTCAATTTTTAATTTATTTATATTGAGATCCTTGTTTTGAGTACTAGAACAGAATTTTAGCATTTATTTTTTAACATAAGGGCATTGTTATTGTTTTTTAGAGCTACACTTTCAACGCATAAGCATAAATAAATGATTTATTAGTACTATTTAAAAGACTTATTAGAATTAGTACTACTCAGTATAATGCACATCCTTATTTTCCCCTAAAATTTTGGGCAAAACCGTGCACATTATACGCAGCAAAATATGGTATTTGGGAAGTGGAATGACAGAACTGGCTGTTGGAATAGATAAGGGCATGTAAGAAAGCCAGGAGTCCTAGAAATTCCTAGAAAGTAACTGCAGTGTAAGTTATCCTGAGTAATCGGGTAAGGAAACAGGCTGGGGCAGAATGTGGGTCAAGGGATATGATATATTTGGGATGCTAGTATCCTGCTATTACCCTTTCTACGGGAGACAGATGCCCGTGAGTTGCAGGATAATCAAATCTGGAACATTTCACAGTCTCAAGTACCTGCTTAGCTTGATTCACCGAGATCTCTACAGCTACCGTTACATTTTCTTTATCCGAACTGATGGCACAGCTCACTGAATGCCATTCCTCCACATGCTGGAAAAGGAAAGTCTAGTTAGCACATTCCCTCTTCATATGGAAAACCTGGGATTTTATCACAGCACACAGAGCACCTAAAGATCCCGCAATACAGATGTGAGCGGCTGCATCGCTCACCTTGGCCAAAGCAAAGGCACTGCCTTGGCAAACGTGATCCAGTGAAAGGGCTAAGGAGGGCGTTGGGGCCGCCCACGGGGCAGGGGGTGGGCAAGGCTCGGAAAAGTAGTATTGGGGCCTCCCGTCTCCCGCTTCAAGACTTCCTCCCTCCCTCGGCCTCTGAGAGGGCCCGCTGCGCTCACCTGAACTGGATCGCTTCCACAAGCGCGCCCCCGACTCTGGGTGCACACAGTGTAATTCTGAAACGAGAGCCATTTCCGTTACACAACAAGAACCAAAACCACCGAAGCAACCCGTCCTTGGCCAGCTTCCAAGAGTCGGTTGAAATACGCATGCGCGTAAGGTGGGCACTAGGACCTGATGGGCGGGCCTGCCGCAGGCGCCTCTACGCCTGCGTCAGTGACGCAATCTCGCGGTGTTTGCATTTAAACCGTTTGGCGGGTGGGAGCTATGGCGGCGTCACTCCCGCGACACAGGAATCGGCTCTTACGAACGTATGGAGCTGCGGGCGGCGGGGGGCCTCGGCGGCCGGGCCGGGCAGGCGCGCAGTGGTTCGCGCCTCAAGATCCAAAGCGTTTCTTCAGCAGCACCAGCAGCAGCAACGCCAGCAGCAGCGAGGAACCCTCGCAGTCTGTCACTTCCGACGACTCTGACGACCCCGACTTCGGCAGCCAGGTGGGTCAGCGGCGGAGGCGAGCTGGCGGTCGACTCTCTAATGACCAGCCGAGCCTAATCGTGACCCCAAGACGCCTGAGGCCGCGAGCGCGGCCCCCGCAGAAGTGCAGCACCCCCTGCGGCTCACTGCCCAGCAGCCCGGGCCCCTTCAGCCCGGGCCTCAGTGTATGCAGCCAGTACAGGAACGGCGGCGAGCTGGGCACCAGTGCCTCCCTGTTAAGCTCCCCGGCCTCTCTGGGCCCGTACTCTGGGTCCTCAGTGCCAGGAGACAGTGTTATCGGCCCCTGCACCCCTCTGGGTGCAGCTTCTCTGGACCAAGCACCTTATTCCTCCTCCCAGGAGGCAGCAACAGGAGGAGGCAGGTTCACCAGGCTGACCCACCAAGCCAGTGCCAGCCTCAGGTCAGCCCACTTTAGCCTTACGGACTCAGGAAACCGTGAGGATTCTGAGTTTGGGACAGATGGGAAGAACAGGAGGGAGACCTGCTGTGAAAGGGTTCTGGTGGGGAAGAGGCTGGAGAGCCCAGTTTTATCAAGCATCCGAAGGAAGAGGGCCACAGACCAGGACTCGTGTCTAGAGACTGGGGCTCAAGGGGCTGTCCAGACAGAATATGAGGAGGCCAATGGGAAAATGAACAGGCCTCAGAGAACTGGTCCAAGACGGAAAAGGAAACATCAGGGGGCAGGAGAAACCTCCCTCCTCCAGTATGACAAGTTTAAAAAGAGCCAAAATATGGAAAAAGACTCATTCCTCACCCAGAACCTGACTCATTTACAGAAGGACAGCTCTTGGACCAAAGCCAGGGCTTCCTTCAGTTTCCACAAGAAGAAGATCGTGACTGCACTGTCAGAGGTGTGCAGCAGCAACAACATTGCCAGTTCTCCTTCTGGCTCCCTCATATCAGAATATCCAAGCCCTCCTGTCATGAACAGAACAAACAGTGCTCGGTCCTCTTGGCATTCCTCTTCCATGTATTTGCTAAGTCCCTTAAAGACACTACATGTCGCAGACAAAAAGGCATCCTATGCTGAAAAGGTCTTTAGGGAATGTAACCAGGAGGGTCTCATTCCCTTTAGCTCTTGCCTTTCCACGGAAAAATTGGAATGCTGTGAGAAGATTGGGGAGGGGGTATTTGGCGAAGTGTTTCAAGTGGTTTTTAATCATATACCTGTAGCCCTAAAAATCATTGCTATTGAAGGACCAGATTTAATCAATGGAACACCTCAGAAAACGTTTGAGGAAATCCTTCCAGAGATCATCATCTCCAAAGAATTGAGCCTCTTGTCAAATGAGGCATGCAACCGCACAGAAGGCTTTATTGGGCTGAACTCAGTGCACTGTGTTCAAGGACCTTACCCTCCCCTGCTCCTCAAAGCCTGGGATCACTATAACTCAACCAAAGGGTCTTCAAATGACCGGCCTGACTTTTTTGAGGAAGACCAGCTCTTCATTGTGCTAGAATTTGAGTCTGGAGGGATTGACTTAGAGCAAATGAGAAGGGAGTTGTCCTCCCTAGCTACTGCAAAGAGCATTCTACACCAGATCACTGCATCCCTCGCTGTGGCAGAAGCATCACTGCACTTTGAGCACCGGGACTTACACTGGGGGAACGTGCTCTTAAAGAAGACCAGCCTCAAAGAAGTCCACTACACCCTCAACGGGAAGACAAGTGCTATCCCCACCCGTGGGCTGCAAGTCAACATCATTGACTATACCCTGTCACGCCTGGAACGGGATGGGATTGTGGTTTTCTGTGACATTTCTATGGATGAGGACCTATTTACAGGTGAAGGTGACTACCAGTTTGAGATCTATAGGCTCATGAGGAAGGAGAACAACAACTGCTGGGGTGAATATCACCCTTATAGTAATGTGCTCTGGCTACATTACCTCACAGACAAAATTCTGAAAGAAATGACCTTTAGGACTAAACGTAACACCCCTTCCATGAAGCAAATGAGGCAAAAGATCCTGCATTTCCATAAGACAGTGCTGAACTTCAGCTCTGCCACTGAACTGCTCGGCCAACACAGTCTATTTAAGTAAGTCAGAGGTGCCTTACTACCCTAAACTGAGAGGCCACTGGTCTTGAAAGCTCCCCAGTGCTGTTTTCAACCTCTGTCCCCGGAGGAGGGTGACATTCTCATTCTTTCCACGTTTCTGATTAGCTTTTCAAAGAAAACTTTTGTTTCCAAGTGGAAACTGAAATGTTTAAATGACAAATATTCTTTAAAAATAAACTACACATGAGAATAAGTATCTACAACTAATAAACCCTCTTTCAGTCAGCAGAGTCCATTCTGTAAGTGTCTGCACATTTCATCTTTGAGCCTTGACACTTTATGTAGCCTAAGGGAAAAAATATCCAGGAAAGCCCAAGACCTCCACTGTCATACTGATCAGAACCTGCAGAGCCTGTAGGTGTCATCAGGCTGGCTTTGGGAACCATGTTACAGATTAGGAGTCAACCGACAGCAAAACAGAGACCACGACAGACAGACTGGAGGGAGAGAGAAAAGGAAGACGGTAGCCAGTTTATAGGGAGACATCCAAGAAGTGCCACATACTTATCAAGCTCATTTGCCAATCACAGAGAAGTAGACTTCAGTGATTTTCAACAGGAAAATAAATGTCTCCATGGCTACTAAAAAGGTTTGAATCTTTGCTTATTTTTCAACAAGGGAAGGGAACCAAATGTTGCTTTAAGAGCTGGGTGGTTGATATTCCTTCTGAACATGAAAGAATTTACTCCTAATGTATTCCCAGGTTAACCTTGTTTTAACTTTTTCTAGAGCTCTGGTTTTTAAACCTTTGAGAATTCATAAGTCACTGTGGAAAGAAATGTAATTGGGATTCAGAACCATATATAAGTACCTGAGTCTTTGTCACTTTCTTCAGTGTTACAAGCCGGAGACCTTGTAATTTTATGGGAACACAGATTTGCAGCTGGAATTTGGCTTCAAAGAAATTTTCACCATGTATCTGCAAAGGAAAGAGTGGGAAGTCTAAGTTGGTGTTGCTTTGCCACTTGCAGCTTTGCGATTATAATTATTAAGCACTTACACTGAAGAGGAATTCTTTGTAGTCAGAGCCACCGAGCTCCTGGCTTGTGTTCATGTACATCACTGATGGCCTGCAATGGAGAGGACGTGTGCTAGCCTCAAGGCCTTGTAAGTGAACCTGAGCATTATCAGTTGGATACACTAGGACAGGTTCCTTAAGAGGATTCAAAGCTAAATATCAAACTCTAAATTGGTGGTAGGGCAATTGGGATCAAGTAGAATATGTGGGCTGGTTCTGTGTATAATTATTTTTCTCCTTCCTTTTCAATCCCATAGCCCATCTTCTTCCCTCCTTAGCATCATGTCAGTACTCTTTTGTAGCAAGACCGGTTGACACGACTACTTCAGTTACTGCTATGGGTTTCTAGGACCCAACTGTTAAGGTCCTAGAGATCAGTGTAAGGCAGTGCCCACATCCAGCCTGCCCTCCAGCTCCACTTAAAAGAGAGAATGCCTGAAACTGCCCTGTAGGTGTTGGCCCCTTGGAGGTACTTACTTAGGAAGAACTGCAGTGAAGGCATGCCTGAATTGAAGGCTGTGGGTCTCTGTGACCAAAGACAGTCTTTCATTGGCACTAAGAAATAAAAGTGTCAGTTCTTAGCACATCTGCTTTGTACGTATGTCTACTTCTGTGCCTTGGCTTCCCAGGATCATCAGAGGTCAGATAAGGAAAGACTTGCAGAAAGCAGAGTGCAGAAGAGTTGCTAGAAGATCATACTTGGAGAAACCTTGATTCAAAAGGGTTTCTCAACCTCAGCAATATTGACATTTCAGGCCAGGTAATTTTTTGTGAGAGACTGTCCTGTTCATTCAAGATGTTAAGCAGCCTCCCTGGTCTCCACCCACTAGATGCTGGTAGCACCCTCAAATTGTGTCAATCAAAAATATCTTCAGGTACGCCCCTGGGGCGCAGAATCACTCTCATTGAGAACCCTTTCCCAACACTGTCCTCCACCCTACCCTCAAATACACAGGTTTCACAGATGACAGAGCTTCCCCAAAGTTAAATGAACCAGAACTAGAACTCCAGTCCAAGGCTCATTCTACCAGCCCATACCATAGTTTTTTACTTGTGTGCCAATAAAAGACTGTTTTAAATATCTTTGACAACAATCATGGGGACAAAGGTGCCTTCTCTGGGGTTGCTGAGGTTCTTCCTGGGCAATCAGGGGGCCATAGCTCTTGTGCAGGCACACGGCAGGGAGGTTTCCTCCAGGGCCACAGCCTGGGCCTGCTGTGACAGAGGCATTGCTTACTTTGTGATGTTCACAGTGATGTCAGCTGTCCTGTTTGGAAAGGCACTCTCCTGTAGTTGCCAGACTACTGAGAAGTTTGCCTATTTAAAAAAAAAAAAAGGAACTTGGTTCTTCTCTGTACTATTCACAATTCACACTGCTTCCTACTAAGCAGACAGTCCTGGGAAACACAGGTTCTGGTACAAATAACACCCCTTTATTACAATAAAATCATAAACATGTAGTTCTGTAACATAACAGTATCACACTCAAGCACACCATATGATGTTTTAGGTGAAATGTTCAAATTAAAACTAAATTATTACACCCATGTTATTACCTTACCAACCCTCTCTCAAACAGGCGTTACTTCTGCCAAACACTATATTTCTCACATTTTGGTATCATGGCATGTTTCCACATTTATTCCATGTAAACCTCTTAATCCCCTTTTACAACTGAGGAAGCATCTGAGAAATTCCTACAGCTCAAAGATCATCAGTGGCACATTGGAAACTCACCTCAGGACTAATAACTTCAGGTCTGAGGGTGCTTCCATACTACCCTCTGCCTCTGCTGTACTGCAGTGAGCCAACAATTGATGGCTGTACACCCCCCCCCACCACCACCACTCCCTATTTTCAGAACAAACTTGGCAGGTCTATGCATAGCTACGGATTGACTGTACAGTGCAGGGAAGTGTGGGGACCACAACGGAAATTCCAATGAGACTGGAAAGTGGAAGATAAGTCTAGGGTAGTGAGAAGAGTCAGCCAATCAAAACGGACTCACAGATGACCTCTTGAGTATGGGGTGACCGATCTTGCAGTTCATGACCAGGACAGAAGCAGTTGGCCTAGGGTCATCACACTGAATGTTTGGGGAAGGAGGCTGTTAACACAGAAGAGACTTATTAAAATGCAAAAAAAGGAGCAGTTTCCCCATACAAATCGATAGTGCCATTTGCTGATTTTTCTCACATGCAAGACACCCTGCTGAGAGCTGAGTTTAGCAATCAGACTTGGTTCCACGCTCCCTCACAACCTGGGCAGCAGGGCTCAGTAGTAGATGGTTGAGGCCTAGGGAGTGGTTCTGTGAAAGGTACAGAGCAAAGCAGTAGAGGAAGAGATGAGTTCAAATATGGAGGAAACTGAAAGTCTTCATGGGGAAGGAGACATCTGCACCAGGCCACAGGCCAACACAAATTAGCCTACTGAGGTGGCTGGAAGGCCGGCACAAGCCCCAGCACCACCCTGCTGCCTTTTTCAATCATGGTTCCTCATCCGGACCACTGAATACAGAACAGGATTTGAGCAACTACTAATTCTCCCAAGGAGGGTGCATCGCTAGTCCATTCTAGATGCTTAGGAGATCATTTCATATAAAGGATGCTCTCCTAGCCCAAATACCCTAAGACCATCAGGGGCAAAGCCAGCTTTATTGATCCAATATAACAAGGAAAACTGCACTAGTCCGTCTTACCAAAGGAAAAGATAGTTATTAAAGGACTCTGGGAAAGGGTGGTGTTCAGGTGAAATGTGAATGAAGCAGATAGGCTCAAAATAAAGCAGGGCTGCCTCGGCTGGTGTGCCTCGCCCCATAAACCAAAAGCTCCCATGTTTGATTTCTGGTCAGGGCACATGCCTAGGGTGCAGATTAAGCCCCAGTTGGGGCATGTATGAGAGGCAATGAGCTGATTTTTCTCTCCTCTCCCTTTGCCTCTCTCTAAAATCAATAAGCATGTCCTTGGGTGAGGATAAAAATAGATAAAATAAAGCAGGGCTGTGTGTCAAAGGGTCACTCAGCATCAGAAGTGCACTGCAAAGTGGGCCCAGGGACCCATTTCTTGGCAAACGATTAAGATGGGTGTGAGAAGTTCTGTCCAGAAATGCATCGTGTGTAGTGCTGTACCTTGGGTGAAGCTACACTGTCTTCGTCAAAGTGACTTAGATTGTCCAGGCGAGAGTGAGATGATTCCACAATTACAGGTAGAACTTCAAACAGCAAAGTGTCATGGCCAGTGACTTTAGAGAACAACAATTCTCAGTGTTATTATACTTCACAGCTGCAAGATGTCCTTGGGCAAAATGCCATTTCCTAGTATCTTGCAGCTGGCTTTGTGCCTGCAATCCTAGGTGGATAAATGGCGGGGCAGACTTCTACTTTTTAGTCCTGGCTAATTTATGAGAGATCATTTCTCTCTCTGAATCTGGGTTAAGAAAGGCTGCAAGCAGGGAGGAGTGATTGTGCAGCAAAAGGTTACCATTGAAGGCTTGTGAGACGAAGAATGGCATGATTGGACCCATGGCATGGAGTTGGACTCATCTAGTTAATAATCCTTTCTCGGAACTGGCCAAGGTGAGGCTGGAGGCAGAGTTAGAAGGTTGCCATAGAAAAGCAGGTCTGCAGGGAGGGAAAGCCGTGAGCGGCATGTTTCCAAAACTGCTGTCAGAGTTACCTTTTGTATTCTCTTAAACAGGAGGTTTCTGGGGTAACTCAAAGCCATGCTTGTCATGTAGGAATCTTCCCCAGAGTTAGTTAGGTTAATGTTCATTGTCAGCTCCTTTGTGACACCCACCACCAATCTCTGCCTGCGCAGGGTAGACAAATAGGTAAGTGTTACCAGTTCATTCATCCTGTAAAAACCATGATGTAATGCAACAGCACCTTCTTAACTAACCTTAGATAAGCTGCCTAAAGGATACATTTAGCTTAGATTTTCTTCCCCTTAACATGAGCAGTCACCTGGCCCTCCACACCCACCCCAGTCGCCCTGTGAGATAATAATAATGGCTACACTTTTAGTGTTTACCATGTGCCAGGGACTGTGCTAAATGCTTCACGTGCTCAATGTATCTTCATAATAACCCTGTGAAATAGGACGGGTATTCTCCATTTTATACAGAAGGAAATAGAAGCCAAGAGAGGCTCTCTGATTTGCTGCCTAAGGTCCAATGGCCTCAAAAAGAAATTGGGAGAATTGGATCTAAATCCTCTTTCTACCACTTCATCGCACAAACCCACCCATTTCACATGTTTATGGAGCAGCTACTCTGCACCAGAGACCCTGCTCCACACCAGGGAGCAGCAGTGCATGAGACAGACACCACCGCCACCCCGTCCCTCTCCTGGCCTTAGCTTTCCCACCCACAAAATCATTCAGGCCCTTCCGATGTAAAGGCTACAGTTTAACACATGAGTTTGTTCAGCCCCATGAAGAGAGGACGGGGATTTGTAAGCGCTCCCTTCAGTCTGCGGAGGCACTGGGGACCCCAGAGTGCAGAGCAACTACCAGTAACCAAGGTCTGCAGGAAAATGTCTCAACAGTACAAAGAAAACTGTCCCAGCATCTGAAACAGTCAAAGATGGAACATGTAGCTCTGGGAAGTAACCATCTGTTTTGTTGTGTTGTTTTTGTTTTTTTCACAGCTGAGAGGAGGACAGGTTGATTGGAGGGAGAGGGGTCAGAGACAGAGCTGCCGTGGAGAGCCATCTGAGAGGTGACACACTCCTGGAATAAGACGGTAGAAGCTGGGATGGAAAGGAGGGGCAGACACCAGAGGTGGTAAGGCCGTGCTTGCCAGCACAGCAAAAAGGAGAGAAAACCCAAGAATGAGTCCTAAGTTTCCAGCCTGGATGACCAATGAGGGAAACCACAGGTGGAAGATCAGAGGGTGGAAGAGTTCAGTCTGGGACATGGTGAGAGGTGCTTTGGATAAGGAGGTAGAGATGTTGAAATGTCAGTTGGATATAGTGTTCCAGAACCCTGGAGAGACACCGAAGAGTCGTCGGAGTCATTTAACAGGGGTTCTTAAGCTGAGGGCCAGGGACAGTGTCAGAGGCCCGAATGCACACATGGACATGTGCACTTTGATCTTCTAGGGAGAAGGATCTGCAGTTTTCCTTAGGTCCTTGTCCATGCCCACAGCAAGGTCAGAGATCACAGAAACGTTTGGACACTGAAGATTAGGTGGTTTTTTATACTTTTGAGAAAAGAAGAGGCTGCTTGCTGTGTACACTAGGGGGCGGTGTCGTGCCGGCCGAGTGTGCAGCATCTCCAGTCCACAAGGAATTGGCTGAGAGGGTGGCTCTTGGCTGTAATTAATTCCCTGCTGGAAACTGCTGTGCCTGCTTGTTAGGCTGGATTCCAAAGTACTTAAAAGTCTTCAATTGGATCCTTAGCGACTGAGATGGGCAGCACTAAGCCATCCATGTCTGAAATGAGAGTCCTGCAAATGTCTATATGAAAACCTACCAGGACTTAGGGAACAGTGTCTTCCCCATGGACATCAACTCCAGCCACTGGCCATGGGCACCGCGCTGCACACAGAGCACTGATAGCCAGGAGAGCATTTTAAGACCAGCACGTGCCCAGACCAAACTCCTGATCTCTTCCTCCCCACCCAGCCCTCCCAAATCACTCTTCCAAAGGCTTCCCCAGTTCAGTTCTTAGCATCAACGTCATTCTAGAATTCAGCGTGGTCCGACAGAACTTTCGCAGTTGTAGAAACAGTCCACAGCTGCGTCGTTTAATATCACTAGCGTTACATGGGTCCCGAGCACTTGAAATGTGCGTAGCACAACCGAGGGACTGAAATTTCCATTGTATTTAATCAACTTTCATTTAAATTGGACGGCACAGTTCTAGGTGCTCAGGCTGAAACCTTGAAGACATCTTAGAGCCCTGTGTTTCCCTCCCTCCCCACATGCAATCTCTCATCAAGTCCTGTGGGCTCCGACTTCAGAACGCAGCCACCTCCATTGCTACCACTCTGGCCCCAGTCACCATCACTTCTCCCCTGAGGGGTTACAAGAGCTCCTTCTATCTCCCTGCTTCCACCTTTGCTCCTACAGTCTGTTCTCCACACCACAGCAAGAATGGTCCTGTTAAAAGTGAAAGATCACGGCATTCCTCTGGCTTCCCAGCTCACTGTAAAAGCCCTGCGCAGGGCCCACGCAGGGCCCATGTGGCCCCATGTTACCTTTCCCCCTACACACACACTGCCTCTTCCTCCTCGTTCTGCTGCAACCACACGGGGTCAGGCCCACTCTCCCCACCTCCAGGCACTGCCATCTCAGGGTACCTGCAGTCACTTCTCCTTCAGGTGCCCACAGAGCTCATTCCGTGACCTCCTCCTGCGTGTACCAAGGTGTCTCCTCTGCAGGCCCTTTCCTGACCACTGTTTAAAACTACCACCCCCTCTCCTCCCTGCACTCCCTCCCATTTTCCCCGCCTTATTTTCTGTCATAGTACATCCCAACAACATAATGTTTAGTTATTCATTATCTTCTCCCCCTAAAAGCAGCAGGAGGGCAGGGCTTTTTGTCTGCATTGTTCACTGATGCATCTCCAGCACCCAGAGTGCTTGGCACAGAGGCGACGTGCCATAAATATCAAATGAGTTAACCAGTAAGGTGAGTCAGGGAAGAGGTTACCTCTAACTGAGGTGGTCCTAGGAGAGACACTGGGCTATGAAAGTAGCATTGCCTTGGATATCAAGAGACCTGGGTTCAAGTCCACCAGTTACCACTGTGACCCATGCAGGCTCTCAGCTACTGAGTCTGTTCCCTAATCTATAGAATATGGGAAAGCAGATCTGTGTGTTGCCTCCCTCATGGGATGGCTGAGGAAGCAATGAGATAATAAATGCAAAAGCCCTTCGTGAGCCAGGAGGGGCAGGGGAAGGCAGTGCGCAGCTGCTCCTGATCAGGGGTTTGCCCAGGTAAGCCTTCAGGAGGAAGTTAGCTGCAGAAACTGTGATGACGGGATCCAACTCACTCAGAGGTGGCGGTGGCCAGCTGTAACTCAGCAACACAAAACAGCTTATTCCGGCAGGCCTTCTCATAGGGCAGCTGTAACGACACAGAAAGGGGCAGGATCAGCCCAGGGACCCCGCCATCCCCGGGCAGCCTTGCCTCGAGATCTGCTCCTTGGGACAAGCCTCTCCCTCCTTCTGACTCTCAAGAAGTGCAGTTACAGGGAGGTGAAGGCTGACAGGCTGCAGTTGTGTCCACTTGGCCAAGAGAGCTGTGACCGTGACATTCCTTGATCTCTCAGAGGTAGGAGGAACAGTCAGGTGACAGGTGACCGTAGGGGGTGTGTCTGCCCCTACAGCACAGGTATACTATGAATGAGGTCTCTGGCCAAGGTAAAAAATGGAGTGACCTTCAAGGCGTGGTGGGAATGCCTGTCACAGCATCACTCACAACTCACTGCTTTGAAATTTGGAGGAGGAAAACCTATATGAAGCAAAGCTCCCTCAGTCCTTTCAAGTGGAGGGAGGAAGAGCAGGGGCATGGGTGGAGGGTACTTAACCAGATATGGTCAAGGCCAGGCCTGCAAGGTCTTCTGACCCCATGGCTAGCCTTCTCTGTAGGTTAAATAGTCCCCTTGCAATCTTGCCCACACTGCAACCAACTAATTCAGAAAGTCACATTGGGGCCAAAGGCCCAGTTCAGGTTGAAAACTTAAATCTTCTGAAGAATCTGGGTTTATTTTTTATTTTAAAGGAAACACAGCCAGCTCCTTAACTGGGAAATCTCTGCCTTTATCTCCCCAGCAGCCAGCGACTGGATCAGCAGCTGTACGCAAGGACTCGGTCCAGGGCCTGGAGCGGGGATGGCAGCCCAGAGCTAGAAAGCAAACCTCTGCTTCCTGGAGGAGGAGGATGCAGTTTGAAGACGTCCGAGCTTGACACTCTGACTTGGTCAACAGTTTCAAGCAGGGTTTTTAGGTTTTTGGTTTTTGGTTTATTTTAGTTTTGTTTTTCATATAGCCAAGTAGCCTGCTCTCTTTTACCCAATCCCAGAAAGAGAGCAGGGTGAAACTACCTTAAGCTCCCAGCTAGAACTCATTCTTTGGAAATGTCTATGTGCCTGAACTAATACCAAATCACTTCTCCTCATCCATTATCCATGAAATAAAAAATTTCTTTGCCAAGCCATCAAAATAATCATGATCCAGGTAAGCATCATGAATGGATGTTACACAAGACACACACATAATCTGAAAGCCCCTCCCTGTGAGGTGCTCACACATCACAAAGGGAAACAGCACTGGCAACCGGACGATGCAGTGCAGCCCCGACTGGATACACGGAGGGACACAGCGTCACCGCCACGACAGTCTCGCCCAAATGCATCATCTGGGTCTAAGCACGAGGAGACATCAGATAAGTGAAAGTTGCGAAGCACTCTACAAAATACCTGGCCTGCCCTTCAACGATGTGAGAGCCATGAGACTCAGAAAGGCTGAGAGCCGGGCCCTCGTCCAAGGGGACTGCACGCGAGTGATGGCGAAGCGCAGTCGAGGAACCTGGGCCAGAGCAACAGTTCCCTTTCACTGTACAGAACGTTACTAGGACCACTGAGGAAACTGGCCTAGAGTAATTAATAGTATTTTTTCATTTCCTGAGTTTGATCATTGCACTGAGATTGTATATGAGAATGTCCTTGTTTTTTAGGAATATATACTGAATATTACAAAGTGATAGGCATAAAATGTATAACTTACTCTCAAATGGTTCAGAAATATGCATGTGTGTATATGTGTGTAATATGCATGTATACATGTGTATGTGCTGTCTCTGTACATAGTGAGAGAGAATGATGATGAAGCAAGTGATAAAGTGTGAAAATGTTAACATTTGGGAAATCTGGATAAAGAATGCATGGGGATTTTTGGACTATTTCTATAACTTTATAGCATGCTAAGTATTTCAAAGTAAAGTTTTTCTCTCGTTCTTCCCTTCCCCTCTTTCTGAAAATAAATAAATAAAATATTTTTAAAAAATAAAAATAAATAAGATAAAGTATCTTGCCTACAAAATTTAAGTGAACACCTTTGTCCCCGAGGAACCCGGTTCCCCCTCTTCCTGGGCAGATGGGCAGTGGAAACGTCACCCTGATCGGGTTGCCCTCTGGTTTCTATTCGCTACCTGTGACTGATACACTGGCTGTTGACCAAAACTGGAGCTAGAATCTGATATGATTTAATTAATATACAGCATTTGGGTAAAAATATTGGACAGTTGGGGCTGTCCTGTGGTTACTCGGAAACATGTTACTTGAAGTTTTTTTGCCAGCATAAACTACTTTTGGCTATTTGGTTTTAATTTTGGAGACTCAGTTCATTCCAACTGACTGTAAATATTACTCTTTAATGCTCACATTGTCACTTCTTTGAACCTGTTGACTTATCTATACCCCATAAGACTCTCTAAATGTAGGCAGAGAGAATATTCTAGGGGCGGGGGCCTGGATACAAGCAAAATCACCTTAGGTATCACAGAATCGGCAAGTATGACTGTTTGTTTTCCCCCTCTGATTCCCCTTTTCTATGAGAAAAGTTTCTTGGAACGCTACTCACCCATTAGGGTGCAAGTTTGGTGGGCCAGACGTTCGGCCCGAAGGCCCTGGCAGGACCTGGGTAGACAGGGGCGCCTAAGGGCAGCCTCCCTGCAGGGCAGATCGGCTCCTGTCGAGTTCCTACATGGGACCCCCCACACTGTCATCAGAGACTCTTGCCAAGTCAGGCAGTGTATTCATACCCTTCATGAGACATGCTGCAAGCATTTCTGTGAACATAAAGGAGCCAGCCTTGGGCGGCAGTTTGGAGACATGGCTACCCACCAGTGAGGCCCGTTTATGCAGCCAGGGGCCCAGATGCAGTCTGAGGACACTCCCAATTCTAGCAATCTTTGAAGCGGGGGGAGCAGGTGCTTTGGGGGGAAGGCTCCCAGGAGGGTCTGGTCCTAGCTGTGGGTAGAGTCACCTGGAAGATGGCGGAGGTCTTGCTGTAGAGGTCCAGGATAGGGTGGGGGTGGTGGCTCCAGGCCCCGGGGGTCTGGAGTTGGTAGCTGACATAGATGCTGACGTTGGAGAAGTGGTCCTCTTCAGAAAGCTGCAGCATCACCAAAGACGCAGAGTTGGAGTTGGAGATGGGGAGAAGGTGACAGAGAGAATGCTTTTAACTGTGAGGTTATCACAATAAGAAATAAGCAATGAAAGTGGTGAGCCACAAGTCCGAGCCTCTTCCACATAAGTCAGCCTGAAGGGAAACTTTAACTTAACCAAGCTGCCAAGAGCACGGAAAAAACCTCCCTTGATCTGCTATGACCTCGGATCTCATAACTCCTCGTGATTGCCACCCAAATCACAGAGGGACTCTGTGACTTGAGTTAAAACTGACTGGACTTGATTCAGAAACGCAAATGCAAGCCACAGCAGGGGAGGCTCGTGGTCACATCTATGTTCACAAAGAAAGATCTTTCTTGGAGCAGCATGGAGGACATATGAGAGAGGGAAAAAACAAAACAAGGAGATCACCCGGGATGACGTCTCTCATTCTCTCTGAGTGAGCCCTTCTGCCGTGGTGGAAGCTTTGCGAGCATGAGGAGGTGAGCGTGCCTCTCGGTGGAAAAGGTGGTTGTGCTTTTACGTAAGGAAGCCATAGAAACTCACTAGAAACTCTTCCCTAATCCAGTTAATAATTGGAACAGATATGGGAACAGATGTGTGGTCAGAAGCATAGTTTGTGAGGTCAGTGGAATAAATGGCCTTTTTAGATGCGAAGTTCCAGGCCCTGTCAGGCTCTGAGCTCTGACCAGCAGTTTCTCACGCCTCCGCGCACCTTTGTCAGGAGTGACCTTTGTGAATGGTAACTTTTGTCTTTCTGTTTCTACTTTCCCTCATTCAGTTTTCCTGACATTGATTCAAAGGACCCTCAGCCCCACTGTTGTCGCCAGGCCAGGTGAGATGACACAGGGATGGGGAGAAACAGCAACTAGAACAGTTCTCTTTTTGCTCAGGTGCCAGGAGGCTCGGTGACGCAGTTAGTGTTCAATCCCAGTAGGTTTCTTTAGTTTGTATTTCTGGTGTAATTAACTCCGTCTCCCATACCATTATGGGGTTCTTTTTTTCATTATTCTATTTTTTCCATTACCATTTAGTCCCCTGGTTCTTGACCTGTTATTATTTTAATTGTCTAGTTTGTATGGACAGTTATCCTTCACTGCACACCCCTCAGTTCTTTTCTCAACAACACAGGCCCCTCTGGACCCTCTAAGCCCCTCACTTACCTCTCCCTCTGTGGGAATGAGCCTGAGGTCCTCGCAGAGACTGGACCCACCACTCCACTTCCAAAGGAAGCTCTGACAAGTTCTGTGGTCCGGAAACTGTAGCCTCTTCCACTGCTTCATCATATCCACGTCCAACGTGAAATTCAGAGACATCTCTCCGAGGCCTGGGAGTGAAGGCCAGACCCTCCCGATGAGGCAAGCCCTGGACACAGGTCCCCCAGCCTGCCTGAGGCTCCTTGGGAGCCCCTCCTAAGGAGCCCTGTCCACACACAGGTGCTTCCCTGGGGCTGCACTTCTGCGTGTGTTCACGTCAACAGCACTTGTCTCATGGGCTCCTGGCACTTGCCCGGGGTCCCTCAGTGCTCCACTCAGTGCTCCAGCCCCAACCCCCGAGCAACACGTTCCCAGGGCTGAGTGAGCCTTCCCTCGGACAGGGAGGACTCGGGGTTGGGGGGAGGCTGGGGTCAGTGAGAGAAGGAGGAGGAGGGGAAATAGAGAAGGAAGCCACGGAGTAAAACCCAAGGAGAGCAGAGCTGGCAGCACCTTGTAGGTGGCCCAGCCGACTCCTCGCTGCACAGAACAGAAACTGGGGCCCGGAAAGTATGAGACACCTGCCTGGCATCACACAGCCACTCGGCAGCAGCCGATCAGGCCCTGCGTCCTGAATCTTCCAGCCTGTACAGCTGGAACTGGCAGGCCTGTCCTCCTTGACCCCCACATTTGACAATGGCCTCTGTCTGCAGTGAAGCCACCCTGCCTGGGAGAGTGCTTTCTTATTTGTGGGAACCAGAATAGCATCTCAAGGACTGTTACTAAGCTGTTAAGCCTTGGGGACTGTTTCTGACAGATTACTCTAGGGGGAAGCTCTTGGGGTGCCAGTAAGTCCCAGGACTGGGAAAGCTAGGCCCACTCTCTGTCTTCTGGAAACAGACCTGTCTCCCAAGCAGTGCCAGGTAAGAGGATGGGAAGGGAGGCCAGGCCTCCAGGTGTTCAGTCCCACCTGGGCCAGGGAGACACAGTGAGGAGGGGAGGCAAGAAGACGTAAATCAGGGAGAAAGGGGACGGGCACTTCCCAGGAGCCCCTATGCTTGCCNTAAGTCCCAGGACTGGGAAAGCTAGGCCCACTCTCTGTCTTCTGGAAACAGACCTGTCTCCCAAGCAGTGCCAGGTAAGAGGATAGGAAGGGAGGCCAGGCCTCCAGGTGTTCAGTCCCACCTGGGCCAGGGAGACACAGTGAGGAGGGGAGGCAAGAAGACGTAAATCAGGGAGAAAGGGGACGGGCACTTCCCAGGAGCCCCTATGCTTGCCCGCACGCACACAGTAGATGGACATGGAGAAACTCAATCCTTCAAACCTGAAGACGGGCTCCAACGCCCCTCTTCCCAACAAGGTCAGATACACCCTTCAGAGTGTGGACTTAGCAGTCGATCACCCTTTACCGGGGCAGTTCACACTCAACAGAAGCTAATGTCAAAGGAGCTAAACTCCAAAGAGAGGGGTTTCAAACACCAGGACCTCCTAGCTCACGTACCTGACCCCACCCCCATCCTCTCTGCCTGCCCCGCCCTCCCCCAAGCCACAAGGAATAAGCCAACCCTGGGCAGGGCAGCTCAGCCACCTGTTACCTACCTGACTTGGCAGCTGTGGTCACAGAACTGATTTCAAAACATAAACACACATTCACATTGCTGTTGAAGCCAATGGGCAGCACCTTGGGGATGAACGTCATAGACACCTTCAGGTGAACCACAGGTCTGGAGCTAAATAAGACAGCAAAGAGGACCGTGAGAAGCGATCGAACCAGTGCTTGGCTCACTCATTCATTCAGTGAATATTTATGGAACATCTCCAATGGGCACCTGCTCTTCTGAGTCTTCAGGATACAGTAGGGAATGAGGTAAGTCCCTGCTCTAGTGGAAAAATAGACAATAAGCAAATAAACAAGAACAAACAGTTAGGTACAGGTAATTCGATGATGTAAATAAAACAGGATAAGGTCATAGAGATTGGGGTTTCTTCGGTTGGGTAGTCAGGGATGGCCTCGCTGACATGGAGACAGTTGAGATCTGTTTACAAGAGAGAGTCAGCTACGTGGAGATGTAGGGAAACTGCACTGCGGGCAGTAGGCACAGCTGGTGCAAAGGGCCTGTGGTAGGAATGAGCCTGGTTTGAGAATCATAAAGGTCAGCATGACAGGAGCACAGTTAATAGTAACAGGAGATGGACAGTAGTAACAGGAAGGGTAGGCAGGGCCAGGCCATGGAGAGCTTTGTGGGCCGTGGAAGGAATCTGGGTTTTACTCTCAGTGGGAACCACTGAGGGGCTTCAGCAGCAGAGTGAATGTGGAGACCAGAGCCCAGGGAGTGGAGCCTGGAAGATGCCAGGGCCATGATCCAGGTGACAGGGGCCAGTGTCTTGTATGGAGAGGCATCTGGAGGTAGAGCCAACAAAAAAGGTGTGTTGATGGGGTAGCAGTGGAAGGAAAGAATAATCAAGGATGACCCCTGGGTTTTTGTCCTGAACAAATGGTGTCATTTGCTGAGATAGGAAGCTTAGGCGGCAGAGGGTGGGGTGGGGTGGGGGTGGGGTCCAGGTGGGGGAAAACGAAGGGCAGGTGAAAATAAGAGGTCCACTTTTAGACATGTTGACTTTGAGATGCCTGGGAGCAACAGCAAACAGGGAAATGAGTTGACAGCCGAGTCCGGGACTCAGTGGAGAGCGCAGGGCAGGTAGGCGCCCTGTCGGCTTATTTACAGCCGTGGTACTTGGCAATTCACACAGACTGTGCACAGGAGCTCCGGGGTTAGTGATAACGGTAACGGCAGCCCTCACAGGCACTATGCTAAACAGTGTAGATTCTCTCAATTAATCCTTGTAACTCTGTGAGATGGGCACTGTGGTCATCCCCATTTACAGATGAGAAAACCGGAACGTGGGGTTCAATAACCTGCCCAAGCACACCACCTTAAGCGAGAGCTGAGCCTCAAGTCCAGAGGGGCAGACTCCAGGGCCAGTGCCCCGAACCACCTACTCTCTCTGGACAGTGCCTGCTGTCTTCATGAGGTCACTTAGGGCAGCACAAGTGGGTGGGGCTGGGACCTGGGACCGCAGAAGGCAGGCAAGACCCCTACCGGAGCACAACCGCCCGACCAAGCGTGCCCACGGTGATGTCATCAAGGCCATCACCACTGAAATCTAAGCCACCATCCACAGACATGCCGAAGTAGTGGAGTCCTGGGGCCACCGCTGAGGCTCGGATGCGCTGTGGAGGGAGAAACACCAGGCATGGGGGAGGGAAAGGGGGGTCCCTTTACTTTTATTCAAATAAGCAAGTCAGCAGGACCCCCACCCCTCAATGGGAGCCCTCAATTAGAGACCAGGGAGAGCAGGGCAAGGCCTCCTGGGGAAAGTGGCGTCTGAATGGAGCCGTGAAGGGCAGGTGGGACCTGACGGGGCTGATGAGAAAGCAGGGGTGGGCAGAGCAGAGGGGTCTAAAGAAACTGGGGCCGGGAGTAGGAACAGGAGGGGAGCTGGGTGTAAGGAGGCTTGGTGTGGGGCTGGGGGTCAGGTGTGTCCAATCAGACACAGGGTGGAAGATGGGCAGGAGGCAGGCGGGGCAGGGGGCGTCGGGGATGGAGGGAGGGGCTCTTTCGGGAGAGCCAGAATGTTAGGACGGACATGGGGGCTGACAGGCTGTGCTGAGTGTCGGGTGTCTGGGATTATCCTGGGTTTCTGGTGGGGTGGGTGGGTCCCAGGGGAGCGGCAGGTCTGGGGGTGACGAGAGGGCACTTTCTGTTGGGCAACATCAGAGGGAGATGCTTCAGAGCCACTCGGTGATGTGCTCAGGATGCAGCGGGACAGACGGGACTGGAGCTTAGGTGAGAAGCTGGTTAGAGGCGGCATAAGATCGCAAGAGAAGTTGGCAACAGAGCCCTGGGGTATGAGGAGAGTTAAGGCGTGGAGGGATGATGGGAGGCACGGGAGCCAGGGAGGGGACAGGAGGAGAAGAAAGAGGATCTGAGGCAGGTCCACAGTCGTGTGTGCCAGAGAAGGGAGCACCAGGTCGGAGAATCAGACAGATGTTGCCACAGGCTCTTGCCCAACCTGGGACCTCCCACTGCCTGAGTGACTTCTGCCCTTCACTGGGTGCTTTCAATGCTGTGGGACTGTCTGGCACTTAGACCTAGAACTGACTCGGGGCTCAGGCCAGCACATCTGGTGGGACAGGGAGGGAGTGGTCCTTACCCCCAAACAGAAGCAGGAGAGAGCCCTGCAGGTTACCTGTGAGTAGTTGGTAGAGAGGCCATCCCGGTGCCCATTGTAAATGTACACGCTGCCGAAGCTGATGTCATCACCTGCCCCTAAACCCTCCAAGGGGGCCCCAATGGCCACATCTGCGAGTTTATCCTGATTGATATCCCTCAATGTTGCCATGGCAAAGCCGAATCGGGCATCAGCGAACCCAGGATGCCCATGCAGTGTGTGTGCCAAGGAGAAAGAACCATCCTGTAAAACAAACAGGCAGCTCAACCCTCAAGACAGGGATGCAGGGGGCCCACCCTTGGCCCCTCCTGGAGGCGTGCTCACTGGACTTGTAATTTGTATTCTGTGGCAGGGAGTCTGAGGCTCAGAAGGGGCAAGAGGCCTTCCCAAGGTTACACAGTGAGCGAGTGGCAAAGCTCTGGACCAGAGCCTGCATCCTCTGCCCCTGTGGTTAGGGGCACCAGACTGGCAACTGGAGGCCTGGGTTCTAGTCTTGTCTCTACCACACACTTACTGTGTAAACCTGGACACACCTGAACATCTCTGAGCCTCAGCCTCCTCACCTGTAAAGTGTGTCAGCTACCTCCCGTAGTTACTGGAGAACCAGGTGAGATAATACACAAAACCTGCTTTGTCAACTGTGCTGCTGCTCTCTGGGGTGCCATCACCACCAATGTGAGATGATGAGATGGGGAAAATGAGAAAGAGAGACAGAGGGAGGGGAGCTGCTTCCCACCTGGCCGCCATCCCCCCCAAGGACTTCCCCGTCACTGCCTTCCGGCACAAGGCAGGGCCAGGGTGAGTCTGGCCTCCGTCACCTCTGCCCAGGCTGAGTAGCCACAGCCTCAGCAAGCGTGGAGACTCTCCCACCTGCTCATTCAGACGATACACGTAGACTCTGCCTTCCTGTCCATGAACGTGGTAAAATGGAGCAGCCACCAGCAAGAAGTCCGTGGTTCCATCCATGTCGATGTCCACGGGACACAGCTCAGAGCCAAAATAGGACCCCATCTGCAGCCCAGGAAGCACTCAGCTCACAGGCACGTGGGGGAGGCCCCCTCCTGCACCCCCTCATCAAGGCTAGCCCCCTGCCCCTGCTCTTCCTGGACCCCCAAATTTGGGGCATTCCAGATCAGCCTGTTCACCAGAGTAACACAGGAGACCAGGACAGCAGCCCACCCCCACAGCAGGGAAGCGCTGGCACAACCAGACATGCGGAGCCAGGGCAGAGGCTCCAGCTCTGCGGGGCTGGGTCCCCAGTTTGCTGTGTGCCCTGGAGCCTGCACCGCCCCTCAGGCCTCCAATCCCCCACCTGCAGAAGCAGAGGGGTCTGCAGTCCTTCCCCAGCAGGTACCTGCTCTCCGTCCAGCACTGGCATGAAGTTGGTCTCTCTGCCCTCCTTCTGGAGCTCAAACACGGCCCCCCGATGCTTGTGCCGTGGAGCCCCCGCCACGTAGGACAGGCCACAGGCCTTATGCAGCACCGCCACTGAGTAACCTAAGGCGGGGGTGCTGTGGTTGTGACCTGAGGCTTGGGGCTCCCACCAGGCCACACCGCTGCCCCTTCACCACCTTCCCAGCCAGGCCTTGGAAGTGGCCTGGGCAGGAGGACAAAATAGGAGACTGTCCTACTCATCTTTTTAAAAACTGGCATCAAGGAGCTCTCTCACCTACTCAACTACCGCTGGTCACACACGTGCCTTACCACACTGATGTGATGTACATGCATCGTCACGTATACTGCTTTGCTCAAAATACACTCATTCGCACAGCCAGGATGTAAGGATTGAGGTGAAGGGTCTCCTACCACTATCATAAATGGTGAGACCCCACGTTTCCTAGGTAGCCATCCAGGGCCACTCCATGAATCAAGAACTGAGCAGCCCTGTCCCCTCCCAGAAGGCCCTAATTTTCACCTCCAGGTCCCTAACCAGGGCCTTGAAGGGCCCACCTTTTAGCACATGTGACCAATCTGGCCCATTCCCACTAGGAAGCCTAGGGCATGCAGCCTAGGGCAAAACCTCATTGTCTCTGCCTAGACCCCACCCTCCCCCAGGTGCCCTGCTCACCCAGGTAGCTGTGCTTTCCAGTCTTGGTGTCCGCCACTGTCTGGTTCAGGAAGTGGCCCCTGCGGCTGTGCATGTTATAGAGCAACACTCCCCCGGACCAGTCAAAGGCCCCTACGGCCCCCAGCAGCACCTGCCCCTGCAGGGGACAAGGGCGAGGCCATCTGAGCTGGAGGAACCCAGGGCCAGTCACTGTGGCCTCAGATCTACCAGCCAGCACAGCAAACCTTGTGCTGCGGGGGGAAGGGGGTGTTCTGTGGCTCCATGCCCACCCGGTCAGCGATGCAGGAGGAAGGTGGGATGGCAAACACTGGGTTCCTGACAGAGGAGCTGTCCCAGGGCCCAGAGTGAAGTGTTAAAATAAGTGTGATTGAGAAGACAGAGATTTTCCCCTTTTTCGCAGGATGCCCAGCCTGGGTCTGGCCCACAGGGCCCACCTGGGTTGAGTGACAGTGCCAACAGTGCTTCTGCCATGCACGGGGGGGCCGTGTCCTCAAAGTGCCTGCATCTCAGCCCTCCTGTGGGAACAGCGCCCCTATGGGCAGAAGCAGGCAACTTGGCAAGCTGGTCCAGGCCAAAGCCTGTTACTACTGTTTTAAGAACTGCTCAGTCTGAGAGCACATAGAACAAGACCTCCCATAATATGGTCACGCTTATGGTCTTTCTTTTGTCTACCTCAGAAGTCCAGATTAGGGTGAGCATGAAGCAATCTCCACTATCCTAACGTGGCTCCTTCAGAGACATCCCCATAGGAGGGCAGAGCCCTGCACTGTACAAGGGTCTATCAGTCCCTGGGATTTGCTGGTGCTTCTCCTCTATGGCAACAATGCCTGGTGCTGCGATGGCCATGTACCTTGTCCAGGATCTGGGCGCTGAACCCGATTTGTGCCAGCTGGTAGTGAAGGGCTTCTCCGACCATGCCTGGAAGGCAAGAAGCCCAATGAGACACTGCTGTGGACAAGGTAAAGGAGAAACCAAGCCAGAGAAGGCCCAGCCCGGCCTCGCTCCCAGACAGAACCAGGTTCGATGTGATGGGATGAGCACCAGGCTGAGGGTAGACGTGGGTCCTGCTTTTGCAGCTCCTGGAAGAGGGATTGGGGAGTTCCCTCCCCCTTTCCAGGGCCTCGGTTTCCTCATCTGTGAGCTGCTGGAGGCTCACAATGACCTTTCCTTCTCCAGCACCTGATCTATTCATCAGAGCTCCCTGGAGATTCGGTGAAGTGCAGAGGGCTGGGCATATTGTTAGCTTTTTAGAGACGGAACAGCTGAGGCTCAACGAGGTGACTGACGGGAGTTGCCCAGAGTGCCCCAAAGAGGTAGGCCAAGGGTGGGGCCGGAGGGAAGGACTGGGGCCTCCTGCTGAAGGCCAAGGGGGCAGCCACAGGGTGGCAGAGGCCCCTGGAGCTCTCACCTTCCATGGGAACGATGCTTTGCTGCAGTTGGTTCACCAGCCCCCCCAGTGCCGTGTAGTTGGTCACCTTGAAGGCATGGGTCTCACTGGGGTCTGAGGCGATCAGCCTCAGTTCTTTCTCAGCCTTCGGCTTCTTAAATGCCTCTCCCACCTTCATAGAGGTTCAAATCAATGAGTCAGCACTGTGAGGGCTGACTGCTTCCTAAGCCCCGAGCTCTCCAGGCCCAGGGAGAGGGCTGAGCCCCGTCCCCTGGCCTTCAGGGCCTCCATCACCTGCCCTCTACTTTCCCTGCTCCCTGTTCTCCTCCAAACACACACTGTGGGCTCCAGTTTCTTACATTTCCTGAACACACCAGGCACACGAGTTTCCTCTGCCTGCAGAACCCTTCCCTCCTCCTCCATTCCGTCCTCCAAAACTCAGCTCAGCGCCATCTCTTCCAGGCCCATCCTTCCCCCTGCCCCGATGTCCTTCCTGTGGGCTCCCAGAGTGACCACTGTCCTCCCCATCACTGCCGGCATGTGAGCCACAACCACACTTGGAAATGAGCCTTCTGCAGGAAGACCCAGCTGGCAGTGGGAGTGATGCCCAGGACATGGGGCCTGGGAGAAAAGGAGTCGATGAGTGTTTGTGAACAGAACAGGGTTTGGGTAAGCCGCTTACAGAAGCCCCGACCAGGAACCCTGGCTCCTCCCCACCCCGGGCTGCACAGGGTCAGGAGGTGCCTGTGCCCTGCTGCTGGCTCTTACCCCAATGGCAAAGCGCTCAACACCTTGCATCTTTGGTGAATTGATGACAGTTGTGAGGTCGAGGGGGTCCTCGAGTATTTCCCCGTCGGTGAGCACCACCATGATCTTGGATACCGTTTCTCTGGAGCCGTGTGTTGGTGTGAAGATGTTGTCTCTAAGTAAGGGAAAGTGAGGGTGAGGGTGGCCCTGTGGCACACAGCAGGGTGGGGGTGAGGCAGCCTGCTTCCAAGAGAAAAGTGCTGGACAGAACAAGGAATAAACGTGTGTGGGAGTAATAATGACATTAATAGCAGTGGCTGATATTTACCAAGCACTTGTGTGCCAGGCACTATCATAAGCACTGTGCATATTTTAACCCGTTTAATCCTCACAAAATCCTCTAAGGCAAGTGCTGTTATTATGCTCATTTTAAAAGCAAGGAACCTAAAGGAGAGGTCTCCAGGTACAAATTGGAGCTGTGATGTAGACCCAGGCAGCCCGGCCCCTGAGCCTGGCCCCGAATGCGCTGCTGCTCACAAGAGGAGTCTTCAGAAGAATTTCTGGAGGACTGTCCTGGGGTGTCACTCATCAGCCAAGGCTGCATAGAAAGACCTCACATTCCCCTCTCGGCCAGTTCCTCTTCACAGTTCTGTCCAGACACCTCTCGGGGCATGATGCCTCCAAATCTCTGGGCAAGGATGCCAGCCAGCCCCCAGGAGCACTCAGGTGGTTCCCACTGCCCTCACACTCACAGGACATGCTGCATGGCAGAGGCTGTCTTGGTGACATTGCCCACTTGAGTGATGTTCTGGACTCTGCTGAGGGAAGCCATCACATCCTGGCTGTACTGAAGGTCAAACTCGGTCTGGATCACTCTTCCATACTGCACCAGGGCAAAGCTGCACTGCAGGGAGGGCGCAGGAGGGAGGTTAGCAGAGCCACCATGCCCAAGGCCCTTGAGTAGCTCCCCTTGGAAGTGGTGGAAGAATCCACCCCTTCATCCTCGTTTAATGCAGGAGAAGATGCCAAGGCGCAGGGAAATCTCTGAGCAAGTGGGAGTGGAGGGCGTTGTGACAGTAATGCCCCAGCAAACCACAGGCCTCTTCTCCCTGAACCCGTGAGCTTGCATAGCCCCTCTCCCTTTCGTATTGACCATGTGGCTTTCTTTGCCCATTGGGATATCAACAAATGAGATATAATCAGACACATGAAAAGCACTTGTGTGCATTAGGTCTTGCCTTCTTGGAATGTTGCAGCCATGAAAATGTTGGGCTGACCTGCTGGAGATATACGGCCAGCCAAGTGAGGCCATCTCAGGCCATCCAGTCCCAGTCAAGCCACCAGATACCTGCAGCAGCAGGAAAACACTGCAGGCAAGACCATCAGAAGAACCACCCAGCTGAGTCCAGCTCAAAGAGCTGACCCACAGAATGTGAAGAGCTCAGTGGTGGTTGCGTTGAGGTGGTTTGTTCACAGCAACAGACAGCAACAGACTGTGTGAGCCTAGCTCCTGGGGAAGCGTACCTCGAAGCACTTCTCATACACACTCTCCATCATGTTAGAGATAAAGTCTTTGGCTTTCTGGAAGTCTGGGGCTTCGATGCTTCCTGAGCCATCCAGGACGATGGCGATTTCTGTGCCTGGGCCAAGACAGGGAGCAGCTGGTCAGGAGTGGGTATGGAATTTGGGGCAGGAGTGAGGGTGGTGTGTCCTGCTCTGTAGGGCACCCACCCCGTTCAAGCCCCAAGGGCTCGGTTCAGGTAAGAAGTCAGCGAAGCTCCCAAGAGTGAAGCCCTTGTCTCAGAGGCAGAGGAAGAGCCAGAACCTGCTCAGGCTCTGACTGTGTGAGTCACTCCCATCACTCCCACTCTCTGGGCCTCAGTTTGCCCATCTGTAAGATGGAGAGAGCAGAGCTGGGACTGGTGAGGCCTGTGGAAGCCAGCCACTGTTCCCCGTCTCACAGACCTAGGCACCTCGCACCCTGGATGTCACCAGCTTAGGTGTCAGCTCTGAGAGCCTCTGGGAGCAACCCAGGTCTGCCTCTTCTCACCAGCTTCTGCATCCTCCTCCTCCTCTTCCTCCTCCTTTGTCCTCAGAGCCCGGCGCCACCTGGCTGCACTCTCTGTGCTGCCTTTTTGGTTCCTGTAGCAGTCTCCAGCATCCACATGTGCCTTGGGATCCAGGAGGTTTTCTTTAAAAAATACACACGGAAGAGCTCAGAGTCAGATAGCCTCCCTTCTCACCTCAAGGGAAACCGGCACTTAGCCCATAGGGGACCTCGGCCTGCCTTGCCCTCCCTGGGCCTCTGTGTCCCTCTGCCTCTGCTGTGGGCTGGCACCTATTCTTGGAGACCTCTTCAGAGCTGTCCAAGGCCAGTGAGTATCCAGTCCTTACCAACATTGTTGAAAGAGACCTGGGTCTTGGGACTGAGGTCGGGGGCCAGCAAGCTGCAGGTGCCTGTGAGTTCTGAGCTGAGGCTGTGGGGCTGCCGGGCCACCTTCTGAATACAGACCTGGGGAAGAAGGAGAGAAAGGGAGAGGGGAAGTCTGGATCCCCCCCAGCCTAGGCCCCCTTGTCACAGCTACACAGAACTAAGTGCCTCAACCAGGCAGGGGATGCCAGAACAGCTAGCTCACCCTTCACCAGGGGTAGGAGTTGGTGCCAGGGTCAGAGCCGAGGTTAGCCCCTGGGTCAGTGTGCTGGGTCACATGGAGTACCCTGTCAGAGCCGAGGTCAGCCCTGGTGTTGGCACCAGGGAGACAGCTGGGCTTGCCCCTGAGAATAGCACGCCAGTGAGGACTGGTATGAATACCAGTTTGCCACAGGGGTCAGCTCCAGCCTCCCGGAGGCCCTGCAGCCCCCGTCCCATGCACACTCACCAAAACACCGTCATTGTTCCGGACCACAGTCATTCCCCGGTGCCGCCCCTTTGGGATGGGAACATGCTCTGAAACAGTTAAGCATCGGTAAGGTGGGTGGGATGCAGGGAGGCAGCCCTGTACCAAGGCCAGAGAGAGCCCAGGGCCTGTGATGTCTGCTCTGTGCTGGCTTGTGACAAGTGGTGACGGGGACCTAGGAATAACTGAGGCCTGGTACTTCTCCTCTGGGGACTCCCAGTCTGCTGGAGCAGGTGGGTAAGGGGGAACTAGGTGGTGGGTGTGCGCAGAGCAGGAGGGCTGTGCAAGATGCTGAGGGACTAGCTCTATGGACTGATGAATTCTCTAGTCTCAAGGGACCTGCCTCTGGGTAATCTTACTGCCCCACGACGCCAGGGGCAGACACGGTAACTCCTTCCTCTCTCTCACCAACGTGGCCTCAAGAGACTAGAGACACGGTCTCGTTTTTGAGCCACTAGATCACCCCGTCACCCTGTAGGACTGTGTGCCCTCCGGAGGCTGTTCAACACAGTGCCCCTTACAGAGACCAGGCTCTGCCCTGCAGAGCTGCGGGGTCATCAGCAAATGTGTGCCTTGAGCTAGACTGGGTGGGGTGGGTAGTGTTTGGTTAATAAGTGAATTTGGTTCCTTCATTTGTTCAAACAGCTTTTATGGAGCACCTAATACATGCCAGGTCCCATGCTGGACATTAGGCTGGCCACAGTTAAATTGGGAAGGTAGGGCTGGACTCCACTGAGCTGTGACAAGTTGGAATAGGCGAGGTTTGGGGACGAGGGGAAGTTGGGTTTGCGTCTGCGGTGCCGCCAGCACTATTTGTGTGACCTTAGTCACACTGGCAACCAAAGGCTGTCTCTGAACTGGAGGTTCCTCTCCTGTCCAACACTATGGTTTTGAGGATTAAGAGTGAATGAAGAAGCACTTAGCATGGTGAGCACTCAATACATGTTAGGAGTCGTTCTGGTGTTAGGGCTGGGTCAGGAAAGGTGGGCTGGGGGTTGGGCACTGGGGGAGAAGGTGGGCTGCGGGAGATAGTGGAGTCTGCGGGGGCGGGGGGGACTGGGCTACATGGGGCAGGGGTTGCAGTGGGCTGGGCTGGATGAGCCGGACTCCCGGAAGAGGTCCTGGGAGCATTCCCTGCAGCTGGGTCTGACTTACCCACAGGTTGGCAAAGGATCGCCCCCTGGCTGAGGGCATCCTGGCTGAGGGAGCACCGGTACAGGGGTCCTGCAGTCCTGTTGGCTCTGTGGCTGGTGACCAGGAGCCTGAGAGGGAGGGTAGACCGCAAAGTTGAGCTGGCTGCTGAGCCCCTTCTCCCTGCCCGCTCAGGCACTGTCTTCTCATTCCAGGCCCTCAGGCCCGAAGGCTCCCTGGCTGGAAAACTGGGAGAAGGCAAAGACTGGGGAAAGGCAGGCAGACCCAGCACCATGCAGAGCATTGCTCGGCCTGTGCTTTTGCACAGCTCCAGGCGGGAAAGGGTTCAGTGCAGCCCCTCTCTGTCCTCTCGCCCACCCTGACATAGATGGGGCAATGCTGGCGGTAAACAGAGATTCTGCTCTTTGGTGGCAGTAGGGGGAACCCAGAAGCCACCTACAGCATAGTCGCTTATACTGGGGGCAGTGCTGGCTTCCCAGTGGCTGCCATGGAGAGAGGCTGTCCCAGCTGGTGTCAGTGACACTGTTCCCTGAGAAGAGCATGCTGGTGCTCTCCCAAGTCAGTGGGAAGTGGAGGTCTGGGGTGGTCCCCTCAGTCCTACTGAGGCAGCCTCAGGAGGTGTGATGCCCAACAGTAACCCCTCACCCCTGCCCCCTCCCACCCGAGGTCACTAACCAAGAGAGGCCTGGGCTGCCTGAGACTGGAGTGAGCTCCCCACCCTAGGGTTGTGAGGAAGGGGTGCTAGGAAAGGCGCCCTGAGGCTGGGCTTGGTAATGGTGAACCAAGTCCAAGGTCTTCATGCTGAGGGTGGAGGGAAGCCATGGGGACTTTATAAAAGGGAAGCACATAATTAGTCTATGGTTTTGAAAGGTTGTAACGAGGCTCTAGGGGGTGGGGGGCAGGAAAGAGGTGCTGTCTCTACACTGTGTGCGCCCCGCCAGCTTGACCCGCTGCACGCTGATCTCCACCCCACACCACCAGTGGTCCCCACGTTGCTGGGCCCAGTGGACACCTTCCCGTGCTCATCCCCCGCAGGCTGTCCGCAGCCCTGGTCGTCAGTGACCCCCCCCTCCTCAGAACCCTTTCTTCCCGATGGCCTCCTCCCCTCTCCTGACTCCTCCTCAGACCCCTGCCCCTGCCAGCTTCCAAAGGAAGTGCTGAGGGCTGGTCCGTTTCCTTCACCAGCGCTCTCTCCCCAGGGACCCCCGCAGCCCCATGGCTCCGGCCCACCTCGACATGCCGAGATTCCCGCCTTCACAGCTGTGGCCCTGGCATCCCTCCTCCAGGGGCCAGACTAGCCTGGCAGTAGAATGTCCCCCCGCTGCACCCCCAGACTTCAGGTCTCCATCTCCAGAACCTGTGACTGTGCTACTTTTCATGGTCAGAGTGACTCCGTGGACTTAGGTTAAGGATCTTGATATGGGGAGATTATCTTGGTTTTTTTTTTAATGTAAATTTTATTTTTTATTTACAGTTTACTTTCAATAGTATTTCTCATTAGTTGCAGGTGTACGGCAGAGAAGTCAGACACTCGTATACTTCACAAAGTGTTTCCCCAGCAGTTCAAATACCCCACCCCACCCCAGGCACCTACATAACTATTACAGCATTAGTGACTGTATGCCCCACGCTGGACCTTACAGCCCTGGGACTGTTTTGTAACCACCAATTTGTGCTTCTTAACCCCTTCACCTTTTTCACCCAGTGTCCCAACCTCCTCCCCTCCGGCAACCGCCTGTCTGCTCTCTGTATCGAGGAGCCTGTCTCTGTGCTGTTTCGTTCATTCATTTTGTTCTGCAGATCCCGCACGTATGTGATGTGGCACGGTGTCCCGGATTACTGAGCTGTCCCACTGTAATCACAAGAGTCTCTGTAAGAGGGAAGCAGGAGGGTCAGGGTCGGAGAAAGAGCTGGAGATGCCGGTTTTGAAGATGAAGGCAGGGACCATGAGCCTAGGAATGCAGATGGCCTCTAGGACCGGAAAATGGTGAGGAAGTGGATTCTCCCCCCGCCCCAAGATAGAACACACAGAGCCCTGCCGATGCTGATTTCAGCTCAGTAAGATCCATTTGGGAGACTTCTGAACTCCAAAACGGAAAGAAAATAAGTTTATACTGTTTTAAGCTAAAGGCATGGTAATTTGTTGCAGCAGCAATAGGAAGCTAACGCAATGACCAACTGCCCATCTCAAACAGAACACGTGGTCTTGACCTCCCAAGCCTGCCCTCTCCGCCTTCCCCCACCCCCAACACATGGCTCCACCAACCACTGCACCCCGCAGCCTGGGGCGTGCTGGCTTCCCCTCTTCACTATGCCCCCCACCAAATCCATCCATAAACCCTGTTGCTTCTTTCCCCAAATTATATCTGGAGGGCATTTCTTCCTCCATTTTCCCACCACCATCTAGGCCACTATTATCTGATCTGGTCTGTGGTAACAGCATCCTGTCATTATTACTTTTTTAGTGAACTCATAATTTGCACCATGTCACTCCGCTGCTTCAGCAGCGTCCCATGCACTTAGACAAAGAATCCATACCCCTTGCTGCATCCACAGGGCCTTCCGCCATCCAGCCCCTTCATGTCGCCGACACTTCCCTTCCCGCTCCTTCCCTCTCCCAACCCCCGCCCCACACCAGCTGGCTCCTGTCCCCGCCCCGCCTCCACTGGCTCTTTCCAGCCTTCACCCCATGCCCGCTGTGCCCTCTGCTAGAATACTGGTCTTCCTCTCCCCAAGGCTGGCTCCTTCTCCCCCTCAGCCTCCTTCAACGGTCACCTCCTCATCGATGTTTTCTCCAACTTCACAGTCCAGTTCCTCGGCTTCAAGTCACCCTGTTCTAGTTCCTTCAGAACCTGCCACGTCTGACAGTGTCCTGCTTACATGCCTACTTGCTTATTTCCTGTCTCCCCCACCAGACCGTAAGTTCCCCCAGGATCTCATCTGTCCCGTTTGCCATGTTGTTCCCAGGGCCTGGCTCAGTAAATATTTGTTCAATGATGACTAAACAATAGCCCAGGCAGCAGGTGAGGGACTCATCTCCGAAGGCTCTGCAGCCGAGCCCCCCAATTAGGTCACTTGTTCAACAACCCTGCCTCCCTCCCTGGCCTCAGCACCTCGGAACCGGGCCCTGTCCCAGCCATGATTTGGTGGGGAGGGTGCAGGCCCGGAGCAGCGTCCGCTCCCTGTCCTCCTCAGGCCCTGGCCCAGGCTGTTTCCTGTGCCCGCAATGCCCTTCCCTTGCTTTGCCTGCTGAGCTGGCATCCCAAACCCCAGCTCCTCAGGGACCCTTCCCAAAAGAAGGAGCTACTTGACCCCTCCAAGCCGTCCAGGTAGCCCTGACTACTGCAACCCAGCCCCACTCCTGGCTTTAGTTCCCACCTAGGCTGTGAGCTCCCAAAACACTACCACAGGCAGCTGTGCAGGCTGCACCCTGCAGAACCCAAGGGTGCCCTTCATATCACAGCCACACGGTGCTGTGGCCAGGGGCCCAGTCTGAGCTGCCTCTGCCGCCCAGCTCTTCATCACCCCGCCAGGCTGGGTGGTCTCTTGATCTCCAGGTCCACTGACTGAGTGACTGATAAACTAAGCAGTAACTGAACCCACCAACAGCTGACAGCCCATCGGATTGAGTCACCCAGTTCTAGCCCGTCTGTGTGTCAGTCCGCCCCCAGATGCCCATTCCACCCCCCCTGGAGCTGCCACACCACGGTGCTGCCAGCCTTGGCTGTTACACTGTAGAGAGAAGCAGTGTGAGGAGTGACAGGGACATGTCACACAGGGAGCCTGAGTCTCTCTGTGGCCTGGTGGCCAGCAGAGCATTTCCTGCCCTATGCAGCAGGCGCATGGTCGCAGGCCCCACCGTTTGTGGCAGGAACCCCCAGAAATACATCTCACCACATCCTCCCATGAGCCCTCCTCCACGTCAGCTGGTGTTCAGAGGCTTTTCATGAGACCGGTGGGGCGCGTCCCCGCGCCGTCGGTGGGCTTGGGGCCTTCTGTTGGGGGTGAGGGCTTCAAACTCCCCTCATCCTCCGTGGCCTTCCAGCTTGAACTTCTGAGGGACAGAGTCTTAATGTCTGTCAGGCCGAGTGCTGGGGGACTGAGCAGGAGACGGTCACAGACATGCCAGACTGAAGCCAGCTTCACGCACGTGTGGAGCAATAAGAACATCCTGCACCGCAGAGTTGGGAAACGGAATGCTGAGCCAACACAAGCCCTGGCCCAGCAACCCTGCTGCTGGGCACATACATGCCTGACAGCGGGAAGGGCACTGGCCCACACCCTGCTCTGCATAAAAGCCCAAGGAAACGGCCCAAACACCCTCATGGCACTCCTCACACTGGAAAACTCTGGCAAGGAGAATGAGCACCTCGCCTCAGGCAAGACCGTGCATGAAAGCCACAGACTACGTGAGCGAGAGAAGCCTACTGTATGCCTCGTTTATAACCAGTTTAAGAACAGGCAAAACCACGGCGTGGAGATGGCAGCTGTGGTGGTGGCTGGCTCTGGGCAGGGCCTGCAGCTTGCACGGCTGGTGCAGCTGGCGATGTCCCGCTCTGGGTCTGGATGCCACCTGCCCAGGGCCCGCTTTGCAAACATTCACTGAGCTGCTCACGGTGCGTGCATCGTTCTGTGCGGCACATGCCAGCGCAGTTTCACCAAACAAAGGAAAACTGCTGACACTGGCCTTTGATTCGAATTCCCGCAGCCAAACTTCCCAACAGCCCTCTCACCGCCCGCTGTTCCCACCCCTGCGTCAAAGCTTCCTGGCTCTCCCCAAACCCTTGCCAACAGGCACTGCTCACCTCCCCTACCTCATTTTTCCCCACACCTAGCTCTGGCCACTGACTTTGTCTCAGTTCCTGGATCTTGCTCGGGCCAGCCTCCAGGCCCAGCTGGACTTCCCGCTTCCATGACTTCTCATATGAGTTCCTAATCCTCTCCCACGTCCCAGGGTCTATGCACATCCCCTGCCTGAAGGACACACCTGCCTCTACATCCCCAAAGAGCCCTGGATGTGCCCACCAGGGCAGTCATCTCTCTTCTTGTCATCTCCTGATTTGCCTGCTTTTCTCATGAGCCTGGGAGCTGCATGAGGGCAGGGACTGCATCCCCTTCACTGTCTTGTCCCCCAAACCTTGCTTGGCACTGAGTAGATGCTCTTAAGTACTTGCTGAGTGAATGAATAAGTGAAAGAATGAATTGGCCCTGCCCTCACCACTTAAATCTGATGGTCACCAGCCTCTTCACTGCAAAAATGGAAAAGCCGCAGCCCAGCAAAGGTCCGTCCAAGCTTGCTGGCTGGCGGCGTCCTGGCCCAAGTCCCAGGGCTGCCTTGGGGGCTGCCAGCGCCCACTCATTGGCCACCAGACAGAGCTCCTGCTCAGCTCAGCTCAGGCAGATGCATAGCTCCGCCAAGCCAGCAACCCTGAGCACCTCACCTGGCTCTGCCCCAAGGCCTGCTGGACCCTGGGCTCTAGCTCAGGTGTGCTGGAGAATATGAAGGCATCCCTTGACCATTGTCCAAAAGCAAAGCAGCAGGGGTGGGGGTGGGGAGGGAAGCAGCGCCTGAGCAGGGCTGGGTCTCAGAGCAGGCCCAGGAAAAGCCCCGTGACCATCATGAACAAAAGCAGAGACGAAGGATTACTCTAGCTTAGAGACTGAGAGACACAACAACCATCCTTGACTGGATCCTGGCTTCAAAAGAGAAGCAGTCCTTAAGGTCATTTTGGTGACAGCAGTGGGGGGAAAACACTAGAGACATGCTTCCACGTCCGCACACCACCACTGCCAGCATCTGGTGCTAACGCATGTTTGACGTGCTTATTGTCTGCCTCCCCTGAGCTCTCGAAGCTCTGTCTGCTTTGCTCATTGTGTGTCCTCAGGACCTGGCTCAGGTGCTCCTGGCTCGGAAGGTGCTCCGAACAAACACTTGCTGAGTGAATGACCACTGTATACATAATGCTACAACTTGCCTTTTTCTCCTTGAAATGTGTTTTTGCGATTGATCTACCTTAATAACCACTGCACTCTTTTCATTCAGTTTCCCTGCCGCCAGGGTTGCAGTGTGTGACTCACAGCTCATTCCTTCCGTTTTCAGAACGATGAGCGTTTCCAGTCTCTCACGATTCCAAGCAGGGCTACCAGAAATGCCTTCACCTGAGAACTTCTCTAGGGCTGGTATCTGGTAGTGGAATCACTGAGTTCTAGGCCGCACATATCTTCAATTTTACCACATATGGCAAAATCGTTCTCCGAGGTGGTTACACCAATTTACGTTCTCGAAAGCTTCACCACATCCTTACCAACAGAATGCTGTCAGATGTAAAGTTTTTTGCTTATCCAATGGGTGGGTACAAACGATATTTTAAAAATATAAGATAACATAATTGAGCTTTGCTTTGACCAGAAATGATGTGAAGCCCTCCGTGTACATGAACTCAAGCAGTGTCTGCATCAGCCCTGTGAGGCAGGGAAGCCACGCCCCTTTGTAGAACTGAGGAGCCAGGCTGGGGCGTGAGCACCTGGCTGCAAAGACAGAGCGAAGCTGTTTCGGAACCGAGGCCACCAGACCCACAGCCTGCCCCTGAGCCACCACTCCCTCCTGCCTCATAGTTTCCATTTTTTAAAAATATTTTTGTCACTGTCCCCAATTTCTACATTGAGCATGTGTAAGAGACAAAAGAGCCTTAATAAACTTTATTTGCAAATAGTTTTGAAGTCACCCCACCCCTGCCTTGGCCATGAGGCCAGGTGTGAAGAGGGGCCAGGGTGGACTGGCCTGGGGCTCACAGTCTCTCTGAGCCTCCCTCTCTCCCCTGCATGCCCCTGGGAGAGTTCAAGGGTGTCCTCCACAGATGGGGGTGCCTACGGCTCCCTGGTGGCCCCCCAGCTCTCAGACTGCCTGTCTGCCGGGCCCCACTCACCAGGTCTGCTTGCTGCTGGGGTCTTGGTGCAGCAGGGAGCGTAGCACATAAGGCCCGCTGCCCTCAGGGGTCACCCAGGGCCAGGCCACATCCACGTTGAAGGCCACCAGAGGAGCCAGGCCTGCAAACAAAAGAGGAACATTTAGCAAAACAGGCACCTGTTAAGGCCTGGACGGCCTTTCCTCACGTTATTCCGCCATCTTCTGCAGTGTTGCCATCCCTGTTGACAGGTGAGGAAAGCCAGACCCTCAAGGGCTTTTCTCTCCATGGGAACAGGACTGGAACGCAGGAGTGTCACACAAGCTATTTCCAAGTGTTTCAACATGCCTTCAGGTTTAGTACTTACGTTGTCTTCAAGGTATTTTTCCATGCTATAACTTTATTTTTAAAGTTAGTTTGAGTGTCCTCTAACTAACTAACTAGCCATGAATCTCTGGAAGGGTGGAAAAGAGTGAAGAAACGGTGTAGAAGAAATATGTACCTTCCCTAAAATGACTCCTTCACACCCATTCTTCACCACCCCTGTTAAGTCTTCATTTCTTTCCTTAACGAGGACAATAAACCTTCATTACAATAAGTTGTACATGTAAACTGTTATGTTCAAATTATTAAGGTTTTTAAAAATACAAACTAGATTAATTGGTATTGGTATTGGATTTATTCAGTTGGGTATTGGGTTGGATGGACTGCATCACAACTTTTCATTGAAATTGGTGGAAATATTTTTTTCCAATGAATGACTTTTCATTTAGCAGTAGTGATTTTAGGAACAAATTAAAATAAGTAGCCTTGGCTGGTATGGCTCAGTGAATTGAGCTCTGGCCTGCGAACCGAAAGGTTGCTGGTTCAATTCCCTGTCAGGGCACATGCCTGGGTTGTGGGCCAGGCCCCCAGTTGGGGGTGTGCAAGAGGCAACCGACTGATGTTGCTGTTGTAGGTCAGTGTTTCTCTTCCTCTCTTTCTCCCTCCCTTCTCCTCGCTCTGATAATAAATAAATAAAATCTTTAAAACACAAAATAAAGTAAGCAAAGTATAGGTTTATAGACTGTGCTATATTTTATACAAAAGAAGGAAATATGCACATACAAATATGTTGCTCTTCATTCACCAAGAAGATACAAGAATTTTAAATCTGTATGTATCCAGACACAACCCTCTTTCCTTTTTCTCTCCCCTGGCTGCCCAAGATAACAAAGGGGAAGAAGGCTGAGGGGAAGACGGTGGTGCTGTCACGAAGAAACAGGGGGTGGCAAATCCCCTGTTTGAGAAAAGGCCCAAGAATTTTGGCATTGGACAGGACATCCAGCTCAAAAGGGACCTTACCCGCTTTGTCAAATGGCCCCACTACATTTGGCTGCAGAGGCAAAAGGCCGTTCTCTATAACAGTCTGAAAGTGCCACCTGCCATTAACCAGTTCCCCCAGGCCTTGGACCACCAACAGCTGCTCAGGCCAGCCCACAAGGACCAAAGCAAGAGAAGAAGCAGAGATTGCTGGCCCCGTCAGAGATAAAAGCTGCCAGCAAAGGAGAAGATCCCACCAAGAGGCCACCTGTCCTTAGAGCAGGGGCTAACACTGGTCACCACCCTGGTGGAGAACAGGAAAGCCTGGTCCATAGTGACTGCACACAGTGCAGATCCCACGGAGCTGGTCGCCTTCCTGCCAGCCCCTACTGCATCACCCAGGGGAAGGCCAGGCCCAGGCATCCAGTCCACAGGGAGACCTGCAGCACCATGCCTTCACGCGGGTTAACTCAGAAGACAAAGAAACTCTGGCTAAGCTGCTGGAAGATATCTGGATCAATGACAACGACAGATGTGATGAGCTTCGCCACCACCGGGGAGGCAGCGTCCTGGGTCCAAAGTCCGTGGCTCACATTGCCGAGCGGGGAAAAAGGCCAAGGCTAAGGAACTGGCTATTGAGTTTTTACACTATTGAGTTTTCTGTACATCAAAGCAGTAACAATTCTCCTTTGACCAAAAAGAATTAAAAATAATTAAATAAGTAAAATCTGTGTGTATCCAATATTTTAACTTCAAAATAGCAAAATGGATGGAATTAAAAGGAAAAATACAAAAATCATCAACCAAGTTGGGAGATTTGAATGTTTTAACAACTCTTTCATATTAGGTATAAAAACAGACAAAAATCAGTAGAGATATAAAAGAGATGAACAATACAATTAACAAGCTTAATTTAAGAAACTAAACAGAACACTTTACCCAACAACAGCACAATAAACATTCTTTGAAGTGTACATGAAACATGTACCGAAATTGGCTATATGCAAGTCTCAATAAGTTTCAATAGTTTGAAGTGATTTAAATATGTTCTCTGACTCTAGTGAAATTAAAACTAGAAATTAATAACAAAAATATGAGCATTTTGGAAATTAATGCACTTCTAAATAACCTAGGGTCAAAGATGAAATCATAATGGAAATTCTAAGATATTTTGAATGTAATGAGAATGAAAATATGACAAATCAAAACTCGTGGGAAACAGTTAAAGCGGTGTTTAGAGGAAATGTACAGGCCTTGCTGCATACATTAAAAAAGAAAAAAGTTAAAAATCAATCATCCAAGCTTCCATCTCAAGAAGCTAAATGAATAGCAAATGAAACCCAAAGAGATGACAGAAAAGCATACAGATATAAACATATAACAAGGAAATAGAAAAGTAACTTAAAATAGAGAAAATGAAAAAAGCTAAAGTTTGTTTTTTAAAAAATAATGGGACTCCAGCGGGGTCAGGCGTGGGCGTCACCTACACTATTTTCGCAGCTCGCGCTGCAGCGCCCACCCCACCCCCCGCCCCCGCCAGGCCTGCAGCCCCTTGCCTGTGCTCGTTTCTCATGCTGTCAGTTGCTGCAGAAGAGCTTAGACTTCAAGGGCAAGGAGCACAGCAGGGGCTAGGAGGATGCTCTCCTCCAATAAGCACGTGGCTCCTGATCATCCGTTGTGAATCTGCCAGTGCACGGGTCCCATGTTGGATATAGAAAGTCCACCCAGTATTTCAAGAGTCACTGTTTTTGCCTGGTGCTGGAAGGCAGATTTTGCAACATACAGGGAAAAGTACCTTAATTTGAAGAAGTGTTCTGCTTTGTATTACTAGCTTAATAATTACTATAATTGTGAGGTAATGTAAGCATTGTGGAGGAAAGGGGGCATGTAACTGTAGACCATGCTGTGTACTATAAAATTCTCCGCATTTAGCATAGACCTTGAATTTTATTACATAAGTGTTTAACAGGCTCTTCTGCATTAAAAAAAGATGAAGGTATAGATGTTAAGTGAAAAAGTCTGAATTTTATTCTGGGGTGTGTTTGAGGTTTTATCCATGTGAGTTCTTAATTTTCCATTCTGTAGCTCTCTTATAACTTCATTGAATGTAATTATATGTGTCTAATAAGCTATTTAAATGCAAAAAAAAGAAATAAAAAATTAATAAAACTGATAACCCCCTAGCAAAGTGATGAAGAAAAAAAGTAGAAGACATCCAGACACTGATGTGAGTAGAGAGAGGACATCGGAACAGATCTAAGACATCTAAGGAATAACGAGAGAACAGAATATACAACCTTTTACCATAGCTTGAAAACTTAAATTAGGACTTCCGCAGATGGAGGCATAGGTGGAAACACTGTGCCTTTTCCCGCAACCAAGTTTGGATACAACAAAAGTTTTGGAGAACTAACACACACCCAGAGGCCAGAAAACCGAATTATACGGAAGTCCGACAGCTACGAACCGTTCAACGAGGACGGTAAGAGGTGGAGCCAGCAGCGGAGCTGGGTCGGGCAGGACAGACCTAGGAGCGCAGGCAGCCCAGAACTAGTTGGGGTGCGGAACAGACTGACCAAGGTCGCACATTCGCGTGCAGTGAGTCGGACCACACAGGCCCCAGGGAGCAAACCCAGTGGTGGAGGGCTGACAGCGGTGGCACGCTCGTGTGCCATGGAGCAGGGCGCGTGGCCCTGGTGACGGTGGTGGCTGCGGTGCTGGTGAGGGTTGCGGCGGCTGCGGGTGCCAGAGGGAAGCCATTGTCCCTCTTTGACCCCGCCCCCACAAACAACGTCACAACCCAGTGACTGAGTTGCCCTGCTCTGGTGAAAACCTAGGGCTCCGTTCCTGCTACTTAACAGGCACGAACAGCCCAAAGGATGGCCCAAGAGGAACTCAAAGTCCCAGAGCCAATAACTCTAAGCGACCAACAGATTGCCAGGCTCTCAGAAGCCCAATTTAAAACACTATTTATCAGGATGCTCACAGAATTGGTAGAGTACAGTCACAAATTGGAGGAACATATGAAGGCTAAACTAATTGAAATGAAGGGAGATGTCCAGGAAACCAATAGCGATGGAAAGGAAACTGGGACACAAATCAATGGAATGGACCAGAAGGAAGAACGAAACATCCCACCAGAAAGGAATGAAGAAATGAGAATTCAAAAAAATGAGGAGAGGCTTAGGAACCTCCAGGACATCTTTAAACGTTCCAACATCCAGATTATAGGGGTACCAGAAGGGGGAAAGAAACAGCCACAAGTGGAAAACGTATTTGAACAAATAATAAAGGAGAACTTCCCCAGTCTGGCAAAGGAAATAGACTTCCAGGAAATCCAGGAAGCTCAGAGAGTGCCAAAGAAGTTGGACCCAAGAAGGAACACACCAAGGCACATCATCATTACATTAGCCAAGACCAAAATAAAGGAGAGAATCCTAGAAGCAGCAAGGGATAAGGGGACAGTCACCTACAAAGGAGTACCCATCAGACTGTCAGCGGATTTCTCAAAAGAGACCTTACAGGCAAGAAGGGGCTGGAAAGAAGTATTCCAAGTCATGAAATCCAAAGACCTACAGCCAAGATTGCTTTATCCAGCAAAACTTTCATTTAGAATGGAAGGACAGATAAAGTGCTTCTCAGATAAGGTCAAGTTCAAGGAGTTCATCATCACCAAGCCCTTATTATATGAAATGCTAAAGGGACTTATATAAGAAAGAGATGATGAAAAATATAAACAGTGAAAGGACAGCAAACTCACAGTTATTAACAACCACACCTAAAACAAAAGCAAACCAAGAGGACAGCTAGATCAGGAGTGGAACCATAGAAATGAAGAACACATGGAGGGTTAGAAACAGGGGGGTGGGAGGAGGAGAAGGGGGGAGAAGGCACAGAAAATAGCATAGATGGTAGGTAGAAAATAGATAGGGGGGAGGGTGAGAATAGTGGGGGAAATATAGAACCTAAAGAACTTGAGACACGTGGTTATAAACTAAGGGGGGGAGAAGGGTGGGGGAGGGAGTGTGCGGGTGGAGGGGAATGAAGGGGGGTAATAGAACAACTGTAATGGTATAATCAATAAAATATATTTTAAAAAAAGAAAAGAAAACTTAAATCAAATGAACAAACTTCTTAAAATAAATTTACCAAAATTGGCAAAAAAAAGTGTAATCTTAATGACCCTGTATAAAAGAATATGAATCCACTGTTAAATCCTTAGAAAGAAGTCCAGGCCCAGATGAACACTTCCAAACATTTGAAGAAATTTTCTGAAGAGCGAAGAAATACCAATCTTGTAAAAACTATTCCAAAGAACAGAAAATGAGACAACAGTTTCTAATAATTTTATGAGGCCTGCAAAATATTGATATTAAAACCCAACAAGAGTAACACATGAAACGTGACAATCTCTCCAGAACACGTGTGTAATGATACTTCAACCAACAAAATCCATGAAAGTCACCAAACAACATGACCAAGCAGAGTTTATTTCAGGAGGGCAAGTGCAGTCTGACATTTGGAAATAATTTAATCAATACGTTAACAGAAAAAGATTAAGAAAAAACCATATGAAGGTTATGACAGATGCAGAAAATGGCATTTGATAAAATCCAATACTGACTTGTGATTTAAAAAGTTGTAGCAAGCTAGGAATAGAAGGCAATTTCTTTAATCTGTTTAAGACTATCCATGAAAAGCCTTCAGCAAATGTCTTCCTTAATGGTGAGTTATTGAAACCTTTCTAAAATCAGGGATGAGACAAGGATGCCCATTCTCACCACTTCTATTCAGCATTTTACTGGAGATCTTACAGCAGTAAGAAAAGAAACAAAATACAGAGCATTCAAAAAAATTTTTTAAGATTTTATTTATTTATTTTTAGAGGGGAAGGGAGGAAGAGGGAGAGAAAAAAACATCCACTGGTTGCCCCTTGCACGCCCTCAACTGGGGACCTGCCCTGTAACTCAGGCATGTGCCCTGACCAGGAATTGAACCAGTGACCTTTTGTTTCACAGGCCAGCATTCCAAACACTGAGCTACACCAACTGGGGCCAGACCAAAAAGATTTAAAAGGGAAAAACATAACCATTATCTGCAGATGACATGATTAGGTAGACAGAAAAAGCCAACAGATCCACAGACAAACGTTGAGAATCAGTAAGAGCCTTAGGTCACAAGGTGCTGAGGTGATACACAGAGAGCTACTGCACTTGTATGTACTATCAGGGATCACACAGGAATGAAAAACTTTAAAGCATGCCACTGACTGAAGACATTAAAAAAAAAACGTTGCCTAAAAAGAAAACTCACTAAAAATATACAAAATCTCTACACTGAAAACCATAAAAGATTGAGAGAGATTAAAGAAGCTCTAAATAAATGGAGAAATAGATCATGTGCAGAAGCCGGAAGCCTCAATATTGCTGTCATTTATCATTGCATTAATCTATAGCTTCAATACAATCCCAATCAAAGTACCAGAAAACTATTGGGGGGAGGGGTGTTACCAAGCCAATTAAAAATTTTATATGGAGCAAGAGCAAGAGTAGTCAAGGTAGTCTTAAAGAAGAATAGCAAACCTGTAGGACTTATCACTTAATACCAGTTATTATAAAATCATAGTTAAGGCAGAATTATACTGGCAGAATAAACAAACAGACCAATGGAACAGAGAGCGCACAGACATACAGTCACTCTGACGAGGGGACACTGAAGAACGCTGGAGAAAGAATGCTCTCTTCGGTGCATGGTGCGGGGCCACGGGCACATCAGGGTTGAAACAAGGCAATTTCAACTCCTCTCTCACATGGTACACACAAAAACCAGTTCCTGATGGATGGGAGATTTAAATGTGAATTTAGATGGATTATACATCTAAATGAGAAAAGTAAAACAAAAAAGCTTTTAAGAGAAAACAGAGGATCCTGAGGTAGACAAATATTTGTTAAACAGGACACAAAAAAAATTAAACCTAAAGAAAAGAATTGATAAACTGAACTTCATTAAAACGGAAGCACTTCGGGTTCTCAAAAGCCACTATGTCCAGAGAACGAAAAGGCGAGACAAAGAGTGACAGAAGGTATCTGCAGTACAAACAGAGCACAAAACATTCATAACAGAGCATGTAGAGAATTCCTGCAGACCAATAAGAAAAAGCCACGTAAGCTAACTGAAGAGGACATTTCACAAAAGGGGTTATGCAAATGACCCCGGCTGCTGCAGCTCACTGGATTGAGCCCAGCTTGGGAACCAAAGGGTCACTGGTTCGATGCCCAGTCAGGGCACCTGCCTGGGCTGCAGGCCAGGTTCCCAGTGGGGGATGCGCAAGAGGCAACCACACATTGGTGTTTCTCTCCCTCTCTTTCTCTCTCCCTTCCCCCGTCTCTAAAAATAAATACATAAATCTTTTTTAAAAAAGAGGTCAGGAGAGTAGTTACCCTTGGGGATGAGGTGGTAACTACAGAGGGACCCTCAAGGTGCTTCTGGCATGCTGGCAATGTTCCATTTCCTAAAATGGGTACCATTTGATTGGTCGAAAATCAATCAAATTTCATTGATTTATTTGAAAATCCACTGGTCTGTATTTGTCCATTTTTTCTGTATGTTATACATCAAAAACAGTTTACATCAAAAAATAATTGCAAGTGTTTGAAACACACTGAGTGTATAAAGTCCCATGAATTCATAATGACATTTAAGAGAGAGCGAGAGAGAAGAAACCAAAGCACTGCATTGGTCACCACTGGAAGTAATGAGGGAACCATCCTCTTATTCTGAAAACTGACTATTAAAAGGAAAGTATTCAGCAATTTTCTAGTCTTTCCACCGTCAACTGCATTAGGACCAAATAGTTCTGGTTGAGGAGAAAAAGTTCTCCACAGAAGAATTACTAATGAGTGAGGAATCATACAATCATAGAACAGTTTTGCAAGCCGTTACATAGTGATTCGCTTGGCCAGGCCATCAGCGGTGTGACAGCTCGGTGGGTTTGGGAGGACTCTTTGCAGGCAGGCTGACAGCCCTGGAGCTGCTCCCGTCAAGCTCAGTGTCCCCAGGCGGGTCCCTGAGCAAATGAGCCTCCTGGTGCAACACCCTGGGAAGGACCCGGGGACCCAAGACTCTACCTTTCTAGCATGTTCCCAAGGGACACATCTGCTGCGGGCATCAGACCACATTTCAAGTAGCAAGTGTGTGAAACACTTCGGGAAAGGAAACCAAAAGGGGGAACACAATGCGGGAAGGACGGCACAATTCCAGGATGGTTTAGAGTGTGGCTGCCAGGAACGTGAGCCTGAGTTTAATGAAGCCACGGGCGCTAATGTCTGAGTTTGGGGAAATGTAGGGGTTAGAAGAAGGAACTGCACGCAGGTCCCAGGTGACCTGAGCTACAGAACAGGTGACTGAGCTCTGCAAGAAAGCAAGGACTTGAAAAACACACAAGGCAACACGCGGGCGAGGGGCTGCGCTGGACCTTGACGTGGACCAAGGAACTGTCAGAGGGAGACGGGAAGATCTGAATGTGGACTGGGCGGGCAATGACACCAGAGAAGAGTTGCTAGTTTTTCGAGGAGATGAAAACAATGCAGCTAAGAAAACACCCACATACGTCAGAAACGTGCACTGAAGCATTTAGGGCTGACGTGACGGATGTTTGGCATTTACTTTAAAATAATGCTTCTGAAACATGATTGTGCCAGTGAACACCGAAGTGGCCTGTTAAAAACACAGTGTCCACTCCAGCAGGTCAGGGAGCGGGGCGGAGACCCTCGTCTCAGCGGCCCGGCGGCGGCGGCACTGCACTGCTGGTCCCCCGACCTGATTCTGAGCAGCAGGCTTTAAAATGCTTTGGCGAAAACACTTGAGAACAATGCCATCTGCGTGGTGGGTAATATTAGGTTTATTATTGTTGTTTACTTCTGCAGATGCTCACAATTTTGTTATTAAAAACCAACCTTCTGCACTGGCTGGTGTAGCTCAGTGGATTGAGCACGGTCCTGAGAAGCAAAGGGTCATTGGTTCGATTCCCAGTCAGGGCATAGGCCTGGGTTGCAGGCCAGGTCCCCAGTAGGGGACACATGAGAGGCAACCACACATTGATGATTCTCTCCCACTCTTTCTCCTTCCCTCCCCCTCTAAAACAAAACAAAAAACAAAAACCACCTTCCAAAGGCTGCAGGAGGAGGCGGGGTAGATGGGGGTGGGCAGGGGGCGGAAGCATCGCCCCTCTCGGTCCCCAACCCTCTCCCTGAGCCGGCACACAGGGTCAGCAGCGCTTCACCCGTCCCCTTTACACCTCTGCTTTGCCCAGACGATTTGTAGTGACTCATAAAACACACAATTCACTCAGATAAAACTTGTTTTAAAATAATGGGGAGGTGGGATTTTTTTAAAAAGACAGAAGAGAAAGAATCGTTAAAAAAGAGAGGGAAACAAAAGAGGGGCACAATCGAACCGCACAGGAGGCTGAGAACAGCCCTGCGTGTCAGTCAGCCAGTGCCGGCATCGTCTGCTGAGGGGCCCTCTGGTCTCTGAGCTCAGCACTGGCACACAGTAGGCTCTTAATAACACTAATTGTTGAATAGATGCATTAATAAATGAACTGTCTTGAAGCCAACATAAGGATGAAAGTGATCAGTTATGTCATTCACAGCATCCAAAAAACTGGGGCAGGGAAACCCAAAAACTATTCTGGGGAAGCAGAAATAACAGAAAATCAGAAAAAAAAACCCTCCCTGAGGGTTCATTTAGCAAGAACCTGAGTGCACTGGGGGCGGGGTAAGGCAAACAAAAGAAACAGAATGAAACACGAATGGACAAACCTGCACGGGGAGCAGCAGTTACTCGCAGGTCCCTCCACTGCCCTGCAGTAGAGCAGACTCTGTCACCAGCCCACGAGCTCCTCCCCCTCCAGGCCCAGGTGTCCCTTTGCAGATTTGGTGAGAGCACCAGAACCCACCCCAGACTGCTCAAGTGTACGTTTGCATGCATCTTTCCTCTGAATGCTGTCTCCTCCTCCTTCTCCTCACCATGCACCCACTCCCAGAAGTCCCCCTGGCCTCCAGACCCCCACCCAGCCACCTGCACCCCACAAGCCTCTCACAATCTAAAATTATCTCACTCATCTCCCGTTTCCTTATTGCCTGGGAGTGTTCCCCCACCACCAGGAAGTCCCCAATGGCAAAGACTGCAGGTCATGGCACTGCCAGGTATGGTGAGGTGCTGGGTGGGGCTACGTGGGCTCACAGACTCCATGTGGCCTACCCATGGACCCTCAAGGGCTCCAGAGCAAGACCTCAAGTGGGGGCAGAGGGAGTCTTGTCTGCAGGGAATCTGGTCTCCAGCTCCTTGGCCCATTTCATGCAGAGCCCTGTGTTTTCCTGATTGGCCCACTATCGAGAGAGAATTCTTACTGTCTGGGTAACTCAGACATGACATGAACCCCAGGATAGTCCAGTGTCCTCATCCGGGCCTCCATGGTACCACCCTGCCCAGTCTGATGTGCCCCCCCAAGCCATGTCTGCTCCCAGCCACACCCAGCTCCTCTGCACTTCAGCCCCCCACCCCCAAACACCATCTGCACACAATGGGCCTTCACAGGAGCGACGCCACGCCCAGCGGGCCTGCCTCCCCCCTTCCCACCTCTGCCTGATCCTGGGGCCCTGCTCAGGCACTCCCTGTCCCAGGCCAGAGTCCCAGACACAGCAACCCGGAGCCCCCTTTCTGTGGCGTCCCTGTCTGGCTCTGACTAAATCCTGTCTGGGTCAGAGTGATCTGTGATTAAATCTGTCTCCCCCAAACTGCACTGATCTGAGTCACCCAGATGGCCCCCACGCCCACTGCTGCTGAGCCTGGCTCAGCACAGGGCCAGGCCCAGACAAGGGGTCCCGGACATGTCAGAGTGGGCCACATTCCTGTTCCCTACCCAACCCTGGCCCACCCCCATTTTCCCTTGGTTCAACTCCCTGGTGCAAGACCCCTGAGGGGTGGGAAAGGGGAGCAGAGAGACGTTCACAGCTACCCTTTCAGAGTACCTGCTGTGTCCCAGGCACCGTGCTGGGCGCTGAGTCTCAGGAAAGGCCAGTGATTTGCTCGTGGTCCTTGGGTGAATTAAAGATTCGTGTCTGGGGCCCAGGTCTGCCTGATTCCAAAGGCTTATTAAACTCCTGAGGGGTAGGTACTCAGAGAGGAGGGTCACAAAGAGCGCCTAGAAGCTGGGCATGGCTTCCAGGCGTGCTCACAGCTCACTGAGCTGGGGCAAGCCCTGGTTTGAAGGTGGGTAAGTAGGTCAGCAGGCACTTGGCGGAGGGCACCGCTGTATTTGCTGAGCTGTCCCAGTCCCCCGCTGCCACCCCTCTGTGCCTGGGGTCTGCCACCTTGCTGGAGCAGACTCCCCCTGAAGCCCCTGACAGTCCTGCTGCTCGGGCTGTCCCTGAGTCAGGCATCCCCTTCCCTTCCCACTGTGACTCAAAAAAACAGCATCCAGAGGGAGACAGTCCTGAGTTCAAATCCTGACTTCACCACCAAGTCACTGCAGGACCTCAGGCTTGTCACCTCACCTGCTTCCCCACCTGTGGTGTGAGGCTGTGCAGATTTAACGGGGCGACGTCTGGCCCGGTGTCTGACACTGAGCTAATGCATGGGTGCTGGTGTTACAGCGCTAAAACCACAAGAGAGGGCTTGTCACGTTCTCGCTGACAGCCTTGCCCTCCGCTCCAAGTGCCCCTTGAAGGCTCCCAGACATGACAGCCCGGCTGAACCAGTGTGTCACCGCACTGCCCGCAGGGCTGCCTCTCCAAGCCGTCTCAAGCCTGCTGACTCAGACGAAGACCCTCTCTCCATCCTGTCTGCCACCACTGCCTGCTGCCTCAACCCCCGCCCGCCCACCACCCCGGGCGTTTTAGGTACATGTTCCCACAGCACTCGTCCAGCCTTAGCGAACAGAGGCCCAGGGACCCACTGTCACCCTGGGAAAAGGCCCAGATGTTCTGAGCCCACTCCGAACAGCCAGCTAGGCCTTGGGGGAGCTCATGTCTCCGACGCGTGTGCAGGGTGCCCGTCAGGTGGAGCGGCTCACCCCTCGGCCCACCCACGCTGGCCTTTCCCTTGGGAGCCTCCAAGTCCCAGCACCAAACCTCGATCAGCAGAGCCCTGAGACCCCTCGCCTTCCCAGTCTGCCTGACGGCCACGGCCAGCAGGCCCTGAGCACTGACTGTGTGCAGGCATGGTGCTAAGCTCTCATGGAGTTTCTGATTTCCCTCCTAAATACTTCTCCCAAGTGCCCCCCCACCCCTGCACGCTCACCGGCCCCAGCACCCCTGGGCTGGACCTTGGCAGCATCGCCCTCGCTGGCTGGCCTCTCTCTGCCTCTCCTCTCTTCTGGACTCCACTTCCCACACAATATGCAAGCCCCACAGCACTCCCCCCTCAACACTGCTGTTGCTTCCCCCTGTCCCCAGGATGAGGTCCAGGCCCTGAGTCCAGCACTTGGGACCTCTTCGGTCGGGCTGACCCATGCCCCCCATACGCACACCCTACAAGACAATGTCCCAGGGAAGGTGGCAACTCCGGGTTCCCAAGTGGCTTGTACCCCCACCTGGCTTGCCCACAAACGCTGGGCTTCTCTGACATTCTACCTCTGCCTACAACGCCCTTTTCCTCCCCCACATGTGAGGCCTGAGGCTTCCTCATGGGGCCTTCCCCTGGGGCTACAGAGAGAGAGAGAGAGAGAGTGTGTGTGTGTGTGTGTGTGTACTGCTTTCTTGCCACACGGAGGCCCCAGGACAGGGATGCTGCCCTCACCCCCAGGGTCTTCCATGTCCTGATTGTGGGGAGACAGGCAATGTCAGAGCAGACAGCTTTCTGCTCCCACACAGATCTCACCCTGCTTTTTCCTGGACAGATTCCTCACCTCCGCCCCTTTGTCTATAATGCCATTCGTGCACAGAAAGCACCCCTTCCCAGTCCGTACCTGCTGAAATTCTCCCTCACTCTCAGACACTCCTGTCCTCCACCCCCACGGCCAAAATTTTTTACCACGCGCCTGTACACACAGGTCTGGGCTGGGCCCCAGGCCGAGCCGGGCCTCATGGCCTCCCCGCCTCACCCCCCACAGGGTCCGGCAGCACACAAGCCTCAGCCTGAAGGTGGGGGACAGCAGGGCCACCCAGGGCCCCTGGCTCCTTTACCACTGGAAGGTTTGTAGGTTGACAGGGTTCCCTTCTTGACAGGCCTCAGGAGGAAAAGTGAGTGCCCGAGGTCACGAAATGAGTCAGGGGAGAAGACCGACCTGGGGACAGGGAGCCATCAGGGAGCAGAGCGAGATGGGACTAGGGCTGGGGACATGGGTCCCAGCAGGGGCTCAGCGTGTCTGACTCAAAATCCGCCTCAGGCGATTTCTCATTTGTCCCTGCAGATGAGAACTGGACATCCCCACAGTGGGTGGCCTGGGAACTGGACTGTCAGGAACAGTTCCGGATTCTCTGTGGCCTGGGGAGGCCCAGCCCCGCCCAGAATCCAGGGTCCTGGGCTTGGGGTCACAGTCTGAGGGCATCCTCCCATCCTCCTCAGCACTTCCTTGTCACTTTCTCAGATCCTCAAGACTCAGGGCTGGTTTCACCTCCTCCAGGAAGCTCCCCAAGGTTACTCCATCCCTGTCTCAGGACCTCCTGAGAGCAGAAGTGGCAGTTTCATTTCTCCCACCCAAACTGGAGCTGCTGGGGCCCTGCTGCCACATCCTTCCTGGAACAGCTGAGTTGTGGGCTATGTAATTTCACTGTAAGCCCATTCTGCCCTGCTCTCTGCTGTCCATCAGCTTGGGGGTGCCTAGGCCTCCGAAAGGATTAAGTGTCATCTGGGTTGACGTGTCTGAAAAAGGTGCTGGGGCTATGGCTGGTCATTCCAGAGGCCATGGAGTATAGACAGCAGAGCCAAGAGTGACGTCAGGGTTAATGTCCCAGGCTACAAGGTATTCTAGAGCTGGAAGACAGGACAGAGGCCTGGTCGGCAACCTTGTTTCTACTAATACTTGCTTGTGAGCCGGGACAGGCACTGCCCCTCTGGGCCTCAGTCACCTCCTCCACACTGCGGGGGTGTGAACCAGAGTCTGAGCGTCTTCTCCGGTCCCGGTGAAGGGGGATCAGAGCCACACCCTTCACGTAACTGAACATAAAGGCGAGTCTGAACTGTAAGGTAAGGAAAGGTGAGTTCCACAAAGTTCTGGCATTTCCATGATGGCTATCTGGATGTTTTTGTGACATCACACATTAAAATGTGTCCCAGAATCTATGCTTCACTGGAGGCCTGGGCATGTGTGGCCTGCCTCCTGGTGCTCTGACTGAGCGGCGGGCACTAGGCCAGAGTCCACTCCAGCATGGACTCCGCACGTGGACCCTGGTGCGCACTGGCTGGCCCCGGCCCATCCTTCAGGGAGAACTCACGCCCCCCCATGGTCTTGAAACTACTTTCACCTGATGTCCATCTCCTTCTGACCAGAGCAGGAGACCCCCAGAATCACCAGGCAGGACGACTCTGGCCCACACTTCAACCTAAGCGGCCTCCAGGCCAGCTGGCTGTGCTCAGCCCGTCCCCGGGGGAGCTGCAGGCTCGGGGCTTGGCTTCCCCAGGTGTGGCTTCCACGGGATGTTGAAAAGCGAGAATGGGACCCCCAGGCAGCGGGAGGAGGAAGTGTCCCTCTCCCCACCACACACACAGTATCTCATGCTGGCCCCAACATCACGAACAGGAAGCAGGCTCCCCCCATGCATTGGCCCTCGACCACACTGACACACACCGGTCCCCCGCCCTTCGTCCCTTATCAGTGCTCATTCTCACAGGGTCCTCACAGCATCAGCTGGACCCCTGGTCTCTAGGAGAGTGCCCTGTTGTGGGCAGGGAGACCGGGTCAGCCTCTGCAAATGAACCCGGCACAGACTGAGGGCGGCCCAGAGTGGGTGCCGTGGGGAGAAGGGCTGGCAGGGAGGGGAGGCTGGCTGGAGAAGGAGCAGGGTGGCAGAGCCCTGGAGTCTGAGGCCACAGGCTGTCAGCATGGTCAACAGCACTCAGAGGTCCTTCTGAGAAAGCCTGGGGACCTCCCCTCCAAGAGCATCTCCCTGGAGACATCCCCATACTTTCTCTGACCTCTGGCTGTGACTGAGCCCATTTGACAGATGACGGACAGACAGACAGAGACAGGGGTGTGCAAATGGCACAGCTGCCCTTCCAGGCAGGCCTGAGGCTGACTTACTGGTCACGCAGAGCAGAGTGCGGAGGAGCCACATCCTAGCCGAAGCAGAGGCGGCAGAGTGGGGCCTGACCCACTCAGCTTCCCCTCCCCAGCTGCGGTGGCCAGGAGGCGGGGACAGGGGCACAAACACAGGCATTCAGCCCTTTGAAGCATCCGCAGATGTGGCTCCCACTCCTACACCGCTGGCTGTGTGGCATCCCGGGCAGCGGTGGACTGAGTCCTGGTGTCCTGCAGACACCTGTCAGCCCCATCTACCACGTGCTCTTTTGTGAAATGGTGCGCTGAGGCCTGGCCTGGAAACAGCTCTCCATGTCCTTGGCTGGCTGCAGCATTTATCCAACTGTTGTTTATCATCCACTCAAGTCCCAGCACACCCCCAGACACCTCAGCCCCGCACCCAGCCCAGGGGCCTAGGTGACAGCTGGCTCAGCAGTGATCACAGTCTCCCTCCGACAGGAAGCGCCTCCACAGCTGGAAACTTGGGCTCCTGCACCTGACCTGCCCCCGAGACCCTGAGCTGTGTGGGGCACCCCTCTCCCAGTCAGCTTGGGCCGCGCTCTTTAAAAACTGGTGGCAGCACTGCGATGCCAGAACTCATAGAGCTCTGACCACCAGCAGGACAATGGGAAGTAAAATACCCTCCATCGCTCAGCACACTCCGACCCAGCCCAGCGTCCCAGAGGGCACGCCACAGCCTACAGTTCCACTTCAGTGCTCGCTTCACGAGGTGCCAGATTCCCCGTGCGACTGAGCCTGACACCGGAGGAGGTTTCTCTCGCCCCCACGTCTCACAGAACTTGGTTGTTCTCTGTTGGCTTGGTCCCACACGGCAGCCACCAGCCACAGGCAGCAACTGAGCCCTTGACATGTCACCAGTGCGACTGAGGAAATGAAAGTTAAATTTTATTTAATTTTAATTAATTTACATTTAAAAAGGCAGGGACTCTGTGTCTCTTTCACAGGGGTGTGCACACCTCCAGGGAGACACTCTGAAGTGTTAAAATAAGTGTTAAGACACAGGAGACCATGGCACTGACTTAAGGACTAGATGACAATCAATTTTATTTTGTTTCTCACATGAAAAGCTTGCTTGGCTGCTCTGGTCTGACAAAACACCCACGAGTCAGACAGTTTCCTGATGTTACAGGGCTGTTTGCGGACACAGGTCACAGCTCGCCATTTCCACACTACACACCATCTAACAGAGCAGCTCACTGACAAGGCAAAGATCCCCACCTGAGGGTCTGCCTCTGAGAGCACAAAGAAGCCCACCCCGAGCTGGCTCACCCTTGCCACAGACGGGAGGCCTGACCTGTCTCCCTCGACTCCAGTGCTCGGTGCCCATCCCCAACCCCACACCTGAACCCCCGAGTGCCAGGGGCACTTGGCAGAGCCACTGGGGGTTCCTTTCCCCACCACTGTCCCAGAGGGGCAAGAGACTAGCCCTAAGCCACTGAGTAGATCAGCAGTAGGGACAGGCTAGAACCCAGCCTGTCACTTGCTTGCAATTTCTGAGAAGCAGAACTTCACGTTTGGAGTGTGAACTTCAGGACGTCCCTGGGAGACCAGGCAAAGCTGACGGCGGGATGCTGGACCAGGCACAGGGCCGTCTTCTGCATCTCTGGTGACATCCAGAATGAGGACGCATCCTGCACCCACCTGGGACGTACTTACCCACACCTGCTGATGCCAGCATGGCAGACCCCTGATCGCGAGCACACACAGGGGCTCTTCGACCCACCTGACAGTAACTGCCGTCCCCCAAACCCAAACTTAAGGCCCCAAGGGCTGTGTACAAAGCTGGGCTTTCAGCAAGTACATATGTATCCGACAGGAATGTGAAAATGACTTCTTAACTAAATCTTACTTTAAACAACTGTTAAGGGGCCAACCCAAGGGACAGTCTATAGCAGGGTTGTCAAACCCATTTTCACTAGGGGCCACATCAGCTTCAAGGTTGTCTTCAAAGGGCCAAAATAATTTTAGGACTGTATAAAGGTAACTACTCCTTAACTATTAAAGGGCTGAAATTACATTCAGCCCTTTGAAGGCAACTGAGAGGCTGATGTGGCCCCTGGTGAAAATGAGTTTGACACCCTTGGCTATAGCATAAATGGACTGAGCTCTTCAAAAACATTACTATCATAAAAGACAAAGAAAGGCAAAAGAATTGTTACAGATTAAAGCAGAATAAACACAGGGTGTGACACTGGATTGGATCCTAGACAAAAAAAATAAATAAAAATTGCTTTGAAAAACATTATTGGTTCAGCAAAATATACCATTCCTGGGAATATCCCCAGAAAGTCTCTGGTTATGGCCAGAAAGATGCGGTGAGTGGTACGATGTGGAAGTTACACAAAGGGCATCACCTCTGGCTGGGGTTATTTTCATTTAAAAAAGGGGAACGCACATTATTGGGACAGCTGTCAAAATTAAAACATGAACTACAGATTAGATACTACTGTACTGATCAGATAAAGCTAGGACAGTACTACTGTACTGACTAAACTATACATCTCCTGAATTTGATCATTATACTGTGGCCATTATGAGAAAATGCCCTTTTTCTCAGGAAATGCTACTAAAATATTTAGGGAGTAAGGGACACAGCACAGGTAAGTAATTCTCAAACAGTTCACAGTTCAGAGAGAGAGGGAAAGAATGAGTGATAAAATGTGGCAAAAAGTTCTCTATTCTACCCTTGAAACCGTTCTGTAATTTCAAAACAGAAGTGTTAAGTTACGGGATGGAGGGGGTGTGCTCAGCACGCAGTGAGAATACTGCTGCCTGGCTCATCCGTGCGTGGGGCTTCCCACGGCCCTGCCTCGCAGCCTCAACTCAGGAGACGCTTCTAAGTACCCACCTGCCTTCTGGGCCCTAAGAGGGAATCGGGAAGAGTGAGGATGCCTCTGAGAGTAGAGACTAGAGAGGGGGCTGCAGGGGAGGGGAGCAGAGGGAGGAGCACTCTGGAGGGAGCACCAGGCTCGCTGCCAAGGGTCTTCTAGGCAAGCCCTCGCCTCCTCCTCAGAGCCACCCCCCTGGGTGATCCTGGTTTCACAAATGAGGACGCTGGCTCGGAGAGAGGTGCTAAGTAATGTTTGCCCAGAGCTGGCAGGTGGCAGCCTTGGGACTCAGAGAGGTCCATTTCCTCCAGAACCAGGACTCTGAACCACTCCAAACCTAGTACCCTCAGACTCACAGGTCTAAATCCCTCCCAGGGGATGAGCTGTCGAAAAGCAGGGACCTCATTCCACAAACATACACTGGGATCCTTGCATCACTGGGTGCCAGGAACTGAACTGTGACCCCCAACCCCCAAAGTGAGCACATTGAAGCTACATGCCCAACTTGAGGGCCCTTTGGGAGATATCTAGGTCATAAAGGTAGGGCCCTAACCCAAGAGGCTCAGAAAAGGAAGAAGAGGGAAGGCCATGTGAGGACCCAGTGAGAAGGCAGCCGTCTGCAAGCCAGGAAGAGGCCACACCAGAACCCAACCAGGCTGGCACACTAATCTGAGCCTTCCAGCCTCCAGACTGACACAATAAATTTGCTGTTGAAGCCACCCGGTCTATGGTATTTTGCTACGGCAGCTCAGGCTGACAAGTATAGTATTCTGGGCTACCTCCTAAAAATTTCCCCAAATAAAACAGTGAATGGTACCTGGGCTGGGGAAGGGGGCTTGTGGGGAGGGAGCAAGGGAAAGGACCCCCTCCTGTCCTTTCTTGGTGGGGAGGCTGGGAGAGGGGCAGGGTATACTTGAGTCAAGGAACCAGGGATCCAAGGGCTGAGGCCTCTTGCCTGGTGGTTTCCTTCCTACCCAGCCTGCAGTCCTGGTGCTCCTTGGGAAAGCACAGCACAGAGCCCAGAACTCACATTAAGATGAAAGGAAACCGGAGGTCATCCCAGTGGGGCCCTTCACCTGAAAGACGGGGAAACCAATGTCCAGAGAAGGGACTTCCTCCATCTTTCCCGTCTGTGTGTGGGCTCTGGCCCCAGCCCCACCCAGTCTGACCCTCCCCAGGAGGCAAGCTCCCTAAGCTAAAAGTGCTGCACCCTGCTCACAGGCCCTCTGGGAACCCTTACAGCCGACGAGAAGGGATGCATCACGGGTTGAACACGACCCTGGGAAGGGACGGGAAGGTCATGTCTTCTTTCCTGCCAACGGCGTGGGCCTCTGGCCCTCACTAACATGCACTGGTCTGGGGTGAGGGTGACTGTCTGAGGGAACACACGTCTGAGCTACTGAGGAACCTGGTCACCCAGAGAAGTCTAGGACGGCTCGAACAAAACCCAGTGAGAGCCCTGACCAGTGGGGCCTGGTTGGTGGGGTGGCATCCTGCACAGCGAAGGTCACTGGGTCGGCACCGTCAGGGCATGTATGAGGGGCAAGACATCCCAAGTTCTCTTCCACATGGGTGTTCCCTCCCTCTCTTCCTCTGTCTCTAAAAGTAAGTAAATAAAATCTTAAAAAAAAAAAAAGAACCCAGAGTAGGCTAGACTTTGGTAGGTTAACTACTACCCATACTCTACAGTTCTACCCCTACCACAGCAAAATCCCACTTCAATGTCTCACAACAACCTGAAACACGCTTGGAGCTGCTCCTAGGAACATACAAGTTCTGGGAAATTTTCATAAATTTCATTTTTAAAAAAATGCTACAGGTATTTTTCCTTCTAAGGTTTTATTTTATAAACGTGTAAGGAAAATTCTAGGTCTCTGGTGGTTGGAGTGCACAGCAACAATCTGCCTTGAAGCAAGTGCGCTAAGCTCAAGATCATAAAAAACATCCTGTCCTTTTAGTTGCTGAAAGAAAAAAATGGTTTAACTTCTTATGTACTTCTTGTTCTACAAAGCTTAGAACTATAAACTTATTTGTGCAGCAATTAATTAATCCGTGAGTCCCAATCACCTGCAGGCACTCCGCCACAGTCTCCCGACGCCCCACAGGAGTGGGGACGCCGCTGCAGGCAGGAGCTGCCGCCGGGAACTGCTCCGTTTCTCTTCACCCGCTTTGGACAGCCGTTGCTTTCCTCACCGACAGGCCCTGAGGCTGAGAAGTGGCCCAGCAGTCTCTCTGTGCGGCCTCCCGCCCACCTGCCCACTGCCTCTCCTGCTTTCCTGGAGCAGATGCATGCCTTCTCATCTACATGATTCTCTAGCAAATTCTTTATAATGCTGGCTAAGCTTCAGCTCACCTATGACCAGATCACCAAAATCTGAATTTCATTGAGATTTTTTCCTTAGACAAGCACAGTGCGTGCACTTCTGAACAATCTTCCTCTTTTTAAATGGTGGTCTGGCTACAAGTAGACGGACCTGTAGACAAAGGTGCCAGAGCTGGGCCGGGTTGCCACCGTTCATTCCCCTACCCAATGCTCTGGCAGCACCACTTACCCTGGATGGGTGTGGTGGGTGGGCACGGACATAAGGGCATGAAGACACCTGCTCCTTAGGAGCTCACAGGCTAGCAGGGAAAAATAAAAGAGAAAAACAAAGTGTTGTGTACAGAAGGTAGAAAAAGAAGGACTAGCCTGGAAGAGGACAGAGGGCACAGAGAATGGAGCTGCCCCTGCAGCTGGGGGCTTACACATCCACCACTCTTCTAGGGGCGACTTGTCGGGTGCCAGGCACAGTGCTAGGACTAGGGGAACCCAGGAAGGAGCCAGTCGTGGTCCCTGCTCTCACGGAGCTTACAGTCAAGCAAAAAGACAAAGTAGAAACGGGGCATTACAATCCAGTGTAAAGGTGTGTTGGTTGGGGAGTACAGAGATTTGGTACCATATATGCACTTCACTTCAAACATCATGGTATTTGTCTGGAAAAAAAGACAAGGAAAAAGGAAAATGACTTTGAGTCATCGGGCCCATTCCACCTGCCCCTCCACTCACTGAGCAGACAGGCAGGGCCAAGGCTAGCTCGTGCCTCTGTTGCTCCTCTGGCCTGTCTCAGTTCCCAAGCACCTCCTCTCACTCGTGTAGGACTGACACCAAAAAAAAAGTATTACTTTTCTTAAAAGAATTTTTTAAAGATTTTATTAATTTATTTTTAGAGAGAAAAAGGAAGGGAGGGAGAGAAATATCAATGTATGGTTGCCTCTCACACACACCCTACTGGGGACCTGGCCTGCAACCCAGGCATGTGCCCTGACTGGGAATTGAACTGGTGACCCTTTGGCTCGCAGGCCGGCGCTCAAATCCAACAGGCTACACTAGCCAGGGCAAAGTATTTCTCACACAACATGGCCCTCACAACTGCACACCAACCACTTCACCTGGTGCTCAACCAAAGAAACCGCGATCTGTTCCCACATGTGCAGGAAGGCGCTGCACTCACGATGTTGGTCTCAACATGGCATCTGCCTCTGGGTGTCCAAGAGAAATTTTGATCATATCCAGTTTTTACCTTAAGCATGACTTTATAACCTATCCCTGGAGTGAACTGAGACTCCCACGTGCAGTACCGTGGGGCACAAACAGGGACCCATGACCTGGCTCTGGATGTTGAAGACATCCTCGTAGAGGGGTGTCTGAGTTCTTAAGGATGAGGGAAAAGAGAAGGCTAGGCAGGAGGGCGACAGGGCGGGGGAGGGACAGAGCTGCGGGGTCCAGAAGCCTGGTGAGACTGGATGAGCCCGGAGGAGCAGTGAACAGAGGGCGGGGAGATGGATGTGGTGAACAGGACAGAAACACTGCCAGAGACTAGATCTTCACCAGCCTTGTGAGCCAGCAAAGGAGTTTGAGATTTACTCCAAGGGCAATGGTGAAGCTTTTTTAAAAAAATTTTACAGTATTTCTTGATTTTAGAGAGAGGGAAAGAGAGAGGAGAGAGAAAGAAATATTGATATAAAAAAGATACATGGATTGGTTGCCTCCCATATGTGCCCTGACTGGGGATCAGACCCACAACCTTTTGGTGTATGAGACGACGCTCTAACAGAGCCACACGAGCAAGGGCGGGCGATGGTGAAGCTCTGGAATGGTTTTAAGCTGAGAGATACAGGAATAATTTGCTTAAGAAAGTTCATCCCAAAGCACATGAAAAGACAGCCAACATCATTAGTCATTAGGGAAATACCAATCAAAACCATAGACAACAGCCCTGGCTGGTGGAGCTCAGTGGATTGAGTGCGGGCCTGCGAACCAAAGGATCATGGTTCAATTCCCAGTCAGGGCACATGCCTGGGTTGCAGGCCATTTCCCAGCGAGGGACACATGACAGGCAACCATGCCTTCATATTTCTCTCCCTCTCTCCTTCCCTTCCCCTCTAAAGATAAATAAATAAAATCTTTAAAAAAACATTACATCAGAAATTAGTTGTTCGTGAGGATGCAGAAAAACTGGAACCCCTATACACTGCTGTGGGGAAATGAAAGATGATGCGACCACTTGGGAGAACAACCTGGTTCTTCAAAAAGTTAAAGAGAGGGTTACAACGTGACCCAGCAATTCCACTCCTGGGTAAGTAACCCAAGAGTAATGAAAACACATGTCCACGCAAAGCTTATACATACATGTTCACAGGAGCACTATTCGTAACAGTCAAAAAGCAGAAACAACCAAATGTCTCAAACGGATAAACAAAATGCGGCACAGCCACACAACGGGAGATGACTCAGCAAGGAAAGAAATGAAGCACCGATACACACTACAACACCAAGAGCCTTCAAACCATGTTCAGTGAAACCAGACAGACACAAGTGGCCACAAAGTGTATGACACCATTTATAGGAAGTGTGCGCGACAGGCAAATCCACAGACATAGAAATAGTGGTTGTCAGTGGGGGGTGGGAGGAGAGGGAGTGAGGAATGACTACTAATGGGTGTAGGTTTCTTTTTAGTGATGACAATGTTCCAAAGTTGATGGGGTGATGGTTGCTCTTTAAATGGGTGAACTGTATGTTATATAAATTGATCTCAAGGAACTACTAATAAGAGTTCTTCCTGGCTACAGTATGCAGAACAGGGAGGGAAAGATGAGGCAGAGACCAGTGAAGAGGCCGCCACAAGGACGGAGCCAGACAAGACAGTGGCTGAACTAAGGAGAGGGATTCACGGGACCAGGAGGCCAGGTGAGGAGAGGCAACATCCTGGGGAGAGCTCCACAAGTCCCCAGGGGTGGCCGACACCTCTCCCGAGGGGAAGAGTGGGAAGTCGAAGTGAGGTATCTCATTATCATCAAGCAGCAAAAACACATGTAAACCCTGGTGCGTGCAAACACTAAGAGGAGCACGGAAAGTGCACGGCCCTGCTGCGCACACACGAAGAGGCCCAGGGTAAAGGCCCACCGAGCTGCCTGCCCGGGGACTGTCCCACTGCCCAGCCGCACTCCCAAACCCCACAGAAAGGGCCTGGGCATGCTGGGCACGCCTGAGATCCTGCAAAATCTGAGTGCCTGAGTGCAGACCGGAGAACAAGAGAGGTGAAGGCCAGTAACTTTCAGAAATCAACTTAAAGTCCTTAAAGACACCTTTCTGGGCTCTGTATGTTCATGAGAAAGAGACCTTGTCAGTTGGGACCCTGACCACAAAGACTTGTATCCTACCCAGAGACAAGAATGGGATGGGGTTAAGCCCCCATCCACAGCCTCATGCACAGCCTCAGTTGTCTCCTTGACCCTTCCCCCACCTGCAACAGAAACCAGCACTGGCCGGCTCACTGTGGCTGTAACTGTAGCAAAGAGGCAAACACCACTAAACTCACCAACACAGCCAGAAGCTCTTGTACCACTGATTTGCTAGCAGGAGAAACCAAGGCCCAGGCCCACGCAGCAGAGCCAGGGACTGGCATGCAGGTCTCTGACTCTTGGGCCCTTAGAATTCTCACTCGACCAACTCCCCAAGCCCCCTCAGGAACTTGGTTCTCAGTGGCGTGCTGCAAATGGCAAGAGGAGCTGAGAAGCCACAGAAACCTTGAGTCTCAACTGGCAGAGAAACCCAAATCATCTTTTTCCTAGAATCTTATTAGGAAGCTGAAACATATCATGTTTATATGCTCTAATTTTTCTAAAAGAAGGGAAAAAAAGCAGGTTAACCAACAAAACAGGGACAAGAGAGTTTTTGCAGCTTTCAAGTCTCACAGCTCTTTACTAACATCGGCATTCTGGTTTAATCAACTACCCACGTGACCGTTAGTTTAACTCAGCCCAAGGTAAAGATGTCCAGAATCCAGGGCTGCACTGGGGATGGAAAACGCTCCAGGCAGGTGACAAGTTATGACACCACCAAAAGGACAAAGGCTTTTCTATCTCTAACTCCTAAGTTCTGATGAACTGAAGTGAAACACTATTTTTAAGTCTACAGAGGAATGCAAATATTAAATACTTCAAAATAAAAATCAGATAGGAAAACAAAACAATCTATTGCCTTTTTGTGGTTAAAATGATCTGAAAGGAGTTTAAAAATAAATGAACTAAAATCTCTATAACTATTTCTTATTTACCAATTTTGAAGACGTTTTCAGGTGCCAGAACTTGGAGACAGAAAGAGTAACAATGTATTACTTCTAGAGTGATGATAAACAGCAGAGCCCCATCTCAGATGGCTACGGTCTTTTCCCACAGTGGCCAAAAAGCAAGCTGAACTCTATGTACAACAGACTATACAATTAGGATCATTTAAAAATAATGAGACTCCTCTCTTTGCCTTCTTCCAAAGTATATAATATATATTTAACAGCACATTAGACACCACTTGAGCTTCCCTTCTAGCCAACAGGAAGTATTTTCACATATAAAAATTAAAAATTTTAACTTTTAAACCATTAATATTTTTAAACATAATACAAACTTAAAAATTGTTCAACATTACCCCATGACCCCACCCCTAGCACAAAAAAAAAAACACCACCCCAAATCCAGAAGTCAGTTTTTTGTTCCTAAAAATCCCACAGCACTGAACTTGATCTTCACTTCAAGCTATCACTAGCAAGAGGTCCCTAACAGAAACCCCGAGGGAGGAACGGAAGCACGATCGAGGCTGTGTCTCTCTTATCTACCTGGGCAGCACTGGTGCACCTCTGAGGTCAGGTCCATGAGATTCGGCCCCCACACTAGGGTCCTGGAAGGGTGAACTGGCAGCTTCCCTCATCTTCCCCCTTGAAGGCTGTCCAATAAGCACCTGGGAATTGACTTTTCTTGGGAAAAGGGTGCTGGTAACAGCTGTCGGGGCCAAGGCAATAGTGAGAAGTTCAGTTCTCTGCTCTTTGGATGAACTGTGTAAAACATTTCTTTTAAAAGACACAATGTTAAAAATATTAAGAAAAACGTCTACAAAAATCTGGAGGACTGCCTTCTTCTCAAAGGGTAAAGCTTGTGGGGTGGTAGGAAAAAATTGAGGGCCCAGAACTATAACTCTGCAGCAAAAGACAGAGCCCTTCAGAACAGGTCACATTCTTAAGAGGTCCTGCTAAAGTAGCAAGAGCTGAGGGTGCTGCAGGAGCAAAAGCAGGAGGGGCACCGACTCCTGCAGGGGAGGCTCCTACTGTGTGCCCCACCCTGCACAAGAATGTCAAGCTTTAGGGCAGCTGCCATCAGCCCCAAGGGCATCAGGATTCTGCCTCTGAACCAGAGCTGCTTTCCCGACTAACTTCAATCTGGAGAGATGGTAAATTATCTAACCGACTCTTCTTTTGGCGAGACTGTTCTTTCTCCTTAATCAGAGCCCCCCATGCCCTCTGCAGCTCGGAGTCATCTTCCTCAGTGCCAGGAGCCCTATGATCCACTTTCTTCACGTTCTTGTCTTTGGTCTTGGATGCAGATCCCAAGCGAGTCCATAAACTACCTGTTTGAATGAGAAGGCATGTCAGTTCTGGCAGTCAGTGCTAAGAGCAGGGTAGTACTGAGGATGCAGAGGTACTGTCAGCACCTGATGGGCAGAAAACCCTGGGTAGGGGGAGGCCTGAGGCACCTGCAACCACATGCAGCCTTGGGCAGGTAATCTCATTTCCTGGCTGCAATCCCCCACAACACTAGACACTTCGGAATCACTGGGGAGTCTGTTTATGCTACGCCTGTCCCTCCCTGGTGAGACTCACCAGCCTTCGTACAGCTGCATTCTGCTGGGAGTGGGCCATCCCCAGATCATTCCCAGATATAACATTCTATGAACAGAGGGGCCTACAACACTGTAAACTTTCAGAGATTCTGCCCACCTCCCCATTAATTTTAAAAATATATTTTATTAATATCTAATAGAGAAATATGTATTTAGAATTTCACAATATAGCCACACTATAAGGCAATTAAATTTTATTTATAAATAATTTGTTTAAAAAGACAAGTTTTACAATGTAGAAAATGATGACAATAAAATGCTATACTCATAAGTAGGACACATATATAGAAAAAAACTAAGAACACCGTACATGAAACTGAAAACTCTTTGTGCTAAACAGAAAGCACCAGGGTGAGTCTCTTTCTATTTTTTAAACTTTCCATACTGTTGCCATTATTACTGTTGTCATCGTTGTTGTAGTTATTATTACAATGATTATAACGGAAGAAGAAACATAATTTATTTTTAGCATTTGCTATTTACTGTCTTCTGCTAATGAAGTATTTCTGTGCTTTGCCCATTGTACCTGCTCTTACCCAGTTCCCAGCCCCATTGGTTTTAAGTGTTACCAACCTGATTTCTTCTCCCGAGTATCAGAATAGAGGCCTTTAGTGTCTTGCCTGGGAACACCTAGCCTGCTGTGTACATCAGAAAAGGGCTCTCTCCGAACAATGGGGTTACAGGCTTTTTCTGGAGAATGTGGTCTTTTTCCTAACCGCTGGCGTATATCTAGAAAAAGAAAAAAAATACTATTGTTACCAGGCATGTGTGCTTGTTATCTGTACTGTCAACCTGAGGTCACTACAGAACTTGGTTCAGATCTCCCCGACTGAGGACAAAGGACGTGACACATTTGAGCTTCTAAAAGCCTTCTCTCTCTGCAATCAGTCTGGATTCCTTAGGAAAATTCAGACATAGGAGCTCTCAGTGGAGGAAAAAAAATCTCAGCTCACTGCTCCAGAAAGCAATTTCTGAGACAGAATCAACTGTCTTGTTTTTCGTTTTTTAAGTAGAACCAAGCAGACCACAGAATTTACAAACATTTCAGCTAACAAGCAATACTGCAAATCACCTGGTGGCAGAAGCCACAGCCTTTGAACATACAAGTTCTCAATAAACTTACTATACTCAACAACAAATGTGATGTGTGTGGTGAAAAACAAAGGATGGAGGGAAGATGTCCCAAATCCAATGTATCTTTCCTCTGACCACCCCTGCCCCCAACAATCCGCCTGTCCTCCTGACTTCCCTCTAACAACAACAACAACACTCCATTTATCTATTAGCCAAGACACTGTCCTGGAGCTTGTACCCGTTTTGCTTACGCTCTCAGAGCCGCATCTCCAGCATTCCAGTCCCTCAGGCCTGGGCCCCCTGGCTTCTCTCCCTTTCTTACATCTCAGTGCTGAGTCTTCTTCCTCCACAAGATTTGACATTCTCGTCTCTGCAGTCCCTGACCTAGTTCAGGCCCTTGTTACTGAACTCTATACCCCAACCCACTGTGCTCCCAAGTTATCTTTCTCAAATAGATATAGGATCAGGTTACTTCCTCAAAAAACTACATTTGCCAACTGAGATCCTGTTCCCTCCCCAGGCCCTCACCCTAAAGCCACTTTCTCTAAGACACCTTCCACAGTTCCGCCTGTAGATCCGGCTTCCCTCTGCTCCTACGGCACACAGCTTACAGAACAGCCAGAGCCCTTCCTCCACTCTGCTTTGGGTGGAATGATCTGAATGTGTGTACTTGCGTGTTTCTCCATCAGAGTTCTATGATGACTTTGCATTCCCTCCAAAGACTTCAAACACCCCCACCACCTAGCCCAGGGCCTGGCACGCAGCAGGCATAGCCAAGTACCTGTTATATGGGCATCCAGTTCAAATTCTTAACTATTTCTACAACAGCAATTTAATTTCTATTTCTTTTTTAAAAATATATTTCATTGATTCTGCCATTAGAGTTGGGCCAATTTTTATTCCTTTGCTCTCCTCCATCCAGTTTCCCCATTCCCTCCAGCAATCCTCCCTCTGTTCACGTCCAGGGGTCACACACGTAAGTTCTTTGACTTCTCCATTTCCTACACTATTCTTAACCTCTCCCTGTCTACTCTGTACTACCAATTTATGCTTAATCCCTGCACCTTTGCCCCCATTCTCTCCCTTCCCCCTCCTGGCTGATAACCCTCCAAATGAAATCTGTATCTATGATTCTATTTCTATTCTAGTTGTTTGCTTAGTTTTTTTGTTTTTTGTTTTAGGTTCAGCTGTTGATAGTTGTGAGTTTGTTGTCATTTTACTATTCAGTTTTGATCTTCTTTTTCTTAAGTAAGATCCTTTAACATTTTATATAAAGGCTTGGTGATGATGAACTCCTTTAACTTTACCTTATTTGGGAAGCACTTTATCTGCCCTTCCATTCTAAATGACAGCTTTGCTGGTTAGAGTAATCTTGGATGTAGGTCCCTACTTTTCATCACTTTGAATACTTCTTTCCAATCCCTTCTAGCCTGCAAAGTTTCTTTTGAGAAATAAACTATCAGTCTTATAGGAACTTCTTTGTAGGTAACACTATGCTTTTCTCTCGCTGCTTTTAAGATTCTTTATCTTTAACCTTTGGCATTTTAATTATGATGAGTCTTGATGTGGTCCTCTTTGGATCCAACTTGTTTGGGATTCTCTGTGTTTCCTGGACATGTATGTCTATTTCCTTCACCAAATTAGGTAAGTTTTCTTTCATTATTTTTTCAAATGTTTTCAATTTCGTGATCTTCCTCTTTTCCTTCTGGCACCCCTGTTATTCAGATGTTAGTATGTTTGGAGATAGCCCAGAGGCTTCTTAGACTATTCTTTTTTTTTTAATTTTTATTTCTTCTTGCTGTTCTGATAGAATGCTTTTTTCTTCCTTACATTCCAAATCTTGATTTGACTGTCAGCTTCATCCCCTCCACTGTTGGTGCCCTGTAGCTTTTTCTTTACTTCACTTAGTGCAACTTTCATTTCTGTCTGGGTCTTTTTTTATGCTGTTGCTGTACCCAACATGTTCTTTGAGCATCCTGATAACCAGTGTTTTGAACTCTGCATCTGAGAGGAGAGTTATCTCCATTTTGCTTAGTTCTTTTTCTGGAGTTTTGTTCTGTTCTTTCATTTGAGCCATATTTCTTTGTCTCCTCAATTTGGCAGCCTCCCTGTGTTTGTTTCTGTGTATTAGGTAGAGCAGCTTTGATTCTGTTTTAGTGGCACGGCCTATTATAGAAAAGGCCCGCATAAATTGTGTGGGGCCGAACCTTAGGTAATCACCAGGGTGAGGCAACCTGCTTCACCACTTCATGGCTCTGTGTGGGGGAGGAGGGCTTGGAGAGAGGACAATGCCACTGCCTGGTTTCTGGAGGTTTGCACAGGAGGAAGCTGTTTCCTGGCACTTGCCCTGTTTCTAATCTTTTCACTTTCTCCCTGTATGAGACTGGTGCCCTTCCACCAGCTGTTGCCCTGGTGCTGGACCCCAGAGTGGGTGGATGTGAGTAAGTCCTATATCTGTGTGGGCCCTTTAAGAGGAGTCTCCTGAAAATTAAGCAGCTTCTTCAGCCGACCCAACCCCCACTGGTTTTTATAGCCAGAAGTTATGGGGATTTATCTTCCCGGCACTGAAACCCTGGGCTGTGTGGTCTGGCCTGGGGCTGGGATCACTTGCTCCTGAGTTATCCCTCCGAATTTTTATCCACCACATGTGAATGTGGGACCACCCATTCCCCCAACTCACCAGGCCACACCACCCCTCCTACCTACTTATCTGCATGAATGTGGCTTCTTTATACCCTTGGTTGTCAGATTTCTAATTTCTGATGGCCCTAGTGATATTTGTTTTGTAGTCTAGTTATAATTTTTTTCTGTAATTGCGCGAGGAGGCGAAATGTTTACCTAGGCCTCCATCTTGACCAGGAGTCTATCTAATTTCTATTACTCTTAGGGTTATTTTTCATGTCCTGAAGTCTAATGCTTAACTCAAAATTTAGAAACGATGAACCAGAACAACGAAATAGGCCCACGAACAGCAATATTTTATCTAAAAACCTGTCCCTCCCCAAGTTTGCTTTGTGGAGCTCAGAGGGAAGCCCAGAAACACAACTGAACAACAATACCTGACTTAGTGCTGCTGCCCGATGGCCGTGGGCGCGTGTGCTGACGTTTTTCATCTAATAAATGCCGGACGTCTGCAAATTTCTCAGGCGGTAATTTGTTACCGATTCGGTTTTTGATATTGCTTGTGGATACAGTATCTGCCCTCATGGAGTTCCTTTAAAAAAAAAAGGGCACAGTTAACCAACTTCAACTGTGGGACAATGTCCACATAACAATCTCATACTTTTGAGGAAACAATTTTAAAAACCCACTCTAAAATAGCCATCATTCACTCACACCAAAAATTGTTTACAAAAATCATGATCAGCCTGTTGCACAGACAGTGGCCTAGGTGGGCAGGTTCCTGAGTTTTCCAGGGTGGCTTCCACACACGATACCTGTAAAGCTATCACAGAGCACGTAACTGTGAGTCCCTGTACCCCGAGACAAACATTAAGGTAGAGGTCAGTGCAGGGCTGAGGGCCTCTGCTCACCCAGGCTGTGCTTTGGCTTGAGTGAAGACACAAGAGTCTACAACCCCTTTCTTTAAAGAGCCGACTGACGCCCCAGCCAGAGATCTGCTACCATTTTAAGGATCAGTATTATTTTGGCAGCATTTATCATTACAAAGTTCTGTGAAAACTGAAAATAAGGATGTTACAAAGACAAACCAGCTTGAACGTTTTTTCCCCTTTCCCCAAATACACCACCAAGCACACTTAAAGACAGCATCCCTAGATTCCAGTCCTTTGAGTTGTGCATATGCTAGCTGCCCTTGGGATTCTGCTCATCCCCACTAGTCATCACAGAAATGTACATTAAAGTTAACTTTTTTTTTGTCCATGAAATTAGCAAAAATTAGAAAGCACCAGTACCTAACACTGGTACATGAGTAACAGGTGGCAATGTGAGTGAATAAGATCTGGAATGAAATCTAGCAATACCACATTAAAAATTTTTTTTTGATGAGCACGGGCCTGCGAACCACACGATTGCGGTTCGATTCCCAGTCAGGGCACATGCCTGGGTTGCAGGCCAGTTCCCAGCAGGGGACTCACGGGAGGTAACCATACACCGATGCTTCTCTCCTTCTTTCCTTCCCTTCCTCTCTAAAAATAAATAAATAAATACATACATTTCTTTTGAATCCTCATCCAAAGATATGTTCACTGATTTTAGAGAGAAAGAAAGAAGGAAAAAGGGGGGGGGGGGATAGAGGGAAGGAAGGGGAGGGAAAGGGAAAGGAGAGGGGTAGAGAAAGAGAGAGAAAGAAACATCAAAGTGAGAGAAACAGCAGTTGGTTGCCTCCTGTACATGCCCCAATCAGGGATCAAACCTGCAACCTAGGTATGTGCCCTGACCAGGGATTGACCCACAACCTTTTTGTGTACCGGACAATGTTCCAACCAACTGGGCCACTCAGCTGGGGCAGCAATACCACATTTTAAAACATGTATATTTTTTCATGTAATCACTGGAATTCAAAAAATTTATCTATGAGTGTGATAGTAAGAAAATAGAAACCTAAATATCCATCAATGAAAGACTGGGTTAAATCAGGGGTGTCAAACTCATTTTCACTGGGGGCCACACATCAGCCTTGTAGTTGCCCCCAAAGGGCCGAATGTCATTTTAGGACTGTATAAATGTGACTACTCCTTAACAGTTAAGCGAGAGCTCAGTGCTGCCACCGGGTAGAAACAGGAGGAGGGCCAGATTCAGCCCGCAGGCCTTATGTTTGCCACCTGTGGGTTAAATAAACTATAATACTTTCAAATGACGAACTACATACAGTTGAAAAGATAGTAGATGTCTACAATATGTTAAATAGAAAAAGCATACAGCAAAATAATATAAATAGCATAACTTCATTTTTGTACAAATATATCTACAACTTCTCCGTGTGTTATATATATGCATAAGACTAGCAGGAAGGTTATTCTCTCAATTGGTAACAGTCCTTATCAAACGAGAGGATGATGTAGGTGATTTCCACTTTTTATATGCCTATGACGAGGATCTCCGCTTACATACTTTAAGGAAAAATTGAACAGTTTAACAAACTAAAAGTAAGCACTGATGAAAATAAAAAATAATTTTACCTAATATTTTTCAACTGAGATTCCACTTCATCAGCATACATGGTCATTTTCATGCTTTTCTTTGGTGACGGAGTGGAAATCATTTTCAGTTCTAGATCATAGTCCATTTCATCAGAGTCTGAGCTGCTGGCACTGGACCGCCTGGATGCGCTCCGCTCCCGGGTCTGCTTGAGAGCTGGGAGCTCCTCATGGTACTCCACCACCACCCTGTCATCTGCATCCATGTCCTGGTCTTCCTCTTCTTCCTCTTCCTCCTCCTCCTCAATGGGTTCCTCAGGGACATTCACTAGTCCTAAAGAATTTAACCAAAAAGAACATCAGGAAGAGTACTGACAAGTTTAATTTTCTATTCACTTCAATGACCTTTTTAAAAGAAGGGGCTCCCATGCCCAAGATTTTATTAAAGCATTATCTGTAACAGTGCCAATCTGGTTACCATTCTGATACCTACAACAGCAGAATGGCTAGGTAAAGTATGATCTAGCAGCCTATGGAATATTATAAAATTATCTAAAATACAGTCAACTGTCATTATTCACAGACTCTATTTTTACAAATCCGCCAAACTTATTTCTAACTCATAGTGCTTTCATGTGCAGAGAGGCAAAAAAAAAATTGGAGTCACCACACACGCACATTCCCAGCTGAGGTCACAGAAGGCACTGCTCTGCCTCCTCGTCTCATCTCTCACACGGAACGTGAGTGCGCTTAGTGCAGCCTACTGTGTGCCGTGTTTTCCACACGTCTGTGGCTTTTCTTGGTGAGTTCACTGTTTAGTAATGTTAGAACTGTCCACTGTTCCTAAATGCAAGGACAATGTGATGAACCTTAAGGGGAAAATGTGTGTATTAGGTAAGCTTTGTTCAGACATGAGTTAAAGTGCTGTTGATGGCCTAGGAATCCATGTTAGTAAAGTATTAAATGTATATGTTAAAATAAGGTGTCTTTCAACAGAAATGAACATTATACAGGGTTATATATATTGATCAACTGACAAAAATGGTATGACCAGATCCTTCAATGATCCTGGTAACTTTATAGACCATAACCACCAGAAATAATGAAAATCAACTATAACTTTAAATTCATGAAAACTGCTTAGAAATAGTTGAAGCAGATATAAAATATATGCTCACAAAAATTATAATATTTATTATGAAATGAATAGGAAAAACATAAAATGAAGTCAGCATTACATTAGAGTCCTAGAATTAGGGGAAATCTTTTTAATTTCTTTAATATGATATAAAGATTGCATGATAAAAATATCCTAAAGTAAATGACACTGGAGAAGTGTAACTGTATTAAGATACAGATTTCAAATACACAATTTTTGATGTACACATTAACTAAAAAGGTATAGGCGTTGTTCAACCTCTCCCTATTACAATGATAAATGTATATGCATGTTACTCCATGTTTGTGTGCTGACTTAACTAGTCCTATAAAGCATGTAGAAGATCCCACAGATTAGGTTCAAAATAAAACAAATCTTTATAAAACATAATGAAAGTGGCTCTTCTATAATAAGCACAGGAAGGAAGGGAGGGAGGGAAGGGGAGGGGAGGAGAGGAGAGGAGAGATCCGAGTGATGACAACATCCCACTTCTTGGAAACCTCCATGTACACAAGCCAATAAAGCATAAAACACTACACATAGCAGCCTATTTTCATTTTCAGATAAAGGAACAATAAAATCAGTTCATCTAATAAACTATTTTTTTTAATTTTTCATGCAGCTTTTGATACAAATAGTAGAAACAATTAGATTCTTAATAATAGTTTTATTTTCACTTTCCCTATGTCACATTTGGACTTTTTTTGTTAGAACAGCTTTTATAAAATCACTTGACCTCTCTGTATGGACAATTTAAAATTAACTGTGACTTGACTTACTTTCCTATATGTTGGCAGAGGGTGAGGGCAAGGAAGAGAGGATGATAAAGTTTGGAACCTTAAAAGACTGTATTAAGAATAAAAATATGATCTCGGGAGCCAAACATGTGTCTACCCAAGACACAAGGCAACTACCGGAATGTCGGTGTTTATAGGACGTCAAGCCGACATCGTCCCCAATCAGGGCTCTCTTCTTGATCACATCCCGCTGAATGCGACGGGAATGATATCTTCGCTTCCTGCAACATTGCCAAAATAAGCACAAAATCAAAGACCACCAGGAAGGACCTTGAAACCCACAGATTAATTTCAACTAGACACTGACACAATGCCGGGTGTTGAGACAGAGACATCTGAAATAAAACTGAAACTCAGCATTCTCACACCATTTACCACAGTTAAGAATCTTGCACTCAGCTCTCGCCAAGTAGCTCAATTGGTTAAAGGGTTGTACCAATATGCCAAGGTGGGTTTAATTCCCGGTCAGGGCACATACAAGAATCAACACACAAGAATGCATAAACAAGTAGAATAACAAATCGATCTTTCTCTCTCTCCCTCTCTAAAAAACCAGTACAAAAACCAAAAGAATCTTGTACTCTTCCCTCTTGTCTTCCTTTGAGTCCACACATGGTGTTGACAGTCCACTCCAGAATACCCACTAAAGGATTAAGAAAAGTTTAACTATGGTATTTCACACTTCTAGACTCACCAAGAATTACTAAGAATTCCTTTCATGCCTCCGTAATTTGGATTCCCGTATTTCATGTAATACTGACTTCTTCTGGCTGCTCCAAGTTCCTTTTTGTCATCTAAAAATTAATTACAACAGTTACCTGAGGTTTCATACCTAGGCATGAAAACAATGAGGAATAGTTTAAAAAAACAAAAGACTGTGTTTCCATAGCTGGGATCAGATCAACACATCTACTCCCTGTGCCTACTAAGTGTGAGGGGTGGAACAAAACAGATGAATGAGGTGAAGCTGCTGTTAAGGAGCCGACTTCGAAGAGGAAATACTACTAGAAAAACCTAACAGTACAATACACAAGGTTCTAAGAAGCATGGAAGAGCTTCAGGCATTACATGCACTCAAGAATCAAAGAAGGCTTTTTAGGAGAGGAGGCATTTTCACTGTTCCCTAAAAGCTGACATTCATTTCAGAATGACAATACTCCAATAATACAGAATCGGACTTAAAGAAACAGACTATACATAATTCCATATATTTGACAAACCATTTTTTCCAGTTTAATATGATTTTCTCAAAATGGCTTAAAGAACAACATGATACCATACATCTAGAATATACTCAAATAACCACTCAAATGAGTCAATGTAAAAAACATCCCTTTGTTAAGTCAAATTAAGTTAAAATGCCAATCAGCTTTGACTGGGTGGCTCAGCTGGCTGGCGCATCAACCTGCACAACAAAAGGCTGCGAGTTCAATCCCGGGTCAGGGCACATATGGGACCCAATCGATCCATGTTTCTTCTCACATCAATGTTTCTCACTCTCTCTCTCTCTCTAAACCAAAATCAATAAGCACATCCTTGGGTGAGGATTTTTTTTTTAAATGCCAATTAATAGGAAAGAAAGGTGGTCAGTAATCACACATACTTTTCATAATAAAAAGCTGAGCTTCGACAGCTCCTTGGGGGCTCACTGATGGCAGAGGAGGACGAACCCCAATGTACAAGTATCGGGGCTACGGGGAAACTCAGCAGCACAACTAGGACGTGCCACTACAAAAAACATGCCTGAAGAGAAAAGGCTGGTTCCAGAGCTGAGGAAGGGAAAACACACATTGAGTCTGGAAACACCGTATGTTTTGGTGTGCTGTAAAGAAAGTGATCTAAGGATCGTGGAGACGTGTCTGAAGCACACGGGTAGAAGGGGCTCCACTCGGCAAATCCAAGACAATTTGTGAGTCAAAATGATGACAGCAATGTATGATAACCCACTGAATAAAACTCCATGACTCTAAACGGATATAAGTAAATAACTAAATGGATACAAGGGAAAGGCATTCCTTACAGCAGACTGCCAACTAATTAAAAAATGATGGAGTTAAAAAGTCAATGGATGCTAAAGCTACTGCGTGAAACTTTGATGAGCAATAATCATACATACATAATCAATCATACTTACATAATCAATCTCAAAGTATCTTCCCACAAATTTTAAAATTACAAATGAAAAATATAAACTTTCAGTATAGACAAACCTGGCAATCATCACCTAAAGCAAGCAATAAGTTAATAACCTCAGCAATGGGACAAATAAATATCACATGACCCCTGATCCGATGCATGGAAAACAACACAACATCACTTCTGTGGCGACGCCTAAATCGCGCAACCCAAACTGAATCGGGGAGAGACGAGACACGCCCACACTAAAGAGCACTCTCTAACATGATTAGCCTAGCTCTTTAAAAAATGTTTCAGTCAAGGAAAACAAAGCAGAGGGGTAGTTCCAGATTCAGGGAGACTACAGAGATACAGCGGCATACTTCAGTGATCAGTCCTGAAGTGGATCCAGTTCCGTGGGGGAGAAGTGTAAAGGGAAAGCCAAATTTACTTGGAAACTATCGTCATCATCAAGAAGTGCTACACACGCCACTCACAGCGTCACAGTTTTAATATACAGGGTGGGGGATTCTTGTAATAACTGATACAATCCTAACGTGGACTACAGATTGTGTAATAGTATTGTATTACTGTTAAATTCCTGATTTTGATAACTTGTGCTGTGTGTCCCACAAAGTCCTCATTCTTCAGAAACATACTGAAGCATTCGAGGGTGAAGGACTGTCATCTCTAACTCACTCAAGAAACTGTGTGTGTGTTTAACATGCACCAAAAATCACCGTGCATATAAAACCTTAGAAATTATGAGATACTTGATTTAATTCCTTAGAGAATGAGAGCTGAATGGTACTATAAGCAATGTCCAGGAGGATATTATTGTGATAAAGAAAAATACACAATTTTACTTTCCAGCAGTGACGACCTCCCCACAGCAACATGCCTCTCTCAAATGACCTCCTCCATCCCTCTCCAGAGAGGAGAGGAAACACGAGAAGAAGCGCCTGGTGCGGAGCCCCAGGTCCTACTCCATGGGTGTGAAGTGCCATGGGTGTGAAGTGCCCCGGATGCTATAAAACCACCACCCTCTTTAGCCAGCACACAGGGTCATTTTGTGTAGCTGCTCTGCCTACAGGAGGACACACCGGGCTTGCAGAAGGACACTCCTTCAGAAGGACGCAGCACCAAGAACGCCCCGAATCAGGACGCGTGGGGAACCAGCCCAATAAGCACATTTGGATACAAAAGAAAACACACAATCTTAAAAGGTGCCCATAGTTCAGAAGATAAATTTGCTGAAAAGCACATGGGACAAACCAGCTTTAACAGGAACTAACTTACTTAGAAATCAAAAAAGGATACAAATAGTTAATATTTACATTCAAAGTCAGAAAATGCAACTCAGGCAGCAAGCAATCGTTTCATAAGCACAAAATATTGTAGTCTGACGGGACTTGGAGATTATCTGATCTAACTTCTGATTCAAAAGAGAAGGATGTTACTCAGTAATAAACCACTTTGAGTAAAAATAAAAATCAATACCAAATATCATATTTACCTTTTGTAGCAAATCTCATGAATAACCTATTTCCTTTAGCAAGTTTGTTAGCGGGTCGGAGATCGTTTCTTAGCAGAGACTCTTCTTCTACCTGAGATAATGTGTCCAACTTAAGAAAAAAAGAGTATTTCAATATAAACATTAAAGCCATTTCCGCCTTTCCTCAGCAGCAAAGCCACCAAGGGTGGAGAAAGCATTCTGCCTTTACCAACACTCAGCAGCATCGCAGCACTAGTTCCTCTGTGGAATTGCTACGTCAGAGGGGACCACCTTGTCAAAGAAAACAATGGTCTCCACCATTCTCTATCCACTTACCCTTCTTAATTTTCTTCGCAGCACTTATCCCTTCCTGACATTACATATCTGTGTGTCTGTGCACTGTCTGGCTTCCCCACTAGAATGTAGGCTCCAAGAGGGCAAAGACTTTGTTCTGCTTGACGCTATATCCCCAGCACCTAGAATTTGGTATATAGTAAGCACTCAATGCATATTTTTTAAATTAATACACTTTAATTTTTCCAACAATAGTACATAATCCACCAGGAAACATGCCATTACTTGCTTTTTCTTAATTGTACCGATTAGATAACACTTCAAAGTACTTCTCAATAAAACCATTTTATTTTATAGAAAGTGATTACTTCTCTAAGTGAGTACTATTCTAAGACCTCAAGATGAATCACTCATTCCAGTCACAAACTAAAAGGCCAAGGGCCTGGTGCACCCTCAAGAGGTCTAAGGGTGACAGTCAGAGGAAGAACACAACTTACTAAGTCTTTAAGCCTTAAATAAAAAGAGAGTAAGCAGTTTTTTTTTTACAGTAAAACCTTACATATACCTGCCCCCTATGACTAACCTCTACATCGCTTGAGTTTTCATCTTCAACTTCCCCTTCTTCAGCCTCATCATCATCCGAACTGTCTTCCTGCTTGCCTAAAATGGAATGTGAGAGACGAGGTGAACTTTAATGCAACTCCATCTCATACCACTTGAAAGTCCAATTATTTTCTCCTTCTACTTACTGATGGTCCAAAACATCATTGCCTATTTCAGAAATGACTCGTGAGGGGATGCTATGCAATGCTCTGTGCAAAAACTCAAGCCGACTCAGTAAATAACTGGCCTTTCAGCCCCAAAGTCCCTCCTTTGTGTTCAGTTACCTTTTTTGCTTTTCTCAGATGACTTGTCCTCATTGGCATCCCTGCCTCTTATCTTATCCAAGTCTGGCAGAGAACTCATATTAATAAGGGCTCGTGTCGCTGTCATTTCATCCAGCCAAACCACATTGCCTAAAATAAAATGTAAAATAAAACACTGCATCACATCCGAATGGTTAAGTTTCCTGAGAACAGAAACTACATCATATCCACTGTTACAGCCTCGTCTAGGTATAAACTGATATCAATAAATGTACAGCCCTGGCTGGTGTAGCTCAGTGGACTGAGCGTGGGCCTGAGAACCAGAGAATCGCAGTTCAATTCCCAGTCAGGGCACATGCCTGGGTTGCAGGCTGGTTCCCTGCAGGCCAACTCCCAGCAGGGGACGCACGAAAGGCAACCATACATTGATGTTTCTCTCCTTCTCCTCTAAAGATAAATAAATAAAATCTTAAAAAAAAATAAAAATAAATAAATGTACAGACTAACTAACAAATAGAAAGTAGTAAAAACTCTGATGAAATAAGCCTAGAGCTACACTCTGAAACTGAGTTCTACAAAATAACAGTCAAAGATCCCATGAAAAAACGTTTGTATATATTTTGTATGCTTTGATGGGCATACAGTAAGTGCTATGTGTTAGTTCTTGATGAGGATGACAATGAAAATTATCCGATAAATTTGGATTATCCTTTATGCCACTGTCCCTACAGCGAAGCCCCAGGCTGCAGCTTATCATCCAGATGTGCTGCCGAGTGAGGTCCCCGCCGACGCTGGCACCACCATGGGGCACACTGCACAACGGGGGCATGACAGGCACTGGGCTCTGTAGCAACTAATCAAATCTTCTTCTTCAAGGAAGAGAATTTAGAAAGAAAAATGTTTTGAGAAGTCTTACAAAAAAGAAACACATCAAACTATTTAAAACGTCATTTGTATCTCAGTTTGGGAAATGAAGGTCTTAAGAATCTCACCTCTGTTACTGACATGCCACGTGCCCTTGGGCAACGTCTCCCTTCTCTGTTTCTCAGTTTCTGGTACACAATGTGAGGTGGGTGAATGGGTTTCTAAGGGTCGCTCCAATTATAACATCCCTTACCTAGTTCTAATGACTTAAACAAGTGGTTAACAAACAATGACCTGCGGGCTAAATCCAGCCCATCATCTGTCATTTATTTATTTGTTTATTTATATCTGCACCTGCTTTATTTAGGTATAGTTATTGTACAATAAACCACATCCACTTCCTGTTTTTATAAATAAAGTTCTATGGAAAACGGTCAGGCTCATTCAATGACATATATGGCTGCTTTCATGCAGTTATGGCAGAGCTGAACAAATGTGTCAGAGACTATATGACCTAAAAAGCCTAATAGTTACCACCCGGTACTTTATTTTTAAAAAGTTAGGCAACCCCTAATTTGGACAATGTAAACTAAGGGAAAAAAGGAGAAAAATCTTTCACTCGGTCATGCATCTTCTTCTTTCAGTGAAAACACTGAATCGACATCTTTCAAAGAAAGCAGTCAGAAAAACCAGGCTGCTACACACAGGGCACAACCTAGTAGGTCAGCAAGCTGGCAGTAAGTAAAGCCAGACTAGAAGTGAGTCAAGGCAAGAAGCCAACCGACTTTGCTTCTGGATACAACTCCACATCAAGATGATGATGCTTCGGGGATTCCAGCCAGTGCCCACACTGGAAGAATCACAGAATAGTCTCTCTGTTCCAGTCTCAGGTCCCATTCCCTTGTCTCTTAGATCAGGTGGGGAGAGACTTCCACACCCTATATAGGCAAGGACCACGTCCTGGTCAGCAGGAAGCAGTTACTGAAGACCTACAGTCCTCCCTCATCCCTGAAAAATTTCAGACGTGGAAGTCTCTGAAGAGGGAACAAGAGAGGCCAATAAGCCAGGGCAACTGGAATAGAGAAACTAAAACAGGATGTTAAATGGCCAGGCAGTTTACAAGCGTCTTTCCTAACTAAGGACGCTTAAGTGTGAATGGTTTGCACTTCTCCCCAACCAGAGGGTAAATAGCTTAAGCCACCCTCCTCAAGGAGACAGAGAGCAGGAAGCCAGTTAGTGCCATTTGTGCCAACCACATCCAATGACAGGCACAGGCAAGAGAATAAATCTCACTTTGGCACATCAACACAAAGCTGACAAATACTCTATTGGGATCCTGCCCTAAGACCTTTCCCAAACTCCTGTCCATTAATAAAACCCTCAAGACAAAGGGCCCAGAACATACTCTCAATCTCCCTCTTCCTCTTGGGGAGCATGCCGAGCCTTTCCCTCTCCCTCTTCTTCCCCACAGGTGCATAAGCTTTGGCCTTCCCTAAGCTCCAAGGCCCTTCCTCTGTCTATGTAACTTGTTTCCTGAGTCCACGCAGCCCAGCTGGCTCACTTGTACTACCCTTTGTAACCTTCTAAATAAACTCTTATAATTAAAAAAAAAGGCAAGAAGCCAGCAGAGTGGCCACCAGAGGTCAGGACAGACTTGCAGTGGTGAGGCAAGTTAAAAATTACAGTTGGCTCACAGGTTAAACAGCTCACAGGTTAGTGCAAGCAGGTGAAGTTCCAGAAAACAGTCCAAAACAAGCAGAGACGCGAGGTCTGGTGCAGGGTCAGAGGGTTCTGACACATTTCTAGGTTAAAGACACTGAGGCGAAGCCAGCTCTCTGCATGACTGTATGGCAAGTTGCAATGACAAATCCTAAAGCCCTAAAAACGCAGTCCTCAGCCCAAGTCTGCACAGCTGTATCCACCCCTTTGTTGGGGATTGTGGGGGTTAAAGGAGGCCTCAGTTGTGTACACCAGAATCAGATGCCAGCAACCAGCTTCCCAAGCCCTGGTCACCACCCCTGAGCTGACCTGGAATACTCATGGGGTATAATTTGGTAAACTGGTTAATGCATTTTGTTCTCATCAATGGGCATTTTTTTCCTCTCCTAAGCTATGAGCAGAGGTTAAGTATAAACAAGTAGTCTGGGCCATAACTGTTCACCATCTGAGATGGCAAGAACACTTTTAAAATAATAAATAAAAGTATATTCAACAGAAAAGTTGGCTGTACTTACAGGAGGTATCATCCAACCATTCAATGTGAGCCGGAGGATATTCTTTAAAATAGGAAAAGATGTCCTGGGTACTCATCTCATCCACTCCGCAGATGTAGATGGTCTCCAGTCTCACTTTGGGGATTGCTAGGAAAACAGGACACAGAAAAGATGACAGAACGTTCCCACCCACTACTGCACATCCCACCAGTACCCCCTTGCACAGCTCAGATCACACGCGCTTAGGAAAGAAATATGCCAGAAGAGATGACATTTATTTAAATAAAAAAGATACAACACCAAGGTACACACTATTTTAATTTTTATCACAGACCCAACAGCATTAAACAAATGACTTAAGTCAGAGCAGGCACTTTGGCTGAGAATAAAATACACAATACCTCTCCCCCAATTAGCAGCCTGCAGTAATTAAAGCAATACCAAACTCAACAGTATGATTCATTAAACCTGAAAATCTGATTCTGAAGTGTTTAAATGTGTATCAAAGAAAAATGTGCAATAGTTAAAAGACAATTTCTGAAAAAGAAGAGATGCTGTCCCTGGATATAAAGCAAAGAAGAAAACTAGAGTAAAATAATCCTACAAACAGCCCTGGCTGGTGTAGCTCAGTGGATTGAGTGCGGGCTGAGAACCAAAGGGTCACCAGTTCAATTCCCAGTCAGGGCACTGTGATCAGGTCCCCAGTGGGGGCCACGTGAAAGGCAACCACACATTGATGTTTCTCTCCCTCCCTTCCCCCCTCTCTAAAAATAAATAATAGATTTTTAAAATATTTTATTTATTTATTTTTAGAGAGAGGGAAAGAAAAGGACAAAGAGTAGGAGAGAAACATCAATGTGTGGTTGCCTCTCATGTGTCCCCTACTGGGGGCCTGGCCTGCAACCCAGGCACATGCCCTGACTGGGAATTGAACCACGAACCTTTGCTTCACAGACCCGTGCTCAATCCACTGAGCTACACCAGCCAGGGCGATTATAGATTTTTTTTTTTAATTCTACAAATAATAAGAAACTGACAGCTTAAAATAAAACTGGGCAAAGAACATAAGCAGGCAATTCACACCACAGGAAATACATTGAACATATGGAAAGATGGTTAATCTCACAATCAGAAAAATGCATATTAAAACAAGATATCCAGTTTTCATTAAATAGAATTTTTAAAAACTCGTGTCTTTTATTATCAATTGTTGATTGTGTGAGGGAAAAGACCCACTCCTTCTGCTGGTGGGAGTGTGAAATGGCACAGCCACTCTGAAGGACAGATTGGGAGTGTCTGCTGTAACTATCCCTTAGCACATGCCCGACGGGCATAAGTACTCCTCAGTACCCACTTTAAACACACATGGGAGCCTTGGCTGGTATAGCTCAGTGGGTTGAGTGCCAACCTGTGAACCAAAAGGTCGCCAGTTCAATTCCTAGTCAGGGCACATGCCTGGGTTGTGGGCCACGGCCCCAGTTGGGGATGTGCAAAAGGCAACTGATGATCGTGTTTCTCTCCCTCCCTTCTCCTCTCTCTAAATAAAATCTTTAAATACAAGTGGGTTCACACAGTAGCTCACACTAAGATGTGCACTGCAGCACTACTGCTAATAACCAACTAGCTATCAGAGTGATATATTACGGTTTATCCACATTAAATGGACTGTGGTTTATCCATATAATAGAATATTATTTAGTTAAATACCATGGAAAGATTCTAAGACAAAGTGGGGAAAAAAGGCTGTAGAAAATACATATAATGTGATGACATTAAAAAAGTTGTAACATAAATACCAACATGTATTTTCTCAGGGTACCTGTGTGGGTAAACCAATACCTAGGAAAAGGCCTAGTACGATTCGCTCCACATCAACAGTTTGCTACCTCTGGGGAGGAAGAAAGACTAAAGGCCGTGGTCAAAAACAGAACCTTAGCCCTTCCACGGTTGTGTTAATTTTTTTCTCAGTACCCTAAGTATATTATCTCATTTAATCATTTTAATTATGAAATATGTAAGCATGGCAATACAAAAAATAATGTAAAATACTTGTATATTTACACTTAATTTAGCTTAGCTTAGCTTAATTAAGCTTAGCTTCACGCTTAATTTCTTTGAAAGATTCGAGGCAAACAGAACCCCCATGTGAAACCGGGGCCAGCGCAACCCCCGCCCCCTCCCCTCCCTTCTCTGCAGTAACTGTCCAAAACTCAGTATCTGTTATGTTATGTTTTGAGGTCACATATTACTTTTATTTAAAACTAGTAAACTTAAAATACATGTAAATACTTTCAGATGAAAAAAATTTAAATAGTTGCTCTGTGACTCTGAAGAGTAAAGGTTTAAGGGGAGCCCATGTGGTGTGTCCACACTCGATGAGGTGATCCCTTCGTGCCACCCAGGTCCCCGAGGGTGGACAGACCAAGACCTGTGATGCTCAGCAAGCCCTGAGTGACAGCAGCGCTACAGTGAACAAAGGCCCCACGAGGTGAGTGTTCACCATGGACATCCAGAGTGAGACACGGGGGTCAGACCAGCGGCCTTCTCAGTTCTTCGAGCTAACAGCCACGAGTATGGATGAAAAAGAGCCCAAGTAAACAGATATAACAAACAATGGGGAGAGCTCTTGGAGACCGAGGACCAGGGCAAAAATATCTTGTAAGAGACTTGTTGGCCTGATAACAAGGGTTTACTCATAAATGAAATAAGCAAAGAAAGGATGACACCAAAAGAAATGACAAAAATAAATATCAAGAGCCTCGCAGCATTATTCTAACATTACAACATTTTTTTAATCCTTACCAGAGGACATGCTTATTGATTTTAGAGGGGAAAGGAAGGAGGAAGAGAGGGACAGAAACGCCGATCTGTTGCCTCTTTTAAAAAAATATATTTTATTTATTTATTTTAGAGAGGGGAAGGGAGGGAGAAAGAGAGGGAGAGAAACATTAACGTGTGGTTGATTTTCATGTGCCCCTTGTTGGGGACCTGGCCTGCAACCCAGGCATGTGCCCTGACTGGGAATTGAACCAGTGGCCCTTTGGTTCACAGGCCAGCACTCAATCCAATGAACCACACCAGCCAGGGCCGATCTGTTGCCTCTTGTACATGCCCTGACTGGGGACCAAACTCATAATTTAGGCATGTGCCCTGACCAGGAATCAAACCCGTGACCTTTTGATTTATGGAATGATGCTCTAACCAACTACCAACTAAGCCACCCTGGCCAGGACTAGCATTATAATATTTTTATTTAAAAAAACGAAAAAGAAAAAACACCCTACAGTTAGGAAATAGCTTGAAAACAAAACAAACAAAAAAAAGAAGCTAAGTAATGAGACCTCTGGCCTAGAAGTCTTTATTTAATGCAGAGAACAGTACACATCTAGAAATGGGCCATGGAAAAACTTGTTCAAAGAAGTAGGTAGAGACATAAGATTAAAGAAAAGAGCCATATCACCACAGAGATAAACTAGTCTCAATCAACTGGAGGATAAGAAACATGCATTCTCAAAAGAGAATCAAACTAACAGTGGCAAGACACAGTTAAGCTCATCAGAGCCGATGAAAGACCGCCAAGGGGAAGGCTCAGTGCTTCCTCACTTGCTGACAATGTCACTGCTTAAAATAAAATCCAGCAGGAGCCCAGATTTGTGCCCAATCAATGAATGAGAAAGAACTAATTGCTGAGATGCCAGTATAGATGGATTAGGGAATGAGAACTGGACACTCACCGAATGCTGACTATAAGTAAGGTGGTAAAGGCATCATCTTGAATTTTCCTAACACCAAAGAAGACAACGAATGACAGATAATAGGAAAGCAGATTTCTAAAAATCCAGAGAAAGAGAAGCCAATCCTATGGCCTCAAACTAGAATGATAAAAAAAATTGGAAGACACTAAATATAGTAACTCAGAGTATGAGAGGCGATCCCAAAGAAAGAGAAGGCAGCAAAGCTCGGGTAAGAACAACCTGCCACAGAGCATACACAGGAGACATGTAAAGGGAAAACTGCTAGTGACAAACATAAAAGAAGGAATGTAAGCAATGTAAGATTCTAAAGGACTAACACCCGACTATTAAAGACATGCAAAATGCCGATGACAGACTGTCAAATGAAAAGGAAAGGGAAAAACAAAAATAAAGTCCACACCCAGAAAAGGTTAGATGGAAATACAGAAAATGTGGACAATGGATTTGGTGGTAGATAGTGGGCAACTTTTCTTCTTACTCTCCTTTCCATTTTTTTTTTTTTTTTTGGTGGACATGAGTTGTCTGCATAACATCTAACGAAGAAAACGGTACAGTCCAGGGTATACGGATTCATCAAAAATGTTGGTGGCTCACCCTGGCCAGTGGCTCAATGGGTTGAAAGCACTGTCCCATGCACCAAAAGGTTGCAGGTTCAATACCTGGTCAGGGAACATACCTAGGTTATGGGTTTGATCCCTGGTTGGGGCATGTACAATCCATGTTTTTCTCACATTGACGTTTCTCTTTTTCTCTCTCTCTGAAATCAGTAATAAAAAAGTGCTGATGGCATTTAAAAGAAAGTATTAGAACAACACTGCTTTGGGAAGATGATGCAAGAAAAAACACAGAACTGTTGATCTATTTCTATAACTAGCAATAGAATAGCTATCACTAAGAACTAAAATCCAGACCCTGGCTGACGTAGCTCAATGGATTGAGCGCGGGCCTGTGAACCAAAGGATCGCGGTTCGATTCCCAGTCAGGGCACATGCCTGGGTTGCAGGCCAGTTCCCAGCAGGGAACAAATGAGAGGCAACCATACATTGATATTTCTCTCCCTCTCTCCTTCCTTTCCCCTCTAAAAATAAATAAAGAAAGAAAGAAGAAGAACTAAAATCCAAGACAGGTCACAAAAGCAAAAGAATTAGTTTTAATAAATTTAAATCTACTAGTCCAGAGTTACATCCCAATGCACTGACTGAATTATGTAGTTGTGGTTTCAGGATTAGGCAGTAATCTCTAAAGAGTCCCAGAAAAGGAGTGAAGTACCTTAAAGCCTTGAGAAGGACTGATCCTTGTACTACTGAATTTCATAGAAGAGGAAAAAAGAAATTCCTAAACAAGAGATTAAAAAGATTAATGTCATTCTCAGAAATTTCTGAAAAGTGGCCTATCAAACAATCTACGATGCCTTAAGGAACCAAGTCTTTCCGATAGGAAATGATGTGAGTTCAAGAGGCAAGCCACACTAACCTCTTCTCTTTATTGACAGCATTACCAGGCCAAGAAATTCATAGATGGTGTTCGAGATCATTAAGGCATTTAATTTAGTTCCTCAAGACAATAAAATAAAATATGGGTCTGATAATAAATTAAGACTTGTAACTCATACACCTACGTTTCATGGCATGAAATGGGATTACCCTGATCAACCTGTACGGACACCTGGGTGGCGATGCAGAAGCCCAGCATACCACATCGAGGAACAGAGCTAAACTACTGAAAGGTACAGTGACGATAAAAATGAACTCGACACACCTGAAACTAACGAGATGTAATCTGATGGAGTAAGTAGGAAAGTAACTTTTAAACAGGGCCTCGAGTACAGGACAAGAAAGTCTGCTTTGAGAGGTAGAATTCTTGGGGCAAAGACATGGGTGCTTTGGTTGACTGGAAGGCAAGTACAACACTGAAGTGGCTAAGACAGAAACTGTGGTACAGCCCTGCCAAACTGTCCATGGATCCAACCACATCTGAAATCTACAACTCACTCCATGAAGGACATTTAACGTTGTTCTAAGGGTCACACAGAAACTAATAGAAATTACTAGAAAGCTATTTCTGTTTAACACAAGGAACGTGTATTAACACGTATCCAAAACCAAAAACAACTGCTTCATAAACAGTTCTGCCATCACTAGGAAAGGTTCAGGCAGAAGCCAAAAGACCACTGGGAACTTTGCCAAAAGGCCTGCAGGGCTGGGCAGGAGGAGAATTTCGATGACCTCCAGGGTCCCTTCTAACCATGAAAGCTTTGCTCTCGGGGATAAGGAAGCCAAAGCTGCTGGACGATGGGAGTCACTAAGGAGTAAGCAGCAAATCACTCTTGATGCTGAACGGTGTAGTGCAGCATTTCCCACACTCTGTCCCCAAGTGCTGGCAGAGAGATCAGGAGCACAGAGTTCAGTCAGACTGGCCTTCAAATTACAGCCTCTCTACTTACCTGGCTGCACGTACTTGGACAAGTTTCTTGACCCCTCAGCCCCCTGGTTTCCCCATCAGTAAAACAGAAAAGATAATTACAGGGCTCTTGAAAAGACAAGTTAACCACACAGCAGAGTGGAACACAGTACCCATTATCAATGGCATCTTTTATTACTGCTGTTGGTATTAGGAAGAAGAAATAACTTGACAGCTAGCGTGGCTGAAGGAGTCTAGAAGTTTATTCCAATGTCCCCATTCTCCCACGAGGCTAGGCCACTTAGATGACTGCTTGGAAGACGGAAAATGCCATACAATGACTGACAACGACTGACATTTATCAGGGCCTTACTGTGTACCAGACACCACCCTAAGAACTGTAACATACTGTTAGACCCTTCCAACAACCCTGTGAGAACAACTGTTATGTGTCTCTCCACATGAGGAAACTGAGTTTCTTGGAGGCTAAATAACTTCCCCAAGCCACAGAGTAGAAAGTAACAGGTCAGGATTTGAACACAGGCAGTCAGGCTTCAGAACCCATGATCTTCCCCACACCAGCGGTGCTTTCTCAGTCGTGACTGTACATTAGGACTTCCTAGGGGCATATATAATAACAATCTCTGGGACCGATCCAAACCCCTTGCCCACCTCCCATCCTAATTTAAGCTGATCTTGTAGTGGCAGCAGGGTTCTCCTGAGTTCCGAAACAGTATCCTAGGCCATCCTGGATGAAAAACAGGCTGTAACAAGCCACTGATCCTACTGACATCTAGGCAAATTTATTGCTTTTCAGGAATATCTTTAGAACTATGAGATTTAGATAGCTTTTCAAAAATAAGTAAAACTTATTAATTATTGGTTAATTATCGCCTCAGTTGGTTGGGCACCTTTCCACCAAGTGGAAAGTCACTGGTTTAGTCCCCAAACATGGCATGTGTAACAGGCAAACAACTGATGTTGCTCACATCAATGTTTCTTCCCCCCTTTCTCCCTCCCTTCCCCTCTCTCTAAAAATAAATAAAATCTTTAAAATTAAATTAAATTAAATTAAATTAAAATTTAAGCCCCAAAGTGATCCTATTCAGGTAGGTATCACATTCCCACCATATAGACAAGGAGACTGAGACCTAAAATGGTTCAATAACTTGTCCACATTCACAATGGAACTCAGACTGGATTCCAGGAGGGCTTTAGCACCCTAAAGAGCTACAACAGAGGCGGGAAATTTGAGTGGGTGATTAGGGACGCTTCACGGAGGAAATGACATCTGAACAAGACAAAGCATGGGACAAGGAAAGACAAAATCACAGAATGAAAGGCATGAACTGCTACAACAAATGTGGACCAGAAGTAAACAGGTATGGTGGAACTATGGTGCTTTCACGGGGGAGGTATGAGAGAGGCTTCAGAGCTCTGCTCGGGCCCAGACTGAGCAGGCACACGAATACCAGGCTGCATAGCTGTCCTTGGCCTTCACAGGGCTTTTCCTGAAACAAAAGTCCACTCAGGCAGATGCCTGGAAACCCAACCTGCAAGGGAAGCAAGGTCCTATTTCCAGCTTGAACTCACGACGCAGGAAAAAGAGTAAAGCAGCATCCAGAGTTGAGCCCTGTATCCAAGCTACTCTATCCCCTGGGATATCCTGAGGAGGTTTGGGCCTGTGCTATCACATCACATATTGTTAGGCAACAGAGCAAAGTAGTTCAGAGCTAGGCTCGTGTCAGAAAAACCTAGGTTGAACTCCTGACTCCATTTTTAGTAGCTGCATAACCTTGGGCATTTACTAAACTTCTTTGGGCCTATTTCTACTTCTTTGTAAAACAGAAATAAAAAATATATTCCTCATATGATTGTGAGAAATAAGAAACGAATATGCAATATGTTCATTAACACAGTGCCTACTAAGACAGCAAAGTTCCCAAAAGAGAGTAGCTATTCTCTCATTCATTTAACGTGTTTTTTATCAATCAAGCAAACCTAGAGAAACTCACACAGCAGAACACAAACCTTTAATATGCATTCAGAGGGCTGCCTCTTCAGCCCTTCACAAATACCAAAATTTGCAAACACAACAGAGGGAGGAGACCTCCTGTACTCACGGACTCAAATTAGTGTGGGATAATAAATATGGCTATGAACTCACTAAAAATAGTAATTTTCCCTTTTATTTATAAATTCCTTCAGAACCCTGGGGCAGATCACTCTGTATTATTCAGGGTGAGTTCTAGAAAGCAAAACACTTACCTTAACAGAACACAAAAATAAAATCATAAGCCTGTATCAACAGAAGTATTGATGGCTTTCCCCCACCAATCCCAATATTGCTGACTCCCCTGAAAGAAGGTCTCACTGTGATATACTTCCAATACATTTAAAGACAAAGAAAAGTTAACCTTTCTATGATAAGAGCAGAAAATAGGTAAGAGCCCATGGAAGTACAGGTCTAACCTCAGCTCTGCCACTAGCTGGGTGACTTTCTCTGGGCCTCCTCTGACAAGACAATCCCTTTTTTCCAGATGTAACATCTGAGACACAGCTAACCCAACTTTAAATAGGCCACCTCAGAAATGGAGACTTCACAAATTTCTCTCCTTTGGGAGAGAAAGGCAAGGCCAGAAGCACAAGGCTATGGTAGGACAAAGTTATAGTGTCTGGGGAAATGAGAAAAAATCCGCCTCAACCACCCCGTACCTTTCTTCATCATGTCTCGGTCCAAGGCTACATTTCTTTGGGCAAGATTTACTTCTGATCGAAAATGGAAGCGCTTGGCTCGCTGTTCTTTCTTTTCAATTGCTTCCTGGAAGGTACAGAAAAAGCCATTTTTCAATGAACAAGTAAATCACACACACAATCACAAACACAAAAAAATGCATCAGTGACAACCCTGAAGTGAATCAGAAGACATAAGCAACAATGCATCTTTAATAATTTTTGTAGAGAACTGGACCCAAAGTCAACGACTGGGAGGGTACATGCTGATGCTGCTCTAATTTGCAATAATCTCCATCATGATTCAACACCTATCACTGTGTCTGGGGCAGAGCAGGAATTCAACGAATATCAGTTGATTCAATAAGTAATAAATGATGCTTAATTCTCTGGCATTTCATTTATTATTAGCTTCGAACAAATTACAACTCAACAATCTCAAATCCAGGTGCAGAAACTGAAGCACAAAAAAGTTAAAAGGCTTGCTAGAGGCACTTCAGCTGGTAAGTGGGGGCAGAACTTCTGATCTTGGTGCTATTTCTAGGAGCCCCACCAGCATCCCCACTCCACATTGTCTGTGTGCATGGTAATCACACCTATCACACTCGTCCACATTACGTCTGCGTGAGCAGCCCACTCCCTAAGGCTTTTTCCTGGTTTAAAAATAACAGAGGCAAAGAAACACTCTCCTCTATTCTAGGCTCATGTCCATGGAATTGCCTGTTTTCATCTTTAAGTGACAAGAAGCACTGACGCTTCACTGAAAAACAAAATAATCAGCTTCACAAGTTTTTAACTAAGAGCTAAAATAAATGCAGACCTAACTGTGGGTTTCTGATAGCTCTTAGGAATCTCTCACTAATTACATATTGACTTTGCCACACTAATTAAAGGTCTGAGGGCTATAGAAAGCTTGTAGGGTTCCATAAAGCAGCAACTCATCTGTTATTCCCCAATAGTGATGCTAATTTCACTGAAGTCATCCCAGTGCAAACTAATCTACCTTCCCTTAGTAACAACTTAAGTACCAATTCTGAGACCACCACTCTTTCCCCGAATATTTGTTTCATGAAATGGCAAACTGTGTAGGATTCAGAACACAACAGTCTACTTCTTTTTAATGACAATAAAAAAAACACACCTTGCTCTGGCTGGTGTGGCTCAGTGGATGGAGCACCAGCCTGCAAACCAAAGGGCTGCTGGTTCGATTCCCCATTCCCAGTCAGGGCACCTGCCAGAGTTGCGGGCCAGGTCCCTGGTGGGGGGTGCACAAGAGGTAACTGCACATTGATGTTTCTCTCATTCTCCCTCCCTTCCCTTTTGTCTAAAAATAAGTAAGTAGGGGAGTGGGTGGGGAAAAAATAAAAAGAAAGAAAGAAAACATCCTCACCTTATTTTTTTTAAATGTGTAATTTCTTTTTCTTTTTTAAAAGATTTTATTTATCTATCTTTGGAGGGGAAGGGAAGGAGAGGGGGAGAGAAATACCAATGTATGGTTGCCTCTCGTGCATCCCCTGCTGGGAAGTGGCCTGCATCCCAGGCATGTGCCCTGACTGGGAATCGAACAATGATCCTTTGGTTTGCAGGGCCGCTCACTTTATTTTCTTACCTGTCTAAAAGATCATTTCTTTCTTTTGGCCTTCAAGCCATCTGTGACAGACTGAGCCTCAGATAAAATGTAAAAATGTAAGCATGACATATTTTTTATTTTTCCTTTTATACATCCAATATGACAATATTATTATACTGTTATTCAGAATTAATTCAAAATTCCATTCCAAACTTAACTGTATACATTAAAGTCAGAAAGAATTCCTTTACTGGACATCACCAATTAAAACAGCAAATACGCGCTGACTACAAGAAGGAGAATAATAGGTCTGGCTCTGTGAGGAGGAGTTACGGTGAGGGTTGGTAATCTAGTAACAGCCATCACTAGATAAAAGATCACACTCCCAGGTACTGAGAATAATTACGCTGACTTGGTCTTCAAAGTTTAGGCAACCACTCACAATCAGGAAATCCTACTTTTCTAAGCCTGCAACCAGCGAGGAATAAAGACATTTACTAAGGTCCTACTATGTGCCAGGCACTTTTCATGTTTTATTTCATTTAAAGTAGAAACAGCGTATCATTTTTAAAGAATGGACACAGCATAAAAAAAAAGCATTCCCAGTGCAGAAGCCTTCCTTGGATATGGTTTTAAAAAAGCACCTAGCTATAGTGATTTTACCTTGTGAACACGAGCACACACAAACACTACCCGGATGTTTTCAGAATGCACAAAGGCATCATTATATAAGATGAAATTTAAGTTAAATAAATTTTAATCCACCAATAAGAGAAAATAGAAGGAAAAGAATAATTACAGTTCTGCAAGTACCAGGGACCAAGTTCACGCACTTATCAAAATGAATAAATAGACCATGGTCTGTCTTACCTTGGAAGTGACATCAATTCCAGTGATGAAGCTGCCAGCCTTGTTTTCATATCTTCTGCTCGTGTCCTATCACAAGGAGGAAGGGTAAGAAATGCTGACAACAATTGACAAAAAACTCAACCCTAACCCTGACAACCCCATATTACGAGAAAGCCCATCCCAGTGACACTGTGGTAGCAATCAACCACTCTAAGGAGAAGTCTTTTCTAAATCACAAAATCTTGTAATTCCATCTACCAAGGGTACCCATGTAAATGAAAATCTGAAGGCTTTTATGAAAAACATCCAAGATGAGCCCTGGCTGGTGTGGCTCAGTGGTTGACTGCCAGCCTGCGAATCAAAGGGTTGCTGGTTCCATTCCCAGTCTAGGGCACATGCCTGGGTTGCTGGCCTGGTCTCCAGTGTGGGGCACGGGAGAGGCAACCACACATTGATGTTTCTCTCCCTCTCTTTCTCCCTCCCTTCCCCAAATCTTTAAAAAAGAAAAACATCCAAGATGAGACACAGTCACTTATCTCCCCCACCCAGACTAGCCAAATGCATCATGCCAGGCCACCAGACTCACCTAGACCTACAGAAAACACAGCCCAGTGCAAGGAAAAGAGGGTGGATCCAGAAACCCAGGGCTGCAATGGCAGCTCTGACATTCACGGATTATACACACTTTACAGTTCCTTTGGCCTGTCTGGGGCTAGGTTTCTTCCATGGTATCTGCCTCCTTCCTGACCTCTTTTATTGCTCTCATATTTGTGCTATAGAACTTTGTTTCCCCAACCAACCAATCTTGTTGCATCTCAGAGCCTTTAGGCTTATTCTTGCCCTCTACTGGGAACACTGTACACTGCTGCCTCCTTTTTTGTCACCTAGGGTTTGGTTTAAATGTCACTATCTCAGAGGACTTCCCTGACCATCCCATCCCCTTCAGCTTCCAGCTCTGTAGACCCTCCCTGCCCTCCACACTCTCTATCCCACTAACACGCTTTATTCTCATCAAGAGTACTTAACACTATGAGAAATTATTTGTTTACCTGTGTCCCCCACCTGAAACGTAAACTTCAGGAAGAAGTTTAATCTTGATCAAGTAAGTGCCTAGGGCTGTGCCTGGCACACAGTGGGAGATGCGGTAGATGTTAAAATGAATGAATAGAGGGATGATGTATACCTCACAACTTCAGTATACATGATATAGTGTAGTAAGTGGTAAAAAGACACTATGTTAATTGTCGTTATCATTTACTATCTTTAGTAATCCTACTTTCACCTTTTCCCCTCATTCCAGTTAAAAATAAGACTTGCTGATGAGATAAAAAGTAGTTCCTTCGTGTTAGGCGAGAAATTAAGTGCACGAGAAGAGACATGCAGGCCTGAGAGCAGCCCAAGAACGGGACCCAGGACCACCAAACCGCAAGCAGAACACCTCTCACCATCCCCACTGTGGCAAAATGCGGACCAAGAACCACTGCCAGCTACTTCGCTGATGGTTTGCTGATGTTTTGGTTTCATGAAAGGCCAGATGTATGGGCCACGGTATGGGTGCTCCCCAGCAGTAGAGTCGTGCGGGGACAAGATGACCCTCAAGTCAACGGGAATACTGAGTTCCTACTGCTGTCAAGACCAGCCCTCCCGAGAGGAACTGCGAGAGCTACGTTTAACAGATACCAGAGACGGACCCACGGGGAGACCTGGATGCTGGCGCCACCCGACAGTTCCTTCTGGGCCGCTCCTGGTTCTGTTCCCGCCCCGACTCATCCTTTATCTCAAACCCCTAGACGATCCTGGGCCCTCCTCACTCACCCTCTTGCACAGACTAGCTCAGAGGGGCAGCGAAGGGGGCGACCTCAACTACCCTTCGGCTCTCTCCGACCTCCTGCAGCCCCCTCACACCCATTTCCGGGCTCCCCTGCGTCCTTTATCTCTTTTCGGGTCTCTCCTGCCCGGCGCCCCTGCCCCTCCGGGGGCTCGGCTCCCTCCCTCCCCTTCCCCTGCCTTCCCCCAGCTGGGGAGTCCGCCACCTCCCCTTTCGGCCCGTTCCGGCGCGGGGCACTCGCTCGCTCAGCGACCTCCTCCTCGCCCCCCGCCTCCCTCCCATACCGGGATCAGTTCCTTCAGCGAGCGCCGCACCGGCACTATCTCCAGCTCGCCCTCCTCCACCTCCATGGGCTCTGGCTCGCCGCGCTCCAAACCTGACCCCGCCTCAGGCGACGGGGCTCCCAAGGCCGGCCCCGCCGAGGCCTCAGCCTTCACGGACACTCGCAGGCCCCGTACGGCCGCCATCGCCGCCAGCCGGCCGCACCACTGAGAGCCCGCCCCGCACACCCGCTAGCTAGAGCGCCGCCGCCACTGGCCAGAGAGCAGCCGCCTCCGCTACCTAGAGCGTCGTCCGCTGCGGCTAAAAGGCCCCCTTCAGCGCCTCCGCCCCCTGGTGGCGGGAGAAACCCGGGCCGGCTGGAGCCGGACCTGCGGAGAAGGAGGCGGGAACGAATGGGGACGGGGCGGGGCCTGTTGAAGGGGGCGGAGCCTGGAGAAAATAAGTGTTGTCTGGGTTTAGAAAACAGCCATGCCTCTAGCAGTAAACCTGTAATAAAAGCTAACTTCGCAGAGGGGTCGCTACGTGCCAGTGACTATTACAAGCGCTTGGCTTGCTCCTACAATAACCCTATGAAGTAGCTCCTGGTGTTCCCATTTCACATATGAGGAAACTGAGGCATACAAATTTCCCAAGGTGACAGGCTATTTAAGAGATAAAACCTGAATCAGCTTAGACAGTGTGGCTCTAGAGCCCAGTATGAACTTTGATCTGTCACCTCTAGGCAGTCTGTAAGTTTACAATGTACTTGCCTTACCAGCCTATGTCTCTTTCAAATCTCAAATAATTGACCCATTTTGCATACACAAAAATTGAGGCTCCAAGAGGATAGTGAGCTGCCCAATGTGGCCAGCACTTTCCTGACTCCCCAGAGCTTGATCTTCTGTGAAGTTCTGAACATGGTTTCTTGTAGTCGTTTCTAGCAAGAGCCTGCTTAGGAGAGAGGGAATGTCCTTTAGGCTTCCAGACGGCTCCACTGGTCAGTTTTTTCCTTCCTCGCTGTATTACCTTGGGCTAGTTCTTGCCCCTTTCTAGGCGTGTCTTCCCATCTCAGGAGAGCATATGTGGGACCCTAGGTTCTCAGAAGGCCTACCAGCTCTGACCATGGAGGAACAAATAATTATAAACCAAGAAAGAACATGATCAGCATCAGAGACACCTGGGTTTCAAGCTGGCTGGCTCTTACACCATGTGTGACCTTGGGCAAACCACTTAACAGTCAGAATCTCAGTTCCTTCCGCAGTAATATGGGACACCCCATATAGGGGCTATGCACCCGCAAAGGAGGTGGTGAGGGTTAAATGAGATAGCTACAAGTACCCAACAGAAGGGACACAGTGCATCCGTGTTTCTTCAGTGTGAGACAAACAGCTGGAGCTCTTTTGAGAGCTAGTTTTGATGAAAGGGACAAGTAGTTACACAATTGGGTCGGGATGCGTCAACATGAATTTTTAAGAACACGTCAGAGGAGGTTTGTGTTGAGATGGCCAGCTTCGGATGACAGTCACAGATGACACAGCACGCTGAGAGGCCCACAGGCTGGAGCCGGGCAGAGGGGAAGAGGCACAGCCCGCCGGGCCAGCGGGCAAATACCAGGGGCCTAGATGCTTATCAGGAAAACCCTTCATGCCAGGCCCTTTTTAGTCACCTAACTCATCCCCACACCACCTTCCTGTCCTCAGCATGGTCTGCTAAGGTGGGGCCCACAGTATTAGGAGCAGTCAGAAATAATTTTTTTATAGTTAAAAAATGACTCAAATAAAATGAACCCATGTCAGAGCTTTTATTTATTCATTAGTGAATGACGACAGCGATTAGATATTCAGACTAGTACAAAAGAGAATCTGAAAATGAATACAGAGTTGGTCAGTCAAAGGGATACAGACCTGAACTTAACAACACAGGCTGGTGCCCCACAAGGCAGGGAGCTATGACCATGGGTTTTTTTTTCCACCAGAGAGAAAACGCTTTCGTTGTTGTTGGACAAGAATTATTTGCTCATTATGAATTGTCTGTAGGTGAAATGTCTACTCTCACAGAGTTGTAAAATACCTGAATCAATGCTAAATAGGAAGGCAATCAAAGAGACATGTCCCTAGGGAACTGGATGGTCCCCAGTGGAACAGGAGCGTTGGAGAAGAGTTGGCACAACACTGAGAGGATATCAGTGTACTTCGTTTTCCTGTTCCTTTTTTTCTGTTTCCAAAGTCTGGATAATTTTTTATTTTTACTTTTTCTTAAGTTTTTTTTAAAAATATTTATTTATTTATCTTTAGATGAGAAGGGAAGGAGAGAGGGAGAGAAATATCAATGTATGGTTGCCTCTCGTGTGTCCCCTGCTGGGAACTGGCCTGCAACCCAGGCCTGTGCCCTGACTGGGAATCGAACTGCGATCGTGTGGTTCGTGGGCCCGCGCTCAATCCACTGAGCTACACCAGCCAGGCTTCTTAAGATTTTTTAAAGAGAGAAATGGAGGGAGAGAAACATTGATCAGTTGCCTCTCACACTCACACAACTGGGAACCTGGTCCACCACCCAAGCAGGCACCCTGACTGGGAATCAAACCAGCAACCCTTTGGTTCACAGGCCAGCACTCAATCTACTGAGCAACAGCAGCCAGGGCTGGGTAATTTTTTATTCACAGAAGAAAGCAGGAGAGTGGGACAATGGGACAGACTGGAGGAAGAGCTGCACCAAGGAAGTGATCAAGTATCAAAGACAGCCTCAAGTTCACAGGGGATCTTGACTTGGGTTTGTTGGCCATTGGTGACTTTGATGAGACAAATGTCTATGAAGGCGAAGGTAGCTTAGAGATGGAATTTGAGGAAGTGTGGACAACTTTTTGGGGAAGTTTGTGAAGATGGAGACTAGGGGACAAAAAGGATATTAAGCATCTCCTAAAAGATCCCTTAAAAAAAAAAAACTTGACTGAAATTGGCCACTCTCTCTCCTTTCTCTCACCCTTTCCCTTCCAGGGAGGAGAAGAACAAATAATGGAATCCTGCCTCCCCTAGAGAGTTGGGATAACAAAGGGAAAAGCCATTAAAAGATAATATAAGCTCCTACCCTGACCTCCTACCCAAGGTGTGCTTCACTTGCCTGGACATCATCCTGCAAAACGCAAGGTCACTGGTTCTATTCCCAGTCAGGGCACATGTCTGGGTTGTGGGTTTGGTCCCTGGTTGGGGCACATTCAAGAGGCAACCGATTGACATATCTCCCACACATTGATGTTTCACTCCCTCTCTTTTTCCCTTTCCCACTCTGAAAAAATAAAGTCCTTTTTTGTTTGTTTCAATGGTGATATAAGTTCCTATGATGGAATCAAATTCTACTTGAGGACTGGTAACACGGACCACTGGCCTCAGGTAATGTCTTGCTGATTCCAGTGCAGGTATTCTTTGATACAGTTTTTATTTTATTTTAATCCCCATCAGAGGACATTTTTTCAGTGCTTTTAGAAAGCAAGGAAGGAGGAGAGAGAGAGAGAAACATCAGCTGGTTGCCTCATGTAAGCTCCCAGACTGGGAACCGAACTCGCAGCCCAGGCCTGTGCCCTGACAGGGAATCAAACCTGTGACCTTTCAGTGTATGGGACAGTGCTCCAACCAACTGAGCCACACCAGCCAGTGCTGACGCGATTCTAAACTGGACACCCATAACCCCACACCCCTGTTCATGTCCTTGGAATATTTGCAGGTCGGTAGTCAAGGAAAAGTTTCCACGGTTAAAGAAATGATCTGAAGCAGCTGATGTAGGCGATGTATCTTTGCTCCCCACCCTTACGTGGCTAAATTCCTAAACGCACCGTCTTCTCTCACTTTCTCCTTGTTACTTGACCACTAGGCATCATGGACAACGATGCACATTCTCCAGTTCTTCCTTTTTTAAAAGACTTTTAATTATTTACTAATTTTTAGATGGAGGAGAGGGAGGAAGGAAGGAGAAGAACATCTTGTGATTGCCTCTCACACTCTGCTTACTGGGGACCTGGCCCCCAACCCAGGCACATGCCCTGACTGGGAATTGAACCAGCGACCCTTTGGTTCACAAGTGGGCACTCAACCCACTGAGCCACACTAGCCAGCGCCCACTCCCCAGTTCTTGAAACCCCACACACTCTTCCATTATAGGGTCACACTGGGTTTTCCTCTCACCTCCCAGGCCCCCCTGCTCCAGGGCCCTTTAAGGTTCTTCTCCTCCCCTGACATTAATAGTCCCCCAGGGCTCTGTCTTGGATCCTCTTTCTACTCACCCCATGCACACCTCCTAGGCCATTCCAGCACAGCCATAGCTTCCATTCCACTGCCAGCCAAACCCCGAGGACCTCCATATCTCCGTCTCCAGTTCTCCCCTCTCCTCTGAGCTCTTGTCCTGCATGTCCAACTGCCTACTGGACGCCTTCCCTTGAATGTTTCAAGACACCTCAGACTCAACTTACCTGAGACTCAGAATCCTCCTTACAAGCCAGGTCTATTCCTGTTCCCTGCTTCCCTGATCAGCACCGTGGGCAATCCAGGTATGCAAGCCTGGAAGCTAGAAGCCACCCTTGACACACCCCCACGCCCACAGCCAGGCCACACAGCACCTGGTCACTCAGGTTCCCACACATTCCTCATGTCCATCTGTTTCTCCTCATCCTCTCAGCTGCCACCCCTCAGCTTCTTTTCATCCCAGCCACCATCCTAACACCTCTTGTCTGGACACTGCCATGGCCTCCTCCCTGGTTCTTCCGTTCTTCTCTTTTCTCTCCTCCCCTCCCGCCCCTACACTAGCCAGAGCGACCTCTTCAGCACATTATGCAGCCCTGCCATCCTCTCCAGCTTCATTTTGCACTATTCTCTTCCTCACTCTCAGCTTCACCACTTCAGTTCTTAGAAAGCATCATGTCCCTCCTAACCACGGGGCCTTTGCACAAGCCGGTCTCTCTAGTTGGAATTTCCTGCCCCCTCCTTGGCCTAGCTAGTTCCTCCCCAACTGGAGACCTCAGCTGGAGCTTCCCTTTCTCTGGGGGAAGCCTCCCTAACTATTCTCAGAGAGCCGCCACCACCACAAGCCTTGCCTATAGAGTTGCCCGTGTCAGTTCAAAACCACCCCGACTCGTGCATGGAGACTGTGTTAACGTCTGACTCTTGAGATGGACTGTAAAGGCCCTGAGAGCAGGAACAGTGTCAATTCGGTTCCATGTCTAACTCAGCACAGAACTAAAATCCAGTTATAAAAGGCCCTAGACAAATATTGACAGAATGAGGGGATGGATGGACAAGTGGACATATCAAAAGGAAATCAGACCTTTAACACATTAGATTTAGAAACATGAACCTAATCCGCCCCCCCAACAACCACCCTTCCAAATTCTAGACCACAGCTATTCATGTCAACCATCACTGTTCATTAAAATCACCTCGGTCAGGACACATACTTGCAGCTAGCAGATAAGTAAGTCCCAGAGATCTAATGCGCAGTATAGTCATTGTAAACAACAGAACTATTACAAACACTAAATTTGCTAAGAGACTAGATCTTATTTGTTCCTACCACCAGAAGAAATGATGATTATGTGATAAGACAGAGGTGATGGGTGTTAGCTAATGCTATAGTGGTAATCATATTGCAATACAAATGTATCAAATACATCTTATATTTATACAATGTAATATATCAATTATATCTCAACTTAAAAATCACCTATAAGCTGAAAGGATTACATACAGTACAATTCCCACTATATGACATCCTGGGAGAGGCAAAACTACAGAGACAGGAAGAAGATCAGAGGGCATGAGAGGCAGGGGGTGGGGTGGGAAGTGGGGGTTAGGAGAAAGGGAGGGATGAGCACATAGAGTACAGGGCACTCTTAGGGCAATGAAACTACTCTGTGTGACTCTAATGGTGGATACATGACATTATGCATTTGTCACACCCAGAATGTACAGCGCAAAGAGTGAATCCTAAAGTATACCGCGGACTTCAGTTCATAAGAATGTATCAGTATTCGCTCATCAGTTGTTAGAAATTACACTAACCAGAAACCGGGGAGCAGGAAGGGAGTGTTGAGAGAGTATATGGGAACTCTTTGTAGTTTCCACTCCATTTTTCTATAAACCTAAATCTGCTTTTTTTGAGATTGTATTCATTTATCTTTAGAGGGGAAGGAAAGGAGGGGGTGGAGAGAAATATCAATGTTTGGTTGCCTCTCGTGTGTCCTCCACTGGACACTGGCCTGCAACCCAGGCATGTGCCCTGACTGGGAATCGAACCGCAATTCTCTGGTTCACAGGCCCGTGCTCAATCCACCGAGCTACACCAGCAAGGGCCTAAAACTGTTTGTTTGTTTTTTTAAATAAACTCTTAGCTCTGGCTGAGTAGCTCAGTTGGTTGGAGCATCGTCCAGATACGCTAAGGTTGTGGGTTTGATCCCTGGTGAGGGCACATACAAGAATCAACCAATGAATGCATAAACGAATGGAAAAACAGGTTGATGTTTTTCTCTCACTCTCTCTCCCCCTTGCTCCCTCCTCCTTCCTCTCTCCCTATACGATGAATGAATAAAACTTTTTTTAAAAAGTCTATTAATTCAAAATAATTCTGACGTGCAGATTACCAATTAAATTGGGGTGGAGCCCAGGCATCAGGACTTTATAAAAGTCCCCCGGTGATGCCAGTGTGTGGCCAACAGGTTGCTAACTACTGTTTAGACTGAACTGGGAGGGGCCAGACCGCAGCTGGGAGCCCTGTCTGAGGGGGTTTCCTGAGGGGGTGGGTGGATGTTGGCACAGATTGCCTAAAAGAGGAGAGGAGAGTACTTGAGAGCAAGGGGTCCTCTCCTGGGCCCCCACCACCTCAAGGACGGTCCCCTGGACTCAGGGGAGACCAAGTGGAGAGGAGTTTAACCAGCCCCTTTCTGTGTCACAGTCCCCCATCGTCCTGGCCCGGTCCTTCAGTGCGAACCTGTGCCTGGGCCACAGGGGAGGATCCTGGGGAGACCAAAGGACAGTTGGGGTCAAAGGGCATACAATGTAGGGAGCATCAGCCAAGCTCATGGACTGCAGCTAGAACAAACAGTGGCAGTCCTGCTGGGGATGGCACAGAGTGAGCTGGGCAGTGACAGGTGACAAAGAGCCTGTGCCGAGAGCACCTGAGAGAGAAAGTGGGAGGGGCTGCCTCCTGCAGGCCCTAGAGTAGGGGCAGTGGCCTCTGGAAAACCGAGGTGGGAGACGTCTGGGTTATAGCTGCAGGGGAGGCCGGAGCTAGTTGCAGGCTGAGGAGCAGGAAGAGAGGACGAGAAAAGGCCACAGATACACAGGCCAGAGAAGCACTTACAATGGTCAGGTGGAGGAAATGGGGTTCCCATGGGGAAGGCCCCATTCCTGTGCTTCAGCTGAGAGCAGCCCTTCAGACGGCCTTCACCGCGATGGAACAGCGAGTGGGCCGGTGGAGGTTGTGCAAGTGACTCGGCCGGGGGCCAGATTGCAGTTTCTGGTCCCTGATTTCTGTCTTGTAAGAGATGGACCAGACACCAGTCCATAGGCCAAGGATGCCTCTGGGGTGGTGGACCAGGGAAGACTACCTGGAGAAGGTGACTTGCAGACAGTGGGGGTCTAGGCAGTGGGGAGAGCAGGGAGCCTGACTGCAAAGCCAGATGGGCTAATGACAGACTGGTCGGTCCTATCTGCATGGGGACGGGCAGCTATTCTGCAGGGTGAGATGACCAAGACTTTACTCCCTTGGTCATCCTATCTGGAGAAATGAATGTGTCCAAGACCCCAGGGGGCAGAGCCAGGGCTGTGTGTGTCTGGGGGAAGGGACCAAGGGCAGGAAATAGTCACGTGAGCCACTGATGCCCATCCAGCAGGAGGCTGGCACAGGGAGTCCTTGCAGGCCAGGACTGCTTTGTAGGGGAGATGAAGGACAGGCCCCAACACTGGCCCTCCTGCTTCCCTCCTCGGCCTTGGCTGACACCTGGGGCCCAGTGGCAGACGCTCTGCACATGGCTCCTCGGCCTCCTTCCTCAAGTCCCAGGCCTGCTGGTTTGCCCCATGAGAGGCTGTGAAGGTGTATCCGCCCGTGTGTGTGTCGGGGAGGGGTACCTCTGTAACCTGTGATGTGTTTATATGGGTTCTAGTACATGTCTGAGTGTCCCCTTGCTGGCCCTGACCCTCCCTCTGTCCCCTGGCCCTGGGCTGAGACCTTACAGGATGCTAGAGGTTGGGGGAGCAGAGAGCAGGCAACGTGCCTATGGGAGCCAGAGTTCAAAGACTCTAGGAGGAACCAGGGCCTCCAAGGGCCAGCCCGGGGCTGCCCCCAGTCTTCAGTGGGACACTTGTGGCCTGGGCGCAGCTCGCCCATGTGGTTAGGTCTGGAAGTCCTTCCCTATAGGCTCTGGGTTTTCCTGGCCGCTGGTGCAGGAGGATGTAGGTGGGTGGATGGACAGACCTGGGCGATAGCCTGGCTCTTCCCTGACTTGTGTGCTCCTGAGTGAGTCACTGGTCCCTGGGCCTTGGTTTCCCTACCACACTGTGCCCCCTAGAGTGGCTGTCCTTGTCAGGAAGTGATGCCATGTGCCATGGTCCTATTCAAAGTTTCATTAGCATGATGCTCTGGCCTGTCAGACCCTGGTTCAGGGTTTGGTGACCAACACCTGAGATGAACCCAAGTGAGAGGGTGGATTGGAGTGCTGAGGACCAAAGTCAGGAGACCAGTGAGGAAGCGAGCGATGGCAGGGCCCCAAGTTAAGGGGCTGCAATGGTGGGGAAAAATGCAAACAGGAACTCTCTTATCAGTTCTGACATTTGGGGAACCTCTACCTAGCTGCCAGGACTCCTTCTGGAGAGGTCTTGGCGCAGCCCCACTGGAGACCCTCACAGGGTAACCGTGACCGGGAAGCAGGCGGAAGCAGCTCTGTGCCTCCTCTCCTCGGATGGAAACACTGATCACCACGCCAGGCAGCCTCTGTCTGGTCTCACTGCATCCAGCCGGGGGTTCCTTCCACAGACAGGCAAATATCACGCAGCATGTGCTGAGCCTGAGGCCTCTGAGGGTGGTTTCAGGTCGTTCAGGAGGCAGAAAGCTCTGTTTTTCTTTTCGGGGTCTCACTTACCGAGGACTCACTCTATGCCAGGCACTACCTCAGAAGCCTAGCACAAGGACTTCATTTAACCTCAAAGAGCCCTGAGGAGGTACTATTATCCCCACTCACTCAATCAATAAGGAAAGCGAGATTCCTCTAATGACTTGCGAAGTCACACAGCTATTAAATGGCCAAGCTTGGATTCAAGCTCAAGGCTGTCTGACCTCGCAGCTGACTCTTTATCATGGCCATGCAGGCTCCAGTATGAGCAGGGAGCTGCAGGGTCCAAGAACCCCGTATCAGGGCCCAAGGCCAAGGGAGCACAGAGAGAACGTCTGGCCCATGTCACAGGGACTCTGTAAGGCTCCACTGGGACTTTTGCTCCATGAGGAGTGAACAGGTCCCCAGGACCAGACCCCAGTACCCCTGGGCCCCTATAAATCAGGCAGGGCACCTTGTGGGCAGCCCGTCGGCTCACAAACACCCTGTCCTTCCAAGCAGGGCCCATAGGACCTGCTGGGGAGCCTGGACCCACCCTCCTTGCCACCCCCCAGCTCCTCCCACCACCGTCCTGCTCAGACCTGGTCGGAAGAGCCAGCACAGCCAGCGGGTGAGAACACACATACTCCCAGAGGCACGGTATGTACATGCAAAGTTTGTTTGTTTCTTTAACTCAAGAAAGGGCTTTTATTGTTTTTAACTCACTTCCTGAGAAGTTAATTTTTAAAACACTCTTATGGAGTTTGTTCGTCACTTGTGCTACATTCAAAACAAGGATGCCAACCAAACCTTCAGAGATGGAGTAAGCCCTCCCTCAGGGCTGTGAGCGGGGCAGTGGAGCCAGGCCCATCTTCGAGCTCTGCGAGGGCAAGTCCAATGGATGTCACCCCCCAACGCCCCCGGAAACTCCACCACCAGGCCCCAGCACAGAGATGATCGAAAAGAAAACCTGCAGATCTGTGACTGGCTTCCCGTGAACTCTATAAAAGTGTTCTTAAGACAGTACCGAATTACGTTTTTAAGCCCTGGGTTATAATGCCTTAGTGGAGATGAGCCAGGGAGAAACGTGGACCCATTGACAACGGGCCGCATTCAGCTCATAGCTTAAATAGACATAGAAACTATGTTACAGATGCATGTGCCAGTACAAGACATGCGAGTGTGCTGTGTGCAGCAGATGGGCACGCACATGCGAATGTGCGCGGAGGCGCGACGTACACCCACAGGCACAGATGCACAGGACACAGGCCCTCCTCCAGCCCAGCCTCCCTCTCCCTCTCCACACAAGTCCTCCTGTGATAGGAAACCCATGCTGGTGACCCCGATCCCTCGTTTGGCCCGCGTTTTCAGGGGAGGTATCTGAGGCCTGCTTAAGTCTCCTCTGAGGGTCAATTTCTCGAGCATTTGGCCAGTGAACACCAAGCCATCGGGGAATCCCAGAGGAGATGACGTCTGCTCCGGCCTGGCTAACTCCACACGTACACTGGCACTCCAGCTGGGGGTCGGCGGAATGGAGGCTGTCCTGGGGCAGAGGCAGTGGGGGAAGGCCCACCTCCCTGTGGCCGCCGGCCAGCACGCACGTCCCACCAAGGCCCCACTTCCAGCATGGCCTCCAGCTGGGGCAGCTTGTCCTTCATCGTAGGAATGTGAGGGCAGCTTCTGGGGCCAGATGGTGAGGCCAGCGTGGGATTGGAGATTGGATTCCAATTACTTCAGCCCTGTCAGGCCACAGCCCTGTGAGTCCAGGGTGTCGGCCCCTGGTGTCTCTCCTGCAGCATGGCTCTGAGGAGCCACAGAGGGAGGGAGGGATATGCACAGGGAAGACGGGGTGTTCCTCGTTCAGGTCTCTGCTCAGAGCTTTAAATTCAGCCCATTCTTTGGATAGTGCTGAGTGTGAAACACAACCTAGGAAGGTCAATCCAGCTCACACAGCTGCAAGTCATGGTGGGGGGCACTAGGAACCAAAGCCTTGGAGAGGTCATCTGATGTTCCCAAGCAGGTCTTTGTTACCCTCCCCCCACATTAGAAACAAAAGTAAAAGACAATGAAACATGAATCTGAATTCTCCAGTACTGACCCCGCCCTGGTGAGGCCCAGAACACCCGCCAGGGACTCAGAGACTCCACATCGGTGTCCTCAGCAGACATGAGCTCTGGCAGCCCCCACCCTGAGGTGGGCAGGGTGTCCCCTCCATGTGGGTGTGGTAGCTGAGCCAGGCCTACCCAGCCCCTGTGGGGGTCTGCTGTGGTGGTAAGCCAGGCTTCCCCTCCCATCTTCGTTTCTTGCCTCCTGCATCTGGGCCTTGCTAACAAGCCAAGTGGGATTTCTAAGGCACCACACATATCTTCCTTCCCCATAGCACGGGTCCCACCAGGGAGAGCCAAGACGAGGAGAACGGCCTTGAGGGAGCCCTGCCCGCCAAACCCCAGAGGCACACGTTCTAATCCTGTCGCTTGACATGCGCAGAGGTCATGCAGCACAACAGGGGAAGGGGAGCCAGGAGGGGTCCGCAGTCCCCAGCCCCCACCCGCGGGGGTGACTGTTGGCATGAATGTGGTGGGCCTTTGGAGGCGCAGGATGAGCGTGCTGCTGGGCGGCCCGGGGCGCATGCAGGGGCTCAGGACGCAGCCTCATCTTCTTGGACACCAGGGAGCTCCGGGCTCTTAACCCCTTCACCGCAGCTGTCTTTCCTGTTCAGGGGATACAAGGGGCGGAGGGACCTCAGAGGTCAGAATGTGCACTCAGGAAAGACACTCTCACGCACACTCACAGGCATTCAGACCCACCAGCTCTCAAATCCCCCTCACCCACTTCCCCAGGCTTGCCACACACACTGTGCCCCTTGCCGGTCCTCTCAACCCCAAATCTCAGCCTACGGCTCTCCAGGGCTCCCTACCCAGCCTGCCTTCTGGAGTCTCTCACCATCTGACTCCGATGACTTCCCTACGTCCTCGAGCACCTTGCAGGCCTCCCACCTTGACCTTCATCAGCCCCCACAGCCCCGAGCAGGGGGGCTTTACATTTTCTTTGTCCTATGCACACGGTAAAGTCTGCCTGTCTCTCCTAGGGTGATATCAACATATTCAACAGATTCCAGCATCTGATGTTTCTCCTAAGACTTTTCTTCTTAAAAGGAAGAATGAATGGGTTTCAATGTCTTAAAAAAGAATCAGTCCCACTTAACTCCACTGTAGGGCTTCAACAATTATCCCAAAACGTAAAACACATCAAGGACAAATTTGGGACTCTGTTACGACATATAACGTACTTCTCAAAATTAAACTTGGGTCACAGAATTATAGACTTTTGGAGCTAGGAAGTATTAGGTCCAGTGCTTAACACAAGAAAACTGGCCTGTCTCCCCATGGATATGCCTATGAAAGGACAATGACCATCTTCCTCACTTTAAATCCAGCCAAGCCCTGTGCCCAATGTAAGGTAAGCTAGGTAGGCACTGGATGCATCTTTAACCAGTGATGGGCCTGTCCCACCACCAGGGGGCACAGAGTCATAGGCACTGAGCAACTGTGACCAGTTGTCCAGGCTTGTTAGTCATGGTTTTGGCTAGGCATATGGTCCTTGCATAGTTAGCCATAGCTCCTTCTTTCCCTCTCAGAAGTGACTCCATTTGGATGCTAAATACGTGATCCCCTCCACTAAGCCCAATTGCAGCATCAAGGCCTGCAGACATAGAGGAGACCAAGGAAGCCCCTCCCCCAGCCCTGGCCAACTTACAAAAGAGACAGGGACCAGGAAGTTCAGTGACATCAAGGCTGCTCCCAGGCCTCACCCCTCACTGACCAGAGTTTGTCAAGAAGAGGGTAAGAAGTTAGTATAGGGACAGCCCTGTGGGTAAGCTGCCTCTGGAAGGGAGCAGACACCAGCTGGTGCATGATAACAGGACCTGGCCCTGCTACAGAGCCCGCTTAGAAGAGGACACCCTCACAGAGCACCAGTGTCTGGGCTGCTGGATGGTGCCCGTCAAAGTGCTCCTTCCAGAGAGGCCAAGGTACCTGGGCCGTGTCTGGCATACCCGCTCTGGAGAGCACGCCATCTCCGAACCTGGGCTGGAGACACTGAGCCTCCTCCCTGTGGCTTCCCCCATAGGCCGGGGGAGGGCAGCTGACTGCCCAGGGCCATGTGCAGGTCCAGAGCCCTCTCATGGCCTTCTGCCTGCAGAACCATGCACAAAGTCCAGCAGACCTTGTGAGCATCCCAAACTGGCCTTATGTTAGTGGGGGAAGATGGACATGCTGAAGACCAGGCTCTCAGAGGTCTGGGGAACTGCTTTTCTGACTTCTTCTAGCAGGTGCTGGGCACACATGCCTGTTCATAGTAGGAAGCCTTCAGCAAATGGGGGTTCCTCTTCCCTGGCCCAGTTGGCTGGCCTGTCCATGCTTACTTGCTGCACAAGTGTTTACAAGGCGCTGAGCAATGGCTGGAGGTAGCACAGGCCACTCAGGAAAGCAGCTAGCACTGCCCCACACAGGGAAGAGTCGGCAGAAGTACCTTCCCTCTGAGCTGAGTCATCCTCCTACAAGGAGCAGCCATGAGGCCTAGCTGTAAACCTCTACCAAGCTGCCACAGGCCAAGGGAGGAGGTATAGATGGGACCCTGCTCTGAGACCCAACCGAGTCCCCAGGCTCCGGGCTCAGCCTGCACAGCCCAATGACAGTGAGAGGGGGGCTGTGCTACCACCCCCGCCCCACCCTGGGGAGTACCTGCAGGTCTCAGTCACCAGTACTTACAACAGTAAATTTCCTGGCGCAGACATGGATCGCTCTTCCTTCCGTGCTTGGGGCTCAAAGGGGTTCCCAAAGGAACGCTTTCTCAGCATAGACTTAACCAGGATCTAGGGAGGACACATCAGTCAGCACAAGGAACACGGCCCCCAGGCTCCCAAACACACCGGCAGCCTCTGCTCTGACTCCCTGGGGGCAGCTGTTCAGTTGGCTCCCTTTCTTTTTTTAAATTATTATTAGTTTTTAATTCTCACCTGAAGATACATTTCCTGATTTTAAAGGGAGGACGGGAGAGAAGGACAGAGAGATAGATAGACAAAGACATCAATCAGTTGCCTCCCATACATGCCCTGACTAGGAATCAAACCCGCAACCTTTTGATATATGGGATGATGCTCCAACCAATGGAGCCACAGGCCAAGGCTGAGGCCAATTGGCAGAGGAAGGAAGAGTATTCCAGGAAAGAAAATGACAGGAGCATGGAAGGTGAGGGTTGGGGTGAATTCTGGGAATGGGGAGAAACCCGGTATGCCTGGTGCATGGGGGGCTAAGAGGCTGGGGGAGAAAATGAGGGGTCAGGGACGCCAGGCTGAAAGTGGGGCCTTTATCCTGAGGGCATGGGAAATGCCTTGCAGCTGAGGTGGGAAGACTTCAGAGATGGGCTGTGCCAGGCAGCGCAGAGGACGCTGCGTGGTGGCCTGAGGAACACGTCAGGAGGGGCTGCTGTACCCTTGCTCTCTGACTTTGTCCCTCCTCCTGCAACAAGGACGACTCCATGCCCCCGCCTGCACACACACCAACTCACACACGCATGCCAGCATCGGGGTGCACTCGCTCGTTCATCCACTCAGTCTGTCAATCAACACAGTGACTGGTGTTCGGTATTTACTGAGTGCCTACCATACGCCAGACACTATTCTAAGCACCAGTGATACTGCTGAGGCAAAAGTTCTTGCTCTCACAAAGCTTATATTCTAATTGGTGGGACAGGCCGAATATAAGACAAATCAGTAAAATACATGGTAGTTAAAGCTGAGGGCTAAGGAGAAAACAACAAAACAAGGATGGGGATAAGGTATGACCAAGAGGCTAGAATTTTAGGTAAGGCACCAGAAGAGGCTCACCCCTCACTGACAAGCTGACTGTGGAGTAAAGACCTGAAGGGAGTGAGGAGGCAAGCCCTGTGGATGGCTGGGCTGGAGCACCCGGGCAGGGAACAGACGTTCAAAGTAGGCCCTGGACTTTGTAGGCAGCCGCTTACATCGCATGTGGTTGGAGCCGTGGTCATTAGGGAATATGAGGTGGGCAGGACAGCCAGGCTGTGGCTCTTACTCTAAGTGACATGGAAGCCTGAGAGAGCAGGGTCTAAGGTGAGACATGGCATGGTCAGGTCACCAGGACCACCCTGGCTAAGGGTGAAGGTGAGGGTGGAAACCAGGGGACAGTTTGGGAGGCTATTTCAGTGGTTTAGGAGAGGGGGGACATGGCTAAGAGCAGGGAAGTGGCCGTAGGGACCCTGTGGGAGCTGACTGGCTCCAGGAAACGCACAGAGCCCAGGAGCTCTACAGAGCACAGGACTGTAGCCAGATGGCCAGCCAGGCCCAGACCCAGCAGGCTGACCCACCCACAGCACAGCCGGGCTCTCTCCTGGCCCTGCGCTCGCCTGGACTCGCTGTGGTGCCACAGTGAAGGGTAGACCATGGCTCTTAGTTTCCCAAAACCCCCAAATGGCCATTAAGGGGCTACATTAGAAACTTCCAACTGTGAATATGGAAGAGGTCCAGAGGAAGATGAGAAAAACTACAACGAGAGAGGGGAAGGAGGGGGGCATACAGGTGGTGCCTAACTAACATGTCAGGGGGCTCTGGGGCCACTTCTCCAATTCAAAGGCTTTCTAGGCCTTGGCACCTAATACAGTACCTGGAACACAGCAGTGCAATAAATGTTAGGGAGGAAGGGGAGAAGGAAGGCAGGGGGTTGGGGAGGAAGGGGGGAAGGAAATGCCACTTCTAGCCATGGTGAATGCTGGACTCGGCAAGGGCAATCTTGCCCTTGAATGATTTCATAAAATCATTCATCCTCACCCCGGCTGGTGTGGCTCAGTGGACTGAGTACTGGCCTGCAAACCAAAGGGTTGCAGATTTGATTCCCTGTCAGGGCACATGCCTGGGTTTCATGGCAGATCCCCAGTAGGGGGCATGCAAGTAGCAACCCCATATTGATGTTTCTCTCCCTCTCTTTCTCCTTCCCTTCCCTCTCTCTACAAATAAATACGATTAAAAAAAAATCATTCACTCTCCTGACCAAGCCTCCAGCAGAACAGTGGGCCTCCTTCAGTGGCCTGACATTGAGGCTGGCTGCTCAAGCGGCCTCCTAAACACAAGGTCCAGCCCAGGGTGAGTCTCGGGCAGTGGCCAGACCCTCCTAGGACAAGAAAGCCCCTCCCCTTACCACTGTGGTCCAGCTGGGGATGAGCTTGACCGAGTTCTTCACCTCCTCCTCGGTCACCTCCACCATGCTACAGTGCTCCTCCTCTGAGGGAAGGGGCTCTTCCCCATTCTTGGTCACCCAGGGATGCAACTGTGGAGTCGGGAGGGCAGGGAGAGGTCAGGGCCACAGGCAGACAGACACCGCGTGAGCAAAGGCCCATGGGCATTCCACCAGCAACAGACTCAAACCCAAGCCACATATGTCCTGGGGTAGGGCTAGAAACTGAGGTCTGTTTGCTGCGTCCCAGCCTAAGACCTATGGTCCCCCCACCTTGATGTCTGGCACCCCGATTCTTGTCTCCGGATTCTTGTCTAGCATCTTCAGGATGAGGTCCTTGAGCTCCGCACTCACCTCTGGCCTAAAGAGGAAAGGAAGAGATGAAGAGGAGATGGTTGATGATGATTCTTTCCTTCGCACCCCTCCCTCCCCACCCTGTTTCGGGGGGTCCCCTGATTGGCACCCCAGGGCAGAGATACACCCAACCCTCATCTCAGAAAGCAGGCAAGACACCCCCAGGGTGCCAGGGTAGAAGGACAATTTCAGAACAAGTGTGTGGATATCCTTCTTCCTTGAGAAGGAAGGAAGGCAATCTCCCTCAGGAAGCTGAGGCCACAAACATGAACAGAGGTCCAGGGGTACCAGACACCCCCTTGTGTGGCAGAGATGCTGAAAATAATATGAAAAGAGTCACTTCATGGAACACCAGGACACCTGCCACACACCCTCTTATCACTCCCCCACCTGGGAGGTGGCCAGGAAAGAGTCTCCTTGACGGAGGAGTCTGAGTCCCAGAGAGGCGGGTGCGTTCCCACACACACACTGCTGCCCAGAGGGGTGAGGGCGGGGAGGAGAGACCACAGGGAGGAGACCACAACTCTCGGCCCCACATCCACCTGGACAAAGAAGCCTCTGCCCAGGCTCGAGGCTTCTTTGCTACCAACATTCTTGGGGAGCCCACCCCTCCAAGCCAGCAAAGAAGAAACCCACTCCCGGGACCACAGGCCTTGGTTTCCCTGCCATCCTAGATACTGAATCCCTTTAACACGCCTGGGCTGGGAGAGACAGCCCGGGCAGGGGTCCTGTGGGAGGAAAGGCCCAGGAGACAGGCCGCTGCAGGAAGGGGTGGGCGCCAGGCTGGCCGGCGCTGCAGGGCAAGGGAGCAACGTGGTGGCAGAAGTGGCCTCCTTCAGCGGCCTTTGGGAGGGCCCATAAAAACTTTAAGCAGAAGATAAGTTGAGATTTATCTGCTTTTCAGGGTCAGCCTGACCGTGGTGCTGGACTGAACGTAGGCTGCCGGCAGGTAGAGCACAGAGACGGCGGCTGGACGAGGCTGAGGCCTGAACTAGGCAGGTGCCCAGGTGGCGATGCAGCCAAGAGACACCCAAGAGGTGGACCTGAGAGGGCTTGGGAACCAGACAGGAAGTGGGCACACAGGAAGTGGGCACAGGGAGCAGGGGTCATTGAGGATAACTCCCAGGTCAGTTTGTGACCTGCCTTGGGCATTCTGAGTGAACAGCAGAAGGGTCCTGGAAAATGGGAAGCCATGGAAGCCAAAGTCATTGTCAGAAGAGCGCTGGGGGTGCAGGAAGGCCTCTCTGCCCCGCCCCTCTGGGCTCAGAGACCTCCGTCACCAAGGAAGGGAGGGAGGGAGGAGGGACTGGCTTCAAATCCCAGACCCCTCCTCCAGAGACTCCACTTATCCATCTGTGAAGTGGGGCAGCACACTGGCATCTCGAAGCCCCTGCCCACCCCTTGTGGGGCAGCAGAAGCTCCCCCGGGTCCCGGGTCTGCATGGGAATGGTGCCACTGTCCCCCGCAGGCCTTCAGTGAAGGAGCAGTGTGGTGTGTGCCCAACTCCCAGTCTCAGAGCTCCGTCTGCACGATGAGACCATTCACCCAGGTGTCTCAGTGACCCAGCTCCACAGTCTCACCCTCTGTCTGCTCAGCGGCCCCTCCCAGGGAACACAACCCCACCTGTGGAGGTGGGACCTCAAAGGGAAAGAGCTCTGCTAACAGCACGCCTCCCTGGGGGTGGGCGGGAGCCCCTGGTGGACGACTCACTCCTCGGGAAACACCACCTCCTCGTTCTTGATCTTCCTGTGCAGGGCCAGGATGTAATCATCGATGAAGGGGCACTGAGGGTGAGGAAGCAGACAAAAGAGGTGGGCCCAGGGCCTTAACTCATGCTAGAGACCAGCCCCATCTCTCCAGGGCTGGGGGGCAGCTCTGGGACCCCATTAGTGGAGAGGAACCTCATTGAACTTGTTCAGGGCCTGGCTCACTGTAGGTTCTGAACCAACACAGACCAAGCAAAGATGTCCCTGAGGAAACCGTGAGCCACCCGCAGAAAGGCCTCCACTTCTAGGGGCTGGAATTGGGGCGCATGTACACTGAGGCTCCCTCCTGCTCCTCAGTGCAGTCACTAGAGTGGGAGCCCCTGAGGACAGGGGTCTTGGCCAAGTCAGTGTGGGGTGCCCCCAGGGCACAGCCTGACGGAGAGCAGGGGTCAAAAAACTTGTTACATGGATGAAGGAGTGAGTGAATGTGTGAATGAATAAACAAATGGCATCAAGGGACAGACAGAGAGGGGCACTCTGGCTGGGAAGGGGTGACGCCACCGCCCCTGGGATGGCTGCTGGCCCAGGACGCCTGCACATGAATTCCCTCCCAAGGGAATAAGAGAAAACCAGAAAAAGCCTCTCTTCTCTTGGTCTTCTCTGTGCAAGCGGCCTCTTGCAAGTACCCCTTTACTTTAGGACACAAAGGAAAGGCCACTCCTATAATCCATCCCGGTTCAGCTGGGCCCAGCCAGGACTCACCTTCCCATAGACAAAGCAGTACAGCGTGACCCCAGTGGCCCACACGTCCAAGGCCTAGAAAGGAGACAGCTCACATCAGTCCCCCTCGAAAGGAACCATCTCTCCTTGCCTAGCCAGTGCCGGTGGGTGTGGGGGAGAGCGGGGAGGGAACCTCCTTCCTCAGCCATGCGTTTGCTCAGCAAGCACTTCCAGGTCCTCGCCCTGTGCTGGCCCTGGCTGAGCCCTGGGACACAGGGGTGACTGGAACAGGGCCCCTGCCCTTCAGGGGCACCGAGTAACAGGCCCAAACCAAAGACATTTTCAACTCAACAGATGCAAAACTTCCTTCCTCTAGCTGGGGTGCCCAGCCTTTTGGTGTCTCTGGGCCACACCAGAAGAAGCGTTGTCTTGGGCCACACAGAAAATACACAAACAGTAACAAAAACTGATGAGAAAAAAATGGTTTTAAGTAAATTTTTGTGTTGGGCTGCATTCATAGCCACCCTGGGTCACATGCAGCATGAGGGCCATGGGTTGGACACCCCTGGTCCTACAGGGTCATATTTGCTGTGCCCACCACACAGATGCACCCCCAAAATGATGGCTGTATGGAACATATACTCGCCAAACCAGCTCATCGTCCCTTATCCTGTTGATCCCCTGAAGAAGCCAGCATACACCTTCTTTCTGACCCTGCCCATGCCAAGGCCCTCATCCTTGGCCGCCTCCGTGACTCCTCCCAGACGCTCCACGCTCTGCTTCTAACAGGTGCTCTCTCTCTATTTTCCCTCAGGGAACTCCACCCCCTCTCCTTGTAGCTGCTTTCTCTCTCACGTGAGTGATTCTCAAATCTCTACCTACATACTCTTGCCACAGATGCCTCATCTGAGTCCAATCAGGGAATACCAAACACAACTGACATCATTCTACAAAATAACAGGCCTGTTCTCTTCAAATGTTAAGGTCAGGAAAGAGAGAGAAGCCGAGAAGTCTTCCAGATTAAAGGGCACCAGGGATGTGACAAGTGAATTACACGCTGGACTCTGGATGCGGCCCTGACCCAGAGAAAGACAAGGCTGTAAGGAACCAGTAGTGGGGCAACGGGTGAGATCTGAGTACGGCTGGGCAGAGACTAATCTCTTATCAATGATAAATTTCCTGATTCTGTGCATTGTACAGGGATTATGTAAGAGAACGTCCTCGTTCTCAAAAGATATTCTCTGGAGCATTTAATGGTACAGGGGGTGGCGGCACCGGCAAAACTCGAATGGTTCAGAAAAGTGTCACATGCACACACACGAACGTATGGAGAGCTGATGAAAGGCAAGCAGGCTGAAATGTCGATAATCGGCGAATTTGGGTAAAAAGATATATGGAAAGTTTTTTGGTATTATTCTTGCAACTTTTTAGTAAATTTGGAGTTGTATCAAAATTAAAAGTTAAAAAAAAATCTCTATCTACACCCCTGACCTCTCTCTTGAGCTCCACACGACACGCGAACCCAGATGCCTCTCGCCCACGGCCTCCTTGCCGGGGGCGGGGGGGGAGGGGTGCCGGCATTCCAGGGGAGAGCACAGCCCCATGCCAGGGGACACACCGGACTGCAGCCCCTGCCAGGAGGCTGTACCCACTGCCTCTGTCACTGAGGGGAAAGCCCAAACTTCCAGGCCCTAACCCTGCCCAAGCCCCACCGTGCCCCAGCCCTGTGCCCCCACGTTCTCTTATACGTTCACTGGGCCCCACCTCCTCCTCAGACCCTGCCCGTTCTTCCAAGCCTAGTTCCAGCCCTCCACGTCCGGGACGTCTGAGGAGGGCCTGCGACTCCGGAACATGGGCTCTCCCGACCTTCTGCCACGTCCAGGAGGGCAGAGAGCTGGCCTGTCTGGGCTCTCTCTGTTTCCCCGCCCAGTCCAGAACTCAGCACAGAGCAGCTGGCAGAAGTACCTACAGGGGAGACTTGGGGACCTTTCGCTGGGACAAGAGAGGAGATCAAAGCTGGGGTGTTTGTCAGACTCTAGAAAGAGAGAAACATGCAGAAGGGTGCTGTGTTTGGTGTTCGCCTCCAAGACACAAAGACCTGGCACCCCCAGGTTGGAAATCAGGCCTCGCTGCAAGCTATCTATCCCTTCACCTGAACGCCAGCCAACCCAGCCCAGGTTCTGGAAGCTACCTTTCCACTGAAGCTCTGGCCAGAATCAGAAATGGCCTCAGGGGCCATGAACGCCGGGGTCCCGGCCGTGCTGGACAGCTGGGCATCATTTCCCTCAAACTGGTTGCTGACGCCAAAGTCGGCGATCTTCACGTGGCCGTCGTCCCCCAGGAGCAGGTTGGACGGCTTGATGTCCCTGTGGACGATCTTCTGATAGTGCACTGCAGAGAGAGCGGCTACAGCGTCGGCCGGGGCTGCGGCCCAGGCCCCACCCGCCGGGGAGCCGTCTGGAGCTTCAGGTGGGAAGGAGCCCACACACACTCCTTGCACGAGGACCTCGGGAGGGGACTTCAGGGCCCTCCGCTCACTCTGCAGTGAAGGCCTGGAGGTCAGCCCAGGAGGTCAGCAGCAGAGCCAGGACTAGACTCTGAGGAGCCTTTGGACTCCAAGTCCAGCGCTCTCTCCATGGCAGTCAAGGCACCTGTTGCTGAGGGTGCAGGTCAGAAAAACCTTCCAGAGGGAAGGTCTTCACAAGCCCTTTCCCGCTCTCCCACGAGACTGCGGTCTGCAGGCCCAAAGCCCATCAGCTGTCACCACCCAGCCCCACCCGCCCCCAGCCTGGTCAGATGCTCCTGCTCCTTGGACTCAGGGTGGGCTGAAGGAGATTCAGAGCAGGAGGGCATCCCAGGCCTTGGGACTGCTAGGATGAGCAAGGCTGGGCAAGGGCCAGCCTTCTCCAGCAGGCTGGGAGCTCAGGCTGCGTGCTGGGCTCAGCACTGCTGGGAAGCGATGAGCAGCTCAGGCTGAGAGAAGGCGCTGACCCCACCCCACTGCCATCCACTATAGGTTCCCCCTCAGCAAATACTTTCCCCTGGACCAACACACCCCAGGATGTTGGAGAGGAGGAAAGATGGAAAGGGAAGCAGGAGAGGGGAGGGCAGGAGGAGAGGAAGGCTGGGGCCAAGGGAATGAGTGTTAATAACAACAACAAAACCGATTGTCCTAGAGTGACTGCAAGTGAACAGCAAGGGATTTGACACAGACACCTAGCAGGGCAGAGTTTCAAGGGCTATGGAAACTTGACCATGGAAAGCAGTCTCCCGTTCTTATCTCAAATCCCGGTCTGCCCCCTGAACTCCAGGCTCTCTATCTACATGGGTATCCAGTAGACATCTCAATAAATAGCTCAGTATTTCCTAAGAACCCGTCTAATTCAGACCTTGACTTCTCTGTCAGTAATCCCCACCACCGCCACCACCAAACAAACAGGACGGGAGGCCCTGCTCCTCCGCTAGTCTTTCCTGTTCAGTGTCTCGGACCCCATATCCCACTCATCAGCCAGCCCTACAGACCCAGCCTCTAAGGTCCAACCCCGCCTCACACCTCTGTCACTGCACTTGCCCCGTCTGTAAGAACCAGGCCTGGGCTCTCCAGCTGGAGCCTTCCCCGGGCTGCCCTGATTCCCCCTTCCAGGGGCCAGAACCACAAGGCAGGTGCTCAGCTCCTGGTGTCCCCATTCACCTGCCTGTCCAGCCCCTGCTGCTCACCAGTCCGCCCTGATGAGCTGGGTATTGATGCGGCTTTACCCAAAAGTCAGATGAGGTTAGCTTGTTTTTTTGGTTTGGGGTTTTGTATGGGGGGGGTGGGGATAGAGGATGGGAGATAGACCCTCAAATGGGAAGAAAGTCCCAGGGTAGGGAAGGGGTGGAGGCTAGGCTGATACAGGGTGGTGCGTGCCACTGCCCACACCGAGAGTACAGTGCCCCCTTCCTCTACCTTAGGGCCCTTGCTAAGGACTTTCTGCAAAGCCTTCTTTTCTCTGTGCCTCAGTTTCCCCACACATACAAAGGGAATATTAATCTGAGGGCACTGGAGCAGTTCAAATGAGACAGAGACGGTACTGGCTTCTGTCACCCAGCTGGGTCCCCACCCTCTTCCCCCAGGGCAGGAATGTGCTCCTGACAAACCAAGCTAAGATTTTTTAATTTTTAAAAAGATTCTATTTATTTATCTTTAGAGAGGGGGGAAAGGAGGGAGAAAGAGAGGGAGACAAATATCAATGTGTGGTTGCCTCTTACACCCCCCGCAACTGGGGACCTGGCCTGCAACCCAGGCATGTGCCCTGACTGGGAATCCGACCAGTGACCCTTTGGTTTGCAGGCCAGCACTCAGTCCGCTGAGCCACACCAGCCAGGGTAAGCTAGGATTTTGGAGAGGTGGGCCCCACTCCTGCTCCCCAAACCAGGCCAGAGGCCTCAGTGTCTGGGGGCCCTCCCCATGACTAGTGCTGGCCACCCCACCTCCTTCATGTCTCCTCCCCACTGCCACTGTCCTAATCCAGGACTCACCATCTGTCACTTGGCTGTAGAAACAGCCTCCTCCCTAACCAGTCGGCCCTTTATCCAGCCACCACACAGCTTCCAGACAGAGCTTTCTAAGGGGCAAATCCTATCACACCTCTCTCTGCTTTGAGCTCACAACGCTGACAGGAGCGGCCTTATGGAGGCATTCCCAGCCCTCCAGGTGTGGCCTGAACAGCGTCCTTTCCCACCACCCTCCCACCCTGGTGCCTCAGCCAGACTGAACTTCTCCCCATTCTCAAAGAGAACTGCCCCTCCTCTCTGCCTCCACCAGGCGGTTCTCCCCGCCTCTCATACTTTCTCCCACCACCCCTCAAGCCCGGCCAAGGAACTCCTACCCATCCTTCAGGACCCTGGTCACAGGTGGCATCCTCCAGGGAGCCTCCCGCAGCCCCTCCGTGCTGTGGTGGCCGTGACTCCCCAGCACTGCACTGCACCACCTGCCTGCTCAGACCACGGTCCCTCCCACTAGGCTGTGAGACCCTCGAGGTCACATCTGGGTCCTTGTCATCTCTCTGCCCCTAGCCATCACTTAGTAGGTACTCATAAGTGAATGAATAAAATGTATAAGTGAGTGAATAAAGGAAATCCAGAGACACAGGCTAAGCTAACAGCTTGCCTCCTGAGTTCTTATCCCCTTTGGGCCCCTCGCAATAAATCTACATGGCCACTACACACAGGCTCCAGGACAGGAGAGACTCTAGAGCAGCTGGACATGAGTCTCTTCCTTCCCACATCTCTCGAAGCCCTGTAGAGAGGCTAAGCTAGGCTAGGAACTCAGCAGAGAGCAGATCTGGCCAGGGCCCAGGACCCCGCCCCCACTGAAGCTGATTGGCAGATCGGTGCTGACTGACAACAACCGCTCAGAATCTTCTGGGCCTGGGCTCCTCCCCCTCCGGTGTCCCCCATCCCGTCTCCAGTCCCAGGCAGCAGGCAACCCCTGTAATCCCAGTGAGGCAATCCCAGTGAGGCAACCCCCTCACTCACAGTACTCAAGGCCCAGAATGATGTCCCTCAGGTAGAGGCGAGCTTGTTCCTCTGGGAAGGGCTTGTCGCAGGGCACCTCCATGACCGGCCTATGGAGGGAGGGGAGAAGCAAGTTCCACTGAATGGGATTGAGTAAAGGCAGGTGGCAGGAAAAGGGGAACAGGGGCTGAGACCCTCAGGCCACTCGGGACCTCCTGGGAGCCTTCTATGTTCAAATGGATATCTGGAACCCAAGACACTAGCTTTTTCCTCCCATATGTGATGAAAACTTAAAAATACACCTAGACACAAATATCCTATTACAACCACTATAATTTCAATAGCTTTATCTTAATTTCTGCTGGGCTTGATATTCCTTCTCCTAAGTACTTAATTACCTATAATGAATCAGTTGCATAGATGTCACATAGAGCAATGTTTTCCAGATTGTGGGTCCAGACCCAGTGCAGGGTCATGAAATCAGTGCAGTGGGTGACTGCCCCAGGCTGAACCCTGACCCCGCATTTTCCCTAATGAAGTGGACTATGGCAGAGTTACACCATATATAATAAGGATGTGTGCTGTTGTGTAAAACTTTAGTTTAAGTTACAGGTATAGATGGCCAATGTGAAACTCATATTTCTCACTTGGAATGGAGGTCAAAAACATTTAAAAGCCCCTGAGTCTTAAAGGGACACCACTCCCAGCCCCTTCCTCATACAGGTCCCTCAGCAGAAACACAAGCCAGCGCCTGAGTTCATGGCCTCCGCTGTCAGGGCCCCCGGTCCACCCAGGCCTAGGCCCACTATTCCGTGTCTGCTGCTTTGCCGATGCCCTGCGAAGGCCTAATACGGCAAACGTGAGTTAGAGCCCTGGGCCTCATCGGGGACTCGCCGGCGATGCTGGGCAAGCCTCTTCTCCCCTCTGAACCTCTGCTTCCCCTCTTGTAAAGGGGAGTGAACGGAGTGCCGCCCACCCAACTCGCAAACCTGCGCAGCTGAAAGAACTCTTCAGAATCTGAATCCAAGTAAGAGCCGAGTCCCTTCTCTACACTTTTGCTCGAGAAACAATCCTTCCTTCTCCCTCTCTTCCACCAAAATCTTTCTTCCGGTTCTTCGAGGTCTGGTTCAAAACCCACCCCTCTTCCAGAGGCCTCCCTGACCATTCCCGCCTCACTGACCTCCACCAGCCTACAAAGAATGGTCCTCTTGGTCTCTCATCCCCACCCCACCCCCCACCCCGCACCCGACCACAGCTTCCCCAGGGCAAGGCCTGGGCCTCTTTTTCTTTCTCCTAGAGCAGCCCACCCTAGGACTCGGGTCACGGGAAGGGAAAGCAATGTCTGAATGAGACTTGACCTGCCTGATCAGAATGGGGAACTCACCCCTTTCTCAGGAGGTCAAACACTGAAAGAAAAGAAAAGAAGAGGAGGTAAGGTGTAGCCAGGCTGGCAGAGCAGGTGATGCCAGGGCCCCCCCTCTCCTGGAGGGTGGGACAGGGGGCAGGCATGCAGGCATACTTGAGGGCTCCCACGGTATCAGCGGAGATAAATGGGTAAGAGTGGGGTCTACTAGGGATCTGCCTCATCTGACTCAGCATGAACCCCTTTTATGTGGCAGAGGTGGGGCAAATGAGACTCAGAGGAGGGGCAGAAATTTTTCTAAACATCATAGGAGACAGGCAGGTAGAAGAGGGAGTGGAGACTACAGCCTTGACCTTTAATCTGTAAGCAAGTGTTCATTTCTTCTGCCCTTTTTCCTGAGCACCTCTGAAGCCCAGCTGCGAACCAGGCACCATGAGCTTACATTAACAGCATTAGTATTAATAGCTGATACGTCTTGCATATACAACTCATTCACTCCTCACATAAACCCTGTGGGGTAGATGCTATTATTATCCCCACTTTACAGGTGAGGAAACTGAGGCACGGAGCTATTAGACAAGGTCTGGGACCCCACTTCATGTAGCCTGCTACCTGTATCTACCTGACTTACTGTCTGTTTGGTCAGCAGAGTCGGGGCTTGGAAACCCCTGTTGATTCTAACTGGATATTCTGAGCCTGATTCAACAGGCTGGGCAAGGGAATCCAGGGCTGGAGAACATGTATCTCCTCCCTGCCCCATTGAAGGCCATGTGTATCCCCAAGGAGCCCTTGGACCAACCTCAGGTAAGCTGATTTGGGAATGAGCGGCATCACTCACCCAAGTAGAGATTGTCCTCAGCAGGGTCATCCAGGACCTGGTCAGAGGGAGCAGATACAGGGTAGGACTTGAGGAGGCCTCTCAGGTGGGGTGAGAGTGCCAGGTCTACTTGTCCTCACTTGCCCCAGGACCCCCGGTACACTTGGCAGCTACCTGGGACAATGGAGCAGGAACTGTGCAGGCACAGATAGATGAGGCCTCAGGAATCACTGATGCTCACCCTCAGCGAGACCTTGAGAACATCCCAGAGCAGCCTGAACTGACCCCTAAAACCCCACCGCAGTCCCTGCCCCAAGTCCAGCTGTGTCCTTGGAGGTCTGGGCCACATCTGCTCTCTTGGCAGGATCCTTGGGTCTGTGCCCTACAGCAGGGGTCCCCAACCTCTGGGCCACGGACCAGTACCAGTCCAGGCCTATTAGGAACCAGGTGCACACATAGCAGGGGGTGAGCCTGAATGTAACGCGCTAGAATCATCCCAAACCATCCCCTGCACCCCCTGTCTGTGGGAAATTTGTTTTCCATGAAACCAGTCCCTGATGCCCAAAAGGTGGGGGACTACTGATCTACAGGACTTGGGCACAGGTATCTACCCGCTCACCACCACCTCCTACCTCAATCAGCTTGACCACATTCACATGGTCCAGCTTCTTCAGGATGGCGATCTCCTGGTACACCCGTTCCAGGGGTAGCAGCTGTTTGCCTGGTCCTCCAAGGGCAGCCTGGGACCCTCTTGGGGGAGGGCGACCTGTGGCCAGGAAGGGGAGTCAAGTCCCTGTTGCAGGAGCCTGGGCTTCACTGTAGACCTGCAACCAGCCTCAAGCAAAAATCTCGCAAGACCATGCATGGTCTTGTCCCCAACCCACCACACACCTGCCCAGCGCCAGGCCTCTGCTCATGTTGTCTCCCCTCCACCCCCATCCCTAAAGAAGGCTAGCTAGGGACTGAGGTTTCCTCCCCCTCTGCCCCCTGGCTGGGGTCCCCCAAGCACAGAACCCAGTAGATACCTACGTGGAAAGCCATACTGCTTCAGTAACTTCTTTTTGGAAAGAACTTTCATTGCCTGAGGAGGGAGGGGCAGAAATGTCACATGTGTGCAGCCACCAGGGCCTAGAACAGGCTGGATACATGTGCACTGAGTCCAGAAAGGCACCCTGGGTGGGCCCCTACATGGGAACTAAGGGGGTGGCTGGATGTGGTTAAGCTGGGTGAGGAGGCAGCCACTTCTGAGTCTAGGCCTTACCCCTACTCTCCAGAAAGCCTTTTTGGAGCTCTTCCCTCAGAGGTACCAGTCTCTAATTGCATATTCCTGGGATCAGGAAGCCCACTTCCTTTGCATACCCCCAGGGAGAGGGAGCTCACTGCCTTAGGAGGCGGTGCTGCCCTCTGGGTTCCAAGCACAGCTTCTGCCCATCCCCCAGGGTCCTAGAGCCCAGCTTGGGCAATACCTCCCTCCTGTCCCCAGACTCACATAGTGCCTGTCTTCACTTTCGTTATAGGCCAGCCTCACCACTCCGTAGGCACCCTGCGAATAGGCACTGGTCAGGCCTGCCTGGACAGAGCAACCTCCCCCAGGGCTAGTTCAGGAACGTAGGAACCTGAACAGCTCTGGCCCCTTCCTGCTGCAATCCCTCTTCCACCCCCACTACCAATGGGCTCAATGCAGCCCCACGCCCCCTCCCCCCATCCCTCCCTGTCTTCCATCAAAAACTCTGGGGAGTCAGGAATCAAGACTCATCTCCCACCCGCCACACCCACACCAGTTATTTCCTACTTTCCTATGGAAGAGGAAATTTTCCTCCCTCCCAGGCCTGGGCCTTCCTGCCTCTGCCTCATATTCCCAGAGGGGAGAAGAGACTGCACAAAGCAGAGGATCCTGACGGGCTGCCTACACAAAGCCCCAAACGAAGTCAGCACTGTGGCTGGCCTGCCCCAGTCCTACCTTGCCAATCTCACTCTGCAGCTTGTACTGGTTCAGTTGCACACAGTCCTGGGGGGTGGAGCGGGGAGGAAGTATCAGGTAAAGCTTGATCCAGAGGCAGCCTCAGGAACCTGTTCAGGAATCAGTCCTGGCCCCAGGCCCCTCACTCCCAGGCTCCACCCTTCATCAACCTTCCAATTTGGGACAGAGAAACGTGGTGGCGCCAACACAAGGACAGTGACAGAAGCCTCATGAAGGGGGAGCCATAGCTCTGCTTTGCTCTGGTGGAAGCAGTAAAGGAAAACGGCACTGATTTCTGCCTGGATGCTGGAGTTTGGGAGACCCAAGTTTGTAAGAAGCCCAGAGGCAAGTGTTCCCAGAAGCAGCTGAATGTGAAGTCCAGAGCACATGGACAAGAAGGAAAAGAGACAAGAGACCAGAGCCCTGGCTCAGCCGTAAAAAGCTCAGCCTCTGAAGGCTGTAAACTGCTCAGTACTTGGGTTTACATTCAGATCTAAGTGGCAATGACAGAGCCAGGGGGAGCCCAGAGGTTGGAAGCTTGCTGGCAGCTTCTGAGCCAGAGCAGACTCAAGGAGGCAGGATTAGAGCTGGGGGTTCAGGTCGGGGAAGTCTTGGAGTGGAAGGATACTATCTCTATCTTCAGATCTCTAAGAGGACTTCTTGGGGGGACTAGGAAACCTGGACTGGGTGAGGGTGGGAATGGTGGGGCTTAGAGGACCCCCAGGTTGGCTCAGACGAGTTCCCCTGGGTGGGAAGAGGCCTTTTTGTGAGGTAGTGAGCTCCTCAACTCTGGAGGTGTGCAAACCAAAGGCTAGACATCTGTGTGGCAGGCATAGGAATAGAATGGGTCTTCACTGAGAACTGCTAAAAAGCTAATGAATGCCCCGTAGCTCTTCCCCACCAACCTCTGCGTCTGAGATGGCCACGTGGTGGGACTCGATGGTGGGCCTCCGCCAGGCCCGTGGGGAGATCTGGCTGGTAGGCCCTGTGGTGTAAGGCCCAGCCCGGGCCTCCAGGCAGCTTCCTGCTGGCCGCTCCTGCAGGGAGAACTTCCTCGTTGAGAGGCTGGGCCGTGCTACAGGGAGTCTTGAAGCACTGGGGGGGATCATGGAGGCAGCTCTGGCCCGTGGCGGGGGTTCCACACCGTTCCTGGCAGGCCCTGGGCTGCCATCTGCCTCCTCCAAGTGGGCCACATCAATGGCTGCCACTCGCTCCACCAGCTCTGCCCGAGGGTCCTGACAGCAGACCGCTGGGCCCCCCTCCATTGCCACAGTCAAGGGGGTTCCTCTGTGCAGCCTTACTGAGAACCTGAGAAATGAGGGCAGAAGAGGCTTCAATTCTGGCCATGGAGCAAGGTCAGGTTTCCAGGCCCTCTCCCATTCTAGCCACAACCCTATGGGTCCCACCTCCATGCTTCTGCCCTGACTATTCCCTCTGCCTGGGTTGCCAATATCCAAACTTGGGCCTGTCCCTACTAACTGGAGAAATTCCAGAAACTCATCTGCCTCTACTGCCCGCCAGCCCTCTAGACCTCAGTATTTGCATCTGTAAAACAGGCACATTCATGTCTACCTTGCTGGCCTCACAGGGAAACGGGCAGAATCTGATACTCTGGAGTCAGGACAGACAGACGTGGGCAGAACGCTGGACACCTGGCAGCCTAGGGAGAAACAGAGTCTAGGGTCAGCCCAGGCCGGGATCCAGCAGACAGCCCAGTGACTCACCAACCCCACCCCTTGACAGCAGAGCATTCCAGCACTGCTGCCTGGAAGCTGAGCTGGGCACTGGGGGTGCAGAGGCCTCCCTGATGCTCCAGGCCCACACACCTCCTCCGGGGAACCTCTCTGACATTCCAGCCCCCTACCCCCAGCCCTCTCACTGCTTCCTGGAAGATTTCCCTCAGCCTCTCTCACCTCCTCCAGGGAGGTCTCTGAAGGGCCACAGGGCAAGTCTCCCATTACTCTCTTCTCTGCCCCAACAGAGCCTGCAGCCCAGCACAGGGTCTATCAGGGGAGGGGGCTGCTGCACTGGTGACTGTCAAGAGAGACTCCACTGTACTAAAAGGTCATTCCTTATTTTTCCTTCCAGTTTGTATGGCCAAAATGTTCGCCACATCTGTTCAGGCTGAGCTGCTCCCCTGGCCTGGCTTTGCACCATCCCTGGCCCTACTGTGGGCTGAGCCCCAGACCAGGCCAGAGGCCAAGAACTTGAACCCCACATCAACCCCCCGATCTCCAGCCCACTGTCCCGGGCTGAACTCTGACCCCAAGCTGAATCCTGACACTCAGACTTGGACTCCATTTCTGCCCCAGGCCAAGCAGTGGCCCCACCCCAGCTCAATGCCCCTCCCCCTTCTTGGGCCAAAGTAGACATTTTCTCAAGAATAGGAAGTGAGTGGACTCCTGACCCTCTGCTCTTCCTGTATGGTGGCAACTTCCTCTGTCCCCACACAGTGACTTTGAGAACACGGAACACAGGTCTCTGTTTTACCCCTCATTCCCCCATCATCTTGCTTTGACAGATGTCAAGAAGGCAGGGCCAGCTGGAGTCCACGGGCCACCGCACAGCCTGGCCTGGGTTTTGATCCTCCCTGCCAAGCCACGTGGGACCCTGGGCAGGCTCCTTCCTGACCCTGAGTTTCAGTCTCTCCATCTGTACCATGGATTCCAAACCATCCCTTCCCAGATTCCCTAGGGCCAGAGCAAGGCTTAGAGATGGATCATGGGTACAGGTGTGTTCCAGACCCCCGTGCCTGGCACACAGGTATTGAAGGAGTGGAAGCCTGGAAGTGGTGGAGCTGATACAGATATGCAGAAAGGAAGGGGGAAGGGAATCCAGATTGGTAACAGGAAAAGGTGTGGAGGATGCACCTAGCGGAGCATGTGTGTGTTGTGGGGGGGGGGCAGTGGGGGGCGTTGGTGAGGTTAGAGCATCAAGGAGACCTCCCGGGAAGAGGTGAGAGAGCAGTGAGTAGAGCTGGGGCATCAGGGACGTCTCCCTAAAAGGGCTGAGGGAGGAGTGAATCGGGTGGAAACATAAGAGAGGCCTCCCTGAAGTGGGTGAAAGGGGCAGTGAATGGGGTTAGAGTGTTGGGGAGGCTTTGCAAACCAGGCCCCTGGCAGGGAAGAAACCAAAGCTGAAGGGAGCCCTCCAAGCCTGGCCCACCCATCCCATTCCTCCTTGTGGGTGACCCTGTTGCTACCTCACTCTGTAGGCCCTCTTTCTCCCACCAGAATATAAGCTCCATACATTAGGGCTCTTGGCTGCCTTGTCTCCATAAGATCCCTGGTGTCTGCAGCAGCACCTGGCACAGAGTAGGAGCTTGATACGTATTTGTTGAATGAATGAGTGGTTGCCATAGTGATCATTATAGCCCTGTTCCTTTAGACACTGGGAAAGCAGCCTCAGAGAAGGGACCCCAACAAACCCAAGGACCCAGCCCACAAGAGGGAATGAATCAGTGTTGGGAGCTCCTGTCCTATGGTCCAGGGCAGGCACCAAGGGACAGAGCCACTACCCGTAGAGGGCAAAGGCTGCCCTAGATCACCAAATTTGCATGATGTTCCTGAGGCTGTCACCCCAACCAGAGGCCATCCCGCTTTATCTCCCTTCCCCTTTTCTCCGAGGGGTAAGAGTCTCAGCAAGGGGCAGGGATGACACACAGCAAGTGAGGGCAGAGCCTTCCCACTCCAGCTCCAGCCTGGGGCCCTGTTACCTGGTGTAGGCTCTGCACCTGCCTGGCTGGTGAGCAGGTGACTGCACTGTGCAACTGGGTTTTCCTCACCTGCGGGAGTGGGGCTGCTTGCCGGCTCGAGCCGGGAGCTGTGAAGAGTGAGGCAGTGAAGGCCCAGGTGGGGGCCCAGGACCAGCTGCCTGAAGGAGGCTCGGGGAAAGCGAGCTGTTGTTATGCTGCTGTCGCCGTGATCGCCTGGCACGAGCTGTGGCCCAGATGGATGCGCGGGCGGCACCGGGCTGCCTTGAGGGCTGACGTCAGGTCCTCCACCCTCCCTCCTGCCTGGATCAAATTCAGGTGACTAAGCACGTTCTGTGCCGTAGGCAGTTCGGGAGGCCCCGGGTTCCTGCCTCCAGTCCAGGCGACAAGGCCTGGCGCCCAAGGCTGTGCATGTGAGGGCATGTGCCCACACGGGACAGAATGTGTATGAGCAGGGTTGTGGGCCTGGGGTGATGGCATGTGTCTGCACATGTGTGTGTGGGAGGGGGTTCACCCAGAGCCCTGTGTCTGTGTGGAGACAGAAATCTGTCAGTGTGGTCTATAGGGATGTATAAATGTGATGGTGTGCACTGAGAACCTGAACATGGGTCAAGTTTGCACGTCCTACACCATCGCCTGTCCACTAGCCTTGCCTACTGGGCTGGGCCATGTGTCTTGGGAAGAACCCAGGCTTCTCCAGAGGCTCCCCCAGGGACATCTCTCAGGGTCCTCCCAAAGCCTAAGCCCCAGTAGAAGCTTTGTAGAAACTGATTCAGCAGATAGCTATAGGCCACATGGGCAAAGAAGAGGATGGACAGGCTGAGACCCAGGCCCAGGGCAGGGCAAGGTCTCCTCTGGGCATGACGCACCTCCCAGAGTTCAGCCTAGTCCTAGTCTGAGAATGGTCAGACTCAGTCCTTCCCTCACTGGGAAAGGCTACCTGGGTCCTGTCTTCACAGGCTGGGGCTGTGTTGTCTTGAACAAGTTAGAGTCTCTTGGAGCCTCTGTCTCCTTATATGTGCATCAGATAGACGGCTACCATCCTGCCACCTCCCAGGGCTACAAGGTGGATAAGACTGTGGACAATGAAGCAGTCTATGCCTGAGCAATGTGGGACTGGGATGTGTCAGTGTTGGGAAGCCACCAACCAGAGCCTCAATGTACAAATTACAACCCCAAATCTGCCCCCCTGGCTCTGGCATATTATTCCCCTCAGGCTCATCCTCCCAGGCTACGGCCCCCACCCGCAAGTGTCTGGCTACTCCCACGGGATGCAGACTCTGGCTCCAGATCCTGTCTGGCCAGGCCTTCCCCTTAGGATGTGTCCCATCCACCTGGGTCCCTCAGAGCAGGACAGAACAGGCAGATCCTGCTCTCATCACTGCTGGTCCAAGCAGCCTTGGCTGGGGGGACTTCAGACACCAACCAGGCCTCCTTCAGAGTTCTGGAAAGTAGCTGTGAACCTCAGAGCCAGGCTGAGCAGGAGACCAGCCATGATCCAGGCAGACGGGACACAGCCCTGACCGGCAGAGGGCTAGCAGAGGGAGGCTGAAGGAGGTGGGTCTAGCCACCGTGCCAGACACAGACGGTGGCCTGACATTGCTGAGCCATGTTTGCTCCCGACAAGTGTCTGGATGGCCCAGGCAACGGGTGCCCTTGGTGGCTCCCGCCTCTGCTTGGGATGACTCAGTCCCCCCCCCCCCCCCGAGGGAGGCCCAGGAGGCTGGTGCCAAGTCATGCTTGAGGATGCCTGCTGGAAGGACACCCCCTTCCACTACCCCTGGGGAGGCCCCAGGCACCAAGATGGGTTCTGCCTGGCTCTGCGTGGCAGCCCTCAGCACACCCTCAGGGCATCTTGGCTGCCAGTCTCTAGGACTCACCCTCTGCCTCTGCACTTCCTCATCTCCACACCAGGTCTGCGCCTCCAGTCCAGCTCTTTCCAGCCGGCTGTCTCCTTCCCTCCCATTCCTGGGCAGCTCAGACTCAACAGGCCCCGATTTAACTCAGCATGTCCCCTCAAGTCTGCTCTTTCTCCTCCGTCCCCATCCTCCCAGTTCTCCCAGGACAAAAACCGAGGAGCCCTCCTCATCAGCCATCTTCGCCCTTTCTCCCAGCTTTGCTCCCCGACCCTGTACTTACTCTGCACTCTGGCCACACCACACTACTCACAGCTTCCTGAACTGCAGACTGGGTTCTGCTGGCAGACCTTTGTACAAGCTGTGCCTTCTGCCAGGAACACACCTCCCTCTCCTTTGTTGCCAGAGGACAGCTCAGACATCTCCTCTGGAGTCCCTCCCAGATCTCCCCACTGCCAGGGGAGGTCACCAAGTGGATCGCCTCTCAAAGTCCAGATTCAGGCCTCCGTTTTCCCTCCCAATTGCTTCTGTCACACAGGTCTCCCTACCTCTAGGCTCACATCCCGACCACACCCCATCCCATCCTCCAAACCAGTTACTAGAGGTAATATCTCTATCATGCAAATACAGTCACAGTTGTCCCAGACCAGGAACTTGGAATCTGGAAGAGAGAAGGGCAAGAGACCTAGCCTCAGACTGGGGGCTCAGAGGCTGGGGAGCAGCCAGGGATACAGACTCCTGGGATGCAAATCCAGAGTTGTTCATTCATGCAACAAATACGCACTGAACACCTGCTACGTGTGCTGGGTACTGGGAGATAAAGCCACGAACCAAAAAGATCAAGTTCCTGCTTTCTTGCAGTTTAATTTCTACTGGGGGCAAGAAGAAACAAACAAGAAAGCCTGTAATTAACAGATGATATGTCAAGTGCTATGTGTTATGGAGAAAAAGACAATTGTGCAGGGGGACCAAGAGTGAAGGGCTGGAGTAGGGGTGCTATTTATACCGTGTGGTAAGGAAAGGATTTTCTGATGCATTATTTGAGCAGAATCTGATGGAAGTGTGGGAGCAAGCATGTGGACACCTGCAAAGGGCATTTCAAGCAGAGGAACCAGCACCTATACAGGCTGTGACATCGAGCAGCGCTCACTCTGAGGAACAGCAAGGAGGCCAATGTGGCTGGAGGGGGCTGTTCAGCAGGAGAGGTACCTGATAGTGATCAGAGTTACCCCTGGATGAGAAAGCCCTGCCATTCACTGTGCCTGGCCTCAAGGGTGGCTCCCTGGAAGAGGTTTCATTTAAGCTCTTTCATGGCTGCTCAGTAAGGATTTCAGAGCGGGGAGAGGACAGAAGTTCACACTGTGCTTGACAGAGAGCCATTTCCTGGCTGGGACTCAGGGACTGGCTTTGGGGCCATGGGGCGGAGGGGGGGGTGGATTATAGACAGGAACCAGAAGGGCTTGAAAAGCCAGAGGAGGATTTTGAGCAGGGGGATGACTCAGAACGATGAGTTTTAAAAGGATACTTCTGCCTGCTGTGGGGATTGAGGGTAAGAGACCAAAGAAAAGGTAGGTGTCACCAGAGTCTATGGGCCTAGGACACACCCTGGTACGTAGTGGGTGTTCAGTCCACAATAGAGCACACAGTGGGTGCTGTATGTGTGGGAGTGAGGGTTGTGGGGGAGACTAGTGCATCTTCCCTAGGATCCTCAAGGACACAAGCTGTGTGCTCCTCCTGGCCTCCTGGGCCCACTTGGCAGGTATACAAGTCAATGGCCAGGTGCAATCCTGTGACCTGGGACATAACCTTCTCCACACATCCCTATACCCTCAAAACACACACACACACACCCCTCTGGGACAGGTGCGTGCCAGTGTCCGAGTGACCCATCCTAACACACCACTCTATCCCAGTAATGCACCCACACACACACAGAAGCACACTCTGGTGTCCACGTGACACACACACACCCGCCTCCAAAGACCACACACACGCAGGTCCCCACACACGTGCACGCCCTCCCAGCTACCAGTTCTGTGCCTGTCTAGCCCCAGAAGCCGCAGCGCCCGCCTCCGCCGCCCCCCTCCTTCCCCTTCCACCCGGCCCCAGCCAGGGGAGGACGGCGCAGCTAACGCCACACGCCTCATCAGTCCCATTCAGCCCCCGCCTTCTACCCCAGCTCTTGAAGGAAGACTCAAAAGAGAGCCTATGGGAGATGCTCTCCGCGCAGATTTACACGTGGGTGCACTCGTCTGGGCCCACTCCGAAAAGACACAGCCTCTCACCAAGAGCTAGGGTGGGGGTGAGTAGTGCGCCGGGTATGAAGGCAGTCCGGCGGACCTGGGCTGAGGGAAGGACGCAAATGGCGGGGTGCCCGCATAGACTGTCCCCGCTGCCAGCGCAGACAGAAGCAGGTTCCGAGAGGCACCGCGTAGACCCGGACCCGCAGATATAAGGGGGAGGTTCCTCGAACGGTAGAGGTCCTGGTCTCCGCTGTTCTGGAGTTCGTCCCCCTCGGCTCCCTGATCCAGGTGCCCTCCCCACAGACCCCTACCTCGTCGCTGAGTGACAGTCTCCGTGGCCTGCCGGGCGGCCGGGCACGCTCCCCCGCGCGCGCACCACCCCGCCCGCCGCGTCCGGGCGGGGATCGCCCAACTCAGACCGCCGGCGCCGCGGCTCGGAGCCGCGCTCGCTCCCCCGCCCGGCGCCGCACCGGGCCCGCGCCCATTGGTTAGACTGCCCTCCCTCCCTGCCACTGCCCAATCAGAGCCCAGGATTCCCGCCTGGCTCCTAGAGGGGAGGGGTCGCGGCGGGCCATTGCCCCCGAGGGGCGTCTCCCACTGTTGTGGGGCCAGGCCTTCTACGCCCCTGTTGCCCCAAATCAGGCTGCCTGAAGTACCCAAAATTCCTCCAGGCTGCGGCTTGTGCTTCCTAGCAGAACCTGGAGGGCACGGTACTTCCCCCAGAAAATGCTTTGTCTCCTCCAGTTTCGGCCTGGCAGGCGCAAGAGCGCCCCTCCCGGGGACGGGGCGCGGGGCTGGGGCGGGGGGGTTGTTGAAGGCGAGGTGCGTACTAGCGCAGGGATAAGGCGAAATTGGCCACAGTGCGTGGGGTCAACGTGGAGTGACGGGAGAAAGGCCTTGAATGGCAGTCAAGAGTTTAGCCATCTGATGGGAGACAGAAGAGGGGAGACAGAAGAGGTTTTAGATTTGGGAAAGGGCTCCGTGAGCAGGCTGCAGGATGGCGTAGCTGAGGGAATGGAGGGGACCCTCGGGGCAGCCTGACCTTCACAGCGGCTACTTCTAGGGTCTCTTCCCCCCCACCCCCACCACTCTCCCCTAGTGAACTCACCAACTCTTGGTTCAGTTATGCTAAGTTCTCCACCTGTGAACCCTTTAGCATCTCACCCCACTACTTGCCTGAGACAGCCCCACACTCCCCCAAACCTGGCCTCCTGTGTTTCTGTCATAGTTTGGAGACAGAAACCTGGAAGTCACCATAGGCTACCCGCTTCCTGCCCCAACCAGTCTGTCGCCAAGCCCTGCCCATGCTGCCTCTTCAGTAGCCCTGGAATCCAGCCACATCTCTCTATCTCTCTGTACCCCCTTAACTCAGGCCACCATCTTCTTGCATCTGGATTGTCGCAGCAGCCTCCTTACTAGCCTCCCACGCCTATCCAATCTTACCACCCCACCCCAATAGCCTTTCTCCACCTGACAGCCAGATCAATCTTTCAGAAACACAAATTCAGCTAGTCAGCCTTGGTTAGGAATCTTCCATAGCTCACCAATATCCATCACTTCAGTCCTGCCCACCTGCTTGTCTAATTCATTTCAGGGCTTGGTTGAGTACCCCTCTGCCAGAACCCTTCCCTCTGACCTCCTCACTGCCCGGTGTGGGCCACCAGCCCCTCCTAGGGACTTCCTTGTAATGAGCCTCTGTTTATCTGCCTGATGTCCCTCTGGAGTGGGAGCTCCTTGAGGGCAGGGACTGTGCCTGATTCAACCAGTACTCAAAAGATGTTTGTCAAATGAATAACTAATTGGATGCGGCAATTAGGGGGTGGGATACGTGGGGTTGGAGTTCAGGAAAGAGGGCTGGGCTAGTGAGACAGTTTTGGAAGTTGTCAGAAAGGACCCACAGTTGTAAGTAGAGCCATGAGAAAGGGTGTGATAACTCAGAGCAAATAAAGCAGAGGCCAAGGACAGAACATTCACTTTTCAGGGGGAAAGGTTTCTGTACCAGTTTTGACTTAGGTAACAGAAGTTCCACGTAAGAGCCTCAGGGAAAACAGTCCTGGGCTGGGGTGTCAGTTATACGCCACAAAGACTTTCCAGATGTGGCTTTTTCCAACCACTGCTCCAGCAACCTCTGGGTGTATCACTTGTCCTTGTGGTTCAGGATGGTGGCAAGAGCTCCAGCCATCACACATGCATTCCGGGCAGTGGGATAAAGACAAGGATGAAGAAGAAGAGGGCAAAGGATCTGCACCAGCTGTCTTTTAAAGAAAGTCCCCAGAAGGTGTCACACAACACTTTCACATATATTTCATTAGCTAAAACTTAGTCACGTGACCAGACCCAGCTGCAAGAGGATGTTGGGAAATGCAGCTTTCCTTCTGGGCAGCCACACATCAGCCAAGAACCTAGGGTGGGTTGTATCACTATAGAGAGAATAGATGTCTGGGGGCAATTAGGTGACTCCACTAAGAAAGAGAGGATAGAGCACTGTGTGCCAGGCCCTGTGCTGGGCCCTTTTGTATTTTATCTTATCCCAGCCTGAGTAGATTATGATCTTTGTCTCACACAGAAGGCTGCTCGGAGTGTGCAGCAACTTGCCCAAGGACACACAGTGACCTGTGGCAGCCTGCACAGCAGGTTGGCTGGAAAATCAGGAGAGGGTGAGACCTAGAAGCTGCTGGAAGGAAATCTTTCAACAAGGGAGGGCTTGGTCAACAGTGTCAGAGGCTGACAGGCCAAGCAGGATACAGCTGAAGTGTCTACTTGGATTTGGCAACAAAGATGCCGCTGGTAACTTGGCAAGGGCATCTAGGAGAAGTGGGGGCGGGGGCTGGAGGCCAGCTGCAGAGGGTGGGACATGGAGGGAAATGGAGACTGGTCTTTCTGGAATGGTAGCAGGGAAGGGCCAGCAGACAGGGCTGCGGGGGAACTGGGCCAGGAGGAGGCACGAGAAGGGAGCAAATACAGGAGTGGGAGAGAAGAGAGGCCGCCTCTGCTGTGAGGTCTCTGGGTTGGGTTGAAGGATTGGATACAGAGGGGGAACCTGCTACTCGTTCAGGAGGAAAGGGGGCAGGAGGTGCAAAAGTGGGTAGGTCTGGAGAAGGAAGAGAGGGAAGAAGAGGGAGTTTCTGTCTGGTAAAATCTGAAGTGAGATTTTTGGCTGGGGGAGAAGGCAGAAGGCCAAGGGCCTGCTAGCCTGTGCTGTTCAATATGGTAGCCACTAGCCATGTGTGGTGATTTAAATTTATTAGAAGTGAATAAAATAAAACATTCCATCCCTTGGTTGTACCCACCACATTTTGAGTCCTCAGTGGCCACATGTGGTTAATGGCCATGATATCGGGCAGCACAGATGGAAACATTTTGTCACTGCTGCTGGGCGGCACTGGCCTAGACAGCATGGTGAGGGGGGTGTCCTGAGACCCTGCCTCACTGGAAGTCCAGACCAGCAGTTATGCCCATGGCCCAGTTTAGCAGGGCCACGGGCGTGACTGCAAAACCACCCTCAGCAGGGCCACTGAGAACCCTTCCACACTGTCTTCACCTAAGACCTTCCTCACCTCTTTTTTCATGAGGTTGCTGCTGAGGGTGGTTCTCTGTTGTTCCGGGCCCGGGCCTCCTACAGCACAGGCGGGGCTCGTGGTGGGAAGAGCTCTGATGTTCAGGGCTGTGACAGGACGTGGCCCATGGATAAATGTGCTCTAGCCCGCAGCACTGACCCTGCCGGACTCAACACAAAGTGTCAGCTCACCACCACCCACCAGCAGATCCCGAGGGACCTCAAAGATCACTCAGCTCAACTCCACAGTTCACAGGTGGCGACATGGAGTTTCAGAGAAGGCTGAGAAGAAAGCACAGAAGGCAGAGGCTTGTCCTTCTTCCTTTTATTGTACTTCACCCCTTGCTTTCCCCAGACCTTGTGTTCGGACACAGCCAGCCAGGTCTTGGGGGCTGGGGCTGGGCCACAGGCAGGGAGCCCAGGGTTTGGCTAAGGCCCCACCTGACCAGAGGTAGCTGAGTAAGGATTCATGGCTGAGGGGGCTGTCCTGGCCTGACGCACTTGGGGGAAAGCATTCCCATGGAGGTGACATGGTATGGACCCAATGTCTCTACCTGGGGGTGTAGGTGTGTTCAGATGGTTGTGCTGGCAGGGCCCGAGCTGTTCAAATACATAGTGTGGGTAGAAGGGGAATGTGCATTCAGGTGAGTGTGCACACGGGGCATGTGTGTGAAATGCTGTGTGGCTTGTGCGCACAACACATGTCTGCTCACTACCAGCACCTGCCAGGTGATGAGGGCCCAGGCTAAGTCTAATTCCTGACCAGGAACATTTTAAACGCAGGTCCTGAAACTGACCTGGGGAGTTTGCTGGCCTTGCAAATCATGTGGCCCGCCCTGGAGATTCTGGTTCAGGAGGTCTGGCCTGGGCCCAGGGGCCTGCACGGTTGACAGCTCCCCACAGAAACCCGAAGCCAGTAGGAAACAGGGCTCACAAAGAGCTTTCTAATAGAATTTTCTGTGGCCCTGGAAATGTTCCGTGCTGACTAATATATCAGCCCCCAGCCACGTGTGTCTACTTAGCAGTGAAATATGGCAAGTTTGAGGAACTGAAGTCTTTATTTTATTCACTTTTAATTAACTTAAATTTAAATAGTTACCTGTGGCTGGTGGCTGTCATATGGGACAGCACAGGTCTAGAGACACGAGGCAATGGGAGGGCTGAGGGCCCAGAGGGACAAGCACAAGGCTCCAGTTCAGGGGGAGGGGGGCCTCGGCCAGCACCGGCACCTCTCCACCAGGAGAGGCTGAGGCTGGGGTGAGGCTTCCTTGGCGAGGTGCAGGGTTGGAGCCAAAGCTCAGAATGGCGCGGGTCTCTCTCAGTGTCCACCCTGAGCTGCCGGCAAACTGGTATCTGCCTGGCTGAGAGGGCGGGAGAGCTGCTGAGGAAACCCCTCCACCCTGGCTGGACCCTTGCCAGGGCCCCGCCTGAAGCTGCATCCAGTCAGGAGTCAGCGGGGCTGGGGGTCAGGATGTCTTCATGTTCTCTTGCAGGACCAGGGTGGAGCTGGTGGCTGCAGGGTCACGCTCGCCCTGTGAGAGCATGAGGGGGAGAGGAGTCAGCCTGAGGGGAGCAGCAGACTTCCCACCGCAGACATAAGGGCCTGAGGCCTCTGAAGGGCCTGACTCCAGGACTTCTCCTACCGCCTCTGGCCCCATGTCCTCCGCATACTTGAACTTCTTCTGCTTGTAGTAGTGTCTCTTGGGCAGGATGTGGAGCAGCAGCAGGTCACAGAGAACCGTGGCCTGGGGGCAGAAGGTGGTGGCTGGAGCAGGGAATCCCTACTGAGTGTGGGGCCCTGGCTGAATCCTCCACTCTCCAGACCTCAGGGTGGGGGCGGGGACGGGACAAGGCCCTGCAGGCCCCTGGGGATGGAGACTCCCCCCCACCCCCATCTCTGTCCCGCCCCAGCTTTGGGCCTCAGCTCCCTCAGACACACTGTGGGTGGGTCCGGGGCACTGGGGTGGTCTCAGTGAGGGTAAAGACAACTACAGCCAAGTAATGGGCTAAAAGGCCGAAAGCTGCTACCAAGATGCAGAAGAGGAACTGACCGGCACAGTGACCCCCTACCCGCAGCACTTACCACCCCAAAGATGCCGATCCCAGAGCCGATGGTAGTCATTGTAGGGATGATGTCAAACTTCCCAGCCTGGCGAGGGACCCCAGGGAGAAAGGGGTTAACAGTCAGAAGGGGCCCTGTTAGAAAGGGCTTCCTCAGAAGCCTTAAGGCCAGGCGGGGGCGGGGCGGGGGGTGGGGCTCAGGGGCATCTCTTCCACTGCCAGCTGGCCCCACAGCCTGCTGCCCAGGTTCTGTCTCTACAGGTGACTCAGCTGCTGGTCAGGAGCCCTGGGTTTGACCTTGGCTCCGCCTGCCTGGACTTGGGGAGAGGGTGGGGGAGGTGTGGTCACAGGCTGGAAGGCCTGCCCTCAACAGCACCCAAGCCCAGGCATGTGTCATTAGGAGAACTGCTGAATGTAGACCACCCAACCTCCTGTCATCTGTAACCACAGACACCCCCCAGGCACTCACAGGACCTCAGAGCGTATCTCTGGCTGCCCCTCACATTGACCCTCACCTTGCCATCCACAAGGATGTCAAAGCGAATCCCAAACACCTTGAAGAGGTGCCGGCGGTTGGTCCCATTCTCCACGAAATGCTTGGCAAACCTTGGGGAAGGGGTGAGGTTGCAGGGGAGGGGACAGAGACACATCTCAGGGTGGGAGTTCCCAGAGCATCAGGGATGCAGGGGCCCTTACAAACCCGTGAGGACAGCCCCATGCCCCCAAATGTTGCACAGAGGGGGGACCACAGGCAGCACCCCAGGCCTCATCTCAGGAATGCTGTACGCAACCTTCACCCTGGCTGCTGATGTCGGCAATTTTCCCAGCCAGCCCCAGCCCAGTGGGCCTCAGGAGGACCAAGAACTAGGGACAGGGGCTCAGGCCTCCCAGGCTCTGCTCCCTGCTGGCTCCCTGCTTGGTCAATACCAGGAGAACAGGAGCTGCCCGGGTTCCTCTGCTCCCCTCCAAGACCCTCGCTTGACCCCACGGGTTCTGGGAATAGAAAAACCCACAGGACCACAAGGAAAGGTGGGGGCCTGGCAGGCACCTGAAGTTGAAGCCTTGAGACAGATTTTTCTCCTGATACAGCCCATGGAAGTCATAGACCGGTTTACAGTGTCGAATGTGCCAGTCCAGGTCGCAATTCCAGTCAATGGTGATTCCTATCACCCCACCCTGCCGGGAACACAGGCATATAAGATCTGGGGGTTCAGAAACTTAGTCCTCACCTGAGGGCACATTTTTTAAAATTGATTTTTAGGGAGGGAGGGAGGGAGAGAGAGAGAAACATTGATCAGTTGCCTCCCGTATGCACCCCGACGGGGGATAGAACCCACAACTTAAGTTTGTGCCCTGACCTGGGATCGAACCAGCAACCTTTGGTGCACGGGACAAGTCACTGGCCAGGGCAAGAAACTGCTGTCTCACAGCACGTGCCAGCAGTCTCTTGAAGAGGGAACATTTTTTTGTCTTGAGAAGAGATACTAAGAACTGGCTTCGGTGTCAGGTCCTGTTACCCTCTCTGGCCCCACCTCCCGCACACCCATCATACTCCAGCGTTCGGGCATTTTCTAGAACGTGCACCCAGGTTTTTCTCCTTCGGGGCCTATGCACATGAAGTTCCCCAGTTCCCCACAAGTCTGGCTCTTTCTCAGTCTTTGGTCATTCTCCCCTACGAGGCCTTCCCCGACCACCACCCCAGTCTAAAACATGTCCCTGTTATTTCCTCTCTGTTTCCTTCTGGAACATTGGTCACTTTTAATCATATATTTATTTTGTATGATTACTTACTAACACATTTCTTCTAAGACTGTAAGCTCCAGGAGGAGGGTGGGCTTGTCTGTCTCACTCACTGACTCCTGAGTTCCTAGTGCAAGTCACAATGTGGGAGGCAAGTGAGTCTGTAAAGACTTGGACTAGGAGGAGAAAACTTGAGGAAGAAAAAGCTCTTCCAGGCCAGGCAAGGACCAGGGACAGGTCTGGTGGGCTGAGAGCAGGAGAGATGGGAGGCGGCTGGAGCAGGGCAACTGGGAGCTGGGCAGCGAGGCAGGAGGCTGACACCTGCAGTGATGGTGGTGGGTGAGAAGTCCCTAGTGGGGCTGGCACGGAGACGTCAGGGACAGGCAGCTCTAACATTCAGCTCTCTGGTCCTGCGTGTTGCTACGGTGCAAACCCCTCCGGGGGTGGGCACACTAGGCCAGGAGCCAAGTTTGTTTACTTACTGTCTGTGGCTGCTTTTGCTCTCTACCAGCTGACTTAGGTAGTAGGAGCAGAGACCGTGTGGCCAGCAAAGCTGAAAACACTCTCTGGCCCTTTAAGGAAAAAAGTTAGCTGACTCCTTTCCTAGACAGTTGGTGCCATTTGTGTGTGTGTATGTGCGCGATGGAAAAGGGACTGATTCCCACCCCTGAATAGGTGATGCAGAAGCAGTATGCTAACAACCCCGTGGGGACACAGATGCAGGGCTGCTTCGTGCCAGGCGGTCCTGAAGTGCCATCACATCTGCAAACTCACTCCATCCTCGAGACAATACCACCAGCCTGGTACTATTATTGCCTCCACTTTGCAGGTGCAAAAGCTCAGACACACTGCAGGTAAAGGGCTTGTCTGGGGTCCCGCTGCTCTTTAGGGCCGGAACTGGTGTTTGAACTCAGACAAGACCCTGCTTCTCTCCAATCCCCAGGTGACTGTGTGGGTCTTGGCCTCTGGAATTCCCAGGATTTCTCAGGGCCATGGCCATGGGGTTCAAGCTGCTTTTTTCTAATATTTTAAAAACAGCAGGACCTCAGCAGACGTCCAGAGGACAACACCTGCTCACGTCCATTCATTTTGGGTACCTCCCCTGTGCCTGGCCCTGTCTCCCCAATATTAGAGGATAAATCTATTATACTCAGCTCACACCAGGGAGGCTGGAGGTGGGATTAACTGAGCCTGAAAAGCTTGTTGGCTAACGGTCCTGGGCCCCAGCCCTCCCCACTCTCCTGGCATAATACCTTCTCTGCCAGGGTGCTGAAAGTCTGTCCTGACTCTTGTGCCACATAGCCGAGATTGAAGACAGGGCACAACGGATGTGAGATCTTGTGATAGAGACATCTCTTCAGGTAGGTGGCATTCACCTCCTCCACCAGGTTGCGCCTGGGGAGCAGAGGACATTGGTGGCAGCAGTGCAGCGGCTGGGAGGGCGCCCATCCTGCCCCAAAGCTCCACGGGTCCCGCATGGGCTCCAGAAATGCTCCTTCCACAGCCCTTAGACACTGAGGGCAGCCCACCCCAGGGGCCAGCCTCCGGAGTGAATCGGCAAGGGGCCGTTGAGACCAGGGGGCACAGCCTCAGGGAGCCACCTGCAGATTTTCCCACTTTTCCCACGAACCTCTTGACCTCAAAGCGTGGGAAGCTGATGCTGTTCTTGATGAAGAGAGTGAAGTTCTCGGCCTCTCGGAGAAGGGCAGGGCTAAAAGAGACCACACTTACTCACCGCCCCCTCCCCAAGAGATCCCTGGGCCCACCAGAGCTTGGAATAGTGAGGGCGGGGAGGAGGGGAGAGCCTACAGGACCCTCAAAGCACACTTGGATGTGCTCTAGTGGTGGAGTCTCAGGACCCTTGACGAAGGGCCAGGAGAATCTTTGGCCAGGGCTGAACAGATGGGGAGAGGGTAGGGTTGGAAGAAGGGGGGCCTGATCCTTTCCAGGGAACATGTCCCCTCTGTCTGGGCTTGGGGAGTCTGATCCCAGCTCCCTGGAGTTACCGATCCCAGCTCCAAGGCGTTACCGTGGGATGTAATCATCCACTTCCACGGGGCACCAGCCGAAGATCTCACACGTCCGCACGGTGTCATTGAAGGCTACACACTTGCCTGTGCGGATGCCTGCGGCGAGGCAGAAACCCCTGGGTGCCTGCCCAAAGCTGAGCATGCAGAGGAGGCCTCCCATGCCCCTCCCCTAGAAATCCCCATTGATGAGGCACCCAAAAGCAGAAGCCTGAGGACAGGAATGTGGCTGGCTCTGGGACAGGGCAGGCCAAGGTCAGGGGAGAGGGCAGAAAGGACTTCCTGCAGGAGAAGGCCTGGGGCTGAAAGGGGCTGTGGAGGGGGCTGGCCTTACCTTGGGCCTTCCTTTCTGCTTTGCCTGGAGGGCAGCTACTGTCATCCTTGCACGTGCCCCCTTCCGGATGCTGGGGGAGGGGAGAGCTGCTGGCCCCAGGCCCACTGGCTGGGGTGCTGAGAAAAGCCCCTCGCACCCCCAGGGCCCTAGGGCGGGCCTGAGGCAGAGTCTCAGATGCCCTTGGGGTGGCCATTACTCAAGGCCTCCTTCCCCCAGTGCCCTCCTAAGACCCTTCCGGGCTCATGCCCAGCTGTCCCATTGCTGGTGTCAGCTGGCAGGGGGTGGGAAGGTTGGGGCTTGTAGGTTGGGTGGCCATGGAGGTTCAGCATCCTGCTTGGCATGCAGCTGGATGGGAAGCCTCAGTACTGTGAACGGTAGCCTGTTACTTTGTGCAAATCCATGCCTGAAATTCTACCCCCGGGGCCCCAAGGGAAGCCTATCCAGCTTCACATCCAGGGCTCAAGGGGACCTCCTCTGCCATGTCATTTTTCCCTTTGGGTCGAAGAAGGAGGGATGGGCAGCAGTCCTCACCTCTGCACAGTAGCCTTGGGCCTGATGGGGGGTGATGATGAAATTGGTCATGACCACGAAGGAGCTGTCCCCCTATAAGTGAGGGGCAGGGCTGTGAGCTGGGAGAATAGCCCAAGAACCCAAGCCCACAGAACCCGTAGCCCAGAAGCTTGCAGAACCCACACAACACACAGCATGATACTCCATACCCCAGGGTGTCAAAGTGGGGTGATGTCAGCAGACTGCTTCTGCCCTTCTTTCACAGCTAGGGAAACTGAATCCCAGAGAGAGGCTAGAGCTGACTGGTCCCACACGGAGGTGGGACAGAGCCCAACCTAGCTCTGAGCCAAGACTTGTGGGTAGAAGGGGTAGCCCTGAGTCAGCTCACCTGGGCTGGGAAGACATAGTCAGCCACGTCCCAGACCTGGGGGCCCACTTCTGGGAGATGCGTCACAGTCAGACCCTTGAGTTTCACTGACACGCTGCTGATGAGGCCACTTGAGGTCTGGTAGCCCTTCTCGTAGACAAAGACCCACCTGCAGAGAGTTGGGGAAGGGGTCAACCGAGGATGGCACGTGTGCACAGGGGCCACTGCCCTTTCTGGGCCAGCTGGACCGGCCAAGTCCTGTTGCTTTCCCTCCCCAGATACATTTCTGAGTCACTCTCAGCTCCTGACTCGACATCTGGCCTCCCCCCGCCCCTGCCCCCACTGCCCACTGCTTGCAGCTCTTCTATTCTTTTTTGAAAATGCTCACTCCCGGGGAGGAGACCCACTGAAGGACTCTTTCAGATCCTTTTCCAAGAGCAGGATGTGCTGGTGCCGGAAGGCCAAGCTTTTTGAACCCCAATCCTCCTTTGGAGAGGACTCCTTCCTGAGGTCGTGCCGCTGAGAAGTGGCAGAGCGTGACGGCTGGAAGCCTGGGAGCATCTGGCCCCGAGCTGAGGCCCTTGGGGAAGTGGCTCCAGCTGGAGGCCTCCCAGCTTTCTTGGAGAATTCTTGCCTTCTCTTCCCAGCATCAAGAACCCCTATTCTTTGGGTTTTCCACTTTCAATCTGGGAGGTTCAGCAGGGCCCACCTCCCACCTAGCCCCAGGGGTAGGCAAATGATCAAGGCCTTCCAATCAATGTCCTATCACCCTAGCAACAGTGATGGGTCTCAGCATGGACACTTGACCCCGGAGTTTCAGCAGTGAGACCAGGATTTTCTTCGGAATTAATGAAAAGAGACGTCCTGCCTGCTGGGTGGCTAGCAAAGGGGCTGCAAGACCAAAAAGTACGGTTAATTATCGTTGCTACCTCATGGAGCAGGCTTGAGAATGAAGCCAACCTGGAGGAAAGCCAGGCCAGGAAATGGGGAGGGACAGACCCCTACAATGTTGGTTTAGCACCTGGAACCAGCCATCGCTAAAGCACGAAACTTCTGCTTCTGGACTTCCCAGTTACACGAGCTAATAAAGCCCCTTCTTTTATTTAAGCCCATTTGGCTTTGCTTTCTGTCGCTTACAGCTTAGAGTCCTGGAAACACTTCTCTCCTGAGTGCGGTTATCCTCCTTGCACAGCTCTGTGCACCTGTGTGTCCGGGGTGCCTGTCAGGGTGAGCAGCTGTGCATTTCCGGGGCAAATCTGTGGGCGCACCTATGCGCAGGCTTGACCGTGCGCAGGCGTGTTTATGCCTCCTTCTCCCCTTTCTCCACCCTCAGTTCACCTGACCAAGTAGAGATTGAAGGCCCTCCCCTGTGGCTGAGAGCTCGAGCCTGCCCCAGAATTCTCCAGGCTGCTTCGTCTGTCCAGCTCTCTAGGGGTTGTCTGCCAGATCCAGGCCCCAAGAAGGCAGCCCACCAACGTCCTCCTCTCACCTCCCATAGTCCACTCCTCTTTCTTTAAGGGGCTCCTCCACCCTCACCCTGCCTGGCCACCCCCACCAGCAAGTCTAAGCGTGGTCACTGCTGCCCCCTGCAGGTCCCAGATGGCAACAGGTGAGACAGGACAAAGGCTGCCATTTCTCAGTATCCTGACCCTGTCTTACTGCCTCCAACCCCGTGAGGGAGAGTGGGCATCACCTAACCCCCCACCAGGCTTGGGTTCCTTCCTCCAGGATGGCCTGTGGCTTCAAGCCCAAGCTCACAGGAGCTGTTGGGATGGCTGTGGGAGCTGCTTCATATTCTGAAGCCCCTGCAGGGGAGGTCACTGGCCCCTCTCAGCACACCTGACCCCCAGTGTCTGGTAGCACTTCTCTCTCTGCCCAATGCCAACCCCTCACGAGATAGATCAGAAAACCGGGGCCTGGGAAGGATCTCTCCAGAGTCAGAGGTTGACCCCAGGCTTAGGGTCCCCCGCCCAGGACTCTGGCCCCCTCCACCGAGCATCGGCATGGCTGCCTGGTGCCGAATTGGAGGGGAGTAGTCGGTGGGGAGGAAGCAGAGGCTGTGTGCTGGGCCTGGTGCAGCCGCTCTTGGTTTCCTGCCCTGGGGGGGCCTGTCAGTCCTGGGAGATCGATGAGAAAAATCAAACCTGGCATGGATGTCCTTAGTTCTGATGATAGTAGAATGACCATGGTGCCATCTCCCCTCCTCCAAAGCCCTGACCCAGCTCGCTGTCACCACTCTGGGAGGCCACCATGGAGACCGACCTAATGCCCAACGCATTTTTGAAAGTCCCTCCCCTTCCAGAAATTCTCTTCCCTATTCTTTCTTTCCCAGCAGAGCCCTCTCCTGAGTCACCCTTCTCCAGCAGCCCCTCATGGAAGAGCCAAGGGTCGGCCTCTGGCGGCATAGAGGCCAAGGCTCCGGGAGCAGGCCTGCCGCTCACCAGCGGCCTGGCTTCCGGCTAAAAGACTGACCTCTCTGTGCCCTGGCTTCCTCAGCAAAACAGGTGCTGACGTCTGCCACGGAGACACTGTTCATTCAACAGATGTGAGCGAGGCCCCGCCAGGCTTGGGCAGCTGGCTGGGCCCGGGAGGGACAAAATTCTAAGTGGTCGTTGGGTGGTGTTCCTGTGAGTTCTCTTTAAAGAAGGTAGCAGGCATAGGCACATAAAAATAGTCCTCCTATTTCCACTGTCTCTGCTCTTCCTTCACAGCTTCTGTTCGCGCCATCTCCCCATCACCCTGGCCTCCCTCCGCGGCCCAGGCAGAAACCCCTTCCATGTCGCAGACACGTCGTGTCCCTGGGTTTCCGTCTCCACTTTTTATTCTCTCTCGAAATTCAGTTCCACAGATTCATTTCGTCATCAACAAACACTTACTTATCGAGCCTCTATTATGTGTCAAGCACTGTTCTAGGCATTAAGAATACAGAAGTAGCCCTGGCTGGTGTGATTCGATGGATTGAGTGACGACCCGTGAACTGTAAGGTCACTGGTTCAATTCCCAATCAGGCCACGTGCCTGGGTTGAGACCAGGTCCCTGGATGGGGGTGCGTGAGAGGCAGCCAACGGATGTATCTCCCTCACACCTATGTTTCTCTCCCACTCTTTCTCCTTCCCTCCCCTCTCTCTAAAAATAAATAAATAACATCTTTAAGAAAATAAAATTAAAATACAGAAGTAAACAAAGCAACCCAAAGGACTACAGTCAAGGAACTTACAGTTTGTAAATGTCCTGCTGGACACGCATTCCTTCCCCCTGCCCTGGGCCCCGCCCCCACAGGAACCTCACACTTAAGGTGACCCTTTGGAAAAAGTCTGGCAGCTCCTCAAAAAGTTAACTGTGGAATTGCCACCTGACGCAGCAATTCCACTCATAGCTATGTACCCAAGAGACCCGAAACCATGTCCACGCGAAAACTTGTACACGAATGTTCACAGCAACATTATTCATGAGAATGAAACTGCAAACAGCCCGACGTCCACCACCCGGAGTGTGGAAGAACAAACACCGTGCACCTGTCCCCACAGGGGACGCTCTTCTGCCAGGAAAAGGAGGATGGCGCTGACACGCTACCACACAGAGGGCCCCGACGAGCAGCAGGCCAAGTGCAAAACACCAGACTCAAAGGACCGCACACGGGATGATTTTGTTTCCATGAAACGTCCAGAATAGGCGGAGTGGAGAGTGGGGGCAGGGGGTGGAGGGGGATCGCTGCAGGGCGCGAGGTGGGGCTTTGTTTGTGTTGTGTCTGGAATTAGTGGGGATGGTTGCACAAATCTGTGATTAGACTAAAACTCACCAAATTGTATGTTTTAAAAGGGCGAATATCATGGCAGGTGAATTATATCTCAACCCCAAAATTCAGTGGAACCAACCTAATGCCTCCTCTGCCTACAGAACTTGCCCCTCTGGGGCCCGCACCTTGGAAGATGGCACCAGGCCTACCCATCCCCAGGCTCAGAATCCGACACCACGCTCACGGCCTCCACGTGCTTCCTGCCCGCAGTCTTCGGGCTCCTCCATCTTTCCTGTCCTCCCTGGCCTTCCTCTGCAGACCCTGAGGGGTTGGCTGTGGGAGGCTGAGGGGAGCTGGGGCACGTGCTGGGGCAGCTCCAGCATAGGGCTGGTGGGACACAGCGTGTAACACAGGTCACAGGCAGGAGGTGGCCAGACCTGGCATGTGCTGAGGGGCAGAGCAGACTTGGGAGGCCAAAGCCAGACTCAGTCCAGGAAAGGACTGAGTTCAGAGCTGGGGGTGCAGAGGTTAATCATCATGCAGTCTACAGACAAGTGAGGATGACAATTTGTGTCTTTACATTTTTTAATAAGTTGCCAACCTCTAAAAACCAAGATGTTTCTCTCACCCGTGAATTCCAGTTTCCTACTGATCTTAAGAGGTCAGCAGCCCTGGCCATGCTGGGCGCGTGCGCACAGGCACCTGCAGCCGTGATGGGCGGAAGTTGAGCAGTGGCCGCCCCTGGTGCTGGGACGAAAACCTGTGTCTTCCCCACCCACTGCTTCCACCTGGACCTCGTCTTCTCCTCTATCACTGCTGCCTCTTCATAGCTATTCTCTGGCCTCTATCCCCAAAAGCACCTACCTGCCCCAGGCTGTCCCCTGCCAGACACCCTTCTGTGGCTCCCACCACCTGCAGGAGAAGGCCCACGTCCCTCGGGCCAGAGCTCAGAAGCCTGAGCCAATCCCCCTGCTCACCCCTGCCCCTCCTCTCCCTTCGCTCCCTTCAGGACACTTTTATTGTCCCTTTCCTGCCCCAGGACCTCTTCTTTTTTTTTTTTAATTAAAAATTATATTTGTTTATTTTATTAGATTTTTATTTATTTACTTTTACAGAGGGGAAGGGAAGGAGAAAGTGTGGGAGAGAAACATCAACATGTGGTTGCCTCTCATGCACCCCCTATCAGGGACCTGGCCTGCAACCCAGGCATGTGCCCAGACTGGGAATCAAACTGGTGACCCTTTGGTTCACAGGCCAGCACCCAACCACTGAGCTACACCAGCCAGGGCTAAAAAAAATTGTTTATCCTCATCCAAGAATATTTTTTTATTGCTTTTAGAGAGAGAGAAAGGGCAATAGGAAGAGAGAGAGAAACATCAATGTGAGAGAGAATTATTGCCTACTGTACATGCCCTGACTGGGAATTGAACCTGCAACCTTTTGGTCACAGGATGACGCTCCAACCAATGGAGCCACACTGGCCAGGTCCTGCTCCAGGACCTTTGATCACACTCCACTTTCCAGCAGGACTGTTTGGACTGGGTGGGCATATGACCTGGCTCCACCTGGGCCAGTAAGAGCTGGACTCAGGACTTTTATTATTTTATTTATTTTTAGAAAGAGGGGAAGGGAGGGAGAAAGAGAGGAAGAGAAACATTGATGTGTGACAGAAACATCGATCAGTTGCCTCTCAAACATACCCCAACCTGGGGCTGAACCCACAACCCAGGCTTGTGCCCTGACTGGGAAAAGAACCGGTGACTCTTCGGTTTGCGGGATGACACCCAACCAACGGAGCCACACTGGTCAGGGCCAGACCCAGGACTGCCACTGGAACTCTAGAGAAGGAGATGCTCTTGTGCCCCCGGGGAGACTAAGCTGTGGGATGTCGGTTTCAAGTTGCTGGGAGCCATTTTGCCAGGATGAGGACAGAAAGCCTGCCTGAGAATCAGCTCCGCAGGAGGAAGGCAGAGCAGAGGAGAGCTTCACCGGAGAAGCCAAACGGGGCCAGCCAGGCTCCTTATCTCCTAGATGAGAGAGCTAGAACTCGCTCTTCCTGTGGCCCCATCAGGGAGGGTCCAGCCAGGCCTGAAGCCCACACTGATTTTTGAGTTACATAAATTGATCAATATCCCCACTCTTCCTTTCAAACACAGTTTGACCAGGTTTCTATCTCTAGGAACCAAAGGAGTTCTGGCTAATTCACCCTCACCTCTCTGCCTACCTTGTCCCCACCTCTGTGCCATGAAGCCCGACACAACACTAGACGTGGAAAAGATGCTGGAGAAGAAGTGCCTCCAGACACGGTTCTCCCAGCCATAATGTGCATCTGTTCTCACCCAGGGTCCATGTGGAGGTCTCGGAAGCACATGACTTCAAGAGCTCTAGGCTGGGGCTCAGGGAAGGGGTGAGGACTGAAGCGAGGAAAAGCCCCCAGGCCTTTGTTCAAGGTTGGTCCCACCACTGTGTCGCCTCCTCCGGGAGCCTTCCCAGGCTCCCCTCCCCAAGCAGCATTCACAAATCCCATCAGGACTCTCCCTTGTGCCACAGAAAGATCTTTGTCCTCCTCCGACCGGGCCAGCCCCAGGCAGGGACACGGCTCAGCATACCCTCTCTAGGCCTGCTAGATCATGGAGGAGACCTGCCGTCTGCACACCTCCAGTTATGGAGAGCTCATTACTGCCCAGGAGACAGCTCTAACTACAAATTAACCCCCATAATTGGAGCCAGAAACAGCCTTTGCTCAGCTGCTCCCTCCACTTGCCCTGGGCTCCCCGACCTGTGCGACGGGTAGAGAGCACAGCCTCCGTTCCCCTCCTTGGAATCTGTTCGGGTTCTCGGCATCTCAGCCTCTCCGCCTCTGTTTCAGTAACTCTCTCTCCATCCCAAAGTCTCTCTTTTCATCTGAGTGGCTGTGCTCCAATGTCTGTGTCCTTCTGTCCAGTTCTCTCTCTGTGGCTGCCCATCCCCCCACCCCCAGCTGTGCCCCTGTGTCTGGTGTCCATGAGTCTGGCATTTCTCCTACGCTCCCCCTGCAACACCAGACATTCTGACAGACAGGGGCCTTGGAAAGAGATGTGTGTGGGGGCATAATAATTAAAGAAAGGCGCCCTTCCTCGGGAAAGAGAAATTGTCGAGCCTCCATGCAATGTCTTCAGAATGGTTTCCCCCATCCCTACTCTGTGGAACAGCTGGGAAATGGAGAACTGAGAGAGCAAATTCAAATCCAGGCTGGTTTCTCTCCTCGGCTATACATTCCCAGCTGAATAGTCAGTGCAGCTGTGGTCAGTGGCCAGATGAGGGCGCCAGAGACAGAAGCAGTCACAGCCCAAGTAATAGCAGAGGGCTGGACTTGAGGGTGGGATTGAGGGATGTTGGAGGGACCTGGCCTTCCTCGATTTGCTATATGAAGTAGGGGGTCAGTTCCCCTCCCTGAGAAGGTTTCCCTTCCAGGATATCCAGGCCAACTTTGGAGCCACACAGTCGGATTCAAACCCTGGTTCAGCCTCTCCCTAGCTGTGAGATCTTGGCAGAATCACTCAGTGTCTCTGAGCCTCACTCATGCTGAGAAGGCCACATCGATTTGGAAACTGAGTAGGCTGTTTGGGATGGAGGAAGAAGAGGGGGAAGGGGAAGAGGAAGGTGATGAGGTCCCCGTCACTGGAGGTATGTGTTCAGGAGTGAATGGCGGCTGGGGCATGTGCTGTAACAGGGGTGGGGTGGGAGGCTGTTCCCTTCCCTCTGACAGTCTCTGACCAACACACAGGAGGGCCCTGGAGCCGCTCCCAGTGCCGACCGGAAAGCCGACATGGAGCCTCAGGGCCACAGTGAGGACAACATCGCCCGGCCTCTGGGAGAGGGGCAGGCGGGCAGCTGCTTTCTCCCCTGGACGGTCAGAAGTATGGCTAATGGTGGGTTTCCCGGCCTGTCCTGTGCCAGGCATCACACTGGCAGTGCCCCATTAGAAGGGGGCTCCTGGGAGGTGAGAAAGGAGAAGGCAGAGATGAGCCCCGGGGGTCAGGAGGCCTCTGCTCTAACCAGGACTTTTAGCCGACTTGCCAAGTGACCTGAAAACCTCCACCCTGATCCTCTGTGAGCCTCAATTTCCCTCACAAGCTCAAATGACGTTGCAGGTGTCAGACTGGCTTGTGAACAAGAGGGAGACAGAGGCTGGAAGACGCTGTTTACCCGGCCCTGGCTCCACTCATCCGGCTCTTCGGCAAATCAGGGACCCGCTGCTTTGGGCATAGAGCAGGCTGCTTTGGATGCCGAAGCCCTGGGGGACCCAGGACTCTGCCAAGCCTGCCCGAGGTCCAGTCTGCTGTCCTGGTTTGATCCCACAACAAAATTGGGGACATGGAGGCCAGAGGGGTCTACACCCACTGGGCACGCACCCAGACACATGGGGGCACATGTACCTGCACCGAGCTCTGGGTGTGACACCACACATATGTGTGCTCACACAAGCACACGTGTGCAAGCCCCTTGGCTCCCAGGACAGCCAGACTGACTTAAGGAGAATGGCTTTGGCACAGTCCTTAGGGCACCCAGACCACAGAGGAGTGTCACCTTGCCTCTGTCCCTATACTCCCGGGACAATGGGACCGGCCCCAGGGAGCCCAGAAAGGAGCTGCCATTCCCGAGACCAGAATGCCCTGTAGCCTTTGCCTCTGTCCCCGTTAGGGCACCAGATGTTTCAAACGTGAGGGTCTCTCTGCTCTGGGGACCTTGGTTACACTAGGACGCCTTTCATGCTGGCAAGGCCGTTGGGAGCCGGCTGTCAGGTGGGGTGTGGCCTCCGTCTCTTAGTTTGCGCCTGGTTTGGCTGGGAGGTCAGAGGTGAAGAGACTCCGGCTGTGGCTCACCGGGGCCCTGGCCTCCGAAACCACTCACCACTTGAGGGAACCATTATTAGTGAGGCTGTTCCTGAGAACCCAGCAGCTTTGCTTCTTGTTCCCCAGAGGACCCAGGACGAGGTTGCTGCTCCGTGCCTCAGTGTCCCTATGTCGACAGCGAGTTATCGGGCTTCCACTCCTTGTCAGGAAGGAGGGCCAGGAAGGATGACAACCAAGGGGGAGAAAGAGGGGCTCCTTGGAGCCCTGGGGGCATCCCAGAGCCCAGGGGACTGCCCAGGTGCAGGAGGGCAGCAGGGAGGGGCCCAGACTCACCCAACAACGTAGACCAGAACCACAAGCTGGATCAAGCGGAAGATGACGCCCACCTTCTTGTTGCGCACGAGCACCATTCGGGGAGTGTCGTACTCGAAGAAGAAGGCGGCCAGCTCATCCTGCAGCCGCCGAGCCATGCTGGGCCCGGCGGGGGGCCGAGTGCTGAGCCCCTGCACAGCCTTTGCACTCCCGGTGAGCAGACACCCACTCCCACCGCAGAGTTTCTAGGGGCTTCCCAGCCCCTTATGAAGGGCCGGACAGGGCAGATGGGGCCAGAGGTCAGGAGTCAGAGGTCAGTTGGAGGCGTTTGGTTTGGGAGGGAGAATCCCTGGGTGATCAGTGCAGCTCTTGGTCCCCGGCAGGGACTGTGGGACAGCCGAGCCCGTGGACAAATAAATTCCCAAAGATGGAGGGGGCGGGGCTGGTAGGGCCACCCAGGCCCGGCCCCGCTGCCCCTCCTGGCTCTGCCTGGGCCCTGCTGGGCCTCCGGAAACGGGAGCTGTTGGCAGGAAACCACAGGCCGCTCATCACAAGGCAAAGATAAAGCTGTCAGCCCCCCGCAAACCTGACCGGACAGGACTGGGGACTCGGGCCGGGACCCAGGTGGAGTGGCTGCAGGCTGGAGCCCTCCCCAAGCCGGGGACCCCTCCCCGTGTCCAAACATCCTCCCACCCTGCCTCTTCCCCTAGGTGAGGGGTTCAGCCTCTCGGGGCCCATACCGACGAGGGCAGAAGAGGAAGCAGGGCGTCTTCCGGCCCAGCTGCCTGACAGCTCCAAAGCCCAGGGCAGGATCTCCCACCCCGGTCCTTGCAGGCCACCTTCCATCCACCATCCCTCTGAGGCCAAGCCTGGCCTGTGTCCTGTCAAAGGAGAGGTGGCAGGCTGGTGTCTGCGTTCTCCGACCTCTCCCTCCGTCTGCCCTGCCCCAGCCACACCTCCGCCTCCCGAAATGAGCAGAGGGAGGCAGGTGCCGAGACAAGGCAAGGGCATATCTGTCGCACACAGCACCCTCGGGCTTCCCGAGACCCAGCCCAGGAAGCCTGACGTCAAGCCGGTTCAGTCACCATCCCTGGCTCTGCCCCTCGCTGCCTGTGAGGGTTGCCGGTCCTCTCCGAGCCTGCTCCCTTATCATGCAATGAGCATGATAGTGGGATTTCCCCGGTGGGAGGGGTTTGTCCTTTCAGGGAACTTGAGACCACTACAGAGCTTGGGGTACAGTCCCTCTAGCCCCTGACATCAACCCCAATCCAGGCCCTGAAGGCAGGATGGGGTGGGGTAGGAGTCCCTTAGAGCTGGAGACCTCCCTCAACCCCCACCTCTTTTTGCAGGTAAGGGAAGTGGAGCTCAGAGAAGTGAAACGAGTGGCCTAAACTCACCCTGGGCTACACTGAAGGACTCAGCTTGAAGCAGGAAGCCTTCCTGGCTGGCCCTCAACCCAGGCTGAGCGTCCTCAGGGCTCCCTCTGAAGACAGGAGGTGCAGCTGGGTGTCCTCAGAGCCCCCGCCTGCCCCCCAGAGGCTGATAGGAGTCTTCTTTCCTGCTAGGCCTTACGGGGAAATCACTGCAGGCAGCGGGCCAGGCCCGAGCTGGGAACCCCAGCTGCCTGTCTGAGCCGAGTCCCTTTCTGGGCAGTGAGGGGCCCCACAAGAGGCAGGCTGTGGCCCCAGCCAGCACCCCAGGTCAGCCGCCCATCAGATCAGCCTCATCCCTGCAGAGTTCCTGTTAATCTCACGCTCAGTAGTCTGTCCGACGCCACTTCAAGGGGACCAGTGAGAACCACACCCTGGGCTTTTCTAAGGAAAAGTCCGGAGCTGCTGGAAGCCAGAGCTATGGTGGTCACATCCCCTTGGCCAAGTCCTGACCCCAGGCCAAAGGGCCTCCTCTTCCCAGCTGACCCCATGGCACTTGCAATAGCAGGCCTCAGGGCATGAATTACTTGTGACAGGGAGTGGGGTGGACGCTGACACTGCGCCTGAGCCATCTCTGTGTCCCACTCACAGACTCACACATCCCCACAGGCACGCGGCACTCAGGAGGGCAGCAGGTGCTGGAAGAGCGGGCAGGGGGGAGGGGCAGGAGAGGGAGCTAAGGAAGTCAGGCAGTTATTCTCCTATCTGTGTCTGTTCCTTTCATACCATGACCATGACCTCCTCCTCCTCCTCCTTCTCCCCCTTCTCCTCCAAGTATCCAGGCTTGCTGACGGGCAAATGGACCAATGGACAGATGGCCTCCCCTGACTGGCTAAGTTTAGCAACTCTGTGGAGGGTGGAGGGACCTGTGCCCCTCCTGGAGGCCAGCCAGGCCCTCCAGGGGGTGCGCACAGACTCCAGTGGGTCCGCTTAGCCACTCAGACAGACTTCTTGGGGTGCAGGCAGGTATGGCTGCTATAGCCTTGGTTCCAGCCCTGACGCTGGAAAAAAGACTGGCAAGGAGGACCGTCTCATTTGGGGAGGACTGTCACATCCAAAACATGCCCAAAAGGAAAATAAATTAAAACAATTACTTTTCTCTCCCCAAATGTCTTTGCAACGGATAAGGTCAACATCTCTTTTACTGTTTTTTTTTTTAAATAAGCGAATAAATTTTTATGTATGTGTTTATTTATTATCCTCACCCAAGGACATTTTTCTCATTGCTTTTAGAGAGAGAGGAAGGGAGAGAGAGAAACATTGATGTGAGAGAGAAACATTGATTGGTTTCGTTCACGTACCTGCCCTGATCAGAGGTCATATGCACCCAGACCTTTGATTGAACCCATGGCCTAAATATGTGCCCCAACCAGGAACTGAACCTGCAACCTTTTGGCTATGGGATGATGCTCCAACCCACTGAACCACACTGGCCAGGGCTCTTTCACTGGTTCTAAGATACGCCTTTCCATCCGAGGCCTATCCTTTCCTGCCCCTGGCCCCAACTCCAGCTTCCCAGGAACCGATGCCTATGTTTATTCTAGGCATTGTGGGGGGAAGAGGTGGCCAGGGCAGGGGTTACAGTTTATAGGGACCATGGTGCCTTCACATTCAGTAGGTTTTTAAAAAACAGCCCTGTGAGGTAGGTCCTAGAATCGTCGTTTTACAGATAGGGAAACTGAGGCTCTGCAAGTTGAATGCCTTGGCCACGGTCACACAGCAAGTAGCTCCACGTCTGCTGGTGGCCAGGAGGGAGGCTCCCCAAAGTCTGAGAGCTTGGCCCAGAGCCCACCCCAAGACTCCAGTACTTGGGAGTGTCCAGACCAGCCTTATAAGCCCAAAGGCTGGGTGGCCAGCTTGGGCACTGGCCAGGCCTTGTAGGGAGAGAAGGTTGTGCTGCCAAGCACTCGGCCCCAGGACAGCCTCCCCTGCCGGGCTAAATTTAGCGGCTCTGTGGAGGGTGGGGGGCTCTGCCCCTCCTGGAGGCCAGCCCGGGCCCTCAACGGGTCCGCACAGGCCCCAGGGGGTCTCCTTAGCCACTGAGAGTTCCGAGGTTGCAGGGCCACAGCTCTGCCCGCCAAGTTCAGCCCAACCCCCCCACACGATCTGGGCCTCCTTTGGCGACCAAGGGGCTCACCCAAGGCCATGGTCCCTCAGGTGCCGCTGGAACAGGGCCCTGGGCCAGCCTCACAGAGACTGTCCGGGGGAGGTTTGGGGGGCAGGCACCTGTGGGTGGCTGTGGAGGGGGGCCCCAGGTTGACATCCCCCCACTGCCCAGACCTTGCACTGCTCCTCTGGCTTCTTTTCCCGCCCACTATGAGCCAGGATGGGTCGGAGCCTCTCCCCCCGGGGTGCCCAAGGCTGCCCCCGCGCCCCATGCTACCTCTCCTTTTGGGCTACTTCCTCTGAGTCTCCAGCCTCTTCCCACCCCTGGAATGTGGGGAATTCCTCCTCCTGCCCCTTGAACCCTTGGAAGGTTGGTGTCCGCCGGTGTGCTGAGGACGCCAACCCCTCTGTGCCCACGTGGCAGCTGTGTCTCCCCTGCCACCTCCTCTGGCACCTTTTTTCCCTAAATGGAACCGTTTTTAAGGTACACCTTGCACACAATTACAAGGTATACCTTTGAGATGCAGTCTGATGAGCTTTGACAACTGCATGTAACGCCCCACCATCTCCCCAGAACGCCCCCACCTGCCTCTCTGCTACCATTCTTCCTCCAGCCCTGGCCCGCGACCTGCTGCGTCACTGCAGATTTGTTTTGCCTTTTCTAGACATTCACAGAGGTGGAATCGCACAGTCTTTGCTCTGTGTCTGGCTTCTTTTACTCAGCACTGGGGATTTAAGCACCATCCAGGCTGCTGCATATATGGGCATGTTCCTTCTTACTGCCCGGAACTGCTCCTCTGGGTGGACGCACCACTGTCTGTCCTGCCCCTGCTGATGGACATTCGGGGTGTTTCCAGTGTGGGGCTACAGTGAACAAAGCCGCTGTGGACACCTGGGTTCAGGTCTTGTATGTGTGGACGAACGTCTTCCTTTCTGTTTTTGACCCCCGTGTCTCCCAGTGCTGCCCCCGCTGGGTCCCTCCCACCCCCGTGAGGGGTGCAGCATGGGGACCCAGGGAGCACAAAGTCCTGGCCGCCCAAGGGGTGAGGGAGGTCGTGAGCGTTTTGGCAGCTGCCTGCCCTGAGCCAGTGGGGAGCGTGCCGGGGCTCGCCCTGGAATTCCCTCCTGCCCCTGGCGAGTGGTGGTGAGGTGGGAAACCTCTGTTTACCTTGGCTGCTCCGTCTTGCCCTGTCAGGCTCCACGCCGCGGGCTGGGCAAGGCCAGACTCAGGCCGCCCGGCTGGGAGCCCCAGCAGTGGCCGGGAACGCCGGAGCTGGCTCACCCCCTCCAAAGCCTCCCAGGCTCACCCTAGCCCATGCCCTGCCTGTCCACCTTGCCATCGTGGCCAGCCTCGCAGGGGGCCTTGGGCTCCTTGTCTGTAGGATGAGCTCTAACACCTGCCTGGCCTACCTTATGGAGCTGGTTGAGGACCCTGGAAATGAGGATGAAAAGGTTTTTGTGGTCTGGGGGGAGGGTCTTCTAGATGGACCTTGTAGAAGGGAGAATGCTTCTGCCTGCCCCTGGCTCTGCACACCAAATCCCGCCCCTCACTCCCACCAAACCCTGGGAGCGCTGAAGGGGTGGGCCCCTGTGGTCACTGCTGGCTTCGTGGGCATGTGACCCACAGTAGCATGGGGTCCTGCACTCAGAAAGACCTTAGGCTTGGTTTGATGCTCGGCTGTCACCACAACGAAATCCTCCATTCTTGACAAGGGGTTGCATTTTTATTTTGCACCGAGCCCTGCACTTTACGTGAGCAGTGCTGCCTCTAGCCCTGTGGGCAGTACCTGTGTCCCCTTCCCAGGGGAGCTGAAAAGTTAAGGAACCTTCACAGTAAGTCTTCCCTGCAGAATGTTGCGAGGGGATGGGGGAACATGGGCATTCCCTTCCCAGACACCCTGCTCCCAGGGGCAGGCCCACCTAGGTGAGTCAGTTCACCCCAAATGGCCTGGCAAAGCCCCCAGATGGTGTGAGCAGAAGGAAGCCTTATTTGAGCTGGGCTCAGAAGGGCAAGAAGTGGATGGCCTTCCAGGGTTTTGGGAGGGGAAGGGAACACAGCAAGCAAAAACTGGGGGAGACACAGAACCACAAGGGGCCCCTGATAGGCACACTGCAGGCCCCTCCCAGCCTGTTTCCTCAGTGGTGACCTGTGAATTGTGATTTGTGCAACTGGCTTTGAACATTCGACACGCTGGTGAGCGCTGTCCCTGGGAGGGGTAGGCAGTGGTGCCTCTTCCGCTCGGTGAGCTCAGGAAGTCAGCACCCCTCCCAAACCTGGTTGTGGAGGAAGACAAGGGCCCCAGGCCTCTGCTCAGGTGTCCTGGGGTGGGGTGGGTGCTGGTGGTGGGCCCCAGGGGGACACTGAGCGGGGAAGATGGGGCAGGGGGTCATGTTCCAGGAGCACAGACTGCTGGTCCTCCGGTGCCCCAGGCACTTGACCTTTATTTCTCTACCAGATTGCACATCAGCAGGTGGGTTCAGGGTCCTGCCCCCACCCCCTCCCGCTAAACTCTCCCTTTCCTCCAGCAGGAAAGAGGTGGAGAATGTCTGTCTGCTGGCACCAGGGGACCCCCCAACTCTGCCTCCCTCCACCCCTCCAGAGCCTGAGAGGGAGGGGTGGGGAAAGAGGCCACAGAACCTGAAGCCCACTTGTCTGCAAAGCAGGCCAAGGGGGCTTTGATTCTGGGGACCAGGACAGAAATGTGAGCCTCGATTTGCACATAAAATAATCACTTTGTAGCAGGGGAGAGGACAGTCATTTACTCACTGCTTCCTTCTACGGCTACTTTTTGCCAAAGGGGCAAAAGCTGAGTTCAAAGAACATTTCTGTCCATCCAACGCTTCTCCTATCACCTGCCATGATCTGCACGGGGCTGCCCCTCCGGCCAGAGGGAGGGGGAGGAAGTGCGCTCGAGTAACTGGCCATTCTGAGCGACATGTTTCCGCTCACGGGTGTGTGCGAGTGGGCGAAGAGTGAGGCCGAGAGCCCAGGGACTCGGAGCCACCCAGCAGTGCCGACCACACGCGGGTCGAGCACGGGTTGGAGTGGAAGGGCACAGCTGTCAGGGACCCAAGGGCATCTGGGGGTTCAGCTGCCGGGTGCACCAAGGGCAAAGCTGGCCCCTGCTTGGCAGACCAGACGGCACCAAGAGGGCAGGCGCCGTGTGGTTAGGAGAGAGAGCCTAAGGCCAGGAGCGAGCCAAGCAGAGGCAGGCAGGCCGGCTGGCTCCCAGGAAAGGGGCTCCTTGCTTAGCCTCCTTCCCTTACTCCTCTCTCTCTGACCCTTCAAGTCCCTGCACATATAAACAGAAACAGGCTTAAGCCCTCATGAGCCGACTCTGTGGAAGCAGAGCAGAGTGAGGGTGGGGGTGCTGCCTGCCCTTGCTGTGCACAGCTGGGCCCAGATGTTCCCCTGTCCACCCCAGCTGACCAGATCCCAGACAAGGCACTAAGCGAGAGGTCACAGCTGGAGTAAGTGACCTCCAGGAGTCCTCTTTCAAGTACAGAGACGCCTGTCACCAAGGAAATGCCCAGTCTCAAAGCAAAGGGGAGCAGGCTCCAGAATGTGCTGGTGGATTTGGGGGTGCGAGGCTTTGCATCTCCAGATGGGCTCCCGGCTCCGGCTTCTTGGCAGGCCCCTCCCGGGCCAGAGCTTCAGGAGCAAACTTCCCAGGAGAGTGCCAGAGACACGAAGTACAGAGCCCCCAGGCAGATGGAAGAGGGGAAAATGGCCCTGGGGACAGGACTGGAGGTGGCCGTTCCAGCCGCAGTAGGGCTCAGCAAGCAAGCTGGCCAGCGTGGTGGCAGGGTGGGGAGTAGGGCGAACGCTTGGGCACCACCAGTCGGAGGTCCAGGCTGGCAACAGCACTCCGCTCCTGGCACTCACTTCCGGTCCTTTTCTTCTGGAAGAGAAACCGGAGAGTGTGTTAAGATGTGCGATGAGAATACACATCCAGGCTGGCCCCTCCTGGCCTTCCCACCCTCCACCTCCCCAGTGACAGCCCCGCTTTCCCACAGTGTCACTCAGTCGCCTCCAGCCCCTCTGCCTCTCCAGGGCCGCGGCCCCACGCATCCCTCCAGCAGCTGCCCAAACACATTCCCCTGAGTGATCCCCGGCCTCCTGCCCTCCGTGAGTCCCACCCACCCCCCAGCCCACCCCAATGCATCATCTCTTCTTGTTTTTAGTTTTAAGAACCACAACCCAGCACAGTGAAATCTGGACACCATGACACCCTTGACTCCTCCCCTGCCCAAACCAGCAAGAGCCCGGTGCACCTGCTCACCTCACTACCCACATCTCTCCAGCTCATCTCTCTCTGCAGTTCCAAGGCCTCAAGGGCTCTCAGGCCTGCCCTCCACCTCCATCCAACCTCACACCACCCTCCTGCCCCTGGCATCATGCTACAAAGGCAGCCCCTCGGCCTCTGTGATGGCCCCCCACCCGCCTCAGAATACAGCGCAAACCTGCCTCGGGTCCTGGACCCTCCCAAGTCTGTCCCCACTCAGCTTCTCCAGGCCCCCCCAGCCCTCAGCCCAGTCTACCGGCCTCTGCCTGACAGCTGCTCAGCCACACCTGGGGAGATCCAGGGGGCGGGGCAAGAGGATACCTCCAACCCCTTGGGGTCGACCCAGGACCCACAGTTCTCCCCAGGACACATCCTTCGTAAATCACGGGGAAGCCATGAGCATCGGGCCTCAGCCAAACTTCCCTAAAAGGCCACCAGACTGGCTTGGGAACGTAACAGGGTCCCCTCTCTCACCCCTGCCCCGCCCTGCTGTAGGAGGCCCCAGGGACTGCAGCTGCACAGGGCAGAGCTGTCTGGGCTTCCAGAGATGGCAGGCCAGCACCTTTTAAAGCCAAACCTCTCTGGGACCACGGGCAGCATCTCAGGTGGAGACAGTGCTGTTGCCTGGGACCAGCTCACCCTGGGCTGGGACTCAGTGTCTCCTCCCCTGACCTGCTCAGCCCAGCTCACCAGCCTCCCTGCTGTTCACTTCACCCCGTCCTGCCCGTCCTCCACAGTCACCCCAGAATGCCCATGCTTCCACCCTGGGTGGCTCCCGCTGGCCAGGGAATTAACGTCCGGGGTCGTTACCTTGACATTTGAGGCCTCGCCTCTCCTCTGGTCTCACCTCTCCACCCTGCACTCTAAGCTCCAGCCCCACTAGAGGGGCCAAGCCATGCTCACCCGCCCCCCACCCCACCCCAGGCTCCATTCTCCCTTCTTCAACCTCCTCCGCTCGGTCCCCAGCTCTTCTGGAAACCACCCCAACCCTGCCCCAGCCCTTCCAACCTGCCCCATCTTGCTCGGGGCCATGCTCACTCCACCAGGGCCCAGAATCCTTCACTTCCCAACAGACAGTGCTAGACAGTGCCCAGGACACAGACTGTCCCTATTGGCTGAGAAATTTCCTCACTTTTAAGTTTTCTCAAGAAAATGTGCCGAACCCCTTGGCAGCTGTGGCTACTTGAGGCAGGCTTTTGAGGAAAACAGAGAGGCCGCTGGAGTTAGACACAGCCCGGGAGGCCAGGCTCCACAGGTGCGTCACTGTGGCCAAGACCGGCCAGAGGGCTTCCTGGAAGGCACGCCCCAGGAGTGTCCACAGAAGGTGGGCCAGAAGGAACCATGAAATGTCCTGTCCAGCCCTTGAGACCCCACTGGAGGCTGGGTACCCAACCCCCCCATGCCAGGTCACCCTCTGGACAGACCCGTGGCAGGCCAGCTTCTCCAGAGAGAGAGAAGGACAACTGGTTTTGGCCTTTTGAATAAAATATTTGCGGCACCCAGGAGGGCTGCCCAGCGTGGGAGACGGGGGCCGACCGGAAGTCATGGCCTCTGTGGAATGATAGGCACAGCGTCTATTTATAGCCCTCCCCGGCACCCTCCCTGGGGGCCAGAACACATTCCTGCTGGAGGTGGCTCTCAGGGGCCCAGCTGCCCCAGCACAGGCCTCAGCCATTGCTGGGTCTCACCCAGGCCTCTGCAGCAACCTGCCCAAGGGGCTACTTCCTCAGCTCTACCTCCCAGGAACTGGCTTCCTCTGCTTCCTCCCTCTCAGGGTGCGGACAGGGAGCTGATGATGCAGGGCGGCATCACCCACCCTCTGAGACCCTCTGGAAGGAGCAGGCAGGTGGACGCCATGCCCCAGGCTGCTCCTCTACACGCTGCCCCTCCACAACCCCTGCCCTTCTGCTCTCCAACCCTTGGTTTAAAGCGGACTTTGAGCTGTGAATTCAAAACCAGAGACCCCGCCACCTTCCCCACCCACCAGAGAGTGTGGTCTGGGGGCTGGGAGGTCAGAGGTCGCCCACTCTGTGCCTGGGACACTGTCCTGAGAATGCCTGCATGAAGACAGGCCAAGTGCAGAGAAGTCAGAAGCCAGGTCCCAGGGGAGGGCACAGTGAGCCTGGCCGTACAAGGTTGGTAGCAGTGAGGAGAGTGAGGTAGGGTGGCCCTGAGCAGGTGACCAGTGCTCCCACCTGCTGCCCAGTGGGCCCAGGGCCCCAACCCTTGCAGACACCCCAGGTCACAGCCATCAGAGCCCCTTCATGTCCTCCACTGAGGACCCAAGAGCACCCCCCACATACAGAGGGTAGGCTGGTGCTGGCACCAGCCCACTGCAGCCTGGCTGTAGAGGACGGCAGGGTGAGAGGGGCGGGCCTCCCACTCACCACCCATGTGGTTCCGGGACAGGAACTTGAGGGCCTCATCAAGCAGGATGACCGGCAGGGATATCTGGAGCACCACTACCCACTGGCGCCCACTCAGTGGGGTCACCTGGAAAATGAGCTGTGGGGAGAGGTTTGGTTAAAGAAAAGACTGCCCAGTGCCCCACAGTCCACCTGCCTCGCCCACCCAGGCCACAGTGGACTCTCCATGGGTACGCCCAAGATGCCCTTTGGGGTCTCACCTCTAGATCTTTGTCCACCTGGAGCGCGACCCCCAGCCCCCAGCCCTCACCCATGGGGCCAAATCCCACTGGTCCTGTTAGGAAGTGGGAGGGACTCTGTGACCAGAGAGAGCCCGGTCTTTCCTCCTGCCCTAGCCTTGGGAGTCTGGGGGCTCCCGAAGTGGGGACACACAGGGACACCGGTGGTTGGCCGAAACATCTCAGACTTCCCCCTTCCCAGTCCTCCAGGGGTTCCCATGGCAAAGGGGCCCAGAGAGGTCCGACTCCAGCCCTGGGCTGTATGTCAGAGGACTTGGACTCTGTCCCCCCAGGAGCTGGGGAAGGGGAGTAGGGTGGGGCCCTGACTCACAGGCAGGGGTGGCACGAGCAGGATGAGGAAGTGCAGGGCCATGGACACGGTCACAGCTGCCAGCAGCCAAGGGTTCAGCCAGGGCGGCATCCGCAGCAGCGACTGATTCTCTGAGACGCTGCCAAGGGCACAGGGCACTCACCTTGAGCCAGGATGCAGGCAGCCCTGCTGTGGGCACCCATCTGCCCCCAAGGTGGGAGTGCAGAACCTCAGCATGTCCCTAATCGGGCCTGAGGACTGGAGCACTTCTGAGAGGTCGGTGTAGCAGGAGGAGTGCGTCACCGCTGCCCGCTCAGCCTCCAGGGGCTGGACCCCCTTTCTTTGTCCCTCAAATCCAATCCTGGCCTCTCTGCTTCTTCAGACCCAAATCTTGGTCTCCTTTGTCCCCTGGATCCCAATTCTAACCCCTGTGACTCTTAGAACTCTCTTCCAGACCCCTCAGACCCCAATCCTGGACACCCCTGACCCTCAGACCCCAATCCTAGACACCCCTGATCCTCCTCCCCCAACCTGTGACCCCCTAGCTCTCACACTGCAATACTGGACACCTCTGACCCCAATTCTGGGCTCCACCTGACCCACGGCCCCTACTCTTAAGCCTTAGCCCCCACACCCTCACCCCCAGAGCTCAGGCCCCTCTGCCCAGCTCACCTGTTGAGGGCATTGCACATTTCAATGGTCACCAGCACAGACAAGGCCATGGTCGTGGGGAAGCGAGACTCGAAAACCTCACAGTCAATGCCAGCAAAGAGCGGGTTGTCCTCAGAGCACTTCAGGAAGTTCCTCTGCGGGTAGGGTGGTGGGGTCAGGTGGGGTCAGGTGGGGTCAGGTGAGGTCGGGGAGAACAGCAGTCAGTGGGGGGGTGCTGGTGTGCGGGGAGAAGGAAGCCGCAGTCCACCCTTGGCCCACAGCTGAGTGCTGCTTGGGGTGGGTGGAGGGAAGGGTGCCCACCCTTGATGGGGGAAGATGGCCAGCACTGTGCCAGGGAGAAAGGCACACCATTCTGGAGCAGGGGTACAGCGGGAGAGAGAGAGTAGCTGGCATTAGGCTGTGAAGGAGGGCAGTGGGCTTTGGGGTCGGGGGGGGGGAAGGTCCAGGCTTTACCCTGAAAGTGTGCAGGGCCCCTGAGTATAGGAGACGCAGGAGTGGACGGTGGAGAGGGGTGATTAACTGGGGATACTGAATAAGTAAACGTGAAAACCAATCAGTAAAATTACGCTTGAATAGAATTCACCTTTGGTGGGCAGTAGATGAGGGCTACACGTGGCCTACTTGGCACTATTAAATTAGATTCCATTCACATCTCCCCCCACCCATGCCGCTGAAACTGGGTTCTGCCAGGCCTGCCTTTCACTTCTGACAGGAGCTCATGAATTGCCAGGCACAGTCTTACTGTACAGCTTCCTCATAATCAGCAATGAGTTCTCAGGGTCGTCAGTAAGGAAGTGGTTCTCACCCGGCAGCCCCGGGGGAGTTTTCTTCCCGCCCTTAAACCTCGCTCACAGAACCCGCTGTGATAAGATGCTGAACTGAGGCCCGGCATGGGAACTTGGCCAGCTCTCTGCCGCATCATGCGACGAGTGTGAACAGGCCTGACTGATAAATAGCACTGCCGTCCCATAACCTAAATTTCTCCCCTGGAGTCTCATCTGAACTCAGAGATCTGTCAAGCTAAGCGTTTAGAAACTGGGGCCACGTGCTGTGAAACTGAGCCTCAAAGAGAAACCCATAGAATGATTGGCTGTCTGACCTCCATTTTCCCACACTGCCGAACCACGGGTGAGGCGATGCTATCGGCCAGAGAGGGCAGCCGGCCCTCTCCTCTACCCTTTCACGCCGGGTAAGAAATTATAAAAGACTACGGCTTGGCTGGATTTATTTTAACAAAAAGATGGAGAGGCTTACTTAAACCAACAGTGGGGTTTTCTCCAAAAAGAGGGCTCCAGGATTTGGGACAAGAGCATGTTTTTATTTGGTGCTAATCATAAACTCCAAACCCACCCAGCGGCCAAGGGGACCAACTGTCCCAGCCGGCTGGGCCCTGCCTCCTGGACTGGAGTGGCTGCGCCCACACGCACACCCCCTCCTGGAGCACACCTCCTGCCTGGGCGTGCACACAGGAAAGGGATTTGAGCCGGAGGACATCAAGTTGTTGCAACAGGTCTGTAGCTTCTCCATAAACACCCTGTCTGGTTCTGACCTTCTGGGCTGCACCCTGAGCACCTGCCCCACACGTATCATACCCAGGTCATGGGTCACAGTGAGGCCTCCCGAACTGTTTATTAGAAGGTGCCCAGGACTGGAAGCCTGTCTCAGGGGGTCACTGGGAGCCCCTGTGGAAGTGCGGCCTGTTTCTTTGGGGGAAGCCACTGCTTTGCCTCCTCCTTCCCTTTGCCTCCCTGGCTGCCTCCCATTCACCTTATCCTTTGAGGCCCCTCCAGGGTGCATGAACTTAATCGACATTTCCACAGCCCTTGCTCTCTTCTGTATTGGTCTACATACACACTTTACAAGTACCTCCTCAGTTCATCCTCCCAACAGCTCTATGAGACAGGGACTAGTACCTGTTTTATAGAGGAGGAACTCACGTAGAGGTTAAATAGCTTGTCCAAAGTCACACAGCTAGTCAGTGGAGAACTAGTGTGTGAGCCCAAGCTGGGTGGTCCCAGGCTCCATGCTTTGAGCTGCTCTGCCGCCTTTGGGCAGCTTATTCCAGGAACCATGGGGCTCTGGGCTCTTCTCCCAAAGTGCCAATAACTAGAGTAGAAAGTTCTCTCCTAGGTCTAACCTTTGACCTTTCCCTGCTGATGCCCGCCTCACCCTGAAACATGACTGTCCCCATGCATGGCTCTCCCCCACCGGATCACAGAACTTCGCAGAGACCCCGCCTGCTTGGTGGTGGCCATGGCCCCAGTAACCAGTGCCCGGCACGCCATCTGTGCCCGACAGCCACTGTCTGACCAAGCGGATGAGAGACAGGGTGACCTGAGGACTGTTGGGGACTGTCGGTGCCAAGGGGACTGGGGACGGATTGGTGGTGTGTGCCTGGCATGACACCTAGATGTCTGGCTTGGGTGATGGGCAGGCGGTGAACCTGGGATGGGGTGGAGGAGAGAGATTATCTGGGGGAAAGGGGGCCGACTGGATTTGGTGAGGGCAGGATCTGTGGGGTGTCCCAGAGGAGAGCCGGCCAGACACGTGGGTTGCGGTCAGAAGGTGGGTGGTGGGGTAGGTGCTCAGAGAGTCCAGATCTGTAGGATGAAGGACGGGAATACAGACGGAGCTGGGAGAAGGCAGCACGGGAGGGTCAGCAGAGCCCTGTCTCACGTCACTACTCCCACTGGCGTGAGATTAGCAAAGGTGCCTGGGGCAGGCCTGTGTGGCTGCCACGTGCCGAGGACACCAGCCTCCGGGGTGACAGCTGGATTCATGCTCTGCACTGCTGCCAGGAGGGAGAGCCCTACGTGCTTGAGGGCTAGTGAGGGCCAGGGAAGCATCCCTGGATGGCCTGAACCCAAAGGTGAGTCCTGCAGAGCCTCAAGCTCACAGCGCCCCCCCCCCCCCCCCCCGGAGGCAGCCAGGGACGGCAATCCAGCCCTCGCTCTGCCCTCGGGCAGTCCCCTGACACTCCAGGGGACGGGGCAGGGAATTAGGGCCCTTCTCTTGAGTTCTCCTGTCTGTGAGAAAGTGGCAACAGCAGGTGATCTCAGAAGGACACCCTGCATCCCTCCAGCTCCTGGCTTTAAAAGACAAAAACCCACACCTGGCTTTGCCAGAACTGCCGGGAAGGCTCTTGTAAGTCAGATACACTGGCTGCTCAGGTAGAGGGACAGATAGACAGACCGTGGCTGAGGGATATCCTTGCTTGCTTCCAGAGCTGTGCTGTGCTAAGACAGCCCTGTGGAGGGCACCGGTCAGCCAGGTGACTTCAAGAGGTCAGTGGGTCCCTTCCCTGAGAAACATGCTGGTCACAGTGGCTGGAGGAAGCTGGCAGATCCCTGGTTTCTTGCATTTGACCCTCTGCCTAAAGTTCCAGCATTTAGGGGTTCAATGTTTTGGGGGTTCCTTGATAAAGGTAAAACACTTGTGGGCAGTTATGTTCCTTGGTCCCCCCTAACTAAATGACTGGGAGAGGGTGCAGCCTCTTGTCTGACTTGGGGGCTGGGCGGCTCTCTCTAGGTGTTCGGTGGCTTCTGAGCTTGGCTCCTCAGGTGGTGAATAATTGTGGGAGTGAATGGGGGTGGGGAGGGACAGCCAAGGGCCAACCATGGGGCTCTGGACCCTTTCCCCTGACATTCCACGTCGGCTGAAACAACCCCACCAGGCTCCCTGACCAGTCCATGCTCACCAGCTGGTAGAAGGTGATGCGCGGTCCCTCAGGATCATACAGGAACCACCAGGTGGCAGCAGCCACCGTGGCCAGGCCCACGTACACTGCAGGGAGGGCAGGAGGAAACCAGCTACAAGAGGCAGCTGTGGTTCTCTGGCATCCACTTCCCCTGCCTAACAGTTCCCTGAATTTCTGTCGGGAAACCGCCCTCTTCCTCTCTAGGCCGTATGTGCCAGTGGTGGGCCCTGACTGGCAATCAGCATATCACACCCTGGCCATAGTGACTGGCTAAGAGATAAGCAGATAACCCAATCTGGGCCAATGAGAACAGGCCTGCCACTTTCATCACACGAAGAGGGAGTGGTATGATAATAGGCCTTTTCTTCTGCTGAATTTGGGGTTATAATGGAGTAAGCAGGAGGGCTGGAGCTGCAACAGCCATTCTGCCACCACAGGAGGCATCTACCTGAGCACGGAGCTGAGGCAGAGCCAAAACATGTCAGTGCTGCTGTCTGAGGCCCAGATCCAGCCATGCCTGAGGCACGCATGATCTAGCCTTCTTAATCGATGATCCCACACCATTTCTTTTGGCATAAGCCAGACTGAGTCATACTCTCTGCAATTTGAAAGCCTAACTGATACAGGATCTCAGGAAACTCCACTGAGGGCTGCCCAGCCGCCCTGTCCACTCTCAGCTTACCTCCAATAGCCAGATAGCGAAAGAAGAGCCAACCACTGATGAGGGCCTCACGAGGGTTGCGGGGCAGCTTCTCCATGATGTCCAGGTCCGGTGGGTTGAAGCCCAGGGCCGTGGCAGGCAGGCCATCTGTCACCAGGTTGACCCAAAGCAGCTGCACAGGGATCAGGGCTTCGGGCAGGCCCAGAATTGCCGTGAGGAAGATGCTGGAACCAGAGTCATAGGCTCCAGTCCCCGCAAATGGAGGATCCATCCAGCTCCTGCTCTGCTCAGCAGCTCTGCCTCGGTCTGCTAGTCCTGATGTGTGTGCATGAGCGAGAGGGCTGTGTGCACAGCTCTGCCTCACACCCAGCCACCCCTGCCTCCCCAGCCCCAGCTCTGGAGCCTGGACACACCTGCTCTCCAGGCCTCTCCTGTGTAGGATGCAGCCCTTTCTAGGGCTTACACATGTGGGTGGTGCATGCCCAAGCACATACATACTTGTTCACAGACATGAGCAAAAACCTTGCACAGGCCACACAATTCCACAAACACAGGCCAGCACCTGTACACTTGCCCCAACATGCAGAGATGCAGAATTCACATGTGTCCAGGCAAACACGTGCTTACCACCCCCCATAACCATCTCTTACATGTGAACGTATGTGTGTTTAAAATTACACACCTGCACAAATCCTCTGTGCTTGTACTCAAGCCCAAGGATGCAACAGAAGACACATACCCACCCACACACTCTTCTCACTCAGGCACATATAGCATGTACATGTACACTGTGTGCACACTGCACGGACACACATGCACACATACTACCCACCCAAAGGCGGGGCTAGTTCTCCCACCATGGGTGACTCTGAAAGTGGGAAGATTAGGGCTGAAGGGATGATAAGGGCCTTTGCAGGAGTCTCCTTAGGGACTGAGGTTCATCAGGCCCTCGAGAAAGACAAGGCACACCTGTCCTGGCCCACCCGAGGTGGGGCTCTGTAAGGTCCCAGGCAGGCCAAGTCACCTGTCCCTCCGTCCCCACAGCCCCACCCCAGGAACAGGCATTTCCCTGATCTCAGAGATTCGGAGCTGGTCCAGAGGGCTGTGTGGGGAAAGACACAGGGCCTCACCAGACGACCTCGCCAACATTCGAGGAGATGAGGTAGCGGATGAATTGCTTCATGTTGCTGTAGATGGCCCGGCCTTCTTCCACTGCAGCCACAATGGAGGCGAAGTTGTCATCTGACAGCACCATCTCTGCTGCTGACTTGGCCACAGCTGTGCCAGAGCCCATGGCGATACCAATCTCGGCTTTCTTTAGGGCTGGGGCGTCATTCACCCCATCTCCAGTCTGCAGGCCAAGCGAGGTGGGTTCACACCTGAGAAAGCTCCCTTCTACCTCCCCAGCACCCCTCAACCCAGCCTATCCCCAAGCGTGGGGATGTGCCAAAGGAAGCAGACAGCTGGACGGAATAAATGGTGAGGTCAAGAGCTTAGAAACTGGGCTGGGGATGAGGCTAAAGGGAAGGCAAGGGGTGTAGGCAAGGACAAAGTTGGGGAGCAGAGAAGATGAAGAGGTGGGAATGGGCATGAGGGTGGGTGAGCAATGAAGGCGGGGATGGAATTTAATTTGGATGTAGAGTTAACATGAAATTGATGTAAAGGACAAAGTTAAGGTCAAGTCAGGAATGAGGTCAAGGTTGTGGCCTAGGTTAAAAACTAGGTAAGTATTGAACTCAAGACAAAATTGGAGCCCAGGTGAAGGTCAGGTCAAGACTAGACTGGGGACCCTGGCTGGTGTGGCTCTGTGGATTGAGTACCGGTCTGCAAACCAAAGAGTTGCAGGTTCAATTCCCCATCAGGGCACATGCCTGGGTTGAAGGCCAGATCCCCAGTAGGGGGCATGCGAGAGGCAAACCACACATTGATGTTTCTCCCCCTCTCTTTCTCCCTCCCTTCCCCTCTTTCCAAAAATAGATAAATAAAATCTTTAAAAAAAAAGACTAGACTCAGGCTCAAGACTAAAAATGAGATTAAGGTAGATGTCAAGTCAAAGTCAGAGGCCAAATCAAGGCTCTGGTCAATATAAGGAGTGATGTCATGGGCAAAGTTGGAGTCCAGGCCAAGGAAAGGTTAGAAGCCAGATCAAAGTCGAGGTCAACATAAAGCATTAGGTTGGGGGAATGAAGACCAATGTCAGGGACCAGGTAAGGGTCCAAATCAAAACTAAAATCCATATCAAGATTGAGCTAAAAGTTAAGATTCATATCAAGATGATTAAGATCAAGGTCAAGGACCTTCTTTGAGAAGGTCAAACACAAGATCAAGAACAAGGTGCCAAGGTTGGTGCCCAGTTCACTATCCACATTCAGGCTGAGCCAGAGGTCAGCATTAAAGTGCAGGTAGCCCTGGCTGGTGTGGCTCAGTGGATTGAGTGCTGGCCTGTGAACCCAAGGGTCACTGGTTCCGGGTCCCAGTCAGGACACAAACATGGGTTGTGGGCCAGGTCCCCAGTAGGGGGTGTGTGAGAGGCAACCACATATTGATGTTTCTCTCCTCTTACTCTTCTCCCTTCCCCTCTGTCTAAAAATAGATAGAATCTTTAAAAAACAAAAACAAAAAACAAAGTAAAGGACTAGGTTAGACTAAAGGTCAAAATTAGTAATAGAGGCCAGGTCAGGGGTGAGGTCTAGGTCAAAAATGAGATCAGTACTTCCAGCCAAGATGGAGGCATAGGTGGAAACACTGTGCGTCCTTGCACAACCAAGTTTAAAGACAACAAACTTTTAATAACAAAAATGCAACCAAACACAGAAAATTGAACTATACGGAAGTCCGACAACAATGAAACATTCAGCCAGACTGGTAAGAGGGGCAGAGCCAGCGGCAGAGCGGGGTCGGGCAGGAAAGATCTGCTGGACCGACCCAGGCACGCAGGCAGCCAATGGCTGATCCCAGGTGTGGGGCTGCAACGGGAAGACCCAGTGAGGGCTCAAGGCAGCAGGTTGGCCTCGGTCACACATTCGTGTGCAGATAAACCAAGCGAAGGAGCGAACAGTAAGATGAACTGCACAGGCCCCAGCAGCGGGAAGCAGCGGAGGGGACTGCCATTGCCCCTCCTGGACCCTGCCCTCCCATACAGGGTCACAATCCAGCAACTGGGTCCCCCTGCCCTGGCGAACACCTAGGGCTCTGCCCCTCATACGTGACAGGCGGGAACAGACTAAAACATTATGGCTCAAGAACTCAAAGCCCCAGAGCCAATAACTCTAAGTGACCAAGAAATAGCCAACATATCAGATGCACAGTTCAAAATACTGGTGATCAGGATGCTCACAGAACTGGTTGATTTTAGTCACAAATTAGAGGAACAAATGAAGGCTAAACTAATTGAAATGAAGGGAAATGCACAGGAAACCAATAGTGATAGAAAGGAAACTGGGATTCAAATCAAGGGAGTGGACCAGAAGGAAGAAAAAAATGACCAAACAGAAAAGTATAAAGAAACAAGAATTCAAAAAAATGAGGAGAGGCTTAGGAACCTCCAGGGTATCTTTAAACATTCCAACATCCGAATTATAGGGGTCCCAGAAGGGGAAGAGGAACAGCCATGAGTGGAAAATTTATTTGAACAAATAATAAAGGAGAACTTCCCCAATCTGGCAAAGGAAATAGACTTCCAGGAAATCCAGGAAGCTCAGAGAGTCCCAAAGAAGTTGGACCTAAGGAGGAACACAACAAGGCACATCATAATTACATTAGCCAAGATTAAAATGAAGGGGAGAATCCTAGAAGCAGCAAGAGATAAGGGGACAGTCACCTCCTACAAAGTTCTGAAGTTCCCATCAGACTGTCAGCAGATTTCTCAAAAGAGACCTTACAGGCAAGAAGGGGCTGGAAAGAAGTATTCTAAGTCATAAAATCCAAAGACCTACATCCAAGATTGCTCTATCCAGCAAAGCTTTCATTTAGAATGGAAGGGCAGATGAAGTGCTTCTCAGATAAGTTCAAATTCAAGGAGTTCATCATCACCAAGCCCTTATTATATAAAATGTTAAAGGGACTTATCTAAGAAAAAGAAGATAAAAAATATGAACAGTGAAAGGACAGCAAACTCAGTTATTAACAACCACACCTAAAACAAAAGCAAACTAAGAGGACAGCTAGATCAGGAGTGGAACCATAGAAATGGAGATCACATGGAGGGTTAGCAACAGGGGAGTGGGAGGAGGAGAAGGGGGGAGAAGGTACAGAGAATAAGTAGCATAGATGATAGGTAGAAAATAGACAGGGGGTAGAGCAAGAATAGTAGGGGAAATATAGAATCTAAAGAACTTGTGACACAGGGACATAAACTAAAGGGGGGGATGGGGCAAGGGGGTATGCAGGGTGGAGGGGAATGAGGGGGGAAATAGGACAACTGTAATGGCATAATCAATAAAATATATATTTTAAAAAGTGAGATCAGTGTTGATGAATAGGTCAGCAATTAAGAATGAAATGTAAATGAACAACAATAAAATAATTTTAAAAAATAAAAAAATAAAAATTTTAAAAATAAACAAACAAACAAACAAACAAAAAGAATGAGACAGAACAAAAATGACCCAAACCAAATGTTCATCCGCCCTCAGGTGACTGAACGCACTGTGGCGTACTCGCGCAAAGGCACGCTGCCCAACTATCAAAAAAGCCATCACTGCGGCTGGTACCTGCAGCCACACGGGAAACTCTCATAAAGAAACCAGGCACCAAAGAGTGTGCTCTGTACGATTCCATTCACTGATAATCTAGGACAGGCAAATTACTTTCGGTGGAGAAAATCAGAGCAGCGGCTCCCTCGTGGAGAGGGCCTGAGGGGCAGGGGCAAGAGGGAGATCTGTGGCTGAGGAGACTGCTCCTGACCCTGATGAGGGTTTGAGTGACGCAGGGATGTCATTGGACAGAAGTCTTCAAATGAATGGCATGCTAAAAACGTGTGCATTTCATTGCATGTAAGTTTTACCTCAAAAAGGAGGAAAACACCGCTCTGTAGAGTTTGCATTCTAAAGTCCATGAGGGGGAGTGTCCTGATGCCTACAACTTCAAAATGCATTTGAGAAAAGACGACTTCAGGACGGACAGACGGATAGGAATATGATGGAGCAATCGTGACAAACTGTTATTTGCCGAATCTAAATGGTGGGTATATAGGCACTTGCTATACAGTTATTTCAATTTTTCTTTGTGTTTGAGACGTCTTGTAACAAAGCGTTGGAAACATAAGGGGAAGCAGAGGCAGGGGCTCACGGGCGGCCCTTCCCAAGCCCGTGGCAAGTGCTCCCGGCACCTCCCCACAGCCCCCGGGCTCCCACCTCGTGGCCTCACCATGGCAGTGATCTCGTTGAAGGACTGCAGGTTCTCCACGATGCGGGACTTGTGCGCAGGTTCCACACGGGCAAAGCAGCGGGCCGTGCGACAGGCGTGGCGCTGCTGCTCGGGGCTGAGGTCATCGAACTCGCGGCCTGTGTAGGCCATGCCCGCCACGTCCTCCGTGTCCTTGAAGATGCCAAGCCGACGGCAGATAGCCACAGCCGTGCCTTTGTTGTCCCCCGTGATCATGACCACACGGATGCCTGCCTGGCGGCAGCGCACAATACAGGCAGCCACCTCAGGCCGCGGAGGGTCCAACATGCCCACGCAGCCCACGAAAGTCAGGTTGGTCTGCAGGGAGGGGCAGATGCAAGCAGGGCTCGAGCCCATCCTCAACTCGCTGCCTCCCCAGCAGCCGCAGGCGACCCGTGCTCCCAGCCCTGGGGCCGCCCGGGCACCCACCTCGTACTGTACGAACTTGCTGCAGTCGTCCAGCTGCATGTCCTCCTTCCTTGGGGGCGCATCCCGGGTGGCCAGTGCCAGGCAGCGTAGTGTGTCTGAGCCCGAGCCCCAGTCTCGGATCTTGGCTAGGATCTGCTCCCTGGAGGTGGCGTTCAGGGGCACCGTGCGGCTCCCAACTCGGACTGAGCTACAGCGTTCAATCACACTCTCAGGAGCTCCCTGCAGCGTCGGGGGCGGGGGGCAATTCTGTCAGTCAGGACTTCTCCCCTACCTCCTGTCCAGTTGAGGAAACTGAGGCCCAGATATGAAGAAAGGCCACCCAAGGGCACACACATCAAGGCATGGACCAGATCCATTGTTTGAAAGCTCAGAGTGGTAACCAAGTGGGTCTCACTGTGAGAAAACCCAAAGAAAATGGGGGGGGCGGGTTCTGGTTAGCCAGGGGGGTGGCATCTTCCCCCCACCAGCCTGTACTGAGAAGACCTCTGCAGCATTTTAGGGGTGGGAGTGGGGGTGGCAGCCCTCCTGCAGGTCCTGCCTGCCTGCCTGCCAGCCTGGTGCTACCAGGAACCCAATTCCATACAGGGCTCAGCAGCAGGAGGCAGGCTGGGTCCTACCTGGGCACCCGAAATAGAGCCATGCTCCCATGCTCAGAGTGAGGTGGGTGTGGCTCTGGGAAGGTGATCTTGGGGTGGCAGGCTCCTCAGGGACCTTGAGGTGTCACCTTGGCCTTCACCCCGCACCTGGGCATAATCTTTGCACATTGCATCAGTGCCCGCTCTTTCCCCAGAAGGCACTGCTGAGTTTGCAAAACAGCCCAAGCTCCTCATACAGGAGCCTGTCATTCCACTGCGGGGTGGAGTTAGGGCCATGATTCCTACTCCAAAGCAGCAACAGCGGGTGCTGTGGGCAGAGGTCTGGATGGGGCCGGTCCCTTCCCTCTCTGGGAAGGAACACAAAGCACCCAAGATGGCACCGACCACCTTAGCACCCCCAGTCGGAGGCAAAGGGCTTCTGACACCTTCTAGCCTACACCTGCTATTCAGATGGGAGGCCGAGACCCACAGAGGAGCACGGGGTGACCCCAAGATCATGCAGTGAGGCAGTGCCTCTCAGCCCAGAGTTGGGACCGCGGCAGGGGGCAGGCCTCTCAGCTCCTGTCCTTGGCTTTACCTCCACCAGGTCTGGATCCTGCTCCTGGTCCCTGGGGCAGGCTGACCTCCCCTGTTCTGGACTCACTGCTTTCACAGTGGGCCTTAGTGTCTAACAGCTGCAGTCTCTGGCTCTTCTGAGGACTGGGGACCAGGGACCCCAGGGACCCCAGGGACCCCAGCTGTACAGAGGCCCCAGGCCAGTCAGGCAGGTCCCACCTTCACAAACATCTTGCTGCCCTGGGCAGCCAGCCCCGGGCGGGTCGGCGTGCAGTACACTGACATAGACTTCCGGTCTCGGGAGAACTCCAGGGTGAACTCCTTCCGCATCAGCTGGTTGATGACCTGTGGGTCCCAGTGGGTCAGGGCAGAGCCAGGGACTGTCACTGCTTTCCCCCAGCCACTCAGCCCTGTAAAGAGCCTCCTGCTCCCTGTGGGATGGAGTCTCTCCTCTAACCCTGGTGTTGAGGCCTCCACCTCCCTCTCCAGCCCCAGAGATGCCCAAAGTTGCTAATTCCTGACCACACCGTGCACTTCCCAGCTCCAAGTCTTTGACTACACTCAGTCTTTCCCTCTCTTTTCCTCCTAGCCAAGCATCACCAGGGTCTGAGGTCCTTCCTTCAGAAGCCTCCCAAGGCTTCGTTCTCCTCTCTCCCTTCTCCAAGTGCCCCCAAAGGCCCAGCCATGTGATCTGGGCCTAAGCCCCCACCCTGCTCACCGCATTGCAGGCTCCAGCTCGCTCTACCCGGGACAGGGTCTGCAGGCTGGTGTCGAACACGTTCATCTTCTCCACCAGGCAGATCAGGGCCGTCTCCGTGGCCTCTCCCACCTTCTCATACACACCCTTGGCCTGGTGGGGCCCAGGGCACAGGAAGTGAGGGGCAGAGTGGCCCCCAGAGGGGTCCCAGCCTCACCTCCCACTCACTCCCTGACCCCTGGAGCTCCCTTTGCCAGTTACCTGCAGCCCCTTCGGCACCAGACCTGCGGGCCTTTCCCAGCACAGCCAACCTGGGGTCTGGGTGGTGTCTGGCACTGACTCGCCCCTTCTGTTCCACCCTCCCTTCCCCAGACACCAACGGCCACACACCCTCCCTGCCTCTGCCTCGCCCTTTGCTGCTCCTCAGGCCCCTCCCCCAGATCCCTTCCTCATTCTACACTCCGCTGTCTGGATTCTGCTCCTTCCCTCCTACCTTCTCTCCCTGAGGTCTCAAGCGCCCCCCGCCCCCACCACCTTTCGCGTGCTCAGGACTGCCAGTGCCCAGCCAGCGGGGCCCTCTCTCCTGAGCTCCCAGCCCACCTGTCTGATTGCTGCCTGTGGGACTTTGCTCTCTGGGAACCTGCAGACCACCTCTCCTCTCCTTATATTTGCCACTTCAGTGACAGACCCAGCCAGCAGAGCAACCAGAGGCTACCCTGCCCTCTACCCTCCTTTTCACCTGACCAGTTACCAAGCCTCAGAATTTTGGCTCCTTAAGTTTCTCTCCAATCCACACCTTCTCCCACCTTCCCGAGGCCCCAGCCAGTACCCCTCTGACCTGGGTGACCACGTACAGCTCCCGGCTCTTGTCTTGCCTTGCCCGTTCCATCCTCCACACAGGAGCCCCGGTGATATTTGTCAGTGTAAATCTGACCATGTCACTCCCTTGCTTAAAACCCTTCAGTGGCTATCTGCTGGCCTCAGCTTGGCATTGGGCCTGACCTGGTGTGGCCACACCCTTCCCCTCAGACAGGAGCACCCTCCTGCACGCTCCACTCCACTGCTCCAGCCACAGGGAAGGGCATTCCCACCTACATCGCACCAGGCTGGTACGGGCTATTGGCCTCCTCTGGCCTGTGAATGCCCTCCCTAGTCCTGCCCCCCAAGGCACCCCTGGCCCTTCAGCCCCTTACATTTCAGTCCCCCACAGTCCCAGAGCCCCAGGACAGGGTTCCAAATTCAGTCAAGAAAGCGGGAGGGTGGAAATAGGGGGAAGGGTGGTAGTGGGAGGAGGGGACAGGGGTGGCAGTGCTCCTGGGGTGTGCCACTCCAGAAGGGCGGGTACCACCCATCCTGGGAGTTTGAGACTCTGGGAGGAGGGTCTGCCTTGGGAGCTTGGATATAGGGAGATCATAAAGGGGCCCACCTCGTTGTAGTCCAGTGCAGAGTCGTTGCACAGGGCACAGATGGTCGCCAGCTCCACCAGCCCATCGAACTGCCCACAGCTCACGGGCTGCTCTCCCTGCAGCCTGAAGAGCCAGGCGGTCAGTACAAGGGCCTTGGCCCCGCCCCCAGGAGCCAGGGCCAATCGACAACTCTCAGAGCCATCCTACATAGCCCTACCCACCAAGAAACCCCGCCCACCAGTGACCCCCTCACCCCTGCACTCACACTTGGCCCTCTGGGGTGTAGGTGGTGCCAGAGATGGTGAACTCATGCAAACGGCAGGCACCAGCTTCTGCCTCGGCTACCACGAACATCTGGGGATGGGGAGCACAGGGGCATGCTGAGGGGCACCCTCACCTCCCTCTTCCCTGGGCAGCAAGTCTGAATAAAGCCTGACCCCAGGCTGGGGTCCAGTGGGCCTCTGGAGCCACCAGCCTTCCTTCTCAGGGGGCCACGAAGGTGCAGTGGAAGAGTACAGAGTCCAGGCCGAGGCAAGACCCCTCTGCTCTGCCCAGGTGTGTGCAGTTCGGACTCGTCTGTTTGCTCTAGACCCCCGAGGGGTTTACAGCAGACTCTTCAACGTCCTGGGGACAGCTTTGAACTTGACAGAGCCCTGAGCTGCAGCGGGAAGCCTGGGTCCTTGCCCCATCTTGCAGGGTAACCCCTAACTGAGCACCTGAGCTCATTTCTCCACTGGTGACTCGCGGAGAAAGTGGGATCAGCATCCTGCTGCCCCTCCTTTCCCTTCAAGGGGACGAGTTCCTGGCCTCCAAGGGAGGAAATCACACCTTATTCTGGGGCACAGACCCCTGGTGCCCAAAGGTATTCGCCAACAGTGAGCTCTTGTCTGCAGGACCTGCTGGATCACCCAGCCCCCACCTATGTATCTCACAGGTCGGGGGCCTCCCCTCCCGGGCAGCCCATCTCCTGTCTGTTAGCTCTGCCAGGGAGACCATTCTTCCTTCCTGGCAACTGCCTCTTGCACATTCCCAAACCAATGGCCAGCCCAGCACCCAGCAGGTGCTCAATAAATGTCCCTCCCTTCACACTCTCCTCCCTGCTTCAGGGGACAGCCCTCTGGCTGCACAGGCCAAGAAGTCAGGTTTCTGAACCCACCCTGCAGCACGTGAGACCTTTACAACTTCCCTACCTGTGCTTTCCAGTCTTTACTTCAGTCAAGAGCCACTCTGCTCAAACAAAGCCCTACTTAGGATTTTAGCAGGTCAGGGGCTGCAGAGCCGCCAAGCTGATGGTGCCCCCTCTCCTGCGGCAGCCTCTGATGGGCTTTGATGGGCTCAGATACAGAGCCTGGGTTTCCAAGGCCCAGTGGGCAGATTGTGGGAGCCGGGGTGGAACAGGAGCGAGGCGGGGAATCTCAATGAGTGGGAAATACACAACCTTCACCAACACCCCACCCGCCCCTCTGCCCTTGGGCCTGCTGGAGTCCCAGCCAGAATTCCTGAAACATGTGGGCAGCGGGCCCAGGATCTGGGATCCAGTACAGGGAATAAATAATTCCTGCCCTGGCTCCTCCTAGGTCACTGGAGCTGGCATATCTGATGACAGGCATTGACTGGAAAGTCATGGTAGCGCAGGACAAAACCTGGGTCCTGGCCCGGCTGGCTCAGATGCCTCAAGGCGGTACTTGAGCCCTCTCCTGTATCCTTTAGGGTTACCTGGCAGGGCTTACACATCCAAACTTCAGATGAGGAAACTGAGGTTCACAGATGGGCAATGGCCGCCAGGACCCTACAGTGACCCCCAAGTCTCAGTGACACATGCCCAGCCTCTGCTGCTCTGCCCCGTGAACACCTCAGCAAGGAGCCAGGGTGAGACCCAGAGGAGGGAGCCCAGCTGGCTGGGCATCACACAGCGACCCTGTGGAACCCCGAGCCGCCCGTGGACACTCACCCGGCAGACGGACATCTGATTGGTGGTGAGCGTGCCTGTCTTGTCGGAGCAGATGACCGAGGTGCAGCCCAGGGTCTCCACGGAGGGCAGGCTGCGCACGATGGCGTTCTTGCGTGCCATGCGCCGTGTGCCCAGCGCCAGGCACGTCGTGATGACAGCGGGGAGGCCCTCAGGGATGGCGGCCACAGCCAGGGCCACGGCAATCTTGAAGTAGTACACGGCGCCTCGGAGCCAGGAGCCGCCGTGTGCGGGGTCGGCAAAGTGACCGATGTTGATGACCCACACGGCCACGCAGATCACAGAGATGGCGCGGGACAGCTGCCGCCCAAACTCATCCAGTTTCTGCTGCAGTGGCGTCCGCTCTGGCTCCACGGCCGCCATCTGGCTCCGGATCTTACCCAGCTCTGTGTGCAGGCCTGTGGCCACTGCCACGCCCACTGCCTTGCCCGATGCGATGTTGGTGCCCTGTCCGAGGGGAAGAGCTGTTTACCACCTGGGCAGAGGCCTGCACTCCTGGCTCCTTCAGGCCAGTGTAGGGCTCTTGTCCCCCTGCCTGGCTCTTTTCCTCTGTGTCGCTTACTGCTCCTGGACTCCTGCAGCTCCGTGGCATGGAGGTATTGCTCTCACCCCCATGACAGTACCAGCTCTATGAAGGCAGGGACTTGGTCCAGCGCCATGTCCCTAGTGCCCAGCACCAGGCCAATATTGACAGTATCATCAACCAGCACCACACAGCACTAACACGGCAAAACACGCTCTATAAACAAAGCAGCCATGCAGGAATGTGACTGACTGTAATCCCAGGTCACTGTAAACCACCCGTAAATATTTACTGAAGAATCCAGGAAACTTGACCTTAAGTCCATCTACTCCCAAGGTCCCAGTAAAGTCCCAGGCAGCCAGGATTTAAGGGCCGGTATAAGGGCTGACCAGCCTCAAGCCTCCATGTCCTCTTCTGAAAAACGGTCCAACAGAGGCCCGAGACACAGCTGCTGGGCGGAGGCTAATTACTCAGTGCCCCCTCAGAAGGGCGCGCTGTGCTGGGGTGGGGGAGAGGGTGGGTGCTGGTGGCAGCCTCAGCTTCTCTTCCACCCGATGGTGTGGCTCCTGCCCCCACTATGGAGCCCTCAGCTACGGAGATGGCCTGCAGTTAGCCAGAGCCTCCTCCTTAAAAAGCTCCTTAGTGACAGCTGCTGATTCCTAAACATGCCCCCCAGAGTCCCCTCCCTGCCCTCCCCAAGGCTTCCCTGTGTCGGGGCAGGGCACTGTCCTCTGGAAGAGCTCTGGGTGAATACTGTTTTCTCCACTCCCGTTCACTGCTGGAGGGGTTCTCTGGCCTGTTACAGCTCGGTGCTCTGGGCCACTGCCAGTGACCTGAGCCGTCCCAAGCGCAGCTTCCATGCTCGGCGTCAGGCTGCTCCCCAGCTGCCTGTGAGCATCGCCAGTCAAGCCCCTCTGAGGCCTCAGGGCACTCCCACCGGGCTGTTCCCGTCACTCTCCCTGGAAACAGCTGGGGGAGCCTGGAGGAGTGACCTGGGGGTGGTTTTCCCATTGGAGAAATGGACTGCTCCTGCCATCCTTCACCACTGTAGCAACCCTCTTCCCTCCAGAAGATTCTCCGTTCAGTGACCACAGGGAAACTCTACTCCTCCCCAGATTAAGGTAGGACAAGCAGGTGAGAGCAAAAGGTCTGGAGTCAGAATGTCTAAATTCACATCCCAGCTCTGGCACTCAGCGGCTCTGTGGTGGTGGGCCACTTACATAACATCTCTGTGCCTGTTTCCTTGCTGGAAAATGCAGTTCACGACAAGATCACTTATTTCAAAGGCATTGTGAGGATTAAATCAGTCAGGACAGGCACAGCCTTTCCTAAACACAAGCTATCATTTTACTCAAGTTCGTATGTATTGTCGATAATCGATGAGGTTCTTCCCTATAAGGCTTTAACAGACTCATCTCAGTGTTTTTCTGTTCGTTCCCACTGTCCAGGCCAAGGCCCAGGGACTTACAGAAAACAGCATGTTCTTCTTGTCCTGGTTCACAGCTCTGGGGTCTGGAATGGCATCTGTGTGCTTGGTCACGGACACCGATTCGCCTAGTCGTGGGGTCAGAAATAAGAAGACCACATAAAGACACCCCATGTCCTGACCCAGCCCCCACCTGGCGCAGCCTCCGGGCCTCACCTGTCAGGATGGACTGGTCCACTCTCAGTGTGGTGGACTTGATCTCAATGAGGCGGAGGTCAGCGGGCACTTTGTCTCCCACTGCGGAGAAAGAAGGGCCTGGCTGAGTGTGGCTTTGAGCACCACCCACTGGGAAAGCCCAGAGGAACCAAGGCTGGGGCTGGGAGGCAGGGCCCTAGGCTGTGATTCCGCAAATGGACCCTGTCGCCTGTCCCCTGGCCTATGGTCTCACCTGTCCAACAGGGTTTGGGCCAAAGAGCTTTGGAGAGATCACATATACAGCCAGAAAGATGGGGGTACAGAGAGGGATATGCTTTGCCAGCATCACATAACAAAAGAAAGAGGCCCCCAACATACCCGCCACTTCCACGATGTCTCCAGGGACGATGTCCCGTGCGCGGACCCTCTGCACACCGGTTCGGTCTGAGCGGATCACCTTGCCCATCTCAGGCTCATACTCCTTCAGGGCTTCGATGGCACTCTCGGCATTGCGTTCCTGCAGAACATGAGGCAGGCTGAGGTCTGTCCCTGCTGCCCCAGCAGGCCACCCTCTTGGAGTGACACCGAGGGAGCTGGAAGCAGAAGGACCTGCGGGATTCTAGCACCAAGTAGAAATCACAACCAGCAGCCCAGTCCCACCCCCTTGTCTCCCACCTGCCACACGCCCACGACTGCGTTGGCCACAAGGATCAGCATGATGACCAGGGGCTCCACGAAGGCCGTCGTGGTCTCCTCGCCCTCCTCGAACCAGGCCAGGATCTGCCGGGATGCAAGCTGGTGAATCTGGGCTGAGCTGTGGGCTAGGGTCTGCTGGCCACTTCCTGTGCAGCCTGGGTCTCCTGCCCGCTCCCCTGCTGTGGGAAGCATCCCATTCCTGGGAAGCCCTGGGCTTGGAGAGGGCTGCTCTGAGAAGGCCTTGGCTTAGGACAGCCAGCCTCTGCAGCCAGTGACCACCACAGCCCACGTCCTGCCTGCCAACTTCCAGGGCCGAAGGCCAGCGGCACAGCTGACACAGCTGCAGGACTGCCTGGCTGCGGTTTTCCAAGCGTGGTGCCCACATCGCCAGCTGCAGCAGCAGCAGCACCTGGGGACTTGTTAGAAACACAGTTCTCGGGGGCCACCTCAGACTCTCAGCAGTGTTTCCACAAGCCCAGGGGACCCTGCTACAGGCTCACACTTGAAGTCCGACGGCCAGAGAAACATGATTCCAGCCCCAGCCCAGGCCTGAAGGCAGGAGACCCAGTTCAAATCTCGTTCTCCCCTCCTGGCCTAACTGGGTCCTTGTCACCCACCCCCCAACCCCACAGTGTGTCCATCTGTACAAGAATCCTTTGGGCTTGCCCATTTTAGGATAGACTTTTTTCTCTGTAAGAGTCCTCGGTTTCCACCAGGACAGCGAGTGACCAGGGGCCAGACGCGGCTGGAGGGGAAGAGTCGTTCCCACCCGGGGCCTCCGCTGTGAGTCACCAAGATGAGGTCGGCCCCCAGGCCCTGCGGGTGCCAGGCAGGAGTCCTGTCCACCTCAGGGTTTCTGCTGCTCAGCCACCGATGACAGCCACGGTCCCCCTCCCCACCACTCCAAGCTGACCCCCTGGTCCTTCAGGCCTGGGAGGGGCCCAAGCAGGGGGAATGGGCAAGAGCAAAGGGGTGCAGCAGCCCCGAGGAGGCCGCACGGGGCCCGAAGTCTTCTGAGGGGCACAGGGGGTCACAGAACGGGCTCTCGGCCAGGGTGGTTTTCTTTCCTGGGGGCACCTGGCAACCTCGGAGACTTGCAGTGGCACAGCTGGGGCACCACTGGCACCCGGTGGCTGGAGGCCAGGGATGCTGCTGAACACTGCAGGGCACAAGACGGCCCCAGACGAAGAGCCAGCTGGTCCAATGTGCGGTGGTAGTGCCGGGGCTGAGAAGCTCTGCGCTAAAACATGAAGGGGCGGGGGCAGGAACTCTGACAGCCAGGGTGGGACAGGTGGGAGGGGGCTCCGGTTGGGGATGGGGGGCTCCGAGGAGGGTCCATGAGGGAAGCTGAGGTCTGAGTGGGGCGCGGCAGGGCACAGCTGAGAGACAGCCCTGCACCCAAAGCCTGCGCACTGCCTCAGCCTGGCTCCCCTCCCCCCAGCTGCCTGATGCCGTGGGACCGGAGCCCTACTTACAAAGGAGACCAGGGCGGCCAGCAGCAGGATGCGCACCAGAAGGTCCTTGAACTGCTCCAGCACCAGCTCCCACAGGGACTTGCCTGGGAACGGGGACGCAGGTGGGGTGAGGCCTGACCCCGGGCCGCTGACCTGCCTTCACTGACAGCTGGGTCAGCCAGGACTGCTCCCCCTCCCCCGCCGACCCCCCCCCCGCCGACCCCCCCCCATTCAAAGAGGGAGAGCCTGAGGCCGTGGGAGGCCTGGGCAAGCGCCCTCTTGGTCTCAGTGAGGTGGAGGTCAGTGGGGCCTCACTCTGTCAGGGAGGGGAGGATAGAGCGCGGCAGTGAATGGCCCACGGGTGTCGCCCAGTGGTCCTGCAGCCCACCCTGGTGCAAGCCTCACCTTCCTCAGTCGGGAGCTCTGCGGGGTCCAGCGACCACGGGCGCAAGAGGAGACAAGAGACAGCAGAGTTACGCTGTGGGGCCTCAGGGGCCTCGGGGCAGCCCCTCCCACTGTGCCGGCCTGGACCCGAGGTGGCCTGGGCACACGCCATAGCCCTCTGAAGTCTCACAGCAGACAGTCTGGGCCCAGAGGCTTCCACTCCCTCCACCATGCCCCCCCAGACCCCACCCTGGCTGAGGAAGGTCTGGTGCGGCCTGGCCCACCTGAGGACAAGACCAGAGCCAGGACAGCGCTTCCAGACCCTCCAGTCCAGCCTCTCCCCCATGGCACGGAGGGGAAACTGAGCAAACTGGATAAGGGGCCCCAAGGTCACACAGTGAGTCAGTAGCTGCCTTGCATGGCTCTTTCCCAGATGGTTGCCCAGTCCTGTGTTCAATGCCCCCACCTCCACCCCTCAAGTTTCAAACATCGGCTTGGGCTGCCTCTGACACATTGGTTCTTCCAGGACCCCTGGGACGAGGTCTGCAGCACAGCCAGCCCTCTAAGCCCCATACCACCCGGGGGGCCTCCCAGAAACGGCCACAGCAGCCAGCATTCCAGGCAGTGAGGAGGTTTGCACGCTTCGGCTCCTGGGGCCCGGCCTGAACAAGCCCTGCCTCCTCTTGCTCCTCCAGGGACGGACTGGGCCGGCGGCGCTGGCGTCACCCAGGAGCTGGTTCAGACTCTGAGGCCCCACTCCAGGCTGCCTCTCTCCTCCTCCTCCTCCTCCTCCTCGACCGACACAGGTCCTTGCACTGTCCACCTGTTTTTGGCTTGAGTACCCACCAATCATTTTTTCCCTTGGGAGCCCTCTCCCAGAACACCTGTTGGGAAGGTCTGGGGTCTGCACTTGGCCACTGACCCGTGGGGAGTGTCGAGCAGCCCACTGGACTGCAGGAATCCAGGAGGGAAACATATAACCTAAAAATACACTTTCTAGCATTTTCGCCAAAGTCCTATTTTAGGCAACGGCTGACATTTTCCGTGGAAAATGTAATCTCCAGTGTCCTGCGTTGAGATTAAAATCAAACAGACTTTTTCCTTCTGATCTATTTAGCTGAAGCGAACAGGAAAGGTGGGGGGAGGCCAGGCCTGGTTCCTGGGCCAGCTCTCCCACGGGGCAGGGTCCTCAGAGGTTACGCCAGCCATGCCCCGGCCCCGAGCAGGGGTGGCTTCAGGGCGCACACGGGCCTGCTCCTGCCCGCACCGTGGCGGTGTCTGCAGGGTTCCTGAGCAAAGGGAGTCTATCTGTCAGTCTCACCCGAACCCCGCCTGCTGTCTCCCTCCCCCCTCCCTCTGGCAGGCACCGAGTGCCTAGGCTACCACCTTCTTTAGGGCATTTTTAAAAGATTTTATTTATTTATTTTTAGAGAGAGGGGAAGGGAGGGAGGGAGAGAAGTAGAGAGACATCAGTGTATAAATGCCTCTCATGGGTGCCCCCCACTGGGGACCCTGCCCACAACCCAGGCACGTGCCCTGACTGGGAATCAAACGGGCAGCCCCTTGCCTCGCAGGCCAGCACTCGATCCACTGAGCCGCACCAGCCAGGGCCTTCCTAGGGCGTGTTCTTCCTGGGCAGGGGCTGTGCCTGGGGTTGGGAAGTGTGTCTCGGGGCAACATACCAGCTCTAGTGCCCCTCGGGCCATCCCCTCCCCCCGACTCTCAGGTTCTTTCTCCACCCTCCCATGTGGGTCTCCCCCACTGTGCTCCGACTGCAAGCTGACCCAGGACCCACACTGGGGTGGCCAGTAAGCTGTTCCCCAAATGCAGCAGGCCCCTGAGTAACACGTCGTTTCGTTAGAACGCTGAGGAGATGCCACGGGAACTTAACTCTTGTTTCTATCAACAAGCCCAGGGCAAAGTGGCCCTGTCGTACGTCTTTTCACCAGTATCCAGACCCTACCGACGTCAGGTGAGAACTAAAGTACTGCGGACTCTCCCACCTTGTAGGCTCATAGTAGGACAGCAGTCCCCGACCCCCTGTAACTTGTGAAGAGAAGGACGTGTGTCAGCTCCGGGCTGCTGCGCTTAGCTGCCGGTGCGACAAGGGACGTGTCTCAGAGCCGCGCCGCCCCACAGCGCGGCCACAGGCCACGTATAGCAACTGACCACTGGGAAGGTGGTTAGTGTGAATGAGCAGCTAAATTTTTGTTTTTTAAGTTTCAAATCTTACTTAATGGTCATTCATTTTCTTTTAAACAGCCACACGCAGCTAGTGGCTGCCATGTGGGACAGTGCAGATCAGGAGCTCTTTGTCCTTCTGTGAGAGGTGTCTGCTCTGTGAACCAAGTCCCAGAGGGCGGGAGACACAGAGCCCTGAGGTGGCCTGCCATGGACACACATGCACACACAGGGAATGGGCAGTGAGCTCTGCTGTTTTAGGCCTTTGAGATTTGGGAGTTGTTACAGCAGCCTAGCCTAGTTGATCCTGACTGATACCCCTTTTTCCCCAAACCTGGCTTCTACCACACAGCTTCCCGTCCACCCCCACCCACTGTCCCTGGGGGTGCTCAGCCGGCCACAGGCCTCACAGATAGCCTGCCCTTCCAGCACCTAAGTGTGCTCCTGACCCACTGGAGCGACTGGAGCCCTGGGGGCTCTGAGCCTCGCCTGGACGTCGAGGGCCCAACCTACCCTGGAGGGCTGCTGCAAAGACTATGGTTAATATTAGTAAGAGCCCCATTTACTGAGCACCTGGTACGTCATACCAGGCAGCCTGCAGGATGTTCCACCTCCATCATCTCCAAAGGTGAGGCGGAGGCACCATGTGCGCGCAGGGGCAAAGGCGCTCAGCAACAAAGTGCAGCAGAGCTGGCGGGCTCCGTGTGCGGGCGCCACGCTGACTCCTCGTGTGTGGGGCTCCCTCGCGACTCGCAAACAGCCTGAGGAGGATGGCTTGATCACTATTCCCACATCACAGAACAGATGAAGCCTGGGGAGGCTGGGCGACTTGCTCGTGGACACACAGTTGCGACGTGGGGTGGCAAGGAGGGTCCGAGCTCAGGTGGTCTGGCGCTCAAACCCCGGCTCCAAACTGCCTGCACTAACCCCTGGACTGTCCTGCCTTCTCACCCTGGGCCCTCCCAGCCGAGACAACCTGAAAAATGTGGTGTCCCCTGTCCCAGCAACAGTTGGGCTGGATGCTCTCATCCCATCAACTGGCTCATCCCCCTAGGGTGGCCCCAGAGCCACCAGCCAAAACCATCGCTGTACCGGGGCTTTGCTCTCCTCACAGGGGGCAGTTGGGGGTTACTAGGCCCTGGCAGCTCAGTCCTGGTCTGCTTCAAACCCCGATCCTGCCAACACCCTAGACAACCAATTCTCCCAGGCCTCAAGTAGGAGGGTGGAAGGGCTGAGGCAGTTCCCCTTGAAATGGTGGCACTGGACCCTCAGCAGTGCCAGATGCCCCTTTGCTAAACAGGGAGAAGGCCCCACCCTGCCCATCTCTTGGTGCCGTCTGCCAGGCTGCACAGGCAAAGGCAGTAACAGGAGGCGCTGCTCCCTCCCAGGTCCCCACTGGGCCAGCTCAGGGCCCGCAACCCCCACTGTCCTTCTGGGGTAGTAGACCTCTGGACCTCTCACTAAGGGCCTCTCCCAGCCAGCCTCTGCTCTGGGTCACTGATGCCAGACGGAGTGGGCCCATGCCCACCGACGCCTGATGTGGGGCTAGCCTGGGTCGGGGGGTGGTGGTCTGGGAGTTGGCCTGGGTGGCCAAAGAGGATGTGATCAGAAAAGACTCCTGGCTTAGAACAAGGAGTCTGGTCCAGAGGGCTCGAGTTCAAATCTTGTTCTATGTCTTGGTTGTTCTGTGACCCCCCCACCCCTGTGCAAAATGGGGATAATCACTATCTCATAAGGGTGCTGTGAAGATTAAATGGCCTGCTATGCAATAAAACACTTAGAATATGCACAGCACACCCTCAATAAACATAATAGTAGTTCTTAGAATGTAAACTCCATGACAGCAGGACTTCGTAAGTGCTATGTCCCTCACACCTGGAACAATTCATAGGTGCTCAATAAACATCTATAAGTGGTCCTAAGCCAGGCGACTCGAGTGGTTGGAGTGTCATCTCGTGCACCTAAAGGTTTCGGGTTTGATTCCTGGTCAGAGCACATACCTAGGTTGCAGGTTCGATCCCAGCTGGGGCATGTATGAGAAGCAGCTGATCGATGCTTCTCTCTCACATCCCTGTCTCCCTCCCTCCCTTCCCCTCTCTGTAAAATCAATAAACGCATCCTGGGTGAGGATCAGTTAAAAAAAAATCTGTGAATGAATGACCTTGTCTCTGCTCCGCTTATAGGCCCTGAGTGGCTCTCCCCAGCCTGCTGAATAAAGACCAATCTTAGCACGGTCTTCAAGGCCTCCCAGGATCTGCCCCAGCCTGCCCACCCAGAACCACCCCCTGTCTTAGACATATGTCCATCCACCTGCTAGCCAAGCAAGATGCCTCAGGGTTGCCGCCACCTCCCCTGCTTTTCCCCTCGACTGGGCCAGTCCTCCTGTGCAGGACACACTGCCCCCTCTCCTCATCTAAGCCTCAGCCTCCAGGAAGGCTTCCAGAGCAAAAGGCCCCTCCCCTGATCACCCTGCCCTGCTCCCACCAGTCCTCAGTAAGGGGGCTGCCCCACCTGACTGGGGAGCCTCCAGGGCAGGGAGGAGCTGAGTCACCACTGCCTGTGCACCGAGCTTTGCAGAGTTGTTTACTCAGTCACCCACAGCCCAGAGCCCAGGAGAAGGTGGGTATGGGGCCAGGGCCACCCCCAGGCTCCACCACCTGCTCCCCTAATTCCCCCTCTTGATTCCTTCCTTCTCACAACATTGGAAACTGGTATTTCAGCTTCTAAATGTCAGTCCCAGCCGGGGGAGGCAAGTGCTCACCAAGGTCTTCCTCAAAGGTAAATTTACAAAGCAATTAAACTGTCACTTGCAGAATAAGGAAGAGGCCCTAGCTGGGCAACCCCGCCCAGCCCACCTGGCCCTGCCCAGGTCTCCAGGGCCCACCTAGAGTGGACAGCCTGGCCCTGCGCTGTAGGGGGCCTTGGGGAGCGTGTGGGCTCCACAGGGCTCACAGCCTGCCTGGTCCATCTGGGACTAAAAACACCCCTGCGAAGGTGTTGTTCAGTATGGGTGTGCGAGCTGAGCTGCGGGCAGACCTGGCCCTGCCTCAGGGAGCTCCTGGTGCAAGGGGCCGGGTGGGGGTGGGGGCTTCTGAGGACACAGGCCTGATGTAGTCCCTGGGGGGGGGGGGGGGTAAGTTTGCCCAACCAGGGCGTGAAAACCAGAGTGAAGCTTGAAACACCTGGAGCTTCCAAATCCCTGCAGACAAGCCACGCCCCCTGAAATCCAAGAATTCTGTCACATCTGCAAGGCCCTGAAGGGGTCTCAGTGTCCCATCTCTGCCCTGCAGAGGATATGGAGGCCACAGAAGGGCAAGTCCGCCTGAGGCTGGCAACTCAGAGCGCTCTCCCTCCGCCTTCCTGCCTGGCCCCACTCCACTTGGCCTGGTTTCTGTGGGCTTCCCAAGAGTCCCAGTGGCCACGTGGGGCCGTGCTAAGGGCAGGAGATAAGTCCACAGCTGACACTGCCAGCGGAATCTAGATCAGGACCATCCCTCCCACCCGGCACCCTGGGGCACAAGCATCCACTGAACAAATGGGCTGTGTGAAGCCCAGGAAGTTGGCTCCAGCCCCCATCGCAGCCCCTCCCCCAGCGCCCCTGAAAAGAAACCACCCCAGGAGACCTCCCAGGATCTCTCCGGACTCCCACATCACTGGGCTTGGCAGGGCCCCTGGGTGTTGGCCCACTTGGCAGACCATGCCCTACCCCATGCCCGACTGGGAAGCACAGGAATGCAGGGTAAAGCCACAGAGGACTCTCCTCCGTCAGACGGGCACAGGTGGGAACGCCCAATAACGCATTGCCTAGGTGAGGCAGCAAGAGACAGGCCGGCCAGTGGGGGCAATGTTGCGGAGAACAATCTAGCAACAGCTGTCAAAAGTGAAAACGCACACGCCCTTTGACCCAGCAATTCTGCTTCTAGGAATTTACCCCTCAGTGATATTCACAAGTGAGGGAAAGAACATGGGGTCAAGGATACACCTTGCAGCACCTGTGACCGCGGAGGCTGCGAACAAGCCAGGTGAGGAGGTGCTGGCACAGCCACGCTGCGAAACCCTGAACAGCTGCCAGGAAGCCCAAGGAAGCTCTGCGTGGCATGACCTCCAGGACTGACTGTCACAGGGGAGGCAGGGGTGAAATGGCTCTAGCAATCCACTCTTCCATGTAAAAAACACCTGGATCATAGACCCAGAGGTGCACCTGCACAGAGGATGCTGGGAAGGAGACCCAAGAAGGGGTGGGGGGTACTGGACACGGGGGAGGGGGCGTGGTTGGGGACAGGGCTGGGCAACTGTACTGTTTATCTTTGTTCCCCTTTGAATGTTGTCATGAATGCACCTTTTTATTCAAAAAACAAATTTAGCCCTGGCTGGTGAAGCTCAGTGGATTGAGCACGGGCCTGCGAATCAAAGGATCGAGGTTCAATTCCCAGTCAGGGCACATGCCTGGGTTGCAGGCCAGTTCCCAGCAGGGGACCCATGAGAGGCAACCATACACTGATATTTCTCTCCCTTTCTCCTTCCCTTCCTCTCTAAAGATAAATGAATAAAATCTATTTTAAAAAAAACAAGTTTAAAGGCTGTGGAAAGGCCCCCTCCCCTGGGGAAGCCGAGTCCTGGGCACCTCCAGGACCTGCACAGGAGGGCAGGCCCACACGAGGGGCCAGGCAGGGAGCATCTGGCTCACTGCCCCATCAGGGCCTCAGCGGACACATCTGGAGACCGTGTTTGGGACAGCTGGTGTTGTGTGGGGGGGAGACTCCTGGCTGGCCCACTCACTGATGCCACAGCAGAGGCCCCCACTCCCAGCTCCGAGGTCAGTGGGTGGGGGAAGGGAGAGACGCCAGGCCGTTGGGGTCCCCAGCCCCTGCCTCCTGCTGGCAGAATTTGCAAACTTCAGGACTTAAGCAAATGACTGCCTTGTGGTTTCCAGCAATAACGACCTCGCAGGTGCATAGATTCCTGGGGTTGGGGTGGTGAACACCAGTCCCTGGGGTGTTCCCCTCCACCTGCAGTCCCCACCCACCCCACCACCCAGCTTCTGGCCCAAAGCCACGCCGATCCTCTTCAGCTGCAATGAGGGATGGTCTGGTGCATAGGAACACTCACTATGACATGGGTCCTACTGTGGCCTCGCTTATGATGAAGAAACGGAGGCACAGAGGCAAAGTCTCACCCAGGATCACACAGCTATGAAGGGGCAGAGCTAGGGTCCAATCCCTCCATCAGCTCCAGGGGCTGTGCTGGTAGAGACTTCGGGACACCATGCCTCCCCCTCGGGCAGGAGCGGGGAAGGGAAAGCACAAGGCCTGCAGGGGCCGCTGGCTCTCCTCCCCTCCCCTGCCCATTTCCACAGCCATGGAATGCTTCTTGCGGAGAGGCCATCAGCAACCAGAGAGGAGAGCCCTCCAGGGCTCTGCAGGGGTCGGGAGCAAAGCTGGAGCAGCTCCTGACTCGCCAACTCCAAGTGCTAGCATGGGCACCAACACCAGGGCCCCAGAGCCTGTAGAGACTGTGGCTCCCTTGCACAAACAGGGAAAGCGAGGCCCAGAGAGGGACAGGAGCCCCATAGTAGCTCCACCACTTGCTCTGTGACCTTGGGCAAGTTGTTGAACCTCCCAGTGCCTCAGTTATCTCCTCTGTAAAATGCAGATGACAACAGTGGTTTTCAGATAGAAATAAGAGATGAAAAGTGCTGAGAACAGGGCCTGGCACATAGTAAGTGCTCAATAAACATTAGGTTTTATTATTACTACTATGAAAGCAGAGAGAACCCTGGCTGGTGTGGATTGAGTGCTGGCTTGTGAACTGCAAGGTCACTGGTTCAACTCCCAGTCAGGGCACATGCTTGGGTTGCAGGCCAGGTCCTCAGTTGGGGGTATGTGAGAGGCAACCGATCGAGTTTCTCTCCCTCTCTTTCTCCCTCCCTGCCCCTCTCTCTAAAAATAAGCAAAAAAAATTTTTAAAGAAATCTCAGAGAAACCAGGGGAGCCATCACTGGGCCCCCAAATTTTCCTAATGCTCATACCATCCCCCCCACCCACACATCCAGCTCTGCAGACCTGCGTCACACCAACATCCTTATCCACCACCTCATATAGAGGCTCAGTGCCCAGGGCACCTGGACCGGACAAGAGTGCGGGGAGATTGAGGGACTCCCTCTTTCCCAGTCAGTCCCCGTTCTGCTCGACCAACAAGGATGTGGGGGCAGAAAAAAGAGGGGAGTTGGCCAGGGTCACACAGGATGGAATGTGTGTGATCCTGGAGGCAGAACCAAGGGCCAGGTCTCCAGTTTCCCGTGGGAATCGGGACTCTGGAGCCAGAGGCTGCTGCGGCACAGAAGGGGCTGTGGGCCCCCAGACCTGCTGCCCGGACCCCCACCTCCAACCCAGGGCCGGGGACAGGCCCCGCTGTCCGCCTGTCCCGCAAGGACGCCCTCCCTGCCAAGTCACTAATGGGGGAGATTAAATAATATTTATCTCCCAAGTTCCTCCCACAGCGCAACTAAATATAGCAACTAATTTTTTTGAAAAGGGATTTCTGCTCCAGAAAGATAATATTTATATAAGAGGTGGTTTTTATAAACCAATACAAGACCCAAAGCTCCCTTTCTGACAGCTTTTCCTAATTTTCAGCCAGTTCGGAGCCCTGAGACTTCAGGCCAGCACACCTTCCCCTCTGGCTGGCTGGGAAACCAAGTCTGCAAGTACAAGCTGCACTTGGCGGATGGAGGGGACACTTCTGGCTGGACCCCTCCCACTCTGCGGGTGGACGAAGGGAGTGAAAAGTCCTGCCTGGAAGCCACTTGTGGAGGGGACCTCTACACCTTCCGCCCTCACAGGGCCTCCAGATGGGCTAGGGACACTTCTGGACAGTACTGGCACTAGCTGTGCCTTTTGGCAGATGGAGAATCCCACACTCCTTTGAGGATGAGTGAGAAAGGATCTCCTCCCACCCAGACAGCAAAAGCGTGGGGGCGCCCTCCCGCCCAGACACTGGCAGGCACCGCTCCGGGTCATCCAGGAGTGAAAGGCCTCCCCAGGCAACTCCCTTGGGTGAGGTCTTCAATCTGCCACCCACCTCCGCCCCCGGGGGCGGGGGGTGGGGCGGTGGGTCTCCCGCCTCGGCAGTTCAAAGCCCCCACCGGCCCCGACTCCCGCCAGCCACATCCGCCTCGGGTTGCAGAAAGAGGAAGACTTGGGGGTGGGGGTGGGGGTGGGGGCACCAAGGCTGCCAGCTGACAAGCTGCACCTCCTGGGCGTTTTATTGAGCCCTCCGGGGAGACCTGGGAGACAGCTGCCGGGGCTGAGCCTCAGAGTCCTCGGCTGGTCTCTCGCCAGCTGCCCTCAGGGTGTGCACCTGCACCATCAGGCTCCGTCGCTGAGCGCGGATGGGGTGGGCGGAGGCTTGCAGGAGTGGATCGGGCCGGGCTGGAGGTGGGGAGTTTGGAAGGGCTCTACAGGTCTCTGGGGCTGGAGGGACGGGAACGGGGAAGTGGAGCCTGGTGTCCAGCCTCCGAACCCAGAACCCGCCCACCCCACCTCCCGCCGCGAAGGTGACTGCGCTGCCTGGCTGGGTGTCCCAGAGCATCTGCAGAGGTTTCCGGAGCCCTCGCTTCCTGCCCGCCCGCGGGGACCCGAAAGCTGGGGGTGGGGTTGCCGCTCCGAGGCCGCGATGCAGCGAGAAAACGAAGACCCCGATGCGCGCTGTCCCCGATGCCCGTGCCGGGCCCACGCTCTCACCGTTGGGGCCGTAGCGCTCCCGCGCGCTGGTCACCTGCGATGGGCTCAGGCCGCCCTCGGCGGTCACAGAGAAGTGGCGCAGCACGTCGGCGGCGGGGAGCAGGTGCGCCGCCTCCATGCCGCCCGCCCGGCCGTCTGCGCCGTCGGCACCGTCGAGGCCGCCTCTACGCGGGGCTACTGCGCCAGGAGCTGGGGGCTCGGGCCCGGGAGGGCGCTGCCCGAGGCCATGTCCGCGCTGGGACCTTCCCCGACGGCAGTGACAGCAGCTGCCAAGGCCTGCACCAGGATGCTGCGCTCCGGGCGCCCTCCCCGGGGCGGGGCGGCGCGGGGCCCGCCCCCGCACTCACAGCCCTTCCGGCCGCCCTCGGAGCCCGCCGCCCCGCCCCCGCAGTGCCCTGGGGATCGGAGGCCCGGCCACCCGACCATTCTGCAGCAGAGGGAACTGAGGCCTCCGGCGGGGAGCGCAGGAGCTTGGGGAAGCCAAGGGCCCGTAGCCCAGAAGGGCCTCGGCCCCTGTCCCCAGAGTTCAGGGTGCCTCCAGGGGCGAACTTCGGAGTACAGGGTCTCTGATTTGCCTTCCTACATTGCACTGAAGTTGTCCAATGAGGCGTTTGCTATCCCCAACTCGAATTCTGCAGACCCTAAGCTTGGAGGGAATCCAGAAAGCCTGCGAATGAGCCTGTCTCCTCCAAAGGAGATGGCTTGTGTTTTTTTCTTTTGATGTTTGTGCTTTCTTCCTTCTTTTCTAAATGTCCAGTGATTAGTGCTTATTCCTCATACAAGCAGAACTACTGAACAATGAATCAGTATATAAGAAAGTAAACCAGCGTTACCTTAGATGCACGCCCTCACCCTAGCAGGAAATGTAACTGCCTGGTGGGGGTGGGGCTCCCTAGAGATGCTCAAAGGGTAGAGTGGAGGCCTCTGGCCAGGGTCCCCAGGGAGAGAGGCTCTGGCCCAAGGAGAGCAGGGCCAGAGGAACCCCCTCCAGTCCCCCCTGAGCTCGAACCACTTTGGGGGTGCTGGAGATGGAGCTTCAGTTCAGGGAAGCAAGCTGTGGGGAGGCAGAATCACTCACCCCCTCACCCAGAGGGGCAAAGAAAATAGTCTGCTTGCACCGCCCCCCCCCCAGCCTGAGAGACCCAGCCAGTCCCACCCCACTGGCCATCTTACTCACCATCAAGTTGGCCTCTTCTGTCCAGAGCTTCAGCCTCTGGGATCCACCTTGGCCATAGATTCCAGGACTGAGCTCACCCAGACAGGTGTTCAAACCCCAAAGACTACAGGGCCTCTGTGGCCAGACAGCCTCCCCAGGTCTGGCAGCCACACACACACACCCCTGACACACTCAAACCTCAGCTTCCAGCCTGGCCTTGGGCTGCTGAGCCTTACCCAGACCATGTGTACCCTCAGCTTCTGTCCTCCTCCTTCCAGGACAGCACAGGGGTGCTTATCCTCTGTGTCCCCTTTGCTGTGCCTTCTTGAGCACAGACATCCAGTGACGACCCCATGGACCAAAAGATCCAGCCTCTCACTGCCTCGACAGGTCATCCACACCAACTCCCAGGGCATCAGTGGGGCCCCGGCCTGCGCCTATGGAGATAGGGGATCCCTGGTGTTTTGGCCGTGACTCCTTCTAGGCTGACATTTCAGATCTCAGGTCCAATATCCCCAATATTTCCTCCCATCCCTTTCTTCTTTCACCAGTGTAGTCCATAAAGATAGCCCCATCTGTATTCCTAAACTGCCAGGGAAAATGTTAGCCAGGGCTAGGTGGGGACAGAGCCCTATCGCTCCCTACTAGAGACCTCTCTCCCAGAAACGGAGCCCTAGGCATTCAAGCAGCTGGGAGCCCCTCCCCCACCCCCACATATACATCCCAAGGGACTGACTCCCCTTGGCCACCCTCAGGGACCTTAACCCTAAGCCTCTCCCACTCCACCCTACCCTCAGGTGTCAGGGTGTTTGCTAGAAAGCAGGGCCAGAAGGCCTGCCTATTTGCTCTGGCAGGCTGGCCTACGTCCCCTTTCTCCAGCCCAGCCAACCTGCCCCACCTGACTCTGCCTCCAAGCCACCACAGGCGGGGCTGCCAGCCACAGGCCCCCCAACCCCTGGCAGGCTTACACACCTGTCAGCGTGCCCACCTGATTGGCTGTGGCCATGATGACTTCTGGACGTGGCTCCAGCTCCCACGGAATCACACAGTCATTTTATACTCAAACTACCTGTTCGATTGGGGGTGTGCCCTCCATGATGCCCTGTATCTGTGTCTGGACCAACAGCTGGTGGCCAGGGTGACATGGTCACAGGCATGCTATTCAAAGGACAAGTCTATCCCCCCTGCCTCCCAGCTGTCATGTACACAGAGCTCTAGCCTTGGCAATCTGGCTCTCCGCTGAGAGTTTAAGCACTGAGCCAGAGATTGTGTTGGGAGGGCCAGGGGAGCTAGGACCAGAGTTAGAGCACCAGAGTCAACATCTGAAACACAACAGTAGGAGAGCAGAGAGGGAAACCACGTTCACGAGAAACAAGAAGTTGCAGCAGGGTGCCGTGTGGTGTCAGAGAGAGACAGAGACTCCTAATGTCACCCGAGTTCCTCAAGAGCCTCTACTGTACCTCTGCCCTTGGCCCCCCAGGTCCCACAGGGCACAATTCTGTGCCTTTCCCAGAGACCTGCCTGTGTTACAGTTCAACAAGGTCTCTGTCCTTTGCAGTCAAAAGACTGTGACTAGAGTCAGACAGACCTAGCTTTGAATCTGGGCTCAGCCTCCTACAGGCTCTGTGGAGCCTTGGGCAAGACATGTCACCCCTCTGAGCCTCACCTTGCTCACCTGTAATTGTGAGTTAAGGTAAGCCAACAGCTGCAACAAAGTCACCCCAGAATATGTGAGGAGTTGGGCAACACAGAAGTTATTTGTCAGTCGCGACAAATAACTTATTGGGAGGGACCTGCTGTGGAGACTGGGCAGAGGCAGCCAGCAAAGGGGCTGGAGAGTTTAGGAGGACAGAAGGAAGCTTTCCCAGAAACCCCTGCTCTGGGCCTGTCCTCGAGCTTCGAGGGCCGCACTAGGGCCATGGCCCCGCCCTCCGGCCTCCTGCCGGCCACTAAGTTAAGCATTCGCCATGTGCCAGGCCCTGTGCTCACGTGCCATCTCACAGACCACTCACAACAGCAACGCGGGGATGAGCGCCGTCACCCCTCCCGGGTGCTGGCCTCATGGACAGGCAGACTCTGCAGTCACACAGGGTCCCCGTGTCAGAAGGGCCTGCCCTTGGTTTAATGTGCTGCTGTCGCTATCTCGAAATTCTTTTTTTATTTTTAAGTCCTCATCCGAGGACCTGCTTATTGATTTTAGAGAGGGAAGAAGGGAGGAAGAGAGAGGGAAAAGAAACAGTGATGGGAGAGGGACACATCGATCGGTGGCCTCTTGCGCATGCCCTAACCTGGGAACCGAACCTGCAACCTAGGCGTGTGCCCTGACTGGGAATCAAACCCATGACCTTTCACCTTACAGGACACGCTCCAACCAGCTGAGCCAGGTTGGAAATTCTTACTCATTTTCACCCTGAACTTGGGCTTTGTGGGTGAAATCAGCAGAGCCCATGTGTGAGCAAGGAGGACATGTGTAACACGCCGTCCCCTTCAAACAGCTTTCAAGATGCTCCATGTGCCCAGAACTCGGGTGGACTCGTGCTGCGGGGGGTTCAGGGAGACTCCAACTGAGTGTGAGGGAAGCGTGTTAACAGGTCTACGGCTCAGCAGTGGAGGTGCTGACCAGTGGCGTGAGAGGCCCTGCCTTCCCTTTGAGCCAGAACTTGCTTCAAATGCAGGAGGAAGACAGTCGTGTTCTAAGAAACACGAAGGATCATGGAACTCTGCCATACCTTTCTTCCTCACGTGACTTCCCCGCCCTCATCGACCACTCACACGGAAAGTGATGCCCCGAAAGGAAAGGGAAAGACGGGCTGCCCAGAGCTCCCCTCCTCCTCGGCCCCCCCGACTCATCATCGGCCAGCGGGGGGCAGAGAGTGAGGGGAGGGCCTGTGAGTGCCGAGAAGTGAACTAACACAGTTGAGCGAGTGTGGTGCGGCTTTTCCACGGTTCTGGTCGAAACTAAATGTACATTCGAGATGAGTGATGGGATACTCTTGTGTAATTTTAGTTGCCACACATGTGAGTGGGGTGCTCTTCATTCCACACNAACACGAAGGATCGTGGAACTCTGCCATACCTTTCTTCCTCACGTGACTTCCCCGCCCTCATCGACCACTCACACGGAAAGCGATGCCCCGAAAGGAAAGGGAAAGACGGGCTGCCCAGAGCTCCCCTCCTCCTCGGCCCCCCCCCCCCCCCCCTCATCATCGGCCAGCGGGGGGCAGAGAGTGAGGGGAGGGCCTGTGAGTGCCGAGAAGTGAACTAACACAGTTGAGCGAGTGTGGTGCGGCTTTTCCACGGTTCTGGTCGAAACTAAATGTACATTCGAGATGAGTGATGGGATACTCTTGTGTAATTTTAGTTGCCACACATGTGAGTGGGGTGCTCTTCATTCCACACTTAGAGACGGCATTTCCGAAAATAAAGGTGAGTGGGGAAATTCATGCGAATGTAAATTTTGAATTTTTCTTTCCTTAGAAGGTTAAACAGCAGACAACAACAAAACAAAACAAAACACCAGGACCAGTAAAGGAGAAACTGCAGAAGAAAAGAAAAGCTTCACATTTTAGCATCTTTAATGGCACTGCCCCCCTTTCCTAGACCGGGGGTCCCACCTGTTCCCCTTCGCCCTGGGCCCTGCAAATCCCACAGCCAGCCCTGTTGTTCTCTCTTCCTAGAAGAAGAAAGGTTCTGAGAGACCCCAAGGCCACTGGTCCGGGGCGCTCAGCTGGGATTCCAACCCAGCCAGTCTGACCCCAGAGCCCAGGCTCCTCAGTACCCCACCAGCCTGCCTGTGCAGGTGCCCCTCCCGAAGTCCAAGGTCAGTGGAGATTTGACTGGGCAGGGAGAGTGTTCTGCAGGCCCCGTCTCACCCACCCTGCCACCTTCTCTCTCGAGCCGGATCTTTTCTCCCTGGCTTCCTGGCCTCTGCTCCTCTCTGTGTGTGTCTCAAGACTGCCTGACGGAGCTGGCACTTTCAGGACTTCACCCTTCTGCTCAAGAACACGCCTTAGCTCCCTCTCATCAGCAGGATGAAGTCTGAGCTCGTCAATCCAGCAACCACGGCCATTTAACAAGAGGCTCCCACTCCTGTGCAGACAAGCTGGTCTCAGAATTCCCCAGACCGGCCTTGGCACTCAAGCTCCACCCTGTTTGCATTGCTGCCCTGGCCCAGACTAGTCTCCCAGCTCTTCTCCCTAAACCCCTCCCCATTTTGGAAACTCAGTTCCTTGCTGCCCCAGCCCTGTGTGTTCACACTCTTCCCTGCACACTTTTGACTGGCTCTGAACGAAGTCCATGGATCAAAGCCACCTCTCCTTTGCACACAAAGGGAGACTGAGGCCCAGGGAGAGGATGGCACTCAGACAGGGACAGGAGCCAGGGAGGCCAAGGCAGAGCTTCCACTGGAACTCCCCAGCCATGTAGCCTGTCTCAGTGGCCAGGGCCTGGACCGTCCCCTGCAGGCAAGGGAGTGACCCTAGGATAGCTTGGCCTCATGGGGGCTTCACCCTGCCCTGGGGAAGGGTCTTGAGCAATAATTTGGGGGACAGGTCAGTGCGGGCAGTGGGAGTGGCTAAGGCAATGGCCACCCTTAGAGAAGACAGAGAGGCTGGGGTTACCCTCTCCCCCACCCTCCACTTTGGTTTGTAAATGGGTTTCACTCGAGATGCAAATGGCCCTAGAGACCTGGGAATCTCCCTTCCTCTTCCCCAGGGTCATGGGGGCCCACAGGGCAGGTGTCCCAGGCTCCCTCAGACCCTGCCTTCACTGCCTTAGTCCCCACACTCACCTGCTTTGGCAGCTTCCCTCTGGAGGGGGCCAGGGAAGACTGGCTCCCAGCTGTTCAGAGTGGAAGACCCCAAGCCAAGGACTTTTGATACTTTGGGCTTGGGGACCCTTGTGCAAGTCCCTGATGCACCCCCACCAGTCTTCCTGGACCTGGGGCCCTAGCCGGCCTGGGGCCACCCTCCCGCCCTGTGCCTCCAGCCTCTCCCTGTCCTCTAGGATGGGGACCCCACCCTCTCACCCCTGCTCAGTTCTGCCCCTCAGGGGCTTCCAGCTCCCTCTGTCCACTACCGTTTGTCCTCACCACTGCCTGCCTCCCTATAGCCACAGTGGGGCCACGTATACGTCCCCGCACACAATGGGAAGGCCACTCTGCTGCTGCCTCCTCTGCTTGAGCAGCCCTCTGCCTTTCAGGGTGGTTCCTACCCGCCCTTAAGGCACAGAAGCCAACAGGGCCCTGTAGCCCTTGTGACCCCTTCAAGCCCACAGCACCATGGCGCTCACTGTCTGCAGATGCCCTCAAGGGCAGGCGTCTGGCTCGACTTGTCAGTTCCCAGAAGGTGGCAAGGAGGGTGTTCGAATGACCGAGTTAAGGCAGGTTAGCTCCAGAGCCCCTCCCTGGGAAGGGAGCACACTGGCCCCAAGGGCCAGGGGAAGCAGAGGCTTGTCAGTGGCAGGACAGAGCAGGCACCAGGGCCATCTGCTGGCCCAGGACACCTGGACCGTTGCATTTTGTCCCAATGGCCTCCTTCCCCTCTCTTCCACCTCTACAGGACTGCCCTGCGCAGGGTTGGGGTGGGGGCCTCGGGCCCAGCTGCTCACTCCTCCTCCGCTCCTTGAGGCAACTTCCTGTCCTTGCCCCCTTATCTCCCCGGCCAGGCTGAAGAGAGGAAGTTGTCCTCTCCCTCCCAGTGGTGGATGGAGACACCCCCTGGACCTCAGGAAGGGGGAAGAGTATCACGTGAGGGTATGCCTGCTCCTTCCAGGCCTGCCTCCTCTTGCTGTTGCTACCAGATTCCGCTTCCTAAAGCAGCCACGTTGCTACCCTCCTGCTCAAGTGCCTTCCATGGCTCCCTGTGGCTTTCCCGATTAAGATCACTTTCTCAGCTTGCCAGCCTGATCTGGTACCCCTCCCCCCAGCACCTTAGACCTCGGTCAGGTTCACCTGTTATTTACTCCATCCCCCCGCCTTTGCTCATGCTGTTGCCTGGACTTGCTCTTACCTTTTCCTATCTAAACCCTTTTCACTCTTTAAAGCCAGTTCAAATGTCGCCTTCTTCAAAGATTCCTCTTTGACCCTTTATGACAGTGTGACATGCTTGCTTTCTCTGACGCTGTCTCAGTCTAGCCTGCCTCTCTCCCGCGGCCTTCCGGCCAATGGCTCCCGCTATAGATGGGCTCATTATTAGATGAATTCTGCTTGAGGCTTGAGCTTTTGGCAAAGATTTGCAGGAGTCTCCAGACCAACTCACATCAGCAGGGGTCAGCAGACTAGGGAACTAAGGGATTTGGAGATCTCCACCCCCGCCGCCCCTCTACCTGGGATCCCTGTTGGCCCCCAGGTGTCACGTACCTCTTGCCCTGCCCTTTCTCCTGTCCCCTGATGGAAAAGAAGCCTAAATTCTGGGCTCTCTTAAGATGGATGTGAGGTGGCTTTAAGGCCCCACCTTCGCAAGCAGGCGCCTTACTGATCAATAAAACTTTCCCTACTCTGACTCTGGTGTTTTGAGTCCTGGCCTTTTGGAACAGCGGCACGTAAACCCAGAATCGGTAACAGTGTGAACCAGGAGCTGCTACCTTGTACCTCTGGGAGCCCCAGCATCTGTGTGCTCCTCCGTATTTGCCTGAATTCTGGTCTGCAGCAGCACCCAGCCTGGGTCGCCCTCCCTAACAGCAGCTGCATTTGAATCATTGCATGGCCTCTAGGGGGGGGGGGGGCCTGAATGTTATTAAAAGTTGCCCTGTAGGGTGGGAATCTCCTGAGGAAGATACTGTGTCCCCAGCTTTTGTCAGTCACTGCATCCTGGAGCCTAGTGCCTGGTCTGCACCTACTACCCTCCCAAGGATATTGGTTAAAGGAACACAGTTCTAGCCACAGCAGTAAGAGACGAAAAGGAAATGAGGTGCCAACACTGGATAAGGAAGAAAGGAGTATAACCACCTCCGTGAGCCGTGACATTTCCGCCGTGGGATCTCAGAGTTAGCGCCCCGCTGCACTGGCAGGGCCTTGCGGCCCAGTACCGGACTGGGATTGGCCCAGGGTCACACAGAGGGTTGGGTTCCCTCCCAGCTCCAGGCTTTCTTGCCACAGCATCTGGCATGAAACCCAGTCTCTCTGTTAGCCTATCGGCACCTTGGCCAGCGAGGCAAGAGGCTCCACCCGACAGAGAAGGGGCCTTGTTCCAGACCACGCCTGACCGACCTGCCTGTAGGTCCTCAGCTGGTGGTGGGTCGTAAGCAGATAGAACACAAAACCCCCATTTGCCTTGTAAATCCTTGCAGCAGACCAGGCATGTAAACCTCAAGCATGACTTGAAAAGGAATTCCAGTCTGGGACTTGCTTCCTGGTGGGGGCAGGGAGCCTTTGGCCTGAGGGCACCTGAGGATAAGGATCGTCTTTGTCAGTCCCTGGGCCAGAAGGGCTGCCTTTGCCCGCTGAGTGCGAGAACAGAGGCGCTAGTTCGGCCTCACCCCAGGGTGCCTTGGGCTGGGGCTGGTCAAGTCCTTGAGCAAGGCTGGGCTCTCCCAGGTGGTGGCGCCACAGGAGTCTGAGGAGGCCCTCTCCCCTCTGGGCCAGGTCCCTGTGGAGTGGGGGGAGCAGAAGGTGTCTCGAGCTCTCAGGCCCCTGGTAGAAACTTGTTCTCGACACCTACATGGGCGCAAACCCAGAATGAGGCGGCAGGAGACCGCGGTCTGTCCCTGGCTCCAGGGCCAGAGGCAGAGGACACGCTCCCTTGGGTCTGTTTGTGGGCCCCTTACTGCCTGTCCGCGTGGCACCCACCACAAGCCTGGCCTGTTCTCCACATGCTCAAGCTGGCTGTCGGACTTTCCCTCCTCAGTGCCCTTCGGGCTTCTAGGGGCTGAGCCAGGGCCCCGCCCTGGTGTTCCCTGAGTGGCAGCCAGCCCAGCTCCCTGGGGATAGCCTGTCACTGTGGCCCAGAGCCGAGGCGCTGCCTCACCCCAGGTCAGCCCCAGCACTCTGGGTCCCTCTCGTGTCCCCAGGTGGGGCCGAGAGAGGTTAAGGAAGTTGGCAGAGGTCCCCAGGTCCCCAGCCGCAGAACTGGGCACTGTGCCCAGGACACCTGACTCCTGGGACATGGTCAGCCCCCAGGCACACGCACAGGTGGGCTCCCTGCCCTGATGCCAGCCCTATGGGTGACCTTGGCATGTCCTCTGTGTCTCTGGGCTCCCTTCCTGAAGCCATGACTTACAGCAGGCCTAGTGCAGGCCCCGCAGACTCAGGAACCTGTGTGACCAGTGGACATGGGCCCTTCCAGAGTGGCGGGTGTGCTGGGCTGGCCCTGGGTACCACGGGGGGGCACAGGGGTGGGAGGCAAGCTTCAGCTGAGCCTCATCTCCTGGCTTCCAACCACTGCACTCCATGAAAATGCTCAAATTTGCAAGTTGGACTCCATTTGACTCTAATTCCCTGGCATCACCCCACCTGGTTTGTGTACCCAAATCCTGGGGCTTTCATTCACAGAGCCAGCTGCTGCGGGTGGGGCATGCAGGATGGTACCCTGACTGGGGTCTGCCTCAGGCACCTCATCCTGCCATCTGCTCTGAGGGAGTAAAATACTAGCTACTAAGGTCTCAGTGGTGGCCCAGTGCCAGGCGCTGGGCAGAGCACACCGTCATCCTCACTAGCAGCCTTTTGGGAAGGTCTTTCTATGTCCCTACCTGATAGGGCTGCACATGGACAAGACACCTGAAGCGTACACACACTCAGCACCTGGGAGAGCAGGGCTTTGAACCCAGGCCATCTGGCTCCAGAGCCCAGGGTTTTAACCACTGTGCTATGGACAGAAAGAAGGATATCCTATCACTCTTGGGGCCCCAAGTGCCTAAATAGTGCAAAGCTAAAACCCCAACTTGGCTCTGATTCAAGGCTCCTACTCATGACTGCTGAGTTAAATGGCCTGGAGAAAGCTCTGGGGGTGGGCCAGGGACCCCCAGGCCCCCAATATGCCCTCAGTACGGGCTTCAGGATCCCTGAGGTAGTAGCCACCCTGACTGGGGAAAGAACTTCACCCGAGAAGTCCGTGGACTTTAGTTTTTAATCTTAACTCTGCTGTGTGACCTTGGACAAGTGACTTCACCTCTCTGAACCCCAGTTTTCCCAGCCCACAGGTCCTGACAGGGGCTAGCGAGCTAGTGCACGTCGAGTGGCCAGTGTGGGCCTGCCGGGCCGCAGATCCCCATTTTTTCTTGCATACACTCCCAGGGACCCTGCCTGGTCCTGCCCTCTGCTCCCCAGACACACCCCCTCTGATCAGACTGTCTGCAACCTGACCAGGAAGCTGGCCAAGGGCAATCCCCTCCCAGATCCTGGAGGCAAGAAGCCAGCAGGCGGGAACAAAGGCTTTTCCATGGCTCCACAGCTGAGAAGGAACTGACACTTTCAGGCCCTCAATTAGTCTTTCACCCTCCTCTCCTTCCCCCAACTTTCCATCACTGGTGATATTTACTTTGGAATTTTTCCCAGGACGTTAGGAACCCAGCATGGGCAAGTGGAAAACAATATAAAAGAGAAAGGTGTGTTTTTTAAAGGTAGTGTTGACAAGTTTGCACTCTTGGTTTTGAAACATATTGCAAAGCAGCAAGTACCAAAACTGTGTTCGGATCACTTCAGCCAGGGTTCTGTCGACTGGGAGACGCTGACGAAATCCAGAGGTGAGGAAGATGCGGCCCCTTCCCCCAAGAGGCTCACTGCCTGGCATGGGGACACCTGGGCAGCAGGTACCTAAGGGTGTGTGCAAGTTAACAGCACACTCTGAAAGAAAGACCTGGGATTAAACCCCTACTGGTTACCAGTTGTGTGATCTTGGGCAAGTCACTAAATGGCTCTGAGTCTCAGCTCCATCATTTGGAAAATGATGATAACAGTAAGTCCCACCTCAGTGGGCTGTTTGGAGTTTAACTGAGAAAATACATGGCAGTGTTAGCTGGCTACTCCCATGAGTGGCCCCTTTTGGCTCACAGAGTCCTGACTTTGCTCTAATTAGCAAAGTGCCCGGCCCAGCCCAGGAATCATGGCCGAGCCAATTACAGAGATGCCAGTCCTCTTTCCCAGCTCCAATATGGCCCATTCGGGGTCAATGAGGTGTAAGGAGAAGTTTGTTGGGCACTTCCTGAATAAAATACAGAAGATGAAGCCATTGATTTCCCTGCTCCCTGCCCGTGAAGAGTTATGATAGCTGGAGCTGCAGCAGCCATTCTGTGGCCATGAGACACATCCAGCTTGAGGCTGCGAAGCCTACATACCGAGGAGGGCCACGTGGAGGGAGGCTGGCAAGAGGAGGTGCTGCTGAGCTGCAGAACAGCCTGAGGTTACCTCCATCCAGACTTCGTGTTCTGAGAGATGATTCTAAAAGCTTTGATTCAAAGCGCCGAGGGGATGTGTTGACTGCTCCTTCCAGCTGAAGCACCCTGTGACACAGATCCTTGCACCATGCTTCCTCAGCACCCAGTAAGTGCTCAGTAACATTCTGTCCGTGGCCTTACAGAGAAGTCATGGCGCCTCCCACATGCACCCACATGTGCCGTGTAGACAGGCAGGGAAAGAGGAAGGAAGGGTGTAAGTGGTGTAGTGTCAACCAACGGGCGAATCTGCTGTCCCTGAGCACCTCTCAGGACCTTGGGGTGTAAACATCGCCTTGGGTGTGGGCTGCACTGGGGAAACCGGGACTGCCCAGGCCTGGCGGGAAAGCGGGTGGTCTGGAACCGCAGACAGGTGAGGGCCTCTGGCTCCCCGCCCCTCCCCGGGGGGTTCCCAGTGTAACTTCACTCACCCTCAGGTTTTGCCTTGGGCTCGGACTTGGGAATGACAGGAGAAACAACCCTGGGCGTGTGTTTGAATCGGACCTGCCGGAGTTACCCCAGCTGGATGGGGCAGCTGGCCAGAAGCCAGCAGACCAGGGGGCTGCCCCACCCCCCAGTTTTCCAGGAAGAACAAAGAAAGGAAAAGGGAGAAACACGCTCCCTCAGAACCTCAGTTATTAATTACAGTCTTAATTTATGAACGAACTAACTCTGTCCCTACGACAGGCCCTCCTATGACTTCACGCGATGTCCCAGCCCAGAGTTAACACAGGCTCTGCGGCAAAACAACAGCCCAGAGCGGGCCGAGTTTTCCATGAAATGTCAGTGCGGGCAGGGAGAGTCTGGGGCAGTGATGAAGGGTGAGCGTCCAATCAGGAGGCATCCCACTTGGGGTCCTCCCCCACAAGGCTTTCTGAGGAGCTCTGGGCTGTAAATATTTCAAATTGGGTTCTTGTTTCGTTTTAGGAGGAACTGGCAGAGAGGTCAGAAGCACAGGTTGTTGAGTTCCAAGGCTGTGAGGAGTGAGGTGAGGCTGTGAGGAGTGAGGCAGGGGCTCTGTCCGTCACCTTGTAAAGGACCAACAGTGGAACCTGGGGATCTGACCTGGAAAAAGCCTCTGGGTTACCTCCTCCCACCTCCCCTTTGCTCAGAAGGGGCGCGAAGCCCCGGCACAGCACCGGGGAGTTTCCCAAGATGACAGGGCTGGGCCTCTCAGAGAGGAGGGGAATCCGAGTATTGGGGAAACAGGGAACGCAGAAGATAAACCAGGGCAATGCGAACAGTGCCTGCTCGTGCGATGACACTTTCTGCCATAGATGCCGAGAGAACAGCGGCGGGAGGGGGACCCCCTGGGCGGGCGGGGATGCTGTGGGCGGCAGCCACGCACTTGCGCTCGGGTGGGGGCTCCGTGGGGATCTGGCACCAGCTGGACTGGCGCCCCCAGACGCACACGCAGCGGCTTGTTGCTGGATAGAGTAGAGACTCTCCCTAGCAACCAACCAAACAGGAGAGCACAGGGCTTGAGGGTTTCATTACAAGCCTACAAACCCCACAAAACTTAGACGTGAATAGTCAGACACAGCCTCGTCGTGGCTGGGGAAACAGGCGCATGGCTGGGCTCCTGGGCGCGCTCGTCAAACACGGTCCTGTCCTTCAGGGAAGCGGTCTGGTTCCTTGCAGACACCGCTTCTGTCTATGCCCTGGGGTCTGATTGTTCTAGACTGAGAAAATATGACCTTTCTCCGCCTCCTCCCCCACCCCCACCCTCAACCCCTGACCCTGCACAACCCCTACCCCGCAGCTGTCACCCTACCAGTTTGCCTCTTGGGCAGTGTCTGGATCTTTCTCACAGCCCCCAAAATGTCATCAGTAAATTCACAACCCGGAGCCCCGATGTCAGCTCCAAAGGTGACCAGTACAGTGCTGACCTGAGGCTGAGCCTGGACACAAGGGACCCTGCCCCACCAGCCCAGCCCAAGGGCACAGCCTGCGGAACCACGGTCCAGTCAACTAGCCCCCTGACGTGGGCCCCTGGGCTGGGGCGGGCCCTCCACGCCTGGACGCCAGCAGGTGTCCCTGCTGCCTCCCCACTAAATCAGGCCCTCACAAAAGCCAAAGAGGTCCCTGGGATGGACAGCCTGCCCAGGGACTTTCTTGTCCTGCTTCCTGCACTTTGGGGAGAAGGGCCCGGTCGGCCCTCTGGAAGGGGAGCCCCTTGCAGGCTGCAGGCCGGAGTTTGGCTTCTCAAGAACAGGGCCTGGCTTGGATGGGTAGGCAGGGGGTGGGGGTGGGGGCGTTGGGCAAGCTTCTGGAAGCTGCTGAAGAAGTTCCTGGCCTCCCAGGGGCAAATTCCAGCTGAGGCCCAAATCAGGAGCAGGGGTGCGCTTGACCCAAGTTGGCAGGTATGCGATGAGCCAATATCTGTGAGCCCCCCCCCTCCCCCCCCCGTGGAGCCCTTACCTGCCTCCCTCCTTTAGAATGCATCCCCTCCCCAGGGGAAGGCAAACCAAGTCACCCCCTGGGGACCTGGAGAGGCTGGAGGACAGCAGGAGTTGTGGAGGAAGGGAGGGAGCTGGGAAGGGGCTGGAAGGCCCCACACCAGCCAGCAGTCACCCTCAGGGTGTTGTTGGGATTCCCTGGGGTGGAGGGGGGGGGACCGCGGTGGCACAGCTCAGGGCTCCGCCCAGTGCCCCCGCCCACTGCCCCCGCCCACTGCCCCACTGGCTGAGTGAGCCATGGCCAGTCCCACCAATATTTGGCGGGACTTTTTTTTTTGAAGCGTCTCTCTCTCCAAGGGAACTAGGAGCACTTGTTACAGAGTGTTTGGACCCCGCCCAACCCAGGGACAGATGCACAGACATGTGATCAGATGCTGGCCTGCACCCTCCCAGCTGCCTGCCCTTCCCCCTCCAAGCCTGGGCCAGGAGACGCCTGGCCTGTTCTGGTCAGCAGGCCAGACCACACCTGCTGTGCAAATTTTGGCAGATCCTAGCCCTCTCTGGGCCCAAATTTCCCCTCCTGCACAGTGGCTGAGGGGTGGTGTGTACAGGAGCCGATCAGGTGGGCCCTAAGGCCCCTCTCCCTGGAGTTCCAGGCCTGTGGTGCTTTCACACTATTGTAGGCAGAAACGCTTCCACAGAGAGTCAGCAGCAGGCCTGGGCACAGGGAGGGGAGGGAGGGGAAGAAGGAGACAAGAGTGGGAGCGGAGCCTCCCTTGGGCCCTGCAATCCCTGAGTGGACAGAGCCCGTCCCAGCTCCTGGACCCTGTGCACTCCCTGCCCCTCCAACCTCCGTCGCCTGCCACCTGGTCAGCATGGCAGGGTGCTCTCACCCACCCTTCAAGTCTGACTCACTTCCGGGCCTCGAAACCCCTGCAGCTGCACCTTGGACCCCCTGGGCTCTGGGACCAGGTGACTGTCCTGCCCTGGTGCCCCATCTCCTCGCCCACCAGCACCTCTCCTGGTTTGCTGCCACCCTCTGACAGGGCCTCTGTGGTCCCCTCAGCCCTTGGTCTCAGTGAGGACTGAGCGGTCTTCCTGGGATCTTCCAGAGAAAGGGACTGGGGCATCCAGAGGGGGCTCTGCTTGACCCGGGGGCCGAGGAGAGTCTGAGCTGGACGTGGTGGACCAGGCAGGTCTCTTTCAGTTGCGAGGGATGCAAACCAATGTAGAAAACGGACTGAAGCACACAAGGAAAACGGACTCATTTCGCTGAAAAGTCCAGCGGAAGAGATGGCTTCAGAAACGGCGATCAAGAGTTCTCAAATTACATCTTTGGGAATTTCTCTCTGCCTCTGGGCTGTTTCCTCTGTGGTGGCTCGGTGTTCAAGAAGGTTCTTTCCTCATGGCGGTGAAATGGCTGCCAGCACTCCACCTCACACCCCACACCCCACTTACAAGTCCACCCCCGAGGAAGGAGATTCTCTTCGCCGACAGTTTCATCAAAATCCCCTGATTTGAGTCTTATGTTGGGCTCCCCCAGGACATGGGTCCTGGGCTCGTCCCTGAACCAATGCTTGGAATGCTCCAGCTGTGCTCTATGGGGCCATGTGCTCTGAACCGAAGGTGGGGGGTTCCGGGAGGGGGGCAAGGTCAACATGAGGGCTGAGGTGAGGGTGGTTCCCCAAAGGAGAGTCCAGTGATGGAGCTGGAGGAAGGGATCTGAGCGAGTAGGAGCGTGGAAGGCCACCGGCTGTGGGAGCAGGCCCGGCTGGTAACCTCCTCTCCGGCCCTAAGAGCAGGGACTGTCTGCCGTGAGAATCCCTGCCAGGGGGGTGGGGGTGGGCAGGGGGCTGCAGGCTGCCTTCCAGGAGCCTCAGCGGAGCAGCCTCTGGGGAGGAGGTCGGACAGCAAAGGGTGGGTTCTGAGCGAGGGGCAGCCTGGGGCCTTGTCCAGCAGGTCTCTGCTGGGAGGCGGGAGACTCTTGAGGGAAATGTTTCTGATCCTTATTCTTAGAAACAGGAAGTGGTAGCTTCCTGAGACCAAACCGACCTCATCCCCAAGCGAGGAGAGGGCTCAGCGGTGCAGCAGCTTTGAAAGGCCTGTGGCCACAACTCCCTCGACAGCGCCTCGATCAGAGCCACAGCGGCCTCTCTCTCCACTCCTGTTCTCGGGCTCATCATCACCCACTTACAGAAAGGTGCCCCTAATAGGCCCTCAATAAGGGACCTGTTATTAAGGTCCCCCTCTGAGCCTGGGCCAGGGTGGGCGGGGTGTCATCAGTTTTGTCCATCCCACTGAACCTGTCTGATTCTAACACCTGCCCGGTGCGAACTCACCCCACGTGCTAGCACGGCCCTGTGGGTGCATTCTGTGTCTTTCAGGCACTGACATCTCGCTGGGGAGGGAGACGGCCTTTAATCAAGCAGCACGAAGCAGTGCTTGGAATCACACTCGGCTCCACCCGGTGTTCATGGCTCCCTGCTCTGAGCATCCCCCAAGGTCAGGGTCTGGAAGATGAAGGGTGAGGGCTGTCCCCAAGGCCTCCTGCAAATGACAGTGCAGAACAAAATTTCTGCTGCTTCTCTGGTTGAGAGAGCAGGAGCAGAGTGGCGAGAGCAGAGAGGCCTGGGTGCTGCCCTTGGCCCTGGCCCTGGCTCCCTGGGTGACTTTGGGGAACTCCTTGTGCTTCACACCTCCTCAGGCCACCCTCGGGCCCTCTGGAGCTGTATTTGGCAGGTTCCTGGTTCCAAAGTGAGTCCAGGCCAAGCCACAGCCTCCGTCCCCTGGCCTCCACTGCCGCCTCCACCCGGCGGTTCCCATGGCTGCGGCCCCAGACCTCTGTTTACTCGGCTCCGTGTGTGTGATTTTTCCACCACCGGCCATTGAGAACACAATGCCAGCTTCTCCCCAAGGAGGTGCCGCCAAGCCCACACCCCGGCCAAACAGCGGATGTGACTGCAGCCAGGGACAGACTCTGACACCTCAGACTCCTGTGGCCCCTGGACCTAGGCCTTGGCCTCCCATGAGCCTGCAGAAAGCCCAGGTCAGGATGGGTTTCCATCCCTAGAAACATGCGGGGAACCCTGAGCCAGCCGCCTATTCTCGGAGATGGACTCCTAGGCAGCAAAATGGGTCACAGGCCAGCCTGGTGGCAGCTGGGAGGCTCCCAGCACCCACATCCGAGAAGGGTCTGCCTCGGCCCCTCCCAGAGAGGCAGCCCCAGAGCCAAAGGGCCAGGGAGTCCTGGCAGCAAACGCTTCCTGCTTCAGCTGGCTCTGAGCCAAGCACACAGCCTGGCCTCCCTCAGGTCAAACCGATAATGTGCCCTTTGCCCTGGCCTCTTGTCCCCAGCCAGGGGCAGGCCCAGGTTAAAACACCAAGACAAATCGTACTCTGCATTGGGTTTGTGCACTGTAAAAAAATCTTATTACAGAAATAATTGGGAAATTGTCGTTACACATCCTGGGCACCTGCGCCTCGATTTTCCTAAGATAAAATACAACCTGCTACTGTCATTCTTGGTGTGGCGTGCACTCCAGGCACTTTGCATGGCTTGACTCACTCTACCCCCTTGAAGTTGCCATCCTTGGACCGCTTACCCGGGCTCCGAGGCTCAGAGAGGGTAAGCGACTTGTCCAAGACCACATCCCCCAAATGAATTGTTTTTGGAAGACAATGAGTACATCTTCAGAACCTGAAATTGGAGAATGGTGTCTTACACCTGACAGTAAGAGCAGAAACAACGAAAGAAAAAGCACATTGGCATTCACCAAAATTAAGAACTTTGTGCATCAAAGAAACTGCTAGGAGACTGAAAGAACAGCTCATAGAACAGGAGAAAATATTTCCAAGTCACCTGTCTAAAGAGGACCTAGTGTCCTGAAGTCAAGGGGCAAACGAGGTGTACCTTACTTTCACTGGAGTTTTCCGAGCGAACATTCCTTTCACGGGGAGGCATGATGGCAGGGGACTGAAAACATCACACGAAACGTGAGCTACCGTGGGAGGCCTTACGAACCTGGGACCTGAAACCAAGCATCTGGGGGACATGAGCTCAACTTCTGGCTCTTCTCTGAGGGACTTGTGCGGGACAGTCTCCAAAACCTGCTGCACTGTATGGCTGGACCTGGAAGGTGGCTTGCTGGGCAGGCTGGTGGGGAGAGCACAGGCGAGGCCGGCCCTCGGGAGGGAGCCTGGACCTCCAGGGCTGTGGACCGGGAGTCACAGAGGCTGAGCCTGGCCGGTCACCACGGCGTCTCTGCTCTGAGCACAGCTCCTGGCTCCTCCTGCACTGAACTGGTTAGGTCTCTTTTGGATGCAAGGGACAAAAGCCCATCTCAGAGTGGCTGTGCCAAAGTGGTAAGCTCTTGGCTTAGTGACTGAGGAGGCCAGGGTGGCTGTCCGCAGGTTGGCCGTCCCGGGAGACAGCGTCAGCGGACTCCGCCGTCAGGCAGGCCCGGACTGGGCTGTCGGAAGGGCCAGTCCAGGTGGAGGCTCCCTCCTCCCAGCAACCCCAGTGGTGAGAGAACGTCTCTTTCTCCCTAGTGACCACTAAGGTCCCGGGACAAAAGTTTCCCTGCACTGACTGGCATCACATGGCCAACCCTGGGCCAGTCGCTGCAGAAGGCCCGGACTGGTGGTGCCTGGGGCCCAGGTCTGCTCCTGCTGGGCCAGCCCCGGGGAGAGAAAGGCTGCGGCGCCGGGCGGAGGGCCAGTGGCCAGGGCAGAGGCTCGGTGGCAGCGCTCGCTTCCACACGGGCAGGGTTAAGGGCACAGGCCTGCGTGCTTGGCTCACTGGCGAGTGGGGGGCTTGAGGCCCAGCCCGGCACCAGGGCTGGTGCGCCGCGCGTCCAGGGCGGCGTGGGGACACAGGCCCAGGGGGCTGCCTGGGCCCGGGCTCTGTGAGGAAAGGGCAGCTGCTGTTTTTTCCGAGCTCCCCAGCCTCTCAGGCAACCTGGAAAACACAATGGCCCAAGCAGGAAACCGGTGCCGCGTCCAGCCTGTGGCCGAGAAGCCAAACCCAGTGACAAGTTCGAAAACAAGACTTGAAAAAGCGAGCCCTCACAATGGAATGCTTGAAAAAATAAAAGCCTTTATTTTCCCTTTTTTATTAAATAGTACTACACACTTATTGTAGAAAAAACCTGAAAATACAGATAAGCAAAAAGATAAAATTTCCCATAATCTCACCACCCATGATGGCCAATGTTAATATTTCACTGCAAATTTTGTCATTCATTTCTCTGGGAGTAAACAATATTTTTTCTTTTATAAATGGGACTGTTGACATTATTTGTAACTTTTTTCGCTTAGTAATATATGGTGAGCATTTTACATGTTAATAAATATACATGTACAATATTATTTAAAGCACTGTCATAGTATTTCATCTTATTTAATAAAGTTTCTAATGGGGATGTTTCCAGGGTCTTCAACACGCAGCACGTGGGCCGATTATCCCGCGGATGGATTTCCAGCAGCGGAGCGCTGGGTGCTTAGGCCTTGCTCTCCGCAGCTCCCACCGGGCTGCTGAGGCCGCTGGGGAGAGTGGAAGGGGAGGCTCGGCCTGGCGCTCTCCCAGAGCTACGACCTGCTGCGTACAACTATCCCCATTTTTCAAATCCTTGCTGCCAAACTGGTAGGTGAACATTTGCATCTTTTATTTTTTATGCATTCTTTGATTACTCTGCAGGTGAACGCCCATCATTTGCTTATCGGCCATTTTGCATTTTTTTCTTTTGGGAATTGACAGTTTCTGACTCTTGGCCATTTTTTTACTGGTGGATTGATATTTACCTTATTGATTTGCAAAGGCTCCTTAGAGATTACAGAAAGTAACCCTTTGTTGAATGTGTTGCAGCTTTTTCCAGTTTAATCGTTGATCTGCATATCTACCTCTGGATCTGTGTCACACTGTCTTGAAATTCTGCCACTTTGTAGTAAGTTTTGTAATTGCGAGTGTGAGTTCTCCAGCGTTGTTCTTTTCTGAGATTGTTCTCGTTATCCAGGGACCCTTGAGATTCCATGTGGATGTTAGAACCAGCCTGCCAACTCTCCGAAGAAGCGAGGCTGGACCCTGACAGGGGTTGTGCTACACCACTTTGTGGAGTTTTGAATGTGTTTTCTGATCTATACACATGACCTTTTTTCTATTTATTTAGATCTGTATTTCCACAACATTTTGTGGTTTTTACCCTGTAAATTTTGCACTCCTTTTGTTAAATTTACTTCTAAGTGTCTCATTCTCTTTGATGCTGTGGTTATTGGAATTATTTTCTTAATTTCATCTTCATGTTGTAGAATGCAAGTAGAAATACAGTAATTTTTAAAATTTTCTTTCTTTAAAAAGATTTTATTTATTTATTTATTTATTTATTTCTAGAGAGAGGAGAAGGGAGGGAGAAAGAGAGGGAGAGAAATCTCAATGTGCAAGAGATACACAAATTGGTTGCCTCTTGCACTCCTGCTACTGGGGACCTGGCCAGCAACCCCAGACATGTGCCCTGACTGGGAATCAAACTGTCGACCTTTCGGTTCGCAGGCGGGCACTCAGTCCACTGAATCACACCAGCCAGGGCCAATAGATTTTTTATATATTGACCTCGTAGGCTGAAACTTTTCTGAATTCATTTATTCATTCTGGGAGGGGTTTTTTTAGTACCAAGCTTACATTCCTGTGATAAATTCTACTTGGCCATAGTGTATAATTCGTTTCTATGATGGGGACTTAGTTTGCTGCTATTGTATTTAGGGTTTCTGCGGCCATATTTATGAGTTGCTGACTTGTTGTTTTCTTTGCCTGCGACGTCTTCCCCGGCTGCGTGGTGTCAGTGTGATTCTGGCTTCACGGAGGGAGTTGGGACGTGTGCTCCCTCCTATTTTTGGAAGCGTTTATGAAGAATTAGTATTAATTCCTCTTTTGTTTTGGCATAATTCCCCAGAAGAGCCATTTGGTCCTTGGCTTTTCTATGTGAGTACTGTTTTGATTACTACTAATTCAATCTTTTATAATTAAGATTTTCTCTTTCACCTTGAGTCAGTTTTGATAGTTTGTACCTTTCACAAGTTTGTTCATTTTATCTAAGTTAGCTGATTTATTGGCATACAGTTGTTCATAATATTCCTTTATAATTACTCCTATTTCTACAAGGTTCACAGTAATGTTCCTTCTTTCATTTCTGATTCTGGCAGTCTGAGTCTTCTCTCTTTCTTATTTTATTGGTCAATCCAGCTAAAGGCTGGTCGATTTTGTTGATCTTTTCAGTGGACCATCAGTTTCATTGATTTTCTCTGTGCTTTTCTACTCTCTGTTCCATGTGTTCCCCCCTAATCTTTATTCTGCTTTCTTTAGGCTTCATTTGCTCCTATCTTATCATTGTCTTAAAGGAGGAGGTTAGGTTATTGACTTGAGATCCTTCTTCAGTTAATGTAGCATTGCCAGCTATAAAATTCCCTCTAAGCACCGCTTTAGTTGCTTTTTGGTTTTTTGTATCTTGATTTCATTCATGTAACTTTCTAATTTTCTTTGTTTGTTTTTGTTTGTTTATTTGTTTGACCCATTGGTTATTTAGGATTACTGTATGTTCTTTAGTTTCCATATTTTTGTGAATTTTCCAAATTTCTATCAACAAAATAACAGTTTATTTCCAATTTTATTTAACTATCGTTGGAGAACATGCTTTGTGTTATTTCTGTCCCTTTAAATGTATTGACATTCGGGTTATGATCTAGTACGTGGTCTGTACTAGAGCACGTGCCATGTGTGTGACCCTCGGCTGTCACTGAGTGGAATGCTCCACAAATGTCTGGTAGGTTAGGTTGATTCATGGTGTTAAGTCTTCAGATTCCGTGCTGATCTCCTCTGTCATTTTTCTACCTATTACTAAAGATGGAGTCTTAAAGTCTCCAACTATTATTGTTGAATTGTCTGTTTGTCATTTCTGTCAGTTTTTGCTTTATGTATTTTGGCTTCATGTTGTTAGGTGCGTGTATGTTGATAATTGTTATATCTTTCTGATGGGTTGACCCTTTTATCATTAAAATGTACCTTTTTTGTTTGTTTGTTCTTTAATATATTTTATTGATTATGCCATTACAGTTGTTCTATTCCCCCCCTTCATTCCCCTTTACCCTGTACACCATCCCCCTCCATTCCCCCCCTTTAATGACCATGTGTTTCAAGTTCTTTAGATTCTATATTTCCCCTACTATTCTTGCCCTCCCCCTATCTATTTTCTCCCCACTGTCTATGTTACTCATTCTCTGTACCTTCTCCTGATTCTTCTCTTCCCACTCCCCTGTTGCTAACCCTCCATGTCATCTCCATTTCTGTGGCTCTGCTCCTGATCTAGCTATCCTCTTAGATTGCTTTTGTTTTAGGTGTGGTTGTTAATAACTGCAAGTTTGCTGTCATTTTACTGTACATGTTTTTGATCTTCTTTTTCTTAGATAAGTCCCTTTCACATTTCATATAATAAGGGCTTGGTGATGATGAACTCCTTGAATTTGATCTTATCTGAAAAGCACTTTATCTGCCCTTCCATTCTAAATGAAAGCTTTGCTGGATAGAGCAATCTTGGATGTAGGTCTTTGCCTTTCATGACTTGGAATACTTCTTTCCAGCCCCTTCTTGCCTGTAAGGTCTCTTTTGAGAAATCTGCTGACAGTCTGATGGGAACTCCTTTGTAGGTGACTGTCCCCTTATCTCTTGCTGCTTCTAGGATTCTCTCCTTCATTTTAATCTTGGCTAATGTAATTATGATGTGCCTTGGTGTGTGTTCCTTGTTGGGTCCAAGGACTCTGAGGGACTCTTTGGGACTCTGAGCTTCCTGGATTTCCTGGAAGTCTATTTCCTTTGCCAGATTGGGGAAGTTCTCCTTTATCATTTGTTCAAATAAGTTTTCCACTCTTGGGTGTTCCTCTCCCCCTCCTGGTACCCCTATAATTCTGATGTTGGAATGTTTAAAGATGTTCCAGAGGTTCCTAAGCCTCTCCTCATTTTTTTGAATTCTTGTTTCTTCATACTTTTCTGTTTGGTCATTTTTTCCTTCCTTCTGGTCCACTCTCTTGATTTGAGTCCCAGTTTCCTTTCCATCACTATTGGTTTCCTGTGCATTTCCCTTCATTTCACTTAATTTAGCCTTCCTATGTTCCTCTAATTTGTGACTAAAATCAACCAGTTCTGTGAGCATCCTGATCACCAGTGTTTTGAACTGTGCATCTGAAAGGTTGGCTATTTCTTGGTCACTCAGAATTATAGGCTCTGGGGCTTTGAGCTGTTCTTGAGCCATATTTTGGTCTGTTCGCACCTGTTATGTATGAGGGGCGGAGCCTTAGGTGTTCACCAGGGCTGGGAGACCCAGTCTCTGGGTTGTGACGCTGTATGTGGGGACAGGGTCAGAGAGGGAAAAAAAATGGCGCTTTGCTCCGCTCTGCTCTCTTTCCGATTTCTGTCCCCTCTGTGGCTTCCCACAAGCAAATTGGGCCCCTCTGGTGCTGGTTCCCGGGTATGTGGGCCCATGTACTCTCCAGGACCCTGTGAGTCTCTCCAACGAACTCTCTGTGGGCCTAGGAGCCTCTCCCAGCCCCTCGACCCCAAGAAAGTCTTTCCAGTTGGTGCTTTCAGGCTCTAATTCCCGTCGCTGGGGCCCTAGCCTGAGCGGTCTGTCTCACTGTTCGCTCCTTCGCTTGGTTTATCTGTGCACAAATATATGACCACAGTCAGCCAGCCGCCCTGCACCCTCACTGGGTCCACCCGTCGCCACCCCACACCTGGGATCCGCCAACCTCCACCGCCTACGCTTCTGGGTCGGTCTGAGCCAACGATCTTTCCAGCCCAACCCTGCTCTGCTTTGGACTCCGCCCCTCTTACTGGTCTGGCTGAGTGGTTCGTTGTTGTGGGACTTCCGTACAGTTCAGTTTTCTGTGTTTTGGCTGCGTTTTTTTAACTAAAACTTTGTTGTTTTTAAACTTAGTTGTGCGAGGAGGCACAGTGTTTCCACCTATGTCCATCTTGGTCAGAAGTCAGAAAGAACAGCTTTTGTTATATTAATCTTTTATTTATAATTTCTGGCTCTGTTCATTTGTTCCTGTGAACTTGCATTCCCATTGGGGTCATTTCGTTGACCTGATCCTCCATTAGTGGATATTTTGGTCTTTTTGTTTTTTTTGCTGTTACTAAGAAGCTGCAGTGGACGTTGTGGTACACGTTTGTGCACCTATCCTGAAGTTTCTGCGTGATAGATTCTTGGATGTAAAATTGCTGGGTTAGGGGTGAATGCTCCCAGCATCTGCGTAGACCCTGCCAGACTGCCCTCCAGAAAGGCTGGACCAGTGCACACACCCACCGCGATGTGTGGAAGACCGGGCGCTGCAGGGTTTTCTAGTTTCGGCCAATTACTTTAGATGTACATTTCAATGGCAAATGACATTGCACATGTTTCCATGTGTTTATTAGTCAGTTATATGTTTTCCTCTGGAATTTGGATTGATGTAAAGCGTGAGGTCGGAATTAAACTTTGTTTTTCAAATGCAGTTCAATGTGCTTGGAAGCTTCTCTCCTCTTTGTGGTAGTTCTAACTTTTGTATAGTTAAAGCTGTCCATTTCTCTTTTAGGGTCTCTATCTTCACTATCATGCTAATTGCCATCAATGTCCCTGTTGGGCAAAGGTCTGTGTGCCTAGCTCTCCCCGGGCCTCCCTGGTCAGGGCTTTGCACATGTTCCCAGGACTTGTGTTGTTTCAGCAGCAGCTCCTTACGGCCGGCTCCCTCCACAGAAGGCAGGGACAGGCTGGCTCCTCACAGAGGCGAGGGTGAGCCTGCTGGCATCGCGAAGATCCGGGACCCACACTCATCCCCTTTGCTTTTTATTTTTCTAATTCCTTATTTTATGTTTTATTCATTAATTCTTTTTCGTAATCTTGGCTATATTTATTTTGCTTTTTTTCTACCTTCTTGACGTAAAATTTTAGTTTACTTAAGTTTGCTTCTTTCTATTTAAAGATGCACTTATAGTTATGATTTTCTCTGAATAAAACTTTGACCACCCCACTACACAAACACACACAATTTTAATATTTTTTCACTGTCATTAACTTCAAAATAGTGTGTAATTGTGGTTTGGACTTTCTTTTTCTTTTTTAATGATTTTTTACTTACTTATTTTTCAGAGAGAGGGGAAGGAAGGGAGAAAGAGAGGGAGAGAAACATTAATGTGTGGTTGCCTCTTGCATCAATGTGTGGTTGCACTCCCCACTGGGAACATGGCCTGCAACCCAGACATGTGCCCTGACTGGGAATCGAACCAGTGACCCTTTGGTTCACAGGTCAGTGCTCAATCTACTGAGCCACACTAGCCAGGGTAGGACTTTCTTTTGTCACCAAAGAATGACCTAGAATAGTTCCCTTCTCTTATTCTAGTGGTTGGATGACTAAACCTTTTATTAATAACCCCTGGTTTTATAGCATATAATTTCTGCTTTAAATTGGTTATGGGATGTAAGTCATGTAACATAAATTTTACCATTTAAAAGGGAAGCACAATTCAGTAGTTTTTAGTATATTCACCATGCTGTCCCACCATTCTCCACTATCAGATTTCAGAATATTTCCATTATAAAATTTCTGCTTTAAAAGTATTTTTCGAGCCCTGGCTGGTGTGGCTCAGTAGCTTGAGTACCGGCCTGGGAACCGGAGTGTTGCTGGTTTGATTCTCAGCCTAGGGCACATGCCTGGGTTGTGGGCCTGGGTTGTGTGCAGGAGGCAACAAACTGATATATCCAGGTTTTCTCCCTCTCTCCTTTCTTCCCCTCTTTCTAAAAATTAGTAAGTAAAAATTTAAAAAATATTTATTGAAAACCCATTCACGGTAACTCAAGTAAAAAGGGGGGACTGTCACAGAAATGAAGAGCAAGACCAGCAGCTTGGCTCTGAAGGGAGAAGAGCGCAGGAAGCTGCCTCAGGGCTGCAAGTCTCCACTGTAGCCCTCTCTTCTCACCTATAGCGCCCCCCTGTGGAAGGGCGTCCTTTGCTGGAACATGGCTCAACGTGACCACTAGCCCCAACTCTACATAATTCCTTAGATACAGGGTTCAGCACAATCCTAGTGTCCTAAAATCCAAAATTTCTCAAAGGAAAATTTCCCACAGGGTGGCTGTAGCTTGGGCCAGGTGTTCACTTCCTGTCCAGTCACTTGTGTGGCCCTAAGGGGTGGTTACTCTCTCACCCCTCCAGTTGGGCTTGGAATGAGGTCAGGATCCCTAACAAGATTATATGGGAAGTGATGCAATGCCTGTCACATCTAATACGATGACCTAAATAGGACCCAGTTTTAGGAATCTTCCATGGGCACTAACATAGAGGGCCTTCTCTGTGGGTACAAGGTGTGCACACACACACAAGCAGGGGTGCACACCCACACTCACCAGTGCGGCGTGATTACCTGCTGTGACTCTTGCACGGATAGATGGTGGCTGATTGTGCTGCAATTTAGCCAGCCTGCTGGGGCCCTGAAGTAAAGCTGGGTGGAAGGTGTCCCTGTAGAAACTGGATGTTCCCACTGCCCGTCGGTGGGAAGAGCTGCCCCTGGGAGAGAGTGAGGACTGGGGACAGAGGTGAGTCGAAGGTGCTTCAGATGTGGGGAAGGCAATTCTTTCCCCTCCTGGACCCTGAAGGGCATACCTGTGCATGCTGGAGGGTACTTCCTCTCAGCAGGCGGCCCGTGGGCTGGTGACAAGAGCTAGCCAGTCTCCTGCTACCCCACCGATTTGGCTCAGCTGTGACTCCTGCCTGTTCTACCTTGACCATCTGACAAGCTTTGACAAACTGCCCAGCCCAGCCTCAGCTGTGTCTTGGAGATTAAGAGAAAGGGCTGTCCACACCCAGCCTGCAGGGCAAAGGAAGCCCAGGGCTCCCAGACCAGCACCACGTGGCCACCAGGAAGGGGACCCTCAGGGTCGGGAGGCAGGCCTGAGAGGGTCAACTGTCTGCCTTCTGAGGACCTTCTTCCTCCACAGCCAGTCTCAGAAAAGGGTGCCTTGTCACGAAGGCTTCCTCACAACGCCGCTGTTCGTTTTTTCAAGTAACCTGCTGGTAATTGAGAAAGATGTTACTTCCCATTACTATTGAGTTTGCCCAATTCTCTAGACATTTCTAGCAATTTTTGCCTTATGTAACTTCTGGTGGATTTGGTGCAGAACAGTGTTATTTTTGAAGTGCAAATTACTCTCTTTACCCCCAGAAAATATTAATATAATAAAACGACTTTTGGTCCAGTTTTTTTGTCTTGCATTACATTGTCTGACACCAAATGACCCCCATTTTCTGTGTGCATCTGCTCGATAGACTTGTGCTCATTCTTTCCCATTTAACCTTTTTGCGTTTGAGTTGGTAGTGTTTTGGGATGTTTCTCTCCACTTCTGTGTGGTCGGCTTCTGCACGCGCCCACGGATAAGCTGCCCCCACATTCCGGGGCACCTCGCCCGGCAGCTGGTGGTGGAGCACGTGCATTGCTGTGACTCGCAGCAGTGAGTGGGATCTCCCAGGCACACCTTCTGCCTGGTTGTCATGGATGCTGTGTGGCTCAGCAGTTCTGGGATGACAACCTGCAAATTCATGGGTCTCCCAAGTAGCTTTTTAAATGTTAAGTTAAATCATAGCTAGAAAACATCAGTAAACAACTGAGGGAAGCCTCGCAGGAGGCGGCGGTGAGACGCTCCCTCCACGGGGGAATCAGTGTGCTCAGCAGTCAGGTTGAAGGGGAGGAAAACCATCCACTGGGTTTTCGTGAAAGCCCAACAGGGAAGCAGCGCAGGGGAGTGAGGGGCGGGGGGTGGCCATGGGGGGTGGGGAGACAGACTGACTGCCCTGGCGGCGTGAGCCCTCAGAATATGGGTCCAGATGCAGCTGTTAAGCTTTTCAGTTTTGTAAGTCAATAACGTCTCCTTTAAAATTAAATGAGTTTGATTTTTAGAGAGAGAGGGAGGGGGAGAGAAAGAAACACTGATTTGTCATTCCACTTATTTATGCATTCATCAGTTGATTCTTGTGTGTGCCCCAGCTGCGGGTGGGGCCTGCGGTCTTGGCGTGTCAGGACTCTCTACCCAGCTGAGTCCTCCACATCACATCGGCGTGGAGTGGGTTTAACTTGCAACCGGAGAAGACCCAGGCACTCTGGCGCGGTGCCTCCACTAGTCAGTGTGGAACCTCACTGAGCTCAAGCAAATGAGCCTATGGGAGAACCCCTGGGAAGGAGGATGAAGTATGTGAAGAAACATCAGTCTCCTGAAGGAATGTAGTTGGGCGAGAAGGATGCGTTGAAAGTCCTTTTCCAGGTAATTTTTGATTCTACAATAGAACTTGACATGTGGTAGTTTTGTAAAGTTAAGCTGCTATATGGACTCTGAACTTTTATGAATAAATTATTATAAATTGGTTTTAAAAAAGAATAACTTGATAGTTAATGGCTGCAGCTTAATGCTGTGGCTGGCCTGACTGGACACTGTCAGAGGCCTTCTTGATTTATTTCAGGACTTTTTACATACTTGCTTCTCCACATAGTAGGCATATTAATGTGATGAGACAGAGAATTATGACATTTTTCAACCTATTGAAGCCAAACTTTTGCACAAATCTGGGTCAGAAATGCTTTCGGCTGTAAGGGACCACCCCACAACAAACACGGTCTCTCTCTCACAGCCCGCTGCACCTGGAGGTGGCAGTTCCAGGGGTCACGTGGTGCTCAAACGGTGTAATTAGGGAGTCAGGACTCTCCCTCTGCCCCCCTCACACTCCCTCACCACAGTCAGTGAGCAACAGGGCGTGGCAAGCCCCTTCCCCCACGCCTCCCCTCGGGCTTCAGCCAGCAGCAGGCCCATGGTGGACAGGCTGGGAGAGCACCCAGCAAGGACTCAAACCAATCATGACTTTGCTCATGAGTTAGTAGGGCCTACCTTTCTTGAGATTCAAGTATTTCCAGTTACCACCTAGAAAACTCTGGATCTGTGGGCAGGGGAGAAGAGGGATATGCAGGAAAGGGCAGTTAGGGGAGGGGCAGGGCCCACCACAGGCACACTGGGCAATGTTTGGGTTTGTCCTCGATCTGAGAGCTTGGGTGTCTAGCCCTGGGTGGTTTCTAGGAAGCTCCCACACCTAGCACGCTGTTGCTGTGTTGAGTGAATGGGCACCCGTGTGTCGTGGTGACAGCTTTGGGGCTGCACATCAGGAGAACCGCACTGGTCTGGCTCTTCCACCACTTCCTGTGCAATTCCAAGCTGACCTCTATGAGCTTCTAGTTCTTCTCAAATGAGGAAGCTCGGCTGGTTGAAATGTTTCTCTTCTGTTGCTCTACTTCAAATTGCCTTTGACCTCTGCAACCTTTGAGTTCAAATTGCCTTTGACCTCTGCAACCCTCTACTGCTTATTTGTGGGCCAGCCTCAGCAGGTAACCTTCAGCATCTCTGCTCCTGCTTTTCTGACCAAGCAGTCAACCACACCAGCAGCACAGGGCTCAGACAGAGCAAACACAGCCTGGTTCTCCAGGCCAGCTTTTCAGAGGGCTGGAGTGCCCAGGGCCCATGGAGTTGGGGCGTTGGGGAGGTGGAACAGGGAAGGATGCAAATGTTACCCCTAGGTCCTAGAGGGAGACAAGGGTTTCACAGGCCAGGGGAACACTCAGTTCTGCAGAGCCTCACCCTCAACCAGCTTTCTCTTTGGCTTCTAGGATGGTAAGGGCTGAGGCTGGGTTCTGGCCCCTGCCTAGGATTCCTCAGAAGGCAGTTTGGGAGCTTTAGGAGGACGTATCAACCAGATGCTGTCAGGCCGGAAAAAACGGGCCATGAAGGTTAGTTAAGTCCAGCCCCCACCCAAAAGTCTATCTTTTCAGTTTCTGACATAGCCCTCAGCATCAGGAATGTGGCTGAGAAGGGCACAGAGCAGTAAGTGGCCAACCAGAAACACGAGCAAGGAAGATGTGCGAGACCCGAGGTGGGGCAGACGTCAGGTCCATGTCTAGTGAGAAGTGAGGTCCAGAAGCAGGTGAGACCAGTCCCTGGGAGAGAGGGAGGCGCACTCTGTCCTGTGTGCTACCGGAGGTAAAGACGGGCAGGGTGCTGCTGTGGGACTGGCTGGGGAGAGGTACCTGGGGGGACTCAGTAGCCATGCAGAAGGGACAGGCCGAGGTGAGTTCTCCGAAGGCCCAGGGAGCAGCAGGTTCATCTCCTGCAGGGCTGCGGCCGGGCTCAGTGAGGTACGTGGGAGGTTCAGCCCAGAGCCTCGGGTCTCCCTGATTCCTTCCAGCCCGAAGCCTGGAGATCGCTGAGATTCCGTGATTTGACCTTGGTAGGAACTCTAAGCATAATCTTCACAAGAGGCAGAAGGAGAGGAAAGAGAAAAAAAAAGGCCCACAGAATTTTACTTTTTTATATAGAATTTGTACAATATATTTCTCTTCATTTGCATATTTTACCCACAACTTAACATTCTTTTTACAGGCTGAACTCAGCTGATATAATCAAAAATCTTTCTTTCAACCAAATAGGAAAAATTCAAAATTGTAAACCCGTAAGAAAACAAATTAAAACCTATGATGAAAATAAGTCACTCCTCATTAGGAACAGTGTCTGTTTGTACATTATACATGATTTGGAACAGAAATTTCTTTATAGATTAGGCACATATTTCCACAACACCTTTATTCTGGCCGGATTTATCTCATTCTGGGCAGTCCGGCCTCGTAAGAAGGACCAAAGGGCTGTTGGTCTCGACAAAAAATCTGTTCTTTCAGATACTGCTGGTACCAGTTGGGGACCAGGAATCCAGGGCATCACCAGCCTCAGGAGGGCCAGGGGAGCAGGGCCTGGCTCAGCAGTGCCATCTAGTGGCTGGAAGAGAGGCAGGGTACGAGCAGGGCTGCCCAAGGTGGGCACCTTGACAGGTGGGCCCTGCCAAGACAGCGCAGTTGTGTGTGAAGGGAAAACTTAGGCTTATTCTATGCAAACTGAACTACAGGGAGACCAGAACAGCAAGGGTGGTGTATAGAGAGAAGCTGTGAGGAGTCCAGTGTTTATTTACAATTTGTCTTCCTGATGGAAGGGCGGGAAGCAAAGCTGATGGCAACTCCCATGAAGGGCAGCTGCCCCACCCCTCTGTCCCCACTCCACTACAAGTCAGTCCAGGCATGAATGGCGTGGATGGCATGGCAGGGTCCAGCAGTGAGTGGCACCATTGCCATGTCTATCTTCCAGGCAGTTACTGAGTCTGAGCCCACGGTGGGATCTCTTGTTCTCTGTGATCTCCCTCCTCACTTCCGCCCTCCTTCTGGGTCTGGGCGGCACTGAACGTGGAGCCTCTTCTGGAAGCGTGGGCAGAGTGAAAGACAAGAAAGGGGTTTCTCCCCAGCCGCTGCATCTGACTGACTCCTCACATCCCCCCACCACAAGAGACCAGGCCAGGCCCTGGCCTTGCTGACGTCAGGGCGATGAATCTCAGGCCACCAGGTGTCAGACCTGCCCCATTTGTTTCTGTCCCCTTTGAATTCTCCCTTCCTCGTACAGCTGGGGGTTGGCTAAGGACCTAATTCTAGGGCTGCAGAAGGTTGCTCTGTATCTCGGCCTCTGCACCCAGAAGGCAAAAGGGCCCTTGCAGTAAGACGCTCCTGGGACCCGCAGTGGTGGGCTTTCCAGCCCAGATGCCTGTGGAGCCTGCAGAGGGGCTTCAGAGGCCATGGCAGTGCGGACCTCTGGCTCTGGCCTGGCTGTGAGGAGCCTTCCTGGGGTTTGGTGCTGTGTGCTGGGACGTGCTAAGGCCCGGACACCCGCCCTTAAATGGCAGCAGCGTCAGGCATTCCTTGCACTTGTGAGTCCCATGGAGGCTTGTAGACAGCCCACCGCCAACCCTGCTTCACACTCCAGAGCGTGGCTTTGGAAAGAGAATAATAATCAGCATTTCAGGGCGAGACACAACCATAGAAAGAAAAATGGAAGCAGCATTCATTAGAACTAATGCAGTTATTGCTAGGCAAGCGACAGCCGAGTAACCACGCCGAGTCCCAGAGGCAAACGTGGCGAGTTACTGACCATGGAGCCGAAATAAAATCATGATGTGTTTTTGTCTGTTTTACTTCTAAAATAAGATCTCCTCTGATAACACTTCAAGTCGTTTTAGGTATAGAACTAAAGAGGTTCCTTAACTTCTGCCACTTTCGCACCAGTTTATCCCCCTGAATGACTATTCCACTTGGCATTCCCTGAGGACCTCTCCGGGGAGTCCGTGTAATTCTGTTCTAAAAACGTGAGGTGGAAACTGAAATATGTTAGAACAACTAAAAAAACTTGAACGTGCTGGGAGCCAGTGCGTGACAGATGCTCTGGGTGGCCTGTGGGCACTGTTGTCACCTAGGACTTCTCCGGGAAGGCTGTGGCTACGGAGCAGGCGCAGCACGGTTCCCGTACTAAACGCTGGGGACCAGGTGGTGGTAGGTGGGCTTGCTCTCTCCGGTTTTGGGTTAGATTAGCCAGTCTCAGGAAGCAAAAGCAAGAGAGGAGCTCTGGAGCCCAGCGCTGCTGCTGAAGGCCTTGCTGAGATCGGTGGGTCTCTGCAGACTGGGCTTCACTTAAGGGCAAGTGCAAGCAGTTCCAGCTCAACGGAGACAAAACCCTTTCCAGAGAGGCTGCTTCCAGGCCTCCCCTGGGCAGCAGCTTCGGCAAGGACAGACCCTGGAGAAAGCTGGTCTCTGAACAGCCTTCTCACGGGCTGCCCACCAGACTTCCTGAATAATTTTGCACCGCTCTGCTTGTTCTCACATGCTACGGTATGTTCAGGGGTCTAGCCCGTGTGACATGGGACGTTCTTGGATACGTGGCTGCTCCGCATTCTGATTGGAGTGGAAGTGGGAGCTCACAGAGAGCCAGGCATTGATGCCACAGGAATTTTCCTGAATGAGTTTAGATATCGGCTGTAAAAATCCCTGTGGTCAGATTAGCTGGTTCCATGCATGCCATACTGAGAGCTAACACTGGACATCCCAGAGGCAGGTCGCTTTGTTTGGGTAGTTGATGGCCAGACTGATAGCAGCGATGTTCTGCAGAGCCTGTGGAGAGAGAAAGAGTCATTGCCAGTGTCAAGAACTGTTCCTTCCCCGGCTCAGTTCATTAAGTGCTGGCTGAACAAGACCCTCAGTTGAGTACTAGAGGGGGCAGGGGCAAGGAAGACGCAAACCCGACATGGTTCCCCTCACCAGGAGGACCAGAGTTTGGAGCAAGAAACAAAAGCTGCTGAGACCACATGAGAACTTCAAACACAACGTAGAAATCATCACTGCCCCAAGCGAGGGGCAGGTGCAGTGCCGGGGCTCAGGGGACACTGTGCAGGGGTCTGGAAAAGTTCTTTAGGGAAAGGGAACAGCACAAAGGTGCAGAAGGGAAGAAATGAGCAACTAGTGCTGGGAACCCAAGAAGCAATGTTGGGAGTTTTCAAGTTAAAGGCAGTAGGACTGGCCAGGAGAGGACACAGTGGCAGGCAGGGGGGAAGGGGGGCGCTGGTTCAGCAATGTGGATGGGCTGTGGGGACGGTCAGAATGAGGGTGACGAGACAGGACACAGGCACAGGCAAGAGGGGGAGCCCATGGGGATATGCACCATTGAGCTTTCAGTGCCAGAACAGTCAAATCTCAAAACTTCAATTTGTGTCATGCAACCAGAGGCAGTGGTGGCAGTGGTGACAGGCATCTGTTGTGGGGGTGGGGGTGGGGGTGTTTTTACTCTGCCTACTGTTCTCAGGCGAAGTCACACAAGCTGTTCTCTAGCTGATGGGGAACCCCTGCTTCCAAGCAGGCATCTGACCCTTTCCTGCAGGAGGAGGGGTCCCTTGAGAGAACTTGGCAGGAACAATGTGACGCTCTGGCTGGGGGTCCCAGCTGGATGCCCACTCAAGTGTGACCCTGGGCATATCTCTGCTTCTTCAGAGCTTCAGGGGCCTCCTGTCCCCCTTGGGGTTGAACCACATGCTCCGTGACAGTCAAGGAGTCTGTGACCCTGAGGTTCTCAAAATGGAGCCAGGGGCCTCTGGCCTCCTGAGACCCTTTCAGGGCCCTGTACGGCACAACTACTCTCGCAGTGACACGGGGCTCCTGGAGGCTAAGGTATGACAGCATGACAAGCGAGCAGAGGTGGACACGGGCTCCAGCTGTCTTCTGTTAAGGTGGACGTTGGAGATCTGCAGAAAGTAGCACCATGCCGCCCTCTGATTCCACTAGACACGTTGCTATGTTAACATGGAATGAATGGGCTTGTGGTTTTTAAAAAACACATTGATAAATAAATGTTTAAAAGTTTTGCCTCCATTTCTAATTTCAAATCTAGTTTAATTTCCTGTGGTAAATTTCAATGTGTATAATGCACAAAAACAAAAGCTTTTGGACCCCTCCATAGTCGAAAGTTTGAAGTGGTCCGGGACTGAACAGCTGCCAGAAGGGGCGTTCTCCTGACAGGGAAGAAGTCGCACCCCAAAATATCTGAAATCTGACTCTATGGAAACTTCAGGGACCAGCCAAATCATAAATTTAAGGCATTGGTTGTTTTCGTTTAAGAGACACAAATTCTTGCCAGTGTCTTTTGACCCCTCAGTTTAGCGTGAATGACACTGATAAGTGGGGCGCGCCTGCTCCCTCTGACACCAGAAGGGAGGGACTGAACTGGAATGGAGGTCCATGTATGCTTGGGGGGGGGAGTTCTGTACTCATGCCACAAGCACAGAGGATCTTTGTCCTGGCCGCAGTGATGGGGACGGCCTGCCACCCAGGCAGCCACCAAGGGCCAGCTCCAAGGTGGGAGAGTACCTGTGCCGCACAGCGGAGAAGGTGGTCATCCGTGGTTAAGGCCAGCAGGTAATCCTGCAGCAAGCCCAGCTCCTGTGGAGAGAGAGCGAGCAGGGTGCAGTTCTGACGGACCACCACCCAGAGGGTGCCCACCCCAAACCGCAGAAGCCTCAAGTGGGTAATTGGTGCTCGCTCTGCCAGCGCCTCAGAGCACCTCCTCACTCAAGAGCTGTGAAGGAGCTGGACCAGGAGGAGCCCTTTCATCTCTCACATTCATTGTCTATTGTGCTGAGGGGAGGAAAAGAGAAAAGAACCCATCCATTTTATTTTCCAAAGCTCCCTGTTGTCAAAGGCTGATCCAAGGCACTTTCTCCCTTGGCTTCAGGCCTGCTAAAATAAGCAGTCCAGGTGCTGCTTGGGCTGGAAGGCCTCCTCTGCCTCCCTGTGCAGGACAGCCAAGACCTGGACCACACGCCTGCCAGGGCTGTGGATGGTGCTGCACCCTGGCCCAGAGCCCGGGGGGAAGAGGCAAGCCGGGCCCTTACCTGGGCACGGTTCTCTGTGACGAAGAAGAGCTCGGTGAGGGCACGGTGCAGGGGGAGGAGGACGCCGGGCTGTGTCACGTCTTCATACAGGCTGTACTCCATGTGGGTGAAGAGCTGCCACAGGGGCTTTAACAGCGAAAGGTCACAGAGGTCACTGTGGGAGGAGGACCATGTTAGACAGATGGCAGATGAGGGGAAATGCAGCCGACTCTCCCTGCCCCACATCTAGTCAAGTCATCACGAGATGGTCTCACTCCCCCTCCCCCTGAAAAAGAGCCAGAAATATTTCCCACCAGCAAATGAGGAAGGGGGCAGAACCTAATTCCAAAACAAGACTCCAAGGAAACGGGAGGCCCTGAAGCTCATTCATGGACATCACTTGCCCATCTTTAAAAATGGTTGCTGGAAAGAACTTCCAACAACAGTGAAAAAACTCAAGATAACTGTTAAGTGGAAAGAATATATAAGACTGTATACACAAAATAAAATTCGAAAAATTAAACTGCATACACAATATTATGTACCACATTAAAAACAACAGTAAATATATAACAAATATGACCAATGGTTGTCCCTGTCAATCTTCCAGATTTCCTACAACACTCATTGCTTTAATAATCATGAAAAAATAAGATTTAAAAGACAACAACCATTACTATGATCTTAGGCTCACGAAACACAAGGGACACACTCAGCCAGAACCCTTTCCTCGTGCAGATCTCCACCCGCCCCCCGCCCCCCGCCCCAGGAGGGCCCTGCTGAGACTGCAGTGGTTTCTTCTTACTCAGAGGGAGGTTGTGCTTTAATTCCAGTTCAACATCCTTCAGAGGGAAAAAATTGTGAAATAAATAATACTCTTACATAATTTTATATGATCTTAAATTTTGCTTTTTTCTCTTTAATGTAAGACTTTAAAAAGAATTCTGTACAATTGAGGTACAATATTGGAGCTAATGACTTTCTTCCAGAGGAGTGTCTTCCCAATGGAAACCAATGGGAAAACCTGTCTTGATTTAAGAGGCAGCTTGGGCTGAGTTCTCAGGAAAGCATCGGCAGGTGGAGTGAAACGCACCTGCATGGCTCACACCTGTGGCAGCACTAAGGCCCACCGTCCTTCCCCTGGGGCTGCCCCTCCTCTCTGCCCCATTCTGTCTCAGGCCCTGGGACCAAGGGGGTGCAGAAGCATCCCTAACGGATGGCCAGCAAACTGCAGAAATGCATCCACAATGCAGCCAGGAAGGGCCCTCCACTGAGGACAGTGGAGATGTGTACACATCACTAAGCCAGACAGTTCTCACTGGCAGCCACTCTCAGAAGAAGCGCACTAAGTGGGCCCCGCGGGCTCAGTGGCCCCTGATGTTTGTAAACGAGGATGCAGTGGTAATGGCAGTCACGCCCAGATTTCCCTCTCTCCCTCCCCTCGGCCAGCCCATAAGCAGACCAACCACAGGTGCTGTCGCTTTCCCTGACTTGGAGAGTCCTTTACTTTTCAGATAACAGCTCCATATTACATGAGAAGACAGCCTGTTACTTCGAATGTCATCTGACTAGCATTCTATGTGTCTTAAAAATGCCAGAAAGGGGGCACTGAACTCCAAACAGGTGGGTGTCTGAGCAAAGAGGGTAGGGACAAAATATATGAATGACATGTGTGGGCACAATCACTAAAACCTCCCTCTGAGATGAGGAATAAGACAACTATGCCTTCAATCCCCTCTTCTATTCAACACTCTGTTAAAGGTCTGGCGAGCGCAAAAAAGACAAAACCGTTTCTAAGGGTTCAGAGGAACAAATAACACTCATCACGTGCAGATAACACGACCCTGTGCTGAACAATCTACGTACATACACACTCATGTAATCAGTAGAACAAGGTCACTTGATATTGTACAAGAGCAATACATGAATACTGGTTTTATATCCACAGAAACAATGAAAAATAAAAAATTTAAAATACCAATTATAATACCTTCAAAACATTAAATACCTAGTAATAAATCTAACAAAATGTTGTGTAAGTCCTCTACATGGAAAACCTTGTAGCTAAAAAAAAACTATGCGGGGGGTGACTTGCCACATTTTTAGGGCCAGTACTCAGTGGGGACACAGAGCTGCAGATCGCTCCTGTGTTTCTTAGTTTGTCCACTTTTCTATCTTGACAAGAACAGCTTTTTCTCAAATAAATAAACTTATGAAATGTCCTACATTTTTTGAAGCAAAATTAAATCGCTACTTAGGTTTACTGACATTCTTCAAATTGGGATTTGAATTTTGTTTTGATTTTTCTTTATTAACAGAACACACGATTCTAAGTTTTCTTCCCATCAGTTCAGAACTGTTTAATTTCAAAGCAAGATGTGCTCAAAGAGCCCACAGCCAAACCCTCTGCTAACACCTGTCAGCTGGTCTCTCACGGTCCTTACTGCCACCACGATGTCCCCACAGTCCAGAAAGTGGTCCTCAGCTGAAGACTGTGCAGCTTAGTACAGAAGACCCCCCCACACACTGACCGCTGGTCCCTAGATGAGGTTTCCAATGCCAGATCAACTCGAATACAGAATCTGTTGGCATTTTGGGCCCTATTTCTGTTCAATGCTTTTTAGCAGCTTTTTCATCCTTAAATACAACATAAGCATTAATATTTTTCTGATCAGGATGAATTTTACATTTTATTGCAGCCAACTTTTTGGACATAGTTGCCTCTGTTGGAATCATATAATGAAATCGTATAGATTCTATTGGTCCATACTCTTTAAAAAATGACTTCGGCTTCTTCTTACTACATGTGACAGGCAAATTCCCCACAAATACAGTTGGACTGGAAGTCCTAGCCAACACAATTAGGCAAGAAAAGGATATAAAGGCATTAAAGTTAGAAAGGAAGAAGTAAAACTGTTTCTGTTTGCAGATGACATATTATATATAGAAAATCCTCAAGATTCCACCAAAAAAATTGTTAGAACTAATAAATTCAGTATAGTTACAAGATACAAAGTCAATATGGAAAAATCAGTTGTGTTTCTATATACTAACAATGAACTATCAGAAACAGAAATTAATAAAAAATCCCATTTACAATAAGGTCAAAAAGATACTTAATCAATAAAATACTTAGGAATAAATTTAACAAAGGAGGTGAAAGATCCATACACTGAAAACTATAAAACACTGGTGAAAGGAATTGAAGACACAGATAAATGGAAAGATAATCTGTGGTCATGAACTGAAAGAGTATTGTTTAAATGTTCATACTACTCTGAGTGAAATCTATAGATTCAAAATTTTAATAGTATTTTTCATAGAATAGAAAAAATAATTCTTAAAATTCATAAGAGAACTACAAGAGAACCTGAATAACCACAGAAATCTTAAGAAAGAAGAACAAAGTTAAAAGTATCACACATCCTGATTTTAAACTATATTACAAAGCTATAATAATAATAAAACAGTACAGTATTACTATAAAAATAGACATACAGATCAATGGACAGAACAGACAGCCCAGAAATAAACCCATGCATATATGGTCAATTAATTCTCAACAAATGTGCCAAGAATATGCAACAAGGAAAGGAAAGTCTCTTCAATCAATGGTATGGGGAAAACTAGATATCCACATACAAAAGAATGAAAACTGGATCCCTATCTTACATGATACATAAAAATCAACTCAAAATGAATTAAAGTCATGAACGTAAGACCTGAAACTGTAAAACTTCTAGAAGAGAACATAGGGGTAAGCTCCTTGACATTGGTCTTGTCAATGATTTTTGGAATTGTTACCAAAAATAAAAATAAGCAAGTTGATCTACATCAAACTAAAAAGCTTGTTCACAGCAAAGGAAACCAGCAACAAAATGGTACAGCAACTTACTGAATGGAAGAAAATAGCTGCAAGCCATGTATGTGAGAAGGAGTTAATATTCAAAATACAGGGTCCGGCACAAATAACATCCCTTTTTTATCACAAAATCTTTTATTACAAATCATAAGCATGTAATTCTGTAACACAACGATATCACACAAGCACACTATATGACATCTTAGGTGAAATGTTCAAATTAAAACTATAAATTACACCCATATTATTATTACCCTGCCAACCACACTCAAGCAGGTCTCACTTCTGCTGGGCCCTGTGTATAAGAAACTCAAACAACTCAATACCAAAACCAAACCAAACCAAACCAAACCAAAACAAAACAACCCCCTCCACACAAAAACAAATAATGCAACTTAAAAATGGGCAAAGTATCTGGTGGCAGCACTTCTTTGTTGTGAGAATGTCCTCTTTTGAGACACCTGCCTAATAGAAGTGATTCTAAATTAGTAAAAAAAATATTATTCTACTTGTCTGTGTCCTTTTTTTAGTTTTTTACTACAAAGACTCTAAGTAAAATAATGAGTTTAAGCAATTTTAATTTCTGATCTTAGGCTCATTTTCTATTATATTTTAAATGGAGTCCGCAATAGTTAACTCATAAACACCTTACATGTGAATTAGGGAGTCTGAATGTTCATCATTGGGATGTTCCGTAGGAAGAGAACCTACAACTCCTGCTGCCTCTATGCCTGACGATATTTTTTAAAATTATATTTTATTGATTATGCCATTACAGTTGTTCTATTCCCCCCTTCATTCCCCTCCACCCTGCACACCCCTCCCCCATCCCCCCTTTAGTTTATGACCACATGTCTCAAGTTCTTTAGGTTCTATATTTCCCCTACTATTCTTGCCCTCCCCCTGTCTATTTTCTACCTACTGTCTATGCTACTTATTTTCTGTACCTTCTCCCCCCTTCTCCTCCTCCCACTCCCCTGTTGCTAACCCTCCATGTGATCTTCATTTCTACGGTTCTGCTCCTGATCTAGTTGTCCTCTTAGTTTGCTTTTGTTTTAGGTGTGGTTGTTAATAACTGTGAGTTTGCTGTCCTTTCACTGTTCATATTTTTCATCTTCTTTTTCTTAGATAAGTCCCTTTAACATTTCATATAATAAGGGCTTGGTGATGATGAACTCCTTGAATTTGAACTTATCTGAGAAGCACTTTATCTTATCTGTCCTTCCATTCTAAATGAAAGCTTTGCTGGATAGAGCAATCTTGGATGTAGGTCTTTGGATTTCATGACTTGGAATACTTCTTTCCAGCCCCTTCTTGCCTGTAAGGTCTCTTTTGAGAAATCAGCTGACAGTCTGATGGGTACTCCTTTGTAGGTGACTGTCCCCTTATCTCTTGCTGCTACTAGGATTCTCTCCTTCATTTTAATCTTGGCTAATGTAATTATGATGTGTCTTGGTGTGTTCCTTCTTGGGTTCACCTTCTTTGGGACTCTCTGAGCTTCCTGGATTTCCTGGAAGTCTATTTCCTTTGCCAGACTGGGGAAGTTCTCCTTTATTATTTGTTCAAATAAGTTTTCCACTTGTGGGTGTTCCTCTTCCCCTTCTGGTACCCCTATAATTTCGATATTGGAACGTTTAAAGATGTCCCGGAGGTTCCTAAGCCTCTCCTCATTTTTTTGAATTCTTGTTTCTTCATATTTTTCTGTTTGGTAATTTTTTTCTTCCTTCTGGTCCACTCCCTTGATTTGAATCCCAGTTTCCTTTCTATCACTATTGGTTTCCTGTGCATTTCCCTTCATTTCAATTAGTTTAGCCTTCCTATGTTCCTCTAATTTGTGACTAAAATCAACCAGTTCTGTGAGCATCCTGATCAACAGTCTTTTGAACTGTGCATCTGAGAGATTGGCTATTTCTTGGTTACTTAGAGTTATTGGCTCTGGGGCTTTGAGCTGTTCTTGAGCCATATTTTGGTCCGTTCGTGCCTGTTGTGTATGAGGAGTGAAGCCCTAGGTGTTCACCAGGGCGGGGCAACTCAGTTGCTGGGTTGTGATGCTGTATGTGGGGGCGAGGTCAGAAGGGGCAATGGCGGTCCCCTCTGCTGCTTCCCACCGCTGGAGCCTGCGTGGTCTGTCTCACTGCTGGCTCCTTCGCTGCTTTATCTGCACGCAAATGTGTGACGGCAGTCAGCCTGCCACCTTGTGCCCTCACTGGGTCCACCCATCACCACCCTACACCTGGGATTCGTCCATGGCTGCCTCGGCACCTGGATTGGGGGATCTTTCCTGCCCGACCCCACTCCGCTGTTGGCTCCGCCCCTCTTGCGGTCCAGTTGAAAGGTTCGTTATTGTCCGACTTCCGTATAGTTCAATTTTCTGTGTTTTGGCTAGGTTTTTGTTTACTAAAACTTTGTTGTCTTTAAACTTGGTTGTGGGAGAAGACACAGTGTTTCCACCTACGCCTCCATCTTGGTGGAAGTCCTGTCTGACGATATTCTGATGATATAATATTCAGACCTGGTGATCCTTTTTGTTGGGTCTCAGTTCTGAGACTCTGCTAGAAAAGGGATGAACTGACTGCTCTGGAAAACTGTAAAGGTCAAAGGGAAGAAACCTGTGGCTAGCATTTGTTTAATAGTAAAAGCTCTGTGGAGACCAAAAGAAAGGCCAGAGGATCTGAAAGACATTTTTCCAAAGAAGACATGCAAATGGCAAACAGGTACATGAAAAGGTACTCAACGTCGCTAATTATCAGGGAGATGTAAGTCAAAACTACAGTCAGATACCTCCTTGGGGTTATTATAAAAATTTTTTAAAAGAAGAGCGAGAAAACAAATGCTGGTAAGGACATGGAGGAAGGGGTGAACCCTTGTACACTGTGGAGTGACAGGTATGTTAACTCGATTGTGGTAATCTTTTCATAATGTATACATATATCAAATGATTGTGTTCTACACTTGAAATATATTGCAATTGTATTTGTAGGTTATACCTCAATAAATCTAGAAAAAAATAAACTAATTCTAAAATTTATATGGACATGTAGGGTTAAAAATAGTCAAGACTACTGAAGAAAGAAATTGAGGAAGATACAAATAAATGGAAGCATTCACCCTGTTCATAGATTGGAAGAATTAACATCATTAAAATGTCCATACTACCCAAAGCAATCTATAGATTCAATGCAATTCCTATTAAAATACCAAAGGCATATTTCACAGATGTAGAACAAATACTTCAAAAATTTATATGGAACCAAAAAAGACCCAAATAGCCACAGAAATCTTGAGAAAGAACAAAGTTAGAAGGATCACAATAACTGACATCAAATTATATTACAAGACCACTGTACTCAAAACAGTCTGGTACTGGTCTAAAAACAGACACATACATCGATGGAACAGAATAGAGAGCACAGAAATAAACCCAAGTCTCTACAGTCAATTATTATTTGACAAATGGGGCAAAAGCATAAAATGGTATAAAAATAGCCTCTTCAACAAACGGTATTGGGACATCTACACAGCTACACATTTTTTTTTGCAAAAAAATGAAATTTGACCACCAACTTATACCATACACCAGGAATAAAGGAAAAATAAACAAATGGGACTACATCCAATTGAAAAGCTTCTGCATAGCTAAAGAAACCATCATCAAAATGAAAAGGGAACCAACTGTATGGGAGAATATATTTGCCAATGATACATCAGATAAGGGTTTAATCTCCCTAATATATAAAGAATTCACACAACTTAACACTAGGAAGACAAATAATCCAATTAAAAAATAGACAGAGGACCTGAATAGACACTTCTCTAAGGACATACAGATGGCTCCTAGGCATATGAAAAATGCTCAGCATCAGTAGCCATCAGAGAGATGTAAATTAAAACCACAATGAGATACCATCTCACACCTGTCAGAATGGCCATCATAAACAAATGAACAAAGAAGTGTTAGAGAGGATGTGGAGAAAAGGGAACCCTAGTGCACTGTTGGTGGGAATGCAGACTAGTACAGCCACTGTGGAAAACAGTATGGAATTTCTCCAAAAAAGTAAAAATAGACCTGCCTTTTGACCCATCAATTACACTACTGGGAATATACCCTAAGAATCCCAAAACAACAATTCAAAAGTACTTATGCACCCTGATGTGCATAACAGCACTTTTTACAACAGCCAAGTGTTGGAAATAGCCTAAGTGCCCATCATTGGATTAAAAAACTGTGGTACATTTATGCCATGGCTGGTGTGGCTCAGTGGATTGAGTGTCAGCCTGTGAACTGAAAGGTCGCTGGTTTGATTCCCAGTCAGGACACATGCCTGGGTTGCAGGCCAGGTCCCCAGTTGGGGATGCACAAGAGGTAACTACACATTAATGTTTCTTGCTCTTTTTCCCTCCCTTCCCCTCTCTCTAAAAATAAATAAATAAAGTCTTTAAAAAAACAAACAAAAGAAAACATTTACATGACAGAATACATGCAGCAAAAAGGAAGAAGGAGCTCCTTCCCTTTGTGACTGCACAGATGGAACTGGAGAGTATTATACTAAGTGAAATAAGCCAGTTGGTGAAAGACAAATACCAAATGATCTCACCTATAAGAGGAATCTAATGAACTAATGAGCAAAACAGAACCAGAGATGTGGGAACAGACTTACAGCAGCCAGAGGAAACGGGGAGGGGAACAGCGGAAAGAATGGGAAGGTATTAGTCAAAGAATATGTATGAATGATCCATGGATGTGGACAACAGTGTGGGGATGGACTGTGGGAGTCGGGTATGGGAGTGGGGAATAGAAGAGGGCAAAGGGAGAAAAACTGGGACAACCATAATAGAATAAAAGAGAATAAAAAAAGTTGAAGAACTCTGCTGAAGGATATATACTACTAGATACATAAATCTGTTATGAAGCTGTAGGATTTAAGACAGTGTGGTACTGGCACAAGGATATTCAGAAAGGCCAACAGAACAAAAGAGACCAGACGCAGACCCAGGCACAGAGGGATGCCGACTTTGTGACAAAGATGGGACAGGAGTGTGGCAAGGGAAAAGGTGGTCTTCATATTCAAGTAGAGACCCTTGAGTGAAACAACTAATCTTGGCCCCTACACTTAATATCATTCACTAAAATTCACTCCCCAACGACTGTAGATCTAAATGTGAAAGAAAAAACAATTAAGCTTCTAGAAGATAACACAGAAAACATCTTCATGACCTCAACGTCACGTAAGGCAAGAATGTCCCAAACAGGATAACACGTGCACTACCATAAAGGGAATGATCGATCAACTGGAAGACGTTAGAAGACATCACTACAAAAGTGAAAGGGCAGGCCGCAGAGTAGGAGGAGTTACTCACAAAACAAACACACAGTGAAAGGTGCATGTCCAGAAGGCAGCTTACCTGTGGGTGCAGCATCGCACAATCCTCAGAAGTAGGTGAATGGCTTTTAATCGCTGATGACCAGTCTGGCGACAGGCCACGCCTACCAGCCATTCCCACATTTTGGCCAAGGGGAGGTGTGGAATAACTCTTTCTTCTGACAGCATTTGCTTCAAAATTTCAAATCCTGGGCAACCCCCACAAAACAGATATTTTAATAAGCAGAATGTAACAAATGATCATTTAAATTTTGCCTGAAGTGATGCCTTTTGTAAAAGCAACATAGGGACATTTTTATTTTCCCTTTTTTGCAAAAGTGCTCCGGCAAATTCAAAGACAAGAAGAGCATTTTTTAGGTAGCTCTACTCTCTGGCCATGCAGGCCCCCAACTAGCCAACCAAATGGCACCTTTGAGAGTGGCACTTGTGGGGTTTGTGAGACAAGCCTGTGGAAACCTTGGAGAAAAATACCTGCTTTGACTGGAACAAAGATCAACGGCATTACGGCACTCACACCCACAGAGGGTCCCTGGCAGGGAGATGGTGCAGACAGAAAGAGAAGAGTGCGCACCTGTCTGGAATCGACCCAGGTGTCCAGCTGTCACAGTGAACTTGTAGCCCCACTCAGTGTTGCTCATGTCAGAGGTGAAGCGGTAATACAGCGTGTCTCCTGCTCACACAAGAAACAGAGACAGGTCAGGACACCGCAGTAACTTGCCAGGGAATGGCAAGGGAGGTGTTTCTGATGAAATATAATAAATCCTGTTTAAAATCCTCCAACAATTCCCCTTTTCAGTTTTAAGTTTAAATACTTAATGTTAAGAATTGATATAACCAAGAATTTATTTACTACCTGGAAGCTCAAAATCTTTCCATTTCTGTTGAGACCCACTGAAATTGTGTCGATCCTGCTGAAAGTCACTGCTGCTGGCCATGGCTAGTTCATCACAGCCTTCCTCTGTATTGCACTGAGAATCAAATTTGATTGAGAGGTAGATTGCACCAGGAATGTGAACTTTATCCTAGGGAGAGGCAATGAGAACATTTTTGTTGGTACTGGTCAGTTACCGAAGGCTTACCTCATGCCAAGTCCTGCCATTCACCCTGGGAACGTAAGAACGAGTAAGCTACAGCCTCGCCTTCCAGGAGCTCTGTCTAGCGAGCTGGGTGGGGGCACACACAGGGATGCAAACACAGTAGGAGAGACACTTGTGAAGACTGGGGCTTGGCCAGCAGGCTTCACTTGAAGAAGGAGGGGAGGGCAAAAGAGTCCCAGTGTAGGGCTGTTTGGGTTGTTGTGAAAAATTAAGAGAACAGGAGGAGCTGGACAGAAAGGAACAGTGGGTGAGGGAGATGCAACTGTGTGGGGAGCACATTTCAGGCAAACAAAACAGCTATGGAAAGTCTGACGAGCTTGCTGTGTCTTGGGTGAAGGGTGAACTTGGTGAGTACAAGTGCTTGGGGGATGGGACAGAGGGACCCTGGAGAGGATGGCAGAAGTGGAAGTGAAAGCTGGTGCACTAAAACAAGGAGTTTAGACTTTGGAGGGCATGGGGAGCCCTGGACAGGTGGGCGAGAGAAAGCCTTAGGTGTGTGTTGTCCAGGATCACTCTGACAGCTGGTGGGAAGCAAGGGGGGGCTGGGGCAAGGCCAAGGGGAAGAGAGTCCGGGTGGTGAAGATAAGGTGGTCCCCTTTGAGGTAGAACTTGGTAGCTCACTAGATGTGCCTATGTTGGGCTGGACCCAGGAACACAGGGAGAGAAGAGGCTTTGAAGACAGAGAATGGGGAGGTTCTGCAAGACACAATTTCAGCTGAGCAATAACCAAGTTCTATTGAAATTCATGAGTTTCTCTGTCATCTACCACTGCTGCTAGAAGGCGCTGGCCCACTAGAAGTGTATGCCTTGCCCGTTCCAACATTTTGAAAAGGGCTAAAGAAATGCCAGCGGCATTATTAAGTTAGTGAGAGTAATAGGCCATCCCACACTTGCCTCACCAAACTCCTCCCCACCCCTGCAGGAACAAAGTTCAGGGTGGAACAGATGAGGTTTCTCAGTTTTGAGTCATCACACAAAGGGGAGGGGTCTCCAAGGTGTGGCGGGGTCACCAGGAGCTAGGTAGAGTGTGGGCTGAACTCAGACCCACACGCAAACTCACTGCTAGAGGGCACCAAGGAGCCTTGCTGCAGGAAGAGTCAACTCCCTTCCAAGGCCGGGTGGCTCAGTGATTTCTATTAAAACCACGTCAGGAGGAGAGATGACTTGGTTGTACAGAATCTTAGGCTTCAGGGAGGCAGACTGCAGCTTAGACTAAGGAAGCACTTCCTTGGTCAGGGTATCTGGAGGGGAAAGAGCTGCTGTGGGAGTTGATGAGACTCTTGCTCATCAGCAATCCTGCGGGTCCTGCCAGCGGCATACCCTGAGGCTAGGTGGGCCTGGCTGACCCTGGGCCATACCTCAAAGTTGGTATTGTTGTTATATGGGTGTTTCGACTCTCTCACTTGCACCTCCATTCCTGGCTCTTCCATGAACTGGCAAGCAGCCAGGGCCATGGTCCCCAGCATGTTCTCTCGGCAGCCCTGGAGCACCTTCTGCAGGATCTGGTGAGACACAAGGCAGGGAATGTCAAGGCCCGCCAGTGGCAGGGCCTGGGAGCTGCCCCATCACGAAGAAAGGAGAGTCTATTTCAACCCAGGGCCCATCAAAGGGGCTGGCTTCATCCTGGACCTTGACCCCAACCCCTCAAGCCACCCCACCAGCCAGCTGTCACTGGACAGGGCTCTTGCTGTGAATCAGGACACAGCAGTACTTTCAGGGCAATACCACTTGAAGGAGGTCCAAAAGGACCTATAGAACCAATCAGAGATGGTCCCGGCCCCTGAAGAGTCCTGAGCCTAGCAGAGGGGTGGACGTGCAGATAAATAATCGCAGCATGATGGAATATATGCCCAGAGTGAAGTGCATAATTAGCAGCTCCATGGGGCAAGAATGGGGGAAGGGCATGTTCAAGACAGGGACTAGCAGGGGCCAAATTTCTCCCTTTTATTACCTCCAAATGAGAAAAATGGCTATAGCAAACATTCCAGCAACCCCACAGCTGTGAGGCTGGGAAAAGACCTAAAGGACTTAGGGATGGGTGGTGTTCTGACACAAAATTAAGGATTACAGGATAAATTCACTTCCTAATGAATCCTCACGTACTGCATCTGTGTGTGTGTGTCTGTGTGTGTGTGTGGTGGGAGGTTAGTAGGGGTGGCAAGAGGATAGTGTAGGGATGAATATGAAGGTAGCAAGCGTGACTCAAGATGTTTGCACTTGGAAACTGGGAAGGTGGTGATAAAACTTTCTGGCTCAGCGGAAGACAGTGCCTGGGGCTCCTGCATTCTAAACCATTTTGCTCTATTGATCCTTCAGTTCTACACAGCAGGAGGTCTGAGAGATGCTTCTAGACCTGTGAAGGATTGCTAACCCAGCAGTACTTTAAAAGGTGAAGTTGAAGATTTGATTTAAAAAGAAAACAAAAAATGGCCTCCACCTGTCAAAGCTGACCCTTAACATTAGAGCACTGGACTTCGGAGAATGCACAGACCCTGGTGAGCCCCCACGTCTGGCATCCAGAAGCCAGAAGCCTGGGAGAAGCCTCCCGTCTTGACTTCTCCACCTCTAGGTCGCAGTGTAAGACAGGTGTAAGTGCGGCAGAGAGTCTGACCTGGGGTAGACCATTCTAGAAATGACAGTTGAAAAGAGAAGACACAAACTATCCTGGAAGGCTTCTTGTATTACGGAAACAGGCCATCAGTGTTGTAATGAACACTGTCCCCTGGGCTCCACACTAAGTGAAATGCTAGGGGACACGAGAAGAGAGACAGACTAACAAAGAGAATTAGACTTGTAGCCCTGACTAGTGCAGCTCAGTGGATTGGGTGTTGTTCCGCAAACCAAAATATCACTGGTTCGATTCCCAGTCAGGATACATGCCTGGATTGCAGGCCAGGTCCCCGGTTGGGGGTATGCGAGAGGCAACCTATTGATGTTTCTCTTACACATCAATGTTTTGCTCCCTCTCTTTCTCCTTCCTTCCCCTCTCTCTAAAAATAAATAAATAAAAATCCTAAAAAAAGAGTCATACTTACAAGTACGAAAATGAAAAGGGAAACTGCAAAGACAAGTTTCACGGACACTATTCCAAACACTCTGGACCCCAAGTCTGTCCTAGGCTGTGAGCTCAGCTCTAGGCCAGTACTTGGGAGAGTCCAACAGCAACCTGCGCTGCCTGTGCTGGGGTGTCCTATGACCACACAGGTGAACTTACTCCAGAAAATCACTTGCTAGAGGGCTTCAAACACTTGGGGGTGGGGGTGGGGGTGGGGTGGGGTGGAGAGAGGACAGAGGAGTGAGAGGGGTGAGTGCCCAGCTTGGCCTGCTTACGTACCTTTTCCCACCGATGTTTTTCTTCCAGTTGCATGAACATATCAAAAATGTAGGTCATGTGCGCAGGGCCGCTTAGCTCCAGGATGTCCTCACTCACTGGCACATGCCCAGGCCACTCAGCGAGCAAGGATGCAAGCACATGGCGAGCGTACAGGATGGCTGTGGCCTCATTCACGCGGAAAAGGTAGTCCCGGACTGCCCTCTTACTCTTGCAGTTCAGCTCCTTGTGCAGGAGGGCGGCGCTCTTGCTACGCCGTTGCTTGGCATAGCTCTGCTGCAGTTCACTCTCTGTACTGGAGATCAGCTTCTGGGTCACGGGGTTTGATTCAGGAGTGGCCTTGTCACAGCGTGTGGGCCGGGACTGCAAACCCAAAGACCACCATTACAGAGCCTGCCCTTCTCACAACTGGGGGTGGGCGTCAGGGACCGACATTTTGTCCCCAAGGTGGAGGCGACATACCAAGCACGGTAAGATAATCATGTCTGTATCCACGGCTTTGGCACTCTGCTCATCCAGTCTCAGACTCCTGCTGGGCTGCCACTTCTGAGCCACGGTCCGTATCCTTTCATCCGTGGTGAGCTCATCCCCATCAAACCTGAAGAGAAGGAGCACAAAGTTAGGTATGTAAGTTAGAGCGAGGTAAGAGTTTAACCTGCAGTGAAACTTGTCCAAAATGTTGACCAGAGTTATTTTCCTGTTATTTTGCAATTACATTATTACTTTCCATATTTTGCAAATTAGATTCACAGTGTTCATTTATTCATGCCTGCGGATGTGCAGGCACGCCTTGTGGCAGAGAATGTCAACTGTCCCACAGGATCCATCCTGCCTTTCTTTCAAAACAGTTTCCTGAAGTTTTAGCAAGATACCGAATCACTGAGCTAGAGACGTGGTTCCCAGCCCCCCTTGAAGCTGGATGTAGTGATGCAACCAGGTTCTTACCAGAGGGAGACCAGTGAGGTAACGTGTGCTACCTCTGAAGGACACCCTCAGAAAACCGCACTGAGGATGTGCCCACCTTCCCCCTCCCCTGGGCTGCAGCAGGGAGGCGCTGTGGGTGAGCCAGCTCCGACTACACAGGTGAAAGCAAAGGGGGGTCGGCATGCTGAGCCAAGCTCCCCACTCACCCTGGGCTGCCGCCTACCGCTGAACTGCTCCAGGGAGGAAAGACACAGTGCGTCCTCCCCGACCCATGATACTCCTGGGTTTCCTAGTTATAGCAGCTTAGGTTATGCCCTAACCGATGCAGCCCCGCTCCATCTCACATAGGGTTTGAGGCCAAGTATTAGAAATTCATATGAAAAAATAAGAGTATAAAATAAAAAATAAAATAAATATTAAATTGGAGTTGAATATAAATGAGAACAGAAGTTAAAACTGGGGTATGGGGATGGAGGAGAAGATTAGCTGGAGATAGGTAAAGTTCCACAGAGATTTAAGAGCTGGGCCCAAGAACTAATGCTCTTGAACTTCTTGTCCAAGAGAAAGGAAATATTATTAACTTCATGATAATTCCTGAAGAAAAAAAACATGAATATAATATGTAGTGGTGAAAAATAAACAAACAACACAACACTTTCGACCAGAAGGGCCCACCTTGCACGACACGGGAGAGAAACCCTGGCATCTGTCCCCACTTCTGCACTCACAATGAGTTTACTCTAAGAGGCAGACTGTGAAGTGAAGGTTTTCTGAAGGAACATACGACACAATTCAAGATGATTCATGTGATGTAGCACAGCCTCACATGACTTTGTGAAGAACTACAGACCGGCCCCACTCCTGCTTCCTGGCCTCTCAGGAGTTTTTCTCCAGATTCCGTTGGCAGGAGGTAGGTGTAGTTCCGCCCTCACGTGCTCTTACACTCACTTCAGCCTCACCTCACGTCCCTTACCTCTTCTGAACCTCCAGGAAGAATGAATCGGTCCTTTTCATCTGTAGTTCGTATATGGCCCGGAGAATGTGCAGAGGGGCATTGAGGGCATCGTGAGCCATCTGAAGGCCATGGGGAGGCATTAGGAGAAAGAAATTTATGTGCTGTCACATGTTATTGATAATCTGAACTCAAAAGTGGTAAAACAATTATTTTCTAAAGTTACCACAGGTTATAACTTAAGAATATCATGTGGGTACTTAAAGCATATAAAATTACAAGCCCTAAAATATGGATTATAAAATCTGCATTACTATTATAAATTTAAAGGAAAATATAAAACACAGAAACATCAAAAGAAACACTGTATCTACAGAATGCAATGCTAATAGTCAATAATTACACACCACACCATATTCACTACTAGCTCCCCTAGAGCTGCCTCACAGTCAAGTTTGACCACTGGCACATAAGTTGAAGAATACTGTACTTTCTTTGGATTTTTAAAAAACTGTACGTTTTTCCTGACATCCATCCCATACTGTTTACTCTTCATCTAGTTAGACCTGCTGAGCTCAAGCTCTCACCCATTTTCACATCATTCTGAGGAAGAGTAGATTATCCATGGAAAGTAAGACAGTATGTCAAAGAAACTATAAGGACAAATTATCATTTGGGGGTTTGTGGATGGGCCTGGAAATTACATGCAAAAATTTACATGTCTATTTGGATGTGAATTTTATAAGAGAAATGATCTAACGATTCTGGGTCCATGGACCAAAAACATTAGGCACTACTGTGGTGAGGGCCTTTCCATTCCTCTGGATCCGTTCTGTATAACACAGGCAGGGTCCTCAGGAAGTGAATTCTCAGGACGGATGACAGGCATTTTCATGTATAGGCTAAGACCCAGTCCGAGCCAGAGAATCCATTCCTTAAAGTCCTGAAGTCCTTTCTCAGCCCACACCATGACCCAAGAACATACCAGGAAACATATTCTGGTGGGCTCGTCCAGGCTCTCGAGAGGGTCTAGCTTTTTCTGTTCTGGCTCACTTGGGCTGCTGACTGACTGTTCCACCTCCTCCTCTTGGTCCCCTCGCTCATCCAGCTCCAGGTCTCCATGCTCGGCCAGAGAGCTGATCTCCTTCTTTGAAGAGTACAGCATGATGGACAAAATCTACACAGAAAGAAAATCAGGCGGGGCAGGAAAGTGAGTGAGTGGTGGGTGAGAGCACTACACAGATCCTCAACCCTCAAGGGCAGGAAATATTTGACCTTTTAAAAATCTGTCAGAATTCACACAAAAGTAAAATTAGTAACATGAAAACACTTCCAATGGTACTTGTAATCAAAGAAATGTTAACTAAAACTAGGAGGGAACTGGGTGTTTATTAACTTTGCCACTGACGGTGTAAACCAATACCATACCTTCAGAGTGCACTTTGGTGAACTGAGACCATCTGATGGCCATTTTCTAAGTTGAATTTCTAAGCTGAAAGTGGATTATTACTTACAAAAAGAGCTATAAAAATGTTCATAGTTCCTGACCCAGTGAAAACATACAAAGTTACATTCACCATATATAGTCAATGAAGCATCACTAACAGCAAACACTGATGCCCAACCTCACACGTCATGGGCAGCCATTAGAAACAGCAGGGTAGGAAAACTCGCAACTTAGAAAAATAGCCATCATATTCTCAATTTATTTGAATACGATGCTCATTATACAATCTAAATCTGTCTGTCTATCTATCTATCTATCTATCTATCAATCACAGATACAGAGGGAAAAACAGAATAGGAAATACATAAAATACTAATGGTAGCTGTGTTGGGGGGTAAATTTTAGAGTTTTTCTTTCTTTTCTATTTTTCAAATTTTCTGCAATGTGGTTCTATTATTTGAATAAACAAAATTTAAGTTAAAATATTTCCTAAGAACAAGAGCTCAGATGCTTCCCAGATTATCCAATGACATGTTTCAGCATATTTTCCTAAAACCTAACTAACTCCTCTGTGGCGAGTGCAAGCTGATTTTTCACGTTCAGGCCTGTGGGACTAGGAAAGGCGGCCGACCGCCCTCCACACAGCAGCAGCCTTTCCGGGACCTGAAGCTGGCCCTTCGTACAGAGACTCCACAGGGAACCACAGCAATTCTATTAAGAACAATCTGAAGCCTAGAGGAAACGGTAATCAAATGAGAATTATTAACTAACATCCTATAAAAAATATATATAAAAGTGAGGACACATTTAGAAACTGATCTTAGCTCAAAGGAACTTTAAAGGGAAATAATTATTCAAGGGAACACTTCATTATCATGATATAATGTTTCCATATAAAATATCTCTCTTCCAATGTTCTTGGAACAAATATCAAATTCATTTCCCCTGACAGGGGAGTGCAGGTGTCATGTCCCTATTTCCAAAAGGGAAGACAAATACCAGACACAGGTTTCACAACCGCACAGCATGACAGTGCTCAGGGAAGAAGCAGCTGTAACTAACTGAGGACTCTAACTCCCAGGCCAGTAAACCTGCACCAGTTGGCCGTGGAAGGAGCCCCCTTCATTCCTTACTTCCAGGTCCCGGAGGAGCCAAGTTTTACTGAAGCCAGTCCCTTTGCTGCACTTTTTCACCAGCAGCTTCAGCAAATCAGTCTGAAAGAAGGTAGCGTGCGTCTCTTCAAAATCATGAGCCTGCCAAACAGAAAAAGAATGATTTGCAACTGCCTCAGAACGAAGAAGGTAAGGGTCACCAGGGAGTCTCCACTAGGAAGCCTCCTCCAGGGCCCAGTCTCAACCAGTGGCCCAAGTTCAGCCTTAAGTGAAGAGTCAGCAGGAAGGACAAAACACTGAATCTTAGCCATAACCTACATCTATGCACTCACTCTCCAATTCATTCACTCAATAAATTATTTTTGAAGTCTAGTACATCCTATGCTAAGAACAGAGGTTTTATGTCCCTCTCCTGCTTGCTACCTTCTGAAAAGCTTCCCACTGCTCTTTAAAATAAAATCCAAGTTCCTAGTCACAGCTGACAAGGTTCTACAGGCTCCAGCCTGTTTCTGTGTCCTCATCTGCCTCTCTGGTGCTATCCTGAATCCCTGGAGGTGTTCTCTCTGCTCCCTGATAACTATGCCTGCTCCTGGAGGTCGCTACTCTCCCGGCATGCAGCACTCTGCCCAGACCTCTTATCTGTCACCTCAAATTTCACCTTCTTAGAAAGGCTTTTTCTGACTCATGATAGTTTTCCTTGCAGGATCTTTCTTGTCTTTGATTTAGACGGTAAGCTCCATGAGGTTTGGGCCTTCTTTCTAGTTCAAAACTACGTACGTAGTTCCAGCTGGCACTTAGTGCTCAACAATATTTACCAATTGCAGGATTCAAAGACAGAAACAGTCTGTGCCCTTAGGGAGTTTATTTTCTCTTACCTAATAATGCAAACAATTAAAACCATAGCGGACTGGGACAAATGCCATGGTATCAACAAAGAGTGGATGTGTACTGTCAATCCTAAACCTGCAAATTCTCAGGGCTCGGCCAGAACTGATAAGCTGTCCCTCCAGTCTCCTGGGACGCTTGAGTCTTTCTGTGGCTTCCTCACTGGTGCTGCCAAAGTCAAGGAACTCACCAAATTTTCAAATAAAATCCTTCTTTTATGCCTAGCTCTGTTGGTAAGACTATCCTAAAGCGATCCCTTCCTCCCCACCCATGCCCCTCAGAGAGCAGAAGAATCATGTTCTCCATAAGTCAAGGCTCCTCATTTCCACACCAATTATTGCCCAGCTCTGTAACTTGTTTGCCTCCTCCCATCCCAACTGACAAACCTATTGCCCAAAGATCCCATAGGATGCTAGCCCCTTTGTCTCCCCTTCATCATGTCCTATGAACCAGAGGGAGCTGTGGTTCAAATGGGAGAAAACATTCAGTCCGTTTGTCTTCTCATCTTCCAAGTTTATGTGCCATTAGGCAGTAGTACCTGCTTCCATAAAAACAGCACTGGAAAACTACAGAAAGCCAACTATCAGGGAAATTCTCCCTAAAGTTATCCTTGTGCAATGCCCCAACCATTTCTAAAAATAACCAAAATGCTTTGGTTAATCATCCATCAAAATCAGATGGCATTTCCTCCTAGTTAATGCCCTGCAGATGTTAAATCACAGCTAGGTTTGGTAGCTGATGGAAGAAGCGCACCATTACCTTTAGTGTTTTATATAATCCTTTGAGGGCCAGGGACAGGACCCAAGTTGCTTCCACTGCCTCAGGACAATGGCTGTCCATGCTGGTTTGCAGAAGGTGACTGGCAATGAAGGCAAAGTGCTGGGAATATTGGCTCAGCTGGGCCTGAGAGTCGCTGCATTCCTGTCCTCCTTTCTGGACTAGCTGGTAGTCCTTTACTGAGGGGTGATGTCAGGCAGCAAAAGAAGACACCAAAAGTACAGTTAATGCCTCCCGCAGCTAAGTTTCTTTCCCGGTAATGTCTCTTAATGAAGTAAGAACTGAAACCCTCAAAACACAAATCTCCTGGCTGCAAACGTAGCCATTGTACTTAAGGCTAGCTCTTCACCAAGCAACTGAAAAAGGAAATTCATATTTCTGCTACTGTGCACAAGCAAGTTTTCTCCAAAGGAAGACAAAGGTTGTTAAAAGAAGTTCTTAAATACAGTACACATGACAGACTTCCATTTCCAAGTAAGACTGAATAAGAGAGATTAGATTTACTTTTCTATCTGAAACAACCAGAACACTAAAAATACATAAAACAATCATTCGCAGCTACTGGGCAACAGGTAGTATAGGACTATGGATCCCTAAGAGAAGGGACATAAACCAGGTGAGCCCTCCAATAGCTCTGGCTATCTGGAAATAATGTCCAGGCTGCAGAGCAGCAGAGTCCAGAAGTCTCAATGAATTGAGGAGACAGACATCAGTATTCAAGGAAATCAAGGCAGCTAGAATTCATGAAACAGAATACCATAGAGAAGGGAGACTGGTGGGGGGGGGGGCGGAAGAGAAAGGGAAGGAAAAAGGAAGGGAGGGAGAGAGAAAAAAGGAAACAGAAAAAGAGAGAGAGACTATGAATGGGACATCTCTCCAGATATCCACAGGAGGTTCCTCACAAGTCTTTGACTGAGAACTGATCTGCACAAATGTGAGAGGAAGCTATTTAGATAGGAAACAACCTAGCTCTAAAAAAGAACTACCCAATGGAACTCATAAAGAGCTGGGAAAACTCTGTCTTTTAACAGTGAGAATGGAAGTATCCTAGTAGGGGGCCAAAAAAGTATTTGAAGGCATAATGGTAAAAATTTTTCCAAATTTGATGAGAACTATAAATGCACAAAACCAGTAGCTCAATAAGTCCCCAAGCTGAAGAAACATGAAGAAAATCATACCAATGCACACCAATGCACACCAATGCATACCAAGTGCTAATAATCAGTGATAAAGAGAAAAATCTTTTTTTAAAAAAGATTTTATTTATTTATTTATCTTTAGAGGGGAAGGAGAGGGAGAGAAACATCAATGTATGGTTGCTTTTCGTGCGTCCCCTGCTGGGAGTTGCCTGCAGGGAACCAGCCTGCAACCTAGGCATGAGCCCTGACTGGGAATTGAACTGTGATCCTCTGGTTCACAGGCCAGCGCTCAATCCACTGAGCTACACCAGCCAGGGCGAGAAAAATCTTAAAAGCAATCACAAAAAAACACACTATGAAGAATATCAGAGAATAACAGCATACTTTGTGGCAGAAACTATGCAAGCTGGAAGAAAATGGATCAATATCTTCAAAGTATTCAAAGAAAAACTCTCAGCATCTTTTACTTAGTAAAATCAACTCTCCACAATGAAGTCAAAATAAATATTTCTTTGATTTGGTAGGACAAACCAAAACAAAGATTTTATAACAGCAGATTTTCACTGCAAGAAATGTTAAGAGAAGTATATCCCTTAACAGGCCAAAAAAATAATAATAATACCAGATGGGAATTTGAACCTACACAAAGAAATGAGAACACGAGGAATAGTAAACATGTGGCTACGTATGAAAAATATGGCTTTCTCATTTTTAAATCCTTTAAAAATGTCTGACATTTCAAAAACAAATATAAGTAATGTATTGGGAGGTTTGTCATGCAGAAGTAAAATCTGTGACAATAACACAAAGGATGGGGGACAGGAGTATAAAATCTGTTTAAAAATGAAGACTACACTATGTGCTATCTACAAGAAATCCACTTTAATTGTAGGCACAAGCAGGTTAAAGTGAAAGGATGAAAAAGGATATATCATGCAAATGTTAGTATTAAAGAAAAAGATACAGAGGCTACATAAATATTAAAGTAGACTTCAGAACAAGAAATACCAGAGATAAAAAGGGACATTTCAAAATGAAATGAGAAACAGACATACACATTATTACAGTTGGAGACCTCAACACATTCCTCTTTCAGTTATTGTTAGAACAGATAGAAACTCAGTAAGAACACAGAAGACTTGAACAACACTATCAATTGACTTGACCTAAATGTCACTTAAAGGATACTCCACCCACAACATAGAGTACGCATTCTCTTTGAGTGCACATGGATCCTCATTCAAGACAGACCACATCTGGACCATAAAACAAACAATAGTCTCAATAGGATGGAAATTATGCTCAAAGTATATTCTCTGATCAAAATGGAATTAAACTTAAAATCAGTAACACAAAGTATTTGGAATATAATCCAAATACTAGAAAACTAAATAACAAGCTTTTAAATAACCCACACGACAAAGAAAAAAATCATACAATAAATAAATATTCTGACCTTAGTAAAAAAGATAATATATAAAAAATTATGGATATGACTAAAGCCACACCTAGAGGGAATCACAGCATTAAAGTGCTTCAATTAACAAAAAAGAATGGTCTCAAATTAGTGATTTAGATTTTCAATTTAAGAAACTAGAAAAAGAAAAAAAGCAAATGAAACTCACAGCAAGAAGAAATAAGGAATTAATGATAAAGATAGAAACCAATGAAACAGACAACAGATACATAATAGAGAAAAGTCAATGAAACCAAAAGCTGGTTCTTCGAAAAGACCAAGCAAGCTGATAAATCTCTGGTTAGATAGTCCAAAAAACAAAAAAGAGAAGACACAAATTATCAAAATCAGGAATGACAGAAGACAGGTTGAGAGAAATTAAAAACCTGCATTTTATAAGACCTAAATTTATTCCCTAAATATAGGAAGAGATATATGATGTCCATGAGCCAAAGGCTTATTAATGTCGTTAAGATGTCTGTTCTCCCCACACGGATCTAGAGTCCATGCAACGGCAGTGAAAACCCCAGCATATCCTTTCACGGAAACTGACACCTGATTTTAACACTTATACACAAAAAGGTGAAGGAACTAGAGTAGCCAAAGCAATTCTGAAACACAGTACAAAGCTGGAGAACCTGACTTTAAAACTTAGTATAAATCTACAATAGTTAAGGTAATATAGTTTTCAAGTAAGGGCAGATGTATAGATTAATGGAACATAAAATTCATAAACATACACACACCTATAGGTCAATTAATTTTCAACAAAGGTGTCAAAAACAATTTAATGGAGATAGAATAGTCTGTTTAACAAATGGTCCTAGAATGACTAGATATTCATACACAAAGGAGGAGGGGAAGGGGAAAAGGAGGAAGAGGAGCAGCAGCCCTGGCCGGGTAGCTCAGTTGGTTAGAGCATCATCCAAATACACCAAGGTTGTGGGTTCAACCCCCAGTCAGGGTACATACAAGAATCAACCAATGAATGCATAAAAAAGTAGAATGACAAATCAGTGTTTCTTTCTCTCCTTTCTTTTCTCTAAAATTTAAAAAAAAAAAAGAGCCTCCATGTTTACCTCATACCATACACGAAAATAGCACTGATAGCGCCTAGTGTGGAAACTGAGTAGAAGGCAGATAATTATTTCAGAAATGGAACTGGGCACACAATGGTTAGATACTCCAGGCTGTTTAGGATTTGGCAAATTAAGTCAAAGGCATTTCACTGTCCTCTTGACGAAACAAAATGCAAAGTGACATGAATGCCAATACAATTGTTCTAAGTTACTTTACACTCATGTAGCCACCTGACTCCATAATGTTTAAATTACATATTAGAAAACAAATGACACTGACAAGTGGAAAAATTAAACATTCAGAATGTAAACATCTGACCAACCCCAAAACAGAGAGCATATAAACAAAATAACATAATGCAAAGGGTCTTCAAATTGATCCTAATTATCATTATTTCAGAGATGAGAAAAAAGAAGTTTGGAGCTTTAACTTTTTCTTATACAAATCACAAGCAGGGACAAGAACCAAGGTACTACCACTGATTTTAGAGTATGCAGAGATTAGACAACTTTCTTCCATTTTTAGAAGAAATAATTATGCTTGGGACCTGTTTTCCTTTTCCGAGTTTTAACATCAACGATCACAGCCCTGTTTTTCTCAGTAAAGTGCTTCAAGATGATCACATTATGTGGCTCATTGGCATTATCCATATAAACACAGCGGGTCCCCACACACAAAACCTAGAACATGAAAGAGAAAACAACTCAATAGCACACAGGCACAGGAAAGAGGACTTAATTAGACACAACCCAGTCCCTTTTGCTTGTGTTCCTGACTTCAACAAGCACTCAAGGATTGGGTTCTTCTCATCTCTCAGTCCAGAGCCTGACACAAGCCTGGCACAGAACTGGTTTAAGAGCTTGCTGGATGAGGAAGCCATAATTTTATAGTCCTCTTCATCCCAACCAGTTGAGAGATATAAATATTAGAAATGAGATCAGGATGAATCCCAAAGTGAAAAACAACTGTACTCTGAAAAGCTTTGTAATTTACTACATTACAGTTACTGTTATTTAAAGACAACTACTGGCTACCAAAAGGAATCAAATGATTAAATTGTTGAAAATGCAAATTAAACAAACCATCCCATTATCTTGAAAATATATCAATACTATACGAGCAAATTATGTTTTGCTGAAGGAAAAAAGTCCCAAAGATGTATGCTACAGAGACTTTGATGTGTGTGATGAAGCGAAAGAGATGGCCAGGCCTTCAGGGTGATGTACCTGGGGGAAGCCGACCAGCACTAGCAGGGTGAAGATGTTGGTGTGTTTCAGCTGGAAAGGCAACTGCTTGATGCAGTGGTCTGTGAAGGTGGCGATGACGTCACGCCACAACGGGGCACTGTTGAGTGACCGCAGGATCTCTGCCATGGAGCACGCCCAGTCCAAACCTACCCGGCTGGAAGGCAAGAGCTCCATTAGGTGGTGGTGCACAGGCTCCAAAGGCAACTCAGCAAAGCCTGCTACACTCCAAGGCAGATCCAGAAGCATGCCAAAAAGCCATTCATCAATTAGTTAAAAATTATCAAAATGATGCTTTTTATATAGTGGTAAGTGGGAAAAAATTAAGACCTGTTACTTATATATTCAGTCTACAGCTATGTTTTTTAAAAGCCCTATAAAAATTACACGTGTGCGCAATGGTGCGCACTCACAATTGAAAAAAGTTTGTTAGAAAATATGTATTTTTTGTTCTGTTGTTGTTGATTTTTATCTCATTTTTTGTTGTTGGAAGGAAATATATTAAAACAGCATCAGATGCATAAATATCATATAAGCCGGGGTGACTTTTATTATTCATTTCTGTTTTATGAATTTGGTATTGTGATTGTTATTTTTACAATGAAAACAAATCTATTTTCTTTAACCCCAGAGCCTACACTTACTGCTCTCAGGAAAAAACAAACCAGAGAGCTGAAACAACAGATAGTGCCTAGACTGAATGGCTGTTTTAATGTGGGTTTTAAGCTCAGTTTAATGTCTACTGACAACATTGATAATCAAATTAATTCATTATTTTATTGTTTTTTAAAGATTTTCATTTATTTACTTTTAGACAGAGGGGAAGGGAGGGAGAAAGAAAGGAAGAGAAACATTACTGTGTGGTTGCCTCTCATGCGCCCCCTACTGGGGACCCGGCCTGCATCCCAGGCATGTGCCCTGACTGGGAACTGAACCAGCGACCCTTTGGTTCGCAGGCTGGCACTCAACCTACTGAGTCACACCAGCCAGGGCGATAATAAAACTAATTCTATTCTCACGTAAGATTCCCAGGCAATAGCATCAAAGCACGCTAAAATTAATCAACAAGCAGACCACTGACTTAAAGAAATAAACACCAAGGTAGAGCAGAGTGGGGGTGGCTACCTGTCCAGGCACACAGCTCCCAGGCTAAACAGCAGATGGGTGGTCTTCCAGCCATCTGGCACAACAGAATTGTCCCCTGAAGCAAATAAGTTGTGTTTGGCTGAGAGGACCTTGATCACTGCGGCATCTACCTCTGATGGCAAAAGGCGGATGATTAACTGGCCAAGAAGACCCAGGGTGAGGTGGTAGGTTTCATTCAGGTGGCCTGCGTTTGAGATGACAACCTGAAACATGAGTGGGAGGACGTGCTCCAGATCTATCAGGGGGACTGTGGGATCCTGCTGAGAGGAAGAAAAACTTGTTTAATATAAAACCCATGCAAAAACACCAACCAAGGATTGCATTCCTTCTGTGTATTATTTACAACTGTCCTAGTGCCAAAGGGACTATGCAATATCTTTTAAAAACGGCTGGTGTAAAATCAATTGTAAAAATAAACAATTCTCCTTCTAATTTATAACCCTACCCTCAGGGATACACAAATGATTGCTATTAACAGTTGGTTTCAGTACATGGCTAACAGAAATTTATTTTCTATGCACAACACCATCCCTCTTTTAAAAAGAAAATGCCATTTGTCTCTTACCAACTTTAAGGGCGGTAACATGGCCGCTAGTAATCCCAAAATCCTTTTCTGGGAACATTCAGCAAACACCTGCTCAGGGCTTGGAGTGACTGCCTTTTGCGGGATGGGCTTCTGAGATGGCGCCTCTGAATTTTCAGCATCTGAGTTGTAAAATACCAAACTTTCAGATTTTGCCAGCTTCTATATACATACAAAGAGGCAAAGTAAACCACTGCACTATCCCTGTGCTGCTACAGAACAAAGTTGGGACTTTAAAAGCCTATTGCTGACCATGTCTTGCTCAGGGAGGCCTACCCTGATCACCATATTAAATGCAGAGCCTGCCCACCCATCTTTCTCCCATCCCCTCTGGAACCCCTTTTAACACACCACATCATTGCTATTTATTGTATATTGCCTGTCTTTACTTCTCCTTCCCCTTCCCCTCTTCTTCCTTCTTCTTCTTCTTCTTTTTTTAAAGTGATGTACTGCAAGCACCTAGAAACGTTTCTGGAGCATGGCAGGTATGCAATCAATACTTAATGAGTAACCTGTATGTGAACCAGGATGCTGATCCCCAGTGGAATCAGGCCAGAGTGGACTTTTGTGCCTCCATCATAGAACAGCACACGGGAAAGATCCTGCCTCCCCAGGCTGCCCAGAGGAGGGGGCTGAGTGAGGCTCTTCAGCTCACAGCACCTCCATCTCTCAGCTCAACAATCTTTCTGCAACACAACTCTGACCTTGCTGCGGCTAACCGCAGGCAGACGCCCGAAGCCCTCCACAGCGGAGCACCTCTCCACTCTAGCCTTCCAGTGCTCCACTCCGACCCTACACCCCTGCTAAGGAACTTCTCCCTGTGTTTGCTGGGGGGGGTTTCCATTCTGGGGCCTTTGCTCATGTTGTTCTCTCTGACCTGAATGCCCTTCCCCACAGCAGACCCGAACACTTTCAGGGTCCCCTGCACCCCTTCCTTTAAAGGCTTTATGTGAATACGACCTGTTCTAGTTAGATACCAGTCACTGTTAACACCACTTACACCTCTCTTCTGAACAGAATCACATTCCACCTCAAATTACAGTTATCTGCGCCTCTGCCTTAAACCCTCCCAGAGTAAGTTCCACAAGGGCAGGAGCTGTGTGCCTGCCTGTTGAACTTGGTCCATCTCCAAGGTCTGGCTCAGTGCATGGCACACAGAAAGCACTCAGTAAGTCAGGGAATAAAGAAGGTAGGAAAGCAGTTACAGTGAAAGAAAAATAACTTTCAAAGTATCATCAGTACCACATGAAACAGAACTAAGAAACCATGTACCCTTGGTTTGCTAGCTGATTTAAAACTGTGCAACCGATAGCTCAGGAATGAATGTGTACACATTTTAAGATGAAAGAGGTCAAGAAAATGACCAGAGTCTTTACCTGAAAGTCCTGCAGGTGTGCTAGCATGTACAGGTGAGTCTAGAATTTGAATCTGGCATGAAGGATCCTTCATTAATGATATACTTTCATTTGCCTTATTTCTCTGCTTGCAATCCAAAGGTCTGACTTCCTTATGAACATCACTCTTTCCCTAAAAACAAAATGATAAGTGTAAAAGAATTATTTTATTTATTTATTTTTATCGTTTTAAGATTTTATATATTCATTTCTAGAGAGAGAGGCAGGGAGGGAGAAAGAGAAGGAAAAAAAACAGGGAGGGAGAAAGAGAAGAAAAAAAAACATCAATTAGTTGCCTCTAACACGGCCTGAACCAGGGACCTGGCCCACACCCAGGCATGTGCTCTGAGTGGGAACTGAACCGGCAAACTTTTGGTTCGCAGGCCAGCACTCAACCCACTGAGCCACACCAGCCAGGGCAAGAATTGTTTTTATTACAAAAGTTTACTCATTAATATTATGACTTTTAAAATCATTAACCAATCGGTCTTCGCAGACTAAAATACTTCTGATTTCCATTAGACAATGTCTTTCGTCTCTGACAATAAATCTATATTCTAGGGCAACCACTACATAACACCCCAACACACGTCTTCCAAACGGCCCGTAGTCAGAACCTGTGGTCACATACTTAGGGGCTCATGAAGGAGATGTTCTACTCAGCTTTCAGAAGCCATGTATGGGAAGTTCTTCTCTTGGACAAAAGAAAAAAACAAAGGCATGAATTCCTTCTAGCACACTAAACTGACTTATACTTTTGAGAATTCCATTTTGGCAAGGGGATTTATTAAGGGGGCCCTCAAAGGAGCTGCAAGGGCTTTCTGGCTCAGGAGTCTGGTGGTGAGTTGCCCAGATTGGCAAGGTGACAGACCTCAGCCTGAATTTCTTCAGGAGTCACTCAGCATCACCCCTAAACCAGTTGTATTCTCCAGCCTTCAGGGTGCTTGTCCCCGTTGGAAAGCTGGTTATGCAGGAAGTCTTCTGTGCATGGTGAAGGCACCCCAGCTCCAATAAGTCTGGGAAGGCCAAGATACCCTGAATCCAAGGCTGTAGTTTTGTACAACACTAAACCTTTGTAAGAAGACCCCTGACATCTCCCAGTGGCCGTCTGGATACTGTAGCTTCAACATCAATCCTACTCTCAAGTCCTTCCTAAGAAAAAAGTGGTTATAAGATTGTCCTAAGAGGGGACCAAGATTGGGAGAGCCACTTCCTTCTTAAAAATGTCCCCTCTGAAAAGCACTCCAACAGCACACTCTCTGTACCATGAGACCCTTTGTGAAAGTACACGTAATTCCAAAGCTCTGGCCACTCATTTTACTCTTGATCTTCTTCCCTGTTGCCACAGGACTCCCTAATGCCACTGCAGGTGCACATGAGTGGTACCCAACAGGGTCTCATTACTGGCCTGAGGCCCTTGTAGATAAAATCCCCTGGGTGCTGTGTCCAGCTGAGGTTTCTTGGTTTTTTAAAACAAAAAGTATTTCTAGTTAGTAGAGGGGCAGGGGAAGGAGAAGTTGGGAGTGGAAGAGAGGAAAGGAGGGACGATACCCTTAATAGGGCCTGGAATTGGCTGGAAACACAGTGAGTTTAAAAAGAAGTGATTTGGCCTGGGCTGGTGTGGCTCAGTAGACTGAGTGCCAGCCTTCAAACCAAAAGGTCGCCAGTTCCATTCCCAGCCAGGGCACATGCCTAGGTTGCAGGTCAGGTCCCCAACAGGGGGCGCCCAAGAGGCTACCACACATTGATGTTTCTCTCTTTCTCCCTACCTTTTCCTCTCTCTAAAAATAAAAAAATAAAATCTTAAAGAAAAATCCCAAGTGATTTGTAGCCAGGGCTCTAATGGGATATGGTCCTTAGGACCACTGCAGTGGGGATAATTCAGGTTCTGTTGTGGGGAAGGCACTGGAAACTGCAGCTTTATTATTTTTTAAGATTTTATTTATTGATCAATTTTTTAGAGAGGGGAAGGGAGGAAGAAAGAGAGGGAGAGAAACATCAGTGTGAGACCCAGGGATCAGCTGCCTGTGGTACACATCCCAGCCACATCCCTCAACCGAGGCATGTGCTCCGACCAAGAATTGAGTAAGTGACCTTTTGCTTTTTGGGACGATGCCCAGCCAATTGAGCCGCATCAGTCAGGGCTGGATACCCCAGATGCACCCAGATGCTGATGGGGAAGGGGACCCAAAGAGTAAGGACACCTCAGGAAAAAAAATAATGCCCTGGGAACGCCTTAGAAAAAGGCTGATTCTAGTCTCTAGGGAGGGAAGGCCTAAGATAAGCCTGTAATATCATTTTGTATCAAAAATTAAGGAAGGGTGCAATACGTAGACATCAGAAGGACACAAAAGCCAGCTGAAAGGAGATTCCATTGGTCAACTATGGGAAAATTTGAGTATCATAATAAATCATGAAAAGTAACAGATTTTAGCCCACTGAATAAAAAACTTAACCAAGTCCAGTCTGATATAAATAATGAATAAGGAAATAGTGGGGAGCACAGCGCTCATGGGGAGCATATATGATGCTGGGAGCTCATAAGAGGAACCAATCGTTCCCAGACTCAAAGGCGCAGACCGCTGACTCATCCAGTCTCTGCTGACAATGTTCTCTCTGCCCCTCCATAATCTGAGGGTAGTTAAGGTGCTGCCTGGAGAAGGGGTTTTGTGGTCAAAAATGCTTGCTCTCTGGCTGAGTGAAGTTAATAGAATTTTCAAGTTTTTGCCAGCCTTCTTTGCATTTGTCTTCCTCTAAACAACAATGGGTTCCCAGTGAGTTACAACCACCAAGCGGGGGATCCTGAACTAGTTAATGCGGCAGAGGCAGAGGAAAGAAACCTTAGCAGCTCCTGAGGCAAGGGCAGGGGCACCGACAGCATCAACACCAGCTGTGGAGGTAGCACCACAGAAGCCATTCACTGCCCACTCTCACAAAACGCTTCAGTGTCACCATCACAGGTGCTGCCTGCATCCACAAAAGCTTTTCGTCTACTAATATAACTACACGGAAACTACTGTGTCTCCTCGGTAAACAGCAGGCACTTAGTGCAACCTATCTGTTGATTGAATATAAATCACAACTGAACTATAGAATCGCCATCAATCAATACTGTCAGACATCAAGCTGAATGAAAATCCTACAACCACAGGATTAAAGAAGAAACCACATCAAGACTGGTAGGAGCAGAAGAGATGCAGAGACATAGAACTGTCCAATACCCACATGAGGCAAATAAAAATCGGGCGGGATCTCTCAGGAGCAAGGGGTCCCAGTCCCATAATCAGGCCCCCAGCCAAGGGTTCCAGTGCCAAGAAGACAAGTCAGCTACAGGTAACTTCTGGCTGTAAAAACCAGTGGGGACTGAGACTGTGGAAGACAGAAACTTCTGGAGTCCCAGGCAGTCCCAAACAAGATGGATGCAAAGAGGCCCACAGCAAGACACATCATAATTAAAATGCCAAAGGTTAAATACAAAGAGAGAATCTTAAAAGCAGCAAGGGAAAAGCAGTTAGTTATCTACAAAGGTGTTCCCATAAGACCATCAACTGATTTCTCAAAAGAAACTGTGGACTAGAAGGGATTGGCAAGAAATATTCAAAGTGATGAAAAGCAAGGACTTGCAACCTAGATTACTCTACTAAGGAAAGCTATCATCTAGAATCAAAGGACAGGTAAAGAGCTTCCCAGGCAAGGAAAAGCTAAAGGAGTTCATCACCACCAAACTACTACTATAAGCAATGTGAAAGGGTCTTCTTTAAGAAGAAAAAGAAGATCAAAATTCTGAACAATAAAATGCCAATAAATACACAACTATCAACAACTGAATCTAAAAAACCAAAATAAAGAAACAAGCAGAACAGAAACAGAGGCACAGATACAGAGAACAGTTTTGATGGATGCCAGATTGGAGGAATGTTGGAGGAAATGGGCAAAAAAGGTGAAGGGACTAAAAAGTACAAATTGGTAGTTACAGAATAGTCATGGGGATACAGAGTACAGTACAGGGAATGGAGTCACCAAAGGGCATCTATGCATGACCCATGGACATGCACAATGGTGGGGATTAACTGAGGGAGTAAGGGGGGTGCCGGGTGGAGGGGGGCACAGGGGGAAAAACTGAACAACTGTAATAGCATAAACAATAAAATATAACTTAAGAAAATAGGTGCATATATGTAATGTTCACTGTGGGCCGGGATCTAATCTCCTTAGTTACATAATATTGTTCAACCCTTATAAAAAGTCACCAGGAGGCAGGTGACAGGGGTAGTTGGCACTGATGTGGAACTACTTGAACTGTTTGAAGCGCTTCACATACATTAACTCGATGAGCTTAGTGTAATGTAAGTCCTCACAACAACCCCATGGAATAGGTATTATCTCCTCGTTTCACAGACAAGAAAAATGAAGCAAAGACACTGTGGTAATGTGCCCAAGGTCTGACAGAGCGGAGAGCTGAACCCAGGTCGTCTGCGGCAAGTCTGTGCCCTTAGCCTCCCTGCCCCCCACGTGAATGGCTCTCTCTGCATAGTAAAGGGTTACCACTCACACTGCAGTGCACAGAAGCACCTGCGTCTGATGGCCCCCGAGCACTCTGGAGAGCTTTCTTCTCCAGTTGCTCCTCTGATGTCTGGGTGGGCACAGCGACTGGTGGGGCCTGGTTTTCTGGAATAGAGTCAGCATCTGGCAATACACCAAGAAGAGCTAGAGCTTTAAGACCTGCATGGGAGGCAAAAGAGAGAACGGTTAAAAGTTTTATAAAGAGGGTGATTTCCTGCAAATGCCATATATCATTTTGCCACTTTATGGAAATAAATGACTGAACGCTCTATAAACCAAGCGAAGGAGTACTCAACACAAACCTCCCTGGCTACCAAATCTATTCAGCTCCCAACTTCAAACACCAGAAGTTTGGAAGGCAAAGGATACTGGACTTTATTAACAACAGAAGATAAAAGGTACAATAGGACTGTCCATTTAGAAAACCGTAAACACTGACATTTCATAGCAGCCCCACACAACTAGATTTCTGAATCCCCAGTGGCAAAGAGACACCAAACAACTCTGAGGCCCTCATACTGCCTACCTGCTACCTATTGAAGGTCTGATTCCTCATGGTTTACTAGAATGGGGAGTCCATTATTCTGAAAGGAATCTAAATGTCTCAGAAGGTAAACATTTACGTTATTTTCCCCTTGGCATCCCTCAGTAAAGTCAAAATCATTTAGATGTTCTATTAGTCCAACTATTTTAGTTATAAATAGCTCTCATCTAGAATACAGTTGTGTAGAAGTAGATATGTACTACAGGTTTTAAAAAAAGGCTGAGTTCCTTTGGCAAAGTTAAGTCTGACAGATTCAAATACTAGGTACTTCATTTACAGACATCAAGAGTCTTAATTATTAACTTATTTTACATCTTCGTGTACATATTTTAGTGCAACTAAATGCTACGTCAATGTCAACATTTCTCTCAAATGCATTTGGGAATTAAAATATAGCTCCATACCAGGGGAGCACCTTTTGTGGAAAACTGGATTTTGGAGCCTCTAAACCGAGCAGAGTGTTTCACCTCTCCTGGGGCTTTTTCTTCACAAGTGGCTGAGGGTTGGTTTGGTTTCTGTGCATGAGCAACAATTACCTTTTCCCTGGTGAGCCTTCATGAGACAGTCCCCAACAAGCTGCATGCACTGGCTCCGCAGGGTGATGGCGCTGCCGTGGGCCTGTGGGTCTAGCTTTTCACCGTCCACTTCCTCTGAGCTGGCCAGGTGGGCACTATAGAGAGTCAGGGCAGCAAAGAGCAGCCAGGCATAGTTGTGGATGTAGGGCTGGATGAGCCTCTGTCGGTCGCTGATCCGGATGGTCACCATCGGGTGTGCCGTGATGCTGTGGGTGGGCAAATGGCTGCAAAGACAAGACGTTTTCAAGGCTTTACATGCCTTTGTAAAGCCCCCAAAAAGGAGAACAGGGCCTCAGGGGAGCATGTGCATGGTCACAACTGAGCACTTATCACCTTTAAGGCTACAGTTACTGAAAACTGAAAGGTAAGCAGGGGTCCTCAGCCAGAAAAATTAACAAACACAAATACTGCACTTATCATTTCAGGATTTCACAAGTCCCAAAGGCTGTCTATGAAAACCAGAAGTTGTAGAATTCCTTATTGAGAAATTTTTCAGGATATGGATATAATATTTTGGTAATGTGAGAAAATGTCCATAATTTTCAAAGAGAGATACAAAGCATATGAAGTGATTTAAGGTCTGTAATTTGCTTGAAAGTACTTAAACAAAGAAAAAAAAGGAAATAGTAAGTTAAGCACACATAGCAAAATCTTCCTAATAAAAAGTCTTGGTAATGGATATTACAGGGATTCATTGTGCTAGTTTCTTTACTTGGGTATGTTTGAAATTTTTTATAATGAAAGGTTTTTCTAATGATAAAAACTAGCGGAGGACTACATGAAGAAAAGGTGACAGGGTTAGAGGCCATCTGAGACGTACCCATAGGAATATTTCTTTGCAGCATAACATCCATAGCAAAGATCAAAGTCCTCGCACACATTGCAATTCATCCTCCGGCCTATGATCAAACCCTGGCAGTGGTCGCAGGTAAACTCCATGTTGACCATTTCATGGTCATCTCCGTGGCCCTCAGGCTTCACACCACCTGGAGGGAAAAACATCAGTGTGAGGTGGACTGGGCAAAGGACTCTTGGAAGGGCTGCTTCCAAACCTACACCAACCACAGAAGCAGGGCTATTCCCAATTCATTGCCCAGGATGTCAGGGGCCACAGGCATCTTCTGGAAACCAGGGCATTCTGCCCAGTGGCTCTGAGCAAATATATGAACAATATTCTTGGCACAGAACTTCCTATCAGTGGCACTATGGAATGACCTCCTTTTCCAGTGCAACAGACTGATTAAATAGATTACCAATATCCACTGTGATGACTACCATTAGGCAGAAACAAGTCCTCATGCCAATTTGTGAACCATCTCCCATGCCCCCTCCTCTAACAAATATTAAGCATCTATGTGTATTTTTGGTAATAAGCATTAAGGGGTGGTTTTACTCTTATGTTTTCATTCCAGAATCAGAGATGGAAATAGACTTCATAACCCCAGACCCAGTGAGTAAGTATGTTAACCACAGAAGAAACTGACTGCTCTGGTCTCCTTCCTAATCTGAAAGTCCAGTGGCTCTCCAAACGCTGTCACAGACTCTACTGATCACTCCTCACGTCTGACTCACTTCTGTTCCCACTACCACAAACCCAGTCCAGGCACTAATCCCCTTCTCACCACTGAGACTGACTTTCTAAGGGAAACTAAAACAAACAGAACCACCTTCCTCGAGCATAGCTCTGACTATGTTAAGAACCTGTTTAAAAAACCTTCCCCACTGTCTGTAGACTCATCCCAATTCCTTAGCCTAGTATCTCAGGGTCCCACAATCTGAGCCCCACCTGTCTCAGTCCATCACTCAGTTGGACACTTGGGCATGTCTATCTAAACACACTACAGATGCTCATGCCTCTGGCCCTAGACTTGCTCTGCTTTGCATGGAGACGCACTCTTCCATGTTTCCTTCACATCACCCAGTTCTAACTTTCTTCAAAGATCAGTCCACACCCAACTTCCTCCACAAGCCTTCCCTGCAACAGTGACTGCTACTACTTCTGGACTTTTCCAGAGTAATCTGTACTGCTCATCTGTAACCAGCATGCACACTCTTGGATTAGAATAGACATGTTCAGTCTCCTGCTATGACTATAAATACATCCAGGTCAGAGGCTGTATCTTTTATGACCGCATGACGTACACAAAGATCACTGAACTACTCACTGCTATTGGTTTGCTTTACCTCAACACCTGTAAGTCAAGAGTATTCAAGAATTTTTGAAGTTTCCTTTGTGTGTGTGTGTATTTTACTACTAAACACTGCATGATTCAGAGGGAAAAATAATTTCCTGGAAACTCAGCTGAAAGTACATTCATTGGTCCTGAGTATATCTCAAGGGCCTACATCCCACATGATGGAAGATGAAAACACATCAGGCAGCAGAGCTCTGGAACTCATGATTCAGCTGGGGAGATAAGGCTCATATTTGCCAGCAAGTCAGAGAATACCACTGGGCAGTGTATTAACTTAGTACAACAAGAGTCTAAAATTTGACAAGACCAGAGAGAACAGAAATGGTTATTACTGTTGGTATGGCACACTCAGACCATGCAATTTACCCAGGAAGCAAGTTTTGCAGAGATCCATGTCGCTGCACTGCAGGCACCTGTAGCGATGCCAGGGGGCAATCTCATCACAGCCATCACAAGAGATGTCCACATTTAACAGGTCACAGTAGCGAGCAATAAACATGTGCATCTGTAAGGTGAAATAAACACAATTACCCAACAAACTTTCTGATACAGCCATTATTCATTAATCAATCCATTCTTTAAAGATACTTAAAATATTCCAGGCATTGTACCAGGTACTAGGATTAGGAAATGAAGGAGCTTAGTGTCTAGTCAGGAATTACCTCAAACAGATGACACAGTACAGTATAATAATGGCTTTGATAGGCATATTCAGGAGGCTTAGGGTACACACAAGAGAGACATCAAGCCATGCTGGGTTTTTCAGAGGACATAATTCCTCATTTGAGAGATAAACGGGTTTTAGTTGGGTGGAGTCAAGGGTGGGGTTATGCCGGATAAAAGCAATGACAAGATCTGCAGGAGGGAAGGGAGCTAGAGGTGCTCTGGGACTGTGGCAGTCACTCAGAATGCAGAGCGCAGCAGAAAGGGAGGACAACCAGGGAGGTTAGAAAGGTTGAACCACAAAGCACCTCCAATGCTAGTCCAAGGAGTCGCTGGCCATTTTTAAATAGAAGACTAATTGATGTGGTCAGATTTGAGCATTCCAAAAGTTCGTCCGGTTATTAAGTGAAGACTGGATTGAAGGGGCAAGACTAGAGTCAGGGACAGTGACCATGACAGACACGGTTAAAGTAACTCCATGACCGGTGACCGCAGCTGGACTGCACGGTGAGCCTGACTGCAGCAGGTGGGCAGATCTGAGAGGTGTTGAGGAGGCAGGTGTAGGGTCCTTGGGGACTGACTGGATATGGGGGACAGTAAAAGGGGAAGGTCAAGAACAACATCCAGATTTCTGGTTTGGGTACTTGGTTAGACAAAGGTAGCAGTGTTCATAGTCACAGGAAACACTGCAAAAGAAGCATCATTTACTGGCACTTAAAAAGGAAACTTTCAAGAGAGATAGTAAGTGTGCTGTTTCATAAACAAACTATTCTACTAGAAACTACCTGGAGGCCACAGTACAGTTTATCTCTATAGCCTGGAAATATGAGAAATAAATCACTTAGTCACCCAACAGTAATAAATCAGAGCGAATATGCCAAGTCACTCTAAAACTACCGAACTGCTCCCAGTAAAACATTAAGATGCAGGCGAGAAAAACTGCAAAGGCCAAGCTGGTGTGTTCCATCCAAGCACCACAAAAATGCTAGCTGAGCAAAGCAACTGGCACACAGTAGGCATGCAATGCTAAGAGAATTAATGAATGTGAGGCTGCAAATGCCTGGCACAATGCAGCGGTGACAGATAAACACCTAAAGGGGAGAGATGTACATGCCAGGCTACCTGAGCCTGGCGCTTTTACGCATCTGAATCATGTAACTCTGACCCTGTGGACATATGGTCGCTTCTATGATCACCAAGCCGACCTTCTGATTGAAGTGTGGCTTCTCATGTTGCTTGTCTATAGAAAGCCAGGGCCTTCAGCAATTCCATTTCTCATTGTAAATTAATAAATTGGCACCTAATATTTTGAGTCTAGTCACTCTCTTAGTGTGGTCAAGTCAGTACTTGGGGCCCCTCAGGTTAAAGACCATGACCAGTGACAGTGGACACACTAAGGTATTGCCTGCCACCTGAGCCCCCTCAGGAGATAGGCTGCTGGCACTTCTCCAGGCAGACCCTCCTCTCCAAACTCCTAGCAAATCACTTTAGATTACTCTAGATGAAATGTCTTACTTTCCTCTGCTTCTCTGGATCTTCCTGGGCTATTTTTTCATACCAGGCCTCAAACATGCCATCCTGACACTCGTCCATCCATTCTAAATTCTGCTTGGCATCAGCAAGCTCATCTTCTTCACTCCACTGGCTGAAAGAAGGACACAAAGAGAGAAAAGCATGCCTCTCCCAACAATCCAGGAAAGTGCTGGTTAGTAGACCCTGTGTCCTATGGGGTCTAAATCATTGGGTATTTTTAAACTTCTGAGGGGAAGAGATCAATTTGCTTTTTAAAAAAACCCCGGGATTTTCCAGATGTTTGATAAATATACAGTGGCACCTTGGTACTTGTCATTAATTAGTTCCAGAACTTGTGACAAGTGGGAAAACCAACAAATACTGAATAATGAAGCATCTTCTCTTGCGGGCCAGCACTGAGACTCATGTAAGTTCCAGCAAGTGCAACGAGTCCCGAGCAAGTGCCGAGTGCTGAAACATGTTTTTTTCTCATCAAAATGCAACAAGTACAGGGTTTGATGAGTTCTGAAGCTGATGAGTACCAAGGTATGACTATATACCAATAAAAAGGGAGACAACCTTTCCAGGGCAAACTATAATGGGCAAGAAACTAAAGCTGAAAGTTGTACCTACATGGAATAATTGTACTTGACAACCATTTGTGGTGAACCTACTATGTGCCAGGCACTGGAGCCAAATAAAGTGATTAAAAAAAAAATCTGATTTAGTCATGCTCAGCATACCCTGGTGGTACCAGCATGAGAAGGAATCAGGAAACCCCGGGGCTTCAACTCTCCCACTAGCTGCTGCAAGACCTTGACACAGCACTCAGCCCTGGTCCTCAGTTTCCTCATTTCAAATAGAGTTTCATATAGATAATCCATAGGCTCCTCAGATGCAAAATTATAAATCTCTATTATTTCAGTTTACAGTTTGTTTTATTTATTTATTTTTTAAATATTTTATTTATTTATCTTTAGAGGGGAAGAGAAGGAGAAAGGAAGAGAAACATCAATGTATGGTTGCTTCTCATGCATCCCTGCTGGGGACTGGCCCCTGCCGGGAACTGGCCTGCAACCCAGGCATGTGCCCTGACTGGGAATCGAACCACGATCGTCTGGTTCGCAGGCCCGTGCTCAATCCACTGAGCTACACCAGCCAGGGCTACAGTTTGTTTTAGCAATCAGAATTTTAAATACAAAATGATTTGTTCGACTGAAAATGCAAAATAGATGACCAACCAACAAATACACATCTGTTCATTCATGTGATCCAAGAAATTAAACTGACTTTAGGCCTGCTCAGACTTAGCTCTAGGCCAGGTGCTACCAGGGACTGGCAGGCTGCATTTTGGTCCCACCCCAAGGACTCTATCCCTAGATGCAGATGAAGCCTGAAACAATGAGCAGACTGAAAGGCACAGAGCCAGTGTGCTGATGCCCCTGTTCTGTGTCCCCTCTCTGAGCCAAGAGCACTGTCTGACAGCAGAGCAATGGCTTAGGTTTAGTAAACAAAGAGACAGCTTTAATTCTCTTTTTCCCAGAATTTCTCTTCTGAATGAAAACTGTTCTGGTATTAATGCATTCATTTGTTTCCTACTAATTCTCTCCTCTTGCTTTTCCCATTCTCTTTCCCCTTCTTTCCTACCCACATGAATGGCTAATGAGTAACTTGAGCAGTGTGGAAAGACTCATTAAAAGTGGGGGGAAAAAAACCCTTCACATACTATGTTTTCCTCATACCTTAAGTCCTTATAATGGGCAGAAGATTAGAGTGGCTAAAACCACATACATATATAACAAAAAAATATAGAAAAGAAGTCTCCAATTTAACAAGCTATACTTGAGTCTCCAAAAATGCAGCGGAATACCCATTCTCCAAGTGTATAATACAACCACCACCAACCAGCTCACACACACTACTACATACTAGGCACTGGTCCAAACATTGGGAAATAGAACCCATCAATTCTCCCAACAATCCTGTGAGGTAGGTGGCATCATTATCTCCTGCTTTAAAAATGAGGAAACTGAGGCAGAGAGAGGGTAAATACCTTGCCCAAGGTCCTCCAGCTAGTATGCTGCAAAGCCAGGATACCCCACCGAGTCCAGCTTCAGCGTCTGTGCTCTGAATCCCTGTGCTACGACCCCTGTATTCCGTACTCTACTCTAGGAACTGCAGAACGCAATACTATGTTCTTACCTGATCACACTGTCATGTACACTTATATTTTCTTGTGACATTTTCATGAGGAGATCTGGTAACTGAATGTCAACAAAGAAGGGGAGATCACTGGATTCCCAGCCCATATCCAAAAGATGAAGGAGGGCTGTCTGTACACAGGACAAGGCAGGCAGCAAGGATCTAGAGGCCATAAAAGTGAAATTATCAGAACCGCACGCACATCACCAAATGGAGACAACAGACACAATGCAAGTCAGAGAGCCGGTTTAACTGGGAAGGGAAAGCACAAGGGAACTCCAGATTGCTGGTCTGGGTTCTTTATAATCTCCTTTCAAGTTTCTCCTATGCCACACACACCCTCTTCAAAGAACAGCCGAAACAAGAGTTGTGAAAGCAGAGAGTAAGGTTTCCACCTTGCCAGGACCATAGGGGACGTCTGGTGGAAAAGGACTGACGAGTAAAAGCCACCTCACAGTAAACAGCAGGAGCAGGGCCAGCGCCCACTCAGCTTATGCAACTGAGGTTATGCAACTTAGACAGATGTAGGGAAGATCCATTTGATTTAAGGCTTATGTCTATGCCACTTACTAGGGAGAAGACTGGGGAGTGGCTTTATTATTTGTTTTAAAACTGTACATAATATTTACATTAAAACTGAAAATAACAATTTATAAATTCTTAGATAAACCAAGACCCATCCCTTTAAAAATCTGTACATGTCATATAGAAAAAAAAGCTTGGAGAAAATATACTACTAAGTTAACATTAGCAATTAGCTCTAGATGGTGAGATTGGGGGGGGTTTCATTTTACTCTTTGTACTTTTCTACATTTTCAACACTAATTTTAAAATCAGAAAAAGTGTAAATAATTTTTTTCTACAGAAGTTACAAAGTTGGCCAGTACCTGTCATTTATGCTACTAAATCCTTTGATTGCTTTGACCAGGAAGAGAACAAATCGGTAGTAAGTGTCTCGAATTTCTTTGTGTAGATCTGCACCACAGCCTTCCAAGTGTCCAAAATAACTAGAAACAGAGGAAATCACAGGTCACTTACTTGTCAGAACATCATTTACCTAATATTCATTATTTCTTACAGGAAAGAGAGCCAGAAAGAAGCAAGCTGAACGAAGTGGCACAGTACCTAAAGCAAATGCAAATACAATGACTTTGAAAGTAACCGACCAAACAGCCTGGGTAAAGAGGGCTGCCCACAGGAGTGTGGAAGCAACAGTAATCTTCCTTTGATAATACAAAAACCACCCTCCTCCCACTACCTGAGCACCAGATACTGTGTTATGTTTTTCACAAATTACCTCCATGGAGTCGTGCCCACCTTTCCGCCGCTCTTCACTGATGACTTTAGCACCAAGCTCACTGTCTTTGACCTTTGTCACCTTGGAGGCTCTAATATCCGTGGAAATGATGCCCCAGTCCCTGGACTCTGTCATCTTCACCTCTAGTGTTCTTCTCCACCCCCTTAGCCACCCCAGCCTGATGTTCACTTCCTTGTCCTTGTCACCACAGTAACGGCATTCTCTCCGAAACTCTCACTTCCGAGCATCCTACTCTGACCACAACCTCTCACCTGGCTCACCTGTTCTGAGACTCCCACAACAGCACTGTCAGTCCCAGGAGCCCCACCCCACGATGCTCCCTCGTGCTCACTATCTCTGTTCCCAGCATGCTTTCTCTTTGCTCTCAACTTAAGAGTCCATGGCCAATCACAGCTTGGCATTGACTGAAAGCAGTCACCAATGCCCTCATTTTCTTCTCCATCCACGCATTTGCCTAAGAAATCTTACACCAAGTCAAAACATTGTTGCTGGAAGCAACACTACACAACCAAACTGACCAGGGTCACTTTAAATTAACAACTACAGCTCTCAAATAAGCACTCAAATTGTCTGATTGCCTGACCGAGGCAAACTGTCTCTTCCTGCACCGAGTTTTCTGCACTGCTGACTCATTCGCACACACAGCTCTTGAAACCCTCAACTGATCCCACATCTCCAATTACTGTCCTATTCCTCTGCTCCCTTTGAGGCCAAATTTCTTGAAACAATGCCTATGTTCTCTGCATTTCATCGACGCCGTCTTCCACGTCTCTTTAACCCAGTCCAAGTAGGTTGCGGCCCTGTGGCTTCAGGAAGACTGTTATCAAACCCGGTGTGCTCTTCTCTCCGGCAGCCTCTTCCATCAGCGTTTGACACAGCCAACCATTCCACTTCTGAGATACTCTTCTCTCAGCTTCTGCAACACCACCATGCCCTGGTTTTTGCTCTCAATGGCCACTCTGATCTTCCTCTGCTTGACTTCCAAATAACGAAGTGCCCCTAAGGCTCAGCCCTGAGCCACCTTTTTGTCTATCTCTGCGCTCTTCCTATGAGGTCTCACCTGTCTCCCGGCTTTAAATTCCATCTACATACACTGATAGTACCCCAATTCTATCCCTGCTCCTAGCTTCTTTCCAAAACTTTAGGCTCCTGTCTCTATTTCCTTGATATCCTTACTTGGATGTGAAAGAAGCAGTTCAAACTTAACATGGCCAAAATAAACCTTTTGTACTTCTCCCACTGTTTCTCCCATACCCTTCCTTTCAGTAAAATGCACCACCAACCACTCAACCGCTCAAGCCCAAATCCCAGGAGTTTCTCTCCCCAGTAGAACAAGGATCTTGTCTGCCCATCCACTACTGTATGTGTATACAACACCTAGAACAGTGCACGGGCATGTCAACACTCAGGAAGTATTAAAGATTTTTATTTATTTTTTAGAGAAAGGGGAAAGGGAGGGAGAAAGAAAGGAAGAGAAACACAGATGTGCAAGAGAAATATCTAACAGTTGCCTCTCACATACCCTCAACTGGGGACCTGGCCCACAAGCCAGGCATGTGCCCTGACCAGGAATCAAACTACTGACCTTTTGGTTTGCAAGCCAGCACTCAGCCCACTGAGCCACACTAGCCAGGGCTCAGGAAGTATTTATTGAGTGCATATTAGAACAACCTTGTGAGGCATTAGTTAGATTAATATCATTACTGTAAGTGAGCATTACATTTATCTCACAAGTTCTAGAAGCCAAATGATGAGTATAGGTATGTGGGGAATACAATCCTGACTGTCTGGAAAATAGAACCGATCATCTCATCACAAGAAATACACATGTTCCTGGTATTTACTTACTGAAAGGATAAGAAGAACACATTTTTCCTTAGGATGAGAGAATGAACCAACTAAAAATATGAATTTGTTTCTTACATGGAAATGACAGAATTATTAATTAAAGAAGACAAGGATTTCTTTAAAACGACCCCTGCTTGTTTTCTTTGCAGACTTGTAATTTGTACTTACTTGGTGAACTCTTTCTGGCATGTCAGAAGTTCCAACAGAAAAAGTATGTAAGGCGGATGGAAGCAATGAGGCTGCCCGAGGGATTCTGCACAGTACTGAATTATCCTGAGGACTTCGAGGATGCTCTGGGCTTGGGCTTTTCTCAGGGAAAGAACCTTTACAACACTGGAGACAGAACTCAAGTCAGAAACACCCAGAAAACTCCTGAGCTGGCGCAGAAAGAACCCCCCCCCCCCAAGTTCTGATGCCTTATTAATACAATGGAAACACTTTCATGAGGTGTCACAAATGTCACTCAGGCAGTGTGTCAGTATCTGCTTGCTACTTGTGGTCCTTACTCAGCAACATTACAAATCAGTTCACACCAACTGTCCAGAAGCATAACAACCCACATCAAAACAATTAAAAAGGAACCTTGATATCTTTACTTTCCCAGAGACAATGCCTTAATTCTTAGGATAAGAAATTAAAACATGAAATACTTCAAGACATGTAGACCCATTAACAGATAACACCAAATTCTCAATTTCTCTGTCTTATTCTTAAAATAAGACAAAGTTATAAATGGCAGCTACCAAAACACATATTCCTTTTTTTAAATCTTGCTGAGATATAATTTATATACAATATTCTGTACAAACCTTAAATGAAAAAGTACTTCTTGAAAAGAAAAAAATCACTTTTTTCCTTAAACATTATAAAACAAATCTTGATCTATCCTTCAAGCATTATTTGCACATTTTTAACATGTGCTTTCAAGCCTTTGAATAGACTAGGTACCTATGGCTTGAAAAAAGAAAGTGCTGGAAAGGTCATGCGTGGCTCACCTCTCGTGGGAGAGTGACTGATCTTTAATAAAGTCCATGACATCCTTCAGCACAGGGTATTTCTCTTTTACTGTGGGCACCGGTCTGGCCTCCTCCAATGATCGGAAGGAGAGTAGCCGGAGTCGCCCTCGGGTGAAGGGTGGCCGCCGAGTGGGAGTGGAAGGCGACGAGGATTCTTCGGCTGTGGCAGAGGACACTTCTGCGGCAGGAGGGCCACTGCTAGGAGGCAGCTTCGGCTGGACATCCAAGCCAGGACTCCTGTCTCCAGCAGCAGCGGGCACTGCTTCCGTGGGAGATGCAGAGGCTTGGAAGTGCTCCTCTACCACAGAGCTTGTCCTCTGGCGCCTGTCAAGTGGCTGCAGATGATCAGTTTCATCTGTAGTCACCAAACTGTCACAGCTTTCTTTTGAACTTATACCCATTGGCAAAAATTTTAGTAATAGAAGACTTTTCTGAATACATTCTTTTGCTAAATGCAAAAAAGATAATGGGGAAAAAAGTCAAAATTAAACTTATGGCCTAGTTTCAGAAAGAAAATTATCTATTTAAACTCTACAGTTTAGGACAAGAAATGCCTCCATTCATACAGTGATATGCATATCTACTGACAGAATAGAATTGAATTTTATCTCATTATATAAACCAAAATCTTACCAGCACTACCTGCACACTTAAAAAATTTTTATTGTGGGTGATTTCAAACACACATGTAGGAGAACAGAAAAAAGATGTCCTCTATGTGCTTTCACCCGGCTTCACTAGTTACCAGCCCAAGGCCGGTCCACTTCCACCCACTCCCCACTGCCCTGCAGATTCCAGGCACAACATTACTTGGACTGTAAAAACTTCAGTGTATTTCTCTAAAAAGTTAAGTTTTAAAAAACAATATAACCATAATATCATTAAAAATTTAACAGTAATTCCTTAATTTCACTGACTATTCAATATTAGCGCACTTTCAAAACATAACAAGATGTAGTTCCACAAACACTGATGCCTCCTAAGAGAAGTAATTAGAAAGAAGCAAGAAAACAAGATTCTACATCCTTAAAAGCTACACTTAGTGCCTTGTTACTCTCCCTAGGTCAACACAGCTTCAGCTGAACGAATCTGGAGACGGGCTACTGGGTGTTTATGGAAGAGACTGGAGGCCCAGTATGACAGCTGGCATCAGTGCACTCACCCAGGTTCTCAGGGTTCGCCTCGGCCGCTTCTGACTCGCGCTTTTCTTCGGCCTCGTTCCCCAGGCTCACCAGGGACTTCTGCTTCATCTCTAACTAGGGGGAGGATTTGAGCCACATAACTAGGCTGTCCAGGCACAGCAGCAGGGGCAGCCACAACTACTTCAAAAGCACACAGTGCTAAAGCCCTGGCTGGTGTAGCTCAGTGGATTGAGCGCGGGCCTGTGAACTAGACGATCGCGGTTTGATTCCCAGTCAGGGCACATGCCTGGGTTGCAGGCCAGTTCCCAGCAGGGGATGCACGTGAGGCAACCATACACTGATATTTCTCTCCCTCTCCCCTTCCCTTCCCCTCTAAAGATAAATTAATAAAATCTTTAAAAAAAAAAAGCAGAGAGTGCTGAGATCATGGAGAACTTTATAGTTACTGTTCAGCTGAGGAGGACATACCCCTGACTTGCTTTTGTTAGTCCTCTAAGTAACCCAGGCTGTGAAGCTGTCTAAAGCTGTATCTGCAAAACTACTTTCTTTTCAAATATGTGTTACTTGGGAGGTATTTATACCTATGAGCTTATTATTTAAAAAATCCTAGAACACTGGAACTGGAAGGGACTTTATCTAAGGCTGACCAAGTACAGATGAAAAGCACAGATCCAGAGAAGGACAGGAGCAACACTGACCAGAATCGGAAAGGTGGTCTTGGTTCTGAGATCCTTCTCTGGATCCTTTAGTCAGGTCTCCCCCTGACTAAAACCAAGGGCCATACACCCAGTTGGCTGCAGAGGTTGGACTCAAATCTCATCTCTACTCGACCCTGAATGAGGGCACCTCTAAGTTATGCCTAGACTGCCAGGCAGAGAATGGGGCTTCTAGTGCCCGCTCAGGCAATGGCCATGATGTGGACCACAGTCCTGATGGCCCCGGCAGAAGCCATGTGAGATTTATGAGAGGCCAAAGTCCTGGAGAGAAAGCTGGCATCTTGTCCAGCTGTCAGCAGTCTGTCCTATGCTGCAACCAGAAGCACAATCTACAATGTGCCTTGGCAACTGCCACATCTTTTCTACTTGAACTGTTACGTGGTAACTGACTTTATCAGATGCTCTTTTTCTTAAACTGCTACTACTGCCTTGGTTTCTCTGTCAGCACACTCTTCTGATTCTCCCACCATTCTGATGCCAATACCTTTAGTTTCTCTTGAGAGATCCTGTTCATTTTGGCTTCCCTCTATCTATCCGGTATTTTGAGTACCAACTATGCTCCATTATTTGTGGATCCTGTCCAAGGATGTGTTCCTTGATAAACTCACATATTTAAAAAAAACTTCCCAATGATTAAAAGTTCTCCTTTTTCAACCTTGACATTTCTGTGAGACATCAGCCAATCAGATTCTTTACTATTTACTTAATTCTCCAGCCAGATGTCTCAGATCATCTAAAAGTCCTCATACTCAACATGTCCCACAGGACACTTACGTGCCCACTCTCAGAACCAAGACCACCTTTCCTATCCTGGTCAGTGTTGCTCCTACCCACCAAGTCACCCCGCCAGGACCTGGGAGTGGCCCTAAGCCCCACCCTCCTGTTCATCAGTCCCATCAGCCCAATCGTTTTTACCTTCTGAGTAGTAGAAGCCGTCCTCATCTAATCATCATAATCACACACCATTAGTCTCCCACTTTCAGTATTATTATCTATCCTCTACTAAGTTCAAGACTTTTTTCCCCAGTTACTGTGCAATAATTAAGATAATTGTGAATATATAAAAAATAATACTGATATATAAATAGTCATCTCCATGCCCAAGAAATAAAAACAATTCTCCTGATTTCTGTGTTTATCATTTCCCATGTATTTGTACAACATTACTACATATTAATGTACATAACAAATAGACTTGGTTTGTCCTTAGACTTTATATAAGGACCACCATGCCTACGCAGTCCAGCTACAGCCTGCTGTTTCTGGCTCACCATCATGTTTGTGAGCACCATGTGCGCTGACGCATGCAGCTCCACTTCCTTTGCACTGTAGCACTGTACTATTACCATTTTACATGATAATATGGCATTATATAGTAACATAACGTATAATCTTTCCGTCCATCCTCCTACTTTGTCTCCCCAGTTTACTGCTGTCACAGACAAGGCTGCAGAGCCGCCTTTCTCTCCCGCAGACAGGCCTCTCCTTCGACAGAGGCCCCCCCTGACTAAAGCTGTCAGTGGGGACCCAGGACCTACAGTGATGCTTTCCCTCCTGGCCTTTGGGTTACTACGGCTGTAAGGGGCTCAGCTGAACCCTGTTTACTCTGAACTTTCTGAGTACTCACCAAATTATGGTTTCAAAGGTTCTAAATTACTTTATATCCATTCACGTCACTAAAATTTAAGAAACATTCCAAAAGTGATATTCTTGAGAGTTACACACCTTAATTCCATGATACTGTGTCAGGAAAATTTAAAAAATGTGAAAATCGCATGAAAGGAAAATCTTACCATCCATATTCGAATCCCATCTGCCAAGGAATACACCTGTGCAAATTCCTCACTCAGGGCTGTCTTGCCCCCGCCGTTTACTGGGGAAAGGAGAGACGCAGAGATTACATTCGGCTAACACAATTCACTACTGCAGCACTAATCACACTGTAGCTTCTAACCCTAACCCCCACAAAAAGTCCTTTCCCTGACACTAATGCATTGCGGGTAGTTACGAGAGGCTTGGGGGAAAACATGAGCAATTAAGCCACAAATGGCTGTAATGGGTTCTCTGGGTTACTTCAAACCAACTTTTTTCAAGTGAACAACATATGAAATATACATACTATTAATGTGAGTAAAGTATTAAAGTAAAAATGTAATAGATATAAAAATATTAAAAGCAATATAAAAATACTGAAAGTGAGTAAAAATAACTAATAACTAATAAAAATAACTTTATAGTGACATATAAAAAACTTAATTATTGACAAAGTGAAAAACTCTGGTTATAAAAAGTATAAAAATTGCCTTATTTGAAAAGAAGATACATATTAAAGACATACATAGATTTACAGTTGTTTATAAGGAAAATAATACATTAGTTAACAAACAATAGTATAAGAATAAACTGTTTCATGTACTCACAACTGTAAACCTATGTTTGCTCCACCTCATATGTATGTATGCATACGTGTGTGTGCATATACACAGATAAAATATACTCAGATAAAAGGCTAGGTACAGACTTCTGGCCAAGATGGAGGCATAGGTAGATACACTTTGACTCTTCACACAACCAAAAGAAGGACAACAACAAATTTAAAAACAAAAAATAACCAGAACTACCAGAAAATCAAACTGTATGGAAGTCTGGCAACCAAGGAGTTAAAGAAACACTCATCCAGACCGGTAGGAAGGGCAGCCAGGGTAGAGAGGACTCCTAGCAAGGTGGTGGCTGGTGGACTGGGTGGTCCCACATTTGTGTTCAGATAAAGTGTGAGGAACAACTGAGGAGCGAGACAAACTGAGCAACCCAGGGTTCCAGTGTAGGGAAATAAGGCCTCAAAACCTCTGACTGTAAAAACCCGTGGGGGTTATGGCAGTGGGAGAAAGTTCGTTGGAGAGACCCACAGGGTCCTAGCATGTACACAAGCCTACCCACCTGGATAAGCACCAGAAGGGCCCACTTTGCTTGTGGGTAGTGGGGGAAGTGACTGAAATCCAGCAGAGAGAGGGGCAAGCAGCACTGTTCCCTCTCAGACCCCTCCCCAACATACAGCCCCACAGTGCAATGATATGGGTTGCTCTGTCCTGGCAAATATCTAAGGCTCTGCTCCTTACTATGTAACAGGCTCACAGAGACAAAAAATATATGGCCCAAATGAAAGAACAGATCAAAGCTCCAAAAATAGAACTAAGTGATGGAGAGATAGCTAACCTATCAGATCCAGAGTTCAAAACACTGGTAATCAGGTTGCTCACAGAAATGATTGAATATGGTCATAAAATAGAGGAAGAAGTAAAGGCTATGCAAAATGAAATAACAGAAAATGTACCGGAAACTAACAGTGACAGGAAGGACACCAGTACTCAAATCAAGGATTTGGACCAGAAGAAATAAACATTCAACCAGAAGAGAATGAAGAAACAAGAATTCAAAAAAAAAAATTAAGAGAGGCTTAGGAACCTCCAGGACAACTTTAAATGGTCCAACATCAGAATCATAGGGTTGCCAGAAAGAGAAGAAGAAGAGCAAGAAACTGAAAACTTAACAGACTTCCAGGAAGTCCAAGAAACTCACACAGTCCCAAAGAAGTTAGACTCAAGGAAGCACACACCAAGGCACAGCATAATTACATCACTCAAGATTAAAAATAAGTAGACAATCTTAAAAGCAGCAAGAGAAAAGGAGACAGTTACCTACAAAGGAATTTCCATAACACTACAGCTGATTTCTCAAAAGAAATTTTACAGGCAAGAAGGGGCTGGAAAGAAGTATTCCAAGTCATGAATGGCAAGGAACTACATCCAAGATGAGTCTATCCAGCAAAGCTATCATTTAGAATGGAAGGGCAGATAAAGTGCTTCCCAGATAAGGTCAAGTTAAGAGTTCATCATCACCAAGCCCTTATTATATGAAATGTTAAAAGGAATGATCAAAGAAAAAGATGATCAAAAATATGAATGGTAAAATGACAATAAATTCACAGCTATCAACAACTGAACCTAAAAAAGGACAAAAACGCAAATAAACTAAGCAAACAACTAGAACAGGAACAGAATCACCAAATCGGAAATCACACGGAGGGTTATCATCAAGAAGGAGGGGGAAGGGGGAGAATGGGGGAAAAGGTACAGGGAATAAGAAGCATAATTGGTAGGTACAAAATAGACAGGGGGAGATTAAGAACAGTATGGGAAATGGAGAAGCCAAAGAACTTCTATATATAACCCATGGACATGAACTAAGGGTGGTGGGGAATGCTGGTGGAAGGGGGGAGGTGCAGGGCAAAGGGGAATAAAGGGGAGATAAAATGGGACCATTGTAATAGCATAATCAATAAAATATATTCAAAAAGTCTAGGTAGATATATAGAAAAACGTTACTAGAGGTGTTCTCAAAGTGGTGAGACTATAGTTGATAATTATTTTATGCCTTTCTGTATTTTGTAAGTTTCTGTATGAATGGTTATTTTTATAATTAGAAAAATAACAAAAAAGTTGTAGTTTGGTTTTTAGATGAAGAGATGACAAAATATAGGTACTAGAACAGTGTGACGCTCCTGTTGAACCAATGTATAATGCAATGAATGTTAGTTTTCTGAAGTCTAGAATATGCTGGGCTCTGTATCAGGCACCAGTAATATAATGCTGAGAAAAACAGACTTGGTCCCTGTCCTCGAGTAGCTTTTAGTCAAGCTGAAAAACTCCTGTACATTTCTAATCAAAAAAGGTAAACAATTTTTAGACAAATATGAGCAAATTAGCTACCCAAGGACCACTCTTTAAGTACCTCAGTTCTAAGAACACACAAATAGACCTTCAAGACTGGGACAGAAAGACCCATGTGTGCCTTCTTCAAAGTGACAGTGGTAGGTATTCTTAGAATGATGTATACTCAGCAAAATATTTCTAACTCTCACATTTAATTGTGATAACTGAACATGAATTGAAAAGGGGCTGCAGACTCTCCCCAAGTTGGAAACTTTCTGTTTCTCAGCTTCTAAAACACAAAGCTTTTAACCCTCTACTGAAAGACACCAAAGACTGTCCAGCTCCTAACGGCAGTTTAATTATAAAACATATATCCAATTTTTTCCAAAACCATATAAACCAGGTTGCCCCTATTCCCTAGCTGTTTCCACAAATCACTCATGCCTCAATGTAATTTTATTTATTTCAGCAACTTCTTAAAGGAGATATTAATATTTGAGGGAATAATCGAGTTGTTTTGGAAATCAAGAAATAAGTTATGCAATATGAGACCCAAAGAATTCAGCAATAAAGGTAGCAGTGATAATAATTTCAATATTAACATCAATAATAATAATAATAAGAGCAACAGTCAATTACCCACTCGAATGGAAGGAGGCATTTGTTCCTGCTTGCAGCATCCGCCCCACAGACAGAACATACCCTGCCAGCAAAAACCCAGAAAAACCTCAGAAAAACCCAGACCTCATCTTTAGGCAGGGTTTGAAATGTTCTGCCCTTGAATGATTACGAATGGACAGACCCTCCCTCCTGCGAACTCTGTTAGGCTGCAGGCTACACACACAGCAAATACACGGAGACCGTGTCCTGGAAAGAAGTGGGGGAGCAGGCTGTCGACAGAGGAGACTGAGCAGGGGTCATGCTTGAAAGAAGCTGCAAACCTAATACTAGATTCTAAGACAAGAACTAATATTGACATTTCCCTCCTTGGTTATAGGCACATTCCAATGACCTAAACAACTGTTTTAATTAGAATTTCTTAGAATGTTACAGCTAATCAAATCTAAACTTTTACAGATAAAGATACTAAGAATCGGAAAGGTTGTCAGGTTAACCTGAAGCTGCACAAGTTCTAGTTTTTGAGCTGGTACCATAGCCCAAGTGAAGCTTTCTTTCCACTAAACTTCTTGGTAGTTTTCCATTAGAATTTTGGATAAGACAAATTGTCTGCTAATCAGGAAACTCAAGGCTACTTGCCGTACACTCCTCTGCTAACTATAAATTGGTCATGAATCTTTTGACTGGCAAAGTAGACCTAACAAGATGAAGTCTACAGTTGTAGAAATATGTTTATATTTCAAAATATTTTATTCACTTAAGATAGGCTTTCTTAAAACTTAGCATTTGGACGTCAGATGAAAAACATTCCCTATAATATAAGTTACCATATTTTTGCAGCTTCTCATATAAATCTGGAGTGCGATACACCAGAGCAGCAAAGGTGGCGTTCACAGCTTGATCAATAGTGGAACCAGCAACTATATCTGTCTTTGGGGCCTGTTTTCTACATGCCTGTATGAGTCCTTTGAAAAGTTCTGAATATGGCCCACAGAAGTTCTGAGCAGGATCTGACTGTGCAAAATCAAGAAGAAAATGGTGGCAGGGGTCATCAGGGATGTTCTTAACCTGGGAACAACAACAACAACAAACCATTATGTTTAAGACAGTCCATCAAAAAATAAAGTTTACTGAACACCTAGTAGGCCAAAGAAGTATAGAATACAGTGCATATTCTCACAAAGTTTAAATTTATTCTGGGGAGACCAGACAGATATATGGGTTTTTTTAAAAAAGTAAACATAAACAAAACATTAAGAGCATTAAAACTAGTGCTACAATAAAGCAAAATATTATGAAGTGCCAAATACCTAGAGAGGGGACACCCAGTGCTGAAAACTTTTTTTTTAGATTTCATATATTTATTTTAGACAGAGGGAAGTTTTTAGAAGGGAAGCTTTCCATTCCCAATAGAGGGGAAGGGAGGGAGAAAGAAAGGGAGAGAAGCATCGATGTGCGAGAGATACATCGATCGGCTGCCTCTCACACGCCCCCAACCAGGGTCCTGGCCCACAACCCAGGCATGTGCCCTGACTGGGAACCAATCAGGTGACCTTTGGGGTTTGCAGGCCAGCACTCAATCTACTGAGCCACACCAGCCAGGGCAGTGCCGAGAATTTATAGGAGACAGTTCCTAGCAAGTTAAAGTAACTCAGAAGAGCGTTGTGGAGGGTATGGGCTTCGGGCTGGATTGTGAAGACTGGGCAGGTTTGGTCCCAGGAACACAAACATTAGCAGAAGTTAAGAGTCAGTGGGGAGACTGACCTGGCCTGAAGTCTCAGCTGGGGGTGGTGGGAACTAGAGTCAGATAGGTAAGGTGAAAGGAGACTGCAGAGAGCCTTGACTGTCACATTGAGGAGTTTAGACTTCACCCTGTGGGCAATGGGGAGCCATTAATGGTGCTTGGCAATGGAATGACAAGATAATGCAGTATTAAAAAATACTTGGTAGGTACCAATGTAACAATGCAAGTGCAAGGTGAGGGTCTGGATAAAGATGGAGACAGAAGGAATGAAAAGAGAAGAACATCACAAGGAAAAATCCATAGGACTTGCAGCTGACTGGAGAGAAAGGTGAGAACAGGTGGAATAAAGGTGAGGCTAAGGAGCAGTGGCTCGGTGCCTAGGAGCACAACAATGACGATAACAGGAGCGAGCAGTTGGTGGGGCAGCAGCATCCTGGTTTTACACTTCTGAACTGAAAGGGAGTCAGAGCACTAAAATGAAAACACCCAAGAGATGAGATGCATGAGGAGTCTGGGAGAAGAGCCAGAGCTGTACACCGACGTTTAGGAACTACTCACGGGGACGTGACAGCAGAAGAAAGAAGAGAGGATGAAGTCTGGTGGGCTGTGAGGACAGGGAGAGAGCCTGAATTAAGCCTGCTCTTTAGAGAAGGAGAAATAAGGAAGGCCAATAAAAGAGGCTGATGTAGCAGTTAGATGTAAGAGAAGACAGTCGACTAACATGGAATTAAAAGAAGAGAGGGTCTGAAGGAACCAAATTTAATAGAGGAGAGAAAGAATCCCTGGGTTCAGCAATTAACTGAATAACCTGGGAGTGGGGGGAGGAGGGGAGGAGGAAGGAACAGTAATAGAGCAGAGACAGAGGGAAGGAGAGATGAAAAAGAAATAGCAGGCAAACCTGTTCAGTGTTTCAAATATTATGAGCCTAAATAATGTGCTAGCATTCTATGAAGAACAAAAAGTTTAGCATAAATCATTTACTCTAAAGCTTGACTGAGTGGGGACTAAAAATAGACTCAACTTACTTGTTTAATAACTCCATCAAGAGAGATTTACTGAGCACCTACTACACTTCCCTGAAGAGTCACTCACTCAGAATTTTCAAACACCCATTATGCACTGGCCCCCGTGGCACACAGTGGGGACACTGAATGAATGAGAGGTAGTTTCTGCCCTCAAGGAACTAACAGCTTAGTGGAGTGGTTAGACATAAACACAAACATGTATAACTTAATATGATAAATATTAGTAAACATTTTCCATTCCCAACAGAAAGACAACAGAAGAGTAAATACCTCCTTTCTATCCTGTTCTGGCTGAGTGGGCCAGCTCGCTTCTAATCCCAGCTCGGGATGTATCTGATGCCTGAAGACAGGTTTCCACAAGGGGGAGCTTAGGACTAACGCCACTTTTGCCTGAGGTACTGCCATGTTACTTCCTAACTCTGCAAAGAGAAGAAGGCTTATGAGAGTTCTACCCTTAATAATATACTAAGAATCTTTGAACTGATGAAGAAAAGACTTAAAAACTGGACATTATTAAGACCAGGGGGGATTTACCCACATCTACCAGAATGAACACACACCCCAGATGAACCCAGACCACAAGGAAGTCCTGAAATGCTGCCGTTCTGTGGAACAGCTTCAGTTGCAAGGTGACTCTGAAGCGACTAACCTGTATAAAGAGCTGAACATACAATGTGAACCACCTCTAGGATATACCAGGAGACTAGGAATGTTGAATTATGGGGAAATGACTATAGTTTGTAAATTTAAATTTGTAAAAAACAACAATGAAATACTCATCATCTATGTGTTTACGAACAGACATAGAAAAAAGACTAAGTGAAAATAAATTAAAATGTTAATAATAGTTACCTCTGGGTGGTAAGATTAAGAATGGCTTTTCTCCATCATGTAATTTTTCTATGATATTTTACTTTTATAATCAGGAAAACTCAAGAAATAATATAGACACAAAATACTCTAGAAAGTTTTATTCTATATAAGGCTTGTTTCTTGGAAGAATTTCATAACTAAAAGAAATCACTTTAAGACAAAATCCACATTCACATATTTATATAACTACCCACACAAAGGATACAAAATTAATTTAGTCTGTATTTCTGTCTCCTTATTGGAATATACCAATATCCATTTACAAAATAAAAAGGATGAAATTTTGCTCAAAACCAGCTCGCTCCCCCACTTGCCCTGCTCCCCAGGGTCATGTGGACATTTTATTCTGGTTTGGATTAAAGGACACCGGAAGGAATTTTATCAGTACCTTTGCTCCTCCATTAGGTAGAGGCAACTTAACGAGAGAGAGTACCACGTTGGTCTTCAATGAGGCTGTAGCAAGAAGGGAAGGGACAGTAGGTGGACTTACGATGCACAGACTTGAGTGCCATGCACTGGGAAGCAAGGCGTCCCATCAGTCGGGAAACAAGAAGCTGTAAATCCAACCCCCAAGACACGGTAACATCAGGCAGGCCGTAAGCAGTAACAGTGAATTTGTAGCCCCACTCATTGTTACTGCTGTCAGAATGAAACAGAAATTGTAGCCGAGGACCAGCCTTAAAGGTCACTTTCTAGAAACAAACAAAAAAATCATGTCAAAGAGATGTGAGAAGGCAGCATTTCAGTAAAATATAAGCATGTTCTTCATGGCTCAAAAAATATAAATCTAAAATTGGGTTATAGTCTTACCATTGTATCTCATCACCCTCGCCAAAGCTACTAAAGGAGAAATGTACAATGGGGTGGCTGAACCAGAAAATTCACAGTCACACCTCGTGAACAGGCAAAGTTGGCAGAAAACTGCTGGTCAGTTTTCTAAACCTTGATGTCCACCTGCCCACTACCTGCTTAGCCAGAGCTCACACTCGCCCATGTCTTTGCTCCCATGTAACACCACTGAAAGCAGAGGGAAGGTCAACAGTCTGAAGTGGCCCTGACCTCCCAGCCCCAGAGATCACGCAGAGATCACGCAGACCTCACTGTAAGGTGGACTCCTGGCTTTTACTACCATGGTCTGGGCCCTCCTGGACCCACTGGCCTTTTCTTGCTACTCTAGACAATGGGATACAAATTGGGGGTCAGCAAACTTTTCCTATGAAGAACCAGGTAATAAATGCAAGACTTTCTGGGCCATACATCTCTGTTGTGACTACTCAAGTCTGCAAGTGTAGTACAAACAACTGCACTTACAAACAGGTGACAGGCTATAGCTTGCTGAACCCCAACATAAACCCTTCCTTTTATGAGTGCATAATGTAAATGCTTCTCTTCAAAGACCACACATCTGTTACCCAATGAGGGATGCCAAAAGGATGCAGAAGTAGGCATTTTATCTCTCCGCAAACACCACTCACCTTGGGCCATTTATCAGTGCCGACTTTTGTGTCATAACGTGTTTTCCCACCTCTAGCATCGGTAAACTCCAGATAATCATACCTGTGAAAGCATAATCTCTATCACTTTCCTTCTCTCATCTTTGGTCCGGTACTGCTTGCGAAAGAAGAACATGTGAGTCTTACCTTTTTTCAGTTTCACACCTCTCATCAAATTCCACCTCAAAATAGGTGGCCCCTGGGCTAACGAAGACAGACACCTCATGGCAATTATTTTCGTAGTTGTGGGTAGACTCCTTAGTCCATGTATGTAACACCACTGGCTGTTCCTGTTGCCAAGTCTCGACATCCAGCTATGCAAACAAATGAGTCAAGAAAGAACAGTGTTCATCACTTTCTAACCAGCCATACGCAGCAGGCTGTGTTCTGTATCAGTGACCTAGACAGAGAGCCCTCAACATCCCTCCACAGATCATCATCTCACACACTACAAACACACCTGACGTTTCCATCTGCATATACACATCACCATACACTTACCATCCAGCAGAGCAGACATGGTTTTTACTGCACTATAGTGACTGTGATTAGCTTTTATGTTCTAATTACAACAAATTACTACTAGCATGAATTTCCAGTGGAAAAAACACTGAGTTAGGAATTTACAGATTTTAGAGTCCTATTTGGGACTGTGGCAAATCTGAGCCCATCAACTCGCCTCCCTCCTTTTTTTTTAAGTCCTTGTCTTTATACCTTTAAAATAGGCTTTTTAACACATGCCCTTGCTACTCCCACAGAGTTACTGTGAGACTCAAACAAGAAAGTGAAAAAACTTTGTATTCTGTACATTTAAGTGAGGGAGAACATCTTTTAAATGCCAACGTTTCTAGCCCTGGCTGGTGTGGCTCAGTGGATTGAGTGCCACACTACAAACCAAAAGGTTGCCAGTTCAATTCCCAACCAGGAAGCATGCCTGGGTTGCAGGCCAGGTCACCAGTTGGTTGGGACTGGTTGGGGACCTGTGAGTGGCAACTTATTAATGTTGTAATCTCTTACACATGGGTGTTTCTCTCCCTCTTTATCTCCCTCCCTTCCCCTCTCTCCAAAAATATATAAATAAATTTAAAAAATACCAATCCTTCTAATTTGCCTGGCAACATACATTTTCACTTCTGGATTTCAATCTGGTTATTCATTGACCAGAATGAAGTGACATATATGGTTTTTATATAACTTTATGTGCTGCACAATGATGAAATTAATCCATGCACAGGTCCCCCTGTATCCCTTCTCCAACACGGACCAAATCCATGTTAGAGAATGCCAAATCTACTCAGACTGGCATTTACCCTTGTTGACAAAATCACTGATAAAACAGAGGGGGTCTCCTTGATGTAATTTATCTGTGTACACCTGTGCCTGTGGTATGGTTCACTAAGTATGGTCACATTACTCCTAGAGGGGACACGCGGCAGGTGCAAGTGCCAACTCGAGTCACCTTATTCGGTCCTCCTTCAGGGTCGCTGCAGAGCCGCTTCAACAACTCTGTTAGGGCACTGAACTCTCTCAGGAGTGTGAGGTGGGAAATGTCTAACATGCAAAAGTCCAGCAGAAAGATTACCTAAAGAAAGATGAACAAAGCACTTAGTGTCCACCTTGGGCTCTGCCGGGGGTGCAGATTCCCAACCCCTCCTGCCCTTTACAAAGGGCCGCCACTGTGTCTTACCAGTTGACGAGCTGCCATTGAAAACACCGAATTACATAATTTTTCTACTAAGGCTTTTCCACTATACTGTGACAAAAGGGAGTCCAAAATCACTCTCGTGCTTGCCAGAAACTGTTCCACATCTACCAGCACAGAGAGAAAACAGCACGTTACATGGTAGAAATATCACTTGCTGGTCATCATCGAGGGCAAACTATCAGAGAAGCTGTGGAAGAAATTCTACATCAGCAGACCACGAGACCAAGAAGTGTTGTATAGATGCCTTCCTCTGGGTAGGAAAAGCAGTGCATATCTCAGAAAAAGATGACCTCTGAAGTAATTTATTGTTTTACTTTTTGTCTTTGTTTCTTTTCAAATGGGTGAAGGTAACACTTCCGTAAGCAAAGTTCCGCGGCTGACCTACGCACTGCTAGTGCCCCTTGGTTTGTGACGGGCCCACCGTTAGGTGTACCACATGAGGTCAGCTTTTGGGGTCAGGGCTCAACAGGGTAAGCATTTCTGTCGCCGCTGCTGAGACCAAGTTGAATGGAACTGAATCTTCCTCGTGCGATTTCTCAGATCCGGCTGAGTCGCATGTCGCTAATTCTCTGTGGGTTTACAGGACACGAATCTGAGTATTTTCAGTAATCAGCAAAGATCACAGCAGGGTTCACACACCTTAGATGTTAAAAGTTTAAGACCTTCCTTTTCAGATGACTTGATGGAAACCAGGGTAACAGACCACTAAAGAGTGTGACATCATCTAAGGAGTGCTATCTGATTGCAAAGGCAGAGTTTAGGCTGTGAAATGACCCAACCCTACAACAAAAAGCAAAACAACTTAGGAATACTACCACATTCAGACAGGAAACTTTGGGCAAAAAAATATGCTACAGAATTCTATTTGAAGAAGAAAAAAACAACCTATAGACAAATCCGATTTGTATCAAGAAAATGAGTACTAAAAAGTGAGAACCATACACAGGTTCAAAACCCAAACACCTACCTGTTTTCATGGATTTCGAAATGAAACTCACATTTTTCAAGAAGGTTGATGGCAAGGTCTCTGGCTCCAGGGTCTGTGCTCTTCAGCTGCAGGTAGCACCAGGAGAGCAGGCTGCCCTGGACGGACCAGAACAGGGAGAAGAGCACAGAGCCAACTTCCGCTTGGGCCCTGCTGAGCATCAACAGTTCACACTACAGGGGAGGGGACAAAGAGAAAGTGTTTACAACAAGGCCATTCACAGAACACAGCCAGGGGCCTTTTTTAAGACAGCAGCTGTCACTGGCAAAAATAATTCTAGGGAAATGGGGAATGGTCACAAAAGAGCTTTCAACCCAGAAGTGACCAAGAAAGAAGTACTATGAAACTTCCTGCTTTGCCCTCAGCTTTTCAGAACCTTCACAAATGGCTTTTGCTCCGTAAGGCTTCCTCTGCCCCTCAGGAACATTGCCCCACCAACCATCTCTATTCCCTTCCACATCTCCAAATCCCTTTTCTCTCTGGCTCTCTCCCTTGAAACTTCAGTCGAATCTCTCCCACCTTAAAAAACAATTCTTATTCCCATATGGCTTTCTAACCATCATTTTTATTCTCCAGAGTTTCTCTGAAGAATCACCTGACCTCCAGAATAAACTCTTACACATAAGAATCACAATATATGTTCATATTGTACCTGCTTTGTAACTGACCCAAACTGGAAACAACCTAACTACCCCTCCAAAGTACAACAGATAAATTAATTGTGGCATCTCCATAAAAGAAATGCTGTGAACATGCATCCACCTGGATGAATTTCAAAAACGCTGCTGAGTGAAGGAAACATGTCACAGAAGTGTCCCCTCATTTGCAGAAGCTGGCTAAGAGCCAAGACAGGCTGAGAAACCTTCGTGCTCATGTGTAATAGCCCCTGGAACAAAGCTCCATTCATACTGTACATGAGGGCTAATGGGGAAGGCGCAGTGACTGCTCCTAAAAGCACAAGGCAAAGAAACAGGGAGCGGCCATCAGTTACCTCTCGAGCAGCAACAGAGAGGAGAGTCCTCATGACTGCCAGGACCTCGCTGATGTTCATACCGACCAGGTTGCCTTTCTCAGGTAAAAGAAGAAGGCCGCCCGGATCCTTGTCACTGGAAGAACACAAATCAGTCATGACACCTTGTTTCAGAAAGCGGATTTACATGCTATTTTATCTTAAAAGGTTCCCCAAAAGAACCTAGCGAGACTTCAGTATCAGTTCAAAGGGATATGGGGAATTGGGGTTGGGAAGAAAGCCACGGTCCTAGCTGGGTGTGTGCCACTGCCTGTCCACATGTGCTTATGTAAGTCCATAAATCCTCAAGCCCTTCGAAGAGATTCCAAGGAATAAATGTGATGATCACTGATAAAAAATCTACCTAACCTTATGATTGCTAACTTGATAATCAGGCTAGTCATTCCCTGTGTCTTCAACTGTTCTTCACATGATAGCCCCAGCCTCTTTCATCATATGTGATACTCGATCCGGACACACTTTACAAGAGCCCTCTAAGCATGGCATCCACTCCAGGCAGTCTGACTTGCAGATGGTAAGTAGCTCAAGCTATTTGTTTTCTCCTTCGAGAACCTATACCTTCAATAATACATGCAACCAACAAGCCCATTAAGTAGTGAACACGTGCAAACTCTCCAAACCATCTCCTCCCAGCACACTTCTTTTGCTAAGTTACCATCCTACAGCTGGGTTTTAATATAATTGGGTTTTTAGACTTCAGTACAGGGCTTCAAGTTTTGTCTTCAGAGATCACTTAGAAACTGAAGTATTCAACAGATTCTCAACGGGTTCGACTCTAAATTGTCTTATAATGACTGGGGCTTGGCTTAAGCTCTGGACAAGATTCTTGTTCTTCTACTACTTTAGTTGCTCTTGTGACAAGTGGTATCTCACTCCAGAAACTTGGCTGAGATAGGAGAGTATCTGGGCACTCCCAAAGCACATGAAAGGAAAGAATAGCCAAAGAAAACAACTTTGCAAAGACTTGAAATACTAGGCAATTGAAAAGAATGACAAACTTACCTGAAATATGTGCACAGTGAACGAAAAGTTAGCTGTAGGGACTGCTTATGTTCCTGCTCGGTGACATTTTTCTAGAAAACAAGAAACTGCACTTTCAGAAAATCTATTCCATGACATTCCAAACACCTAGAGAAGCATGAGATGCCATTGCCCGCTGTGCCCAAGCATGAGCAAAGCCAGGGTTCAGCAGACCACCTCATGGTGCCCAACTAAGGCCTGGCCTAATGCTAAGGGGGAGCAGAACCACCTGTCTAAACAGAAAAGGCAGGTTTATTTCTGTCCACTGCTAAGGTTAACATCCAGTTTTCCAGCAGGAAAGCTGGATGTAAATGTTTACAAAGATGAGTTCCAAAAGATGTACAGCACCTTTCATCACTGGGTGTGCCATCACAAGGGGAAAGAGCAGGGACAGTGTGAATTTCTTGTGAACTTTCTGTTTGCTTTTAGACAGGATCTAAGCTTTGTCTATATAGGCCAGAACAGGGTATGGGGACAATTACAGAAATCAACCCCTGATGGGGCTACTGGGCTGCAGTGGGAGCACTTTACATTTTCTTAATCCAATCAATGCACTGAACACCTACTACGTAGGAAATGGAGAGGTACTGAAGACCCAGGACCCCGACTGGCACAGGAGAGTGGGAGAAGTAAGATATGGCCACAAATGACAGCAGTGCTATTTATCAGAAAGAGAAGGGAAATACAACCCTTCACACTGCTGTCAGAGGGACAGGCAGAGGGAAAGTGACAGGGCTGCTCCAATAATAGACAGCAAGGTCACTCGGGAAGTCATCCGCACTCTTCCTAATTTTCTCTGTAGGACACATGCCAGCAGAAATACTACTCGCTTAGCTCCCTAGAAAGTGCTCCCAGCAAACAGAAAGGACTGAGCCCTGCCCACAGTCCAGGGAGTCAGGCTAGGGATGCTGTCAAAGGTCAGAACTCACAATATAAAAACCGGTCCCCTCAAGCTGATACGCAAACTTTGCAGACAGCTGAAATAAAACCAAAGATCCTTCCTCCTCTCTGAAGCCTGTCTCAATCACTGAGCCTCAGCATAATTCTCTATGTGCCTCCTGCATATGGGGTTAGTTTTTCCTGAGGCAGGTGTTCCCAACTAGACCAGGGGCCTTTGGCATTGGAAACCACACTTTAGGATTCTTTTGTTACACCCGTTATTTCTACAGGCTCTTATGCATCACACAGAGCACTTCTATTACATTTGTTAATTAGCTGTTGCATATAGAAATGCCTTTTCAAAATGTGGCATCAAACTGAGCAGTAATTCTAGTAGTTGCTTGTCTCCATAAGCAATAAAAATAATTTATAACCATATCATTTATAAATAATTATTTGTTTTATGTTTTCAACTGTTATTTTGAAAAGATCTTTTCCCGGTTCTACAGCACTGGCTAGGCATCCTAACACACCATTTGATCAGGAATAGGATCCATACTTGTAACATAAGTAAGTACCATCATGGTGAAGAGATGGTGCCGCTGGGTCTGTCGATCAGGAAAGAAGATGGCAGCCCCACCGAGCAGGGTGTTTCTGACTTCTTGTTTTAACATTTCCATGGGCACAGAGTCTTCATCCACCCTATCCACCACTGACAGAAATGAACAATGGGATCAACTTTGATATACTTCATCTATTCACTATATATATATATACATCTGTTAGTTAGCCTATAAACTCATTACTCTCCATTTTGTAGTTAATACCAGAGCACAGAAATATTTCTGTATAGTCTAGGCAGTGTAAGAAAATAATTTCTTGTCTGTTTGTTTACATTTAACTAAAATAAGGACTGTAAGTACCAGTTTTAATTTCATTACTTCCCTGTCCTTTTGAGACACAACTTGGCAAAAGACTTAAAAATCACTTCATATGGTCACGTGTTTCATTTTCAATTTATCATTATAATATCTCCCCTTCAGTCTATCAAACTCATCCCAGCGTCTTAGCTGAAGTAAAGACTAAATTGTGTGATAATAATTTCTCAATATAACACACTGTATATCAGAAACCAGGAGGGAGTTATTGGTGAGGAAATAAATAATGATTCAAAGGAAACACTCATTTCCCAAAGAAGCAATCCCTTTTCTGGGCTTGCACAATCACAGGACCCTGTTCTCCAAAGCAAGAGGCCCCATAGGCAATGGGCACAGGACCACATTAAAGAAAAGCCCCAATCCCTACCATCACATAAGTGTGTATAGAGCTCCTTGGCAGCTTCCGCCCCTCTGGGACTCTGGTGTGGGGCCTTTGCATCCTCCGAGGAAGCCGGGGAGTCTCTNGGAAATAAATAATGATTCAAAGGAAACACTCATTTCCCAAAGAAGCAATCCCTTTTCTGGGCTTGCACAATCACAGGACCACATTAAAGAAAAGCCCCAATCCCTACCATCACATAAGTGTGTATAGAGCTCCTTGGCAGCTTCCGCCCCTCTGGGACTCTGGTGTGGGGCCTTTGCATCCTCCGAGGAAGCCGGGGAGTCTCTCTGCAGCACCGAGAAGCAGCTCTGGAGGAGCTGCAAGAGTAGGGTTTGGGCAGAGATGCATTCTTCTCTTGGGCTACAAAAAGACAAAGAACATCAGAGAGCAAAAAGGTGGGTTGCTTTTTTACCCTCCAAAGCCAAAAAGTCTATAAAGGACTCCCTCCTTTAGGCAAGAATGCCAACCCAGAGGAATAAAGGTGGAAGGAAAAAACACTGTACTAGGTAAAGTCTGCGAATACAGACCCCACCTGACTCTGCCCGTGGTGGGGCAAGGAAATGCACTTCTGCCCCTGTTTCTCCATCCGTACAATGGGGGTGCTGCTGGAATACTTGACCTGCTTATCCCACAAGGTCGCAGTGGTAATCAAATGAGAAAATGTTTGTGAAAATATTGCCCACATAAATCGGTTTATAGAAATGTGTGGTTTCTATAAAATATTAGTCCTTGTTAATCCCACATCAGGTGTTACTTTCCATAATAACTAAATCTTCAGATCAGAATAATAAACTAGTGGGAAGTGAAAAAACTTAGAAGAAAAAAACTGTCCATTAAGAATAGCAAAACTCGGTGTCTTCAGTTGTTTATATGATTATCACCTTATAATGAATTCGGACCTACTTTTGCTTTAATTTACTGTAAAAATTCCAGAAGATCTGCAAATCAAGACCTGCGAAGTCCAGAAAAGATCTGTACTTTAAGCCACTTTCCTTCTGCTGCACCTAAAAAATTATAAACCAGGAAAAATAAAATTAAAAATGCATTTAGAGAAATACAATAATGGCTCATTTACTTCTCGCTGTTAAAGAATGAAGTAGCCACATGGGTAAAATTCCCACATAATGGATACTTACTCTTAACTACTAAAAAGTCTGTGAACAATTATTTTTGGTGTGAAACTTTCTAAAATACGTACACATGTATGTGGTATGTATGTGGTATGTATATGTACGTATGTATGTGAGTGTGCATATATGCATGATGCACACACACCCAAGGAGGCTCCCGACTTCACTGACACCACACCGGAAACGTGAGTGAGTCTCCACTTGATGGCGGTTAGTGTCCAGGGCCACGTTACAGTGTGTTCTGACCCTTCCCTGCATGTAAGCTGAAACACCAATTCTGCTGTAAATGCTCCCACTATTTCAAACCTTCTCTCTCTCATTTGCTATTTTCTGCTGTGATAAGAGAGCTTGAACACCTAAGACCAAAAAAATCATACAGTGTTGAGTTAGCAGCCTCTGAATGTGCCCTGAAGCCAAACAAAGGTCCAGAGCAGACACAGCTGCACACCACACGAGAAGCCATCGCCAACTCCTGAGATAGACCAGGTTTTCTATGGTGATGGCTGTTAGAATCTCCCCTCAACTGAGTTGTCACTCTGTTTTTATTAGTGACTGTGTAAGTCAGCATCAAAAACACAAATGATTTCCAATTTTGACATTATTTTGGTACTTTTAGTAAACAAGTAGAATTTACCTACACTCTAGGAATAATTCTCCTTAAAAGAGACTCAAAGAGGACATAAATTCCATAAACTCGCTTCGACTCCCCAGTCTACCACTGGCAACCATGACTGGGGATCTTTAAGGTCTGTCTGTATGTCTATTCTAGGAAGCCCCACAATGATGGCCATGTGCCACTTAGTCTCTCATGACTGATGCCCTTGGTACCCACCACCTCACTCCCTTTGGTCTTCCAATGTCATCACAGGATGACAACCTGCCCTACTCATTCACAGTGCATGGCTGCCGCAGGGCCAGGTTTCACTGCCTGGTGTTCATTTCCCTGAACACTGCCATTTGTTCTCCCAAAGGAGTGAGGTCCCACAACTGACGATACACTACCAGGTCATGGGCAAGCTGCTGGATGAACTGAAGGGTCCTAAGGAGCAGTGTGGCCCCACAGACACTCTCCTCCACATCCTTTCTGCAGTGAGTGCAGGCGGTGCTCAGTTCTGCTTCTCCCCTCGCAGGCCGAAGGTACCCACTGATGCTCAAGCCTTGTACTCCCAAGCGCTCTGCCGACTCCTGACGGGTACACAGGAACTTCACCATCAAATACTACAAAGGACAAGAAAGATTTAAGGTGAAGGACTCAAAAGCCCTGGATACTGATGAAAGGGAGATAAAGGCCTTCCTGGGAAGGGCTCCCTATGGCTTTAGCAATTTATGAGAGACCAATATACTAGCACTGGGGACACAAACATAAGTCCAGCATCTTTAACAAACAGAAAAAAGACAATGTGAATGATGAATGAAGTCTAGCAAGTCTGGTTTTGGGAAAGATCACAGTAAGAGAAATGACATTACTCCCTCCTCAAGGCAAAAACAGGATTAAGACAGGATGAGTAAGAGAAGTATGTTTGCTCTATGGCACAGTCACTTTGATAGAAATCAGATATATAGCAACAACAGTCCATGAATGCCCTAAGGAATGATCTCAAAGGCCCCATCTGATATATGCAACCCATATGTTGGCAGCCCAGGACACAGCCCTGTCTGCTCAAAGCTAAACCCATTTTCAAAACCCAGCTTCTGTGCAAACTGTCTGCTTCTTACAGTGAATCCACCACTCAACTGCGTAAATATTTACTGAGCATCTACTCTGTATAAACCCCAAAGATACACCTTATTTCTCTATTTAAGCTCCTAAGATATACACTAGAGGTTAAAAAAATTAGGTAGCCAGGTAACTTCATAGCTATGAAAACACACCTCTCTTGTGTTTAAGCCTGTGTACTGGTCATTCTCTCGGCCTGAGATGCCCTTCTCGGTACATTTTAGCCTGGCTGAGGATGATGGCTTAGTCAGCTTCCAGTACTTGGCATCACACCACCTTCCTTGAGAAACTGTCCTTAGTGAACTTCAGACTGGGTCAGATACTGCTGGGCTGCAGGAACCTGCTATGAATCCCTTTATCACAGCCCAGAATCACAGTGTCCTGTACACCTGTGCTTCCCATGAGATTATGAACCCCCGAGGGTCAAGATCACTTCTGCTTCCCTCAAGCGTTCCAGTGCTGGCACACAATGACGACTTGATAAATATTTACAGACAAAAGGAAGGGAGTGGGCAAGCACTCACTGGCAGCAACTCAGTAATGCTTACTTTGGCAACTCTGCACTGCTGCAGCTTGACCTCTGCTTCATCCCATTCTTCTTCCAGCTCAAACCAGCCAACAGGGTCATCCTCTCCAAGGTCATCAGATGAGCAACCGATCCTGTAAACACAAAGGTAATCACAAACGTTTTCCTATTCCTAAACTTCTCAAGAGTCCAACAAATAAGGCACCATCTATGTAAGTAGCCTTTAACTTGTGGATATGGCCCGTTAACTTACATATGAGGTAGTTTATAGTAATTTCCTCCCCATTTCTCAGCCTCCTCATCTGTGAAATGGGATCAATACCAAACATAATCTGAGAACCAAAGAGAAAGCTTGCTTCTCTAGGCTTATCTGAAGAACCAGACATGAAGTCAAGGGATCTTAGATGAGCTACTCAGAAATAAGAGACAATGTAACAGGTGGGGTGTGTTTCTGGAATGGTCCAAAGAAGAAGCAGGTTCAGTGTTATTTCCCTGGCTAATGTATGAGTGAGCAGCCTGAGGCTTGGGCTACGTGCAACAACTGAAGAGTAAAAGCTGGGGAGCTTTCAGACCCTGGAGCTCCAAAAAGAGAAAACTTCAGCCTTCAGAAGCCTCAGTAATTTTTCTTGTTCCTTAAGAAGTCCCTCCAGCCCTGGCTGGTGTGGCTCAGTAGATTGAGTACCAGCTTGTGAACCGAAAGGTTGACGGTTCGAGTCTCAGTCAGGGCATATGTCTAGGTTGTGGGCAAGGTACCCAGTTGGGGGCATGTGAGAAGCAAAAGGTATCTCTCGCACATCAATGTTTCTCTCCCTCCCGTTCTCCCTCTCTCTAAAAATAAATAAATAAAATTGAAAAAGTCCTTCCAGAAAAGCATTTCGGCCTTGAGGCTAAAGAAGCACAACTGTTAGCCACTTCTTTTTAAAAACTGGACACTTATTCAGCACTTAAATAACTACAGAAAAGGCGGTCTTTTCAAGTACTAGTCCGAAAACGATACTATTTACTCTAGGATACAGCTAACAAGCTAGCACCACATGAGTATTCTGTATGGACAAGAAAAGCAAATTCTGGGATTTATAGCAAGAAGAGGAAAAAGACAAAGGACCCAGAGTAGGTTCTGTAACAGAGAGGGAAAATATGCTCTTTTCTTAGCATAAGTCTTTCTGAGCATAACCTTTAGCACAAAATAGTCGACTCTAAAACCAATGGGACAGCTGGTATTCTATCTTAGCCCCTGTCAGTGAGTTTCATCATATGTTGCAGGATTTTTTAATTTACTCTTTGGGAACATCAAGGAAATTTCTGAGGTACTAAGAGCTGGCAGGGTGTCAAAGAGGAGAGAGAAGCAACCTTGATCCTTACACCACACCACAGGCAAGGTGGAAAAAAGAAAGCTGAGTATTCATACTGTGAAGTATGCATAAGCAAGCAAGCAGCCAATTCTGGAGCCAGTTGACTGACCACTGTCTGAACAGAGGGAAAGGAAAAGAAGGCAGAAAGACAGATGCATGCACATTAACATTTCGATTTCCAAACCAGAAAGGCACTGGTAATATGTAGGTCAGCCAAATCAGGATTCCAGAGTAGTTCAGGTTGAAACCAGAGGTAGAATCAGCAAGGGACTAGTAAATAGGTCTACATTAAGGCTAAAAAAAAAAAATTATCCTACATAAAATGTGCACAATCTTGTTTGACAGCAGGTTTAGGAAAAAGACCTATTTTAATATGTCCCAAGAGAGGGACAAAGCTGCTTAGAAACAACTGTAATCTCTAGTTATTATTTTTAAAAGGAAAGCATCTTTAAAGAAAAAAAAGAGAGAGACAAAGATGTGTGATGGGAGGGACATTTGATCATTTTCATTAAGGGGGCTGAATTAAGACCACTGAGTTGATACCGAAGTGCAATGACTTCTCTGTCATTAAGAGTTTTCTAGAGAGGCTGAATAACCACTTGTTAGGGATGCCTCCAGAGGAAATACAGCACAGAGAGGGAGTTCTTCCAGATCCTTGCCATTCAAAGTGTGGTCTGCGGATGGGGAGCAGCTGAATCACCTGGGAGCTTGTTAGAAAGTCTCAGGCCCCACCCAGAACTACTGGTTCAGAATCCACATTTTAACACAATCTTTGGTGATTCATCTGTACACTAAAGCTTAGTAGTGCAGTACGGGATGACAGTTTAAGGCCAGCACCCTAGTACCTGTGATAAATAGCAGCAAAAACAGCAAGTCTAGGGTTTGGCTCCATGAATTTTAACTTGCTAAAAGTAACCAGGGGGGAACATGGCCCAATGACCTCTGCAGCACAATCCAACAAGTCCACTTCTAGACTTTATCTTATTGACCCCTGGGTAGCATTTGGCACCACTGCCCACGCCTTCCTTCTTTCAACTTGGCTTCATGTGACACATTCCCAGCTTCCTGCGGCTGCTCTGGCTGTTTTTCTCAGTCTTCTTTTCTGTTGCCCTTTAAATACTGGTGCCTCTTAACATGTTGATCTAAGGCTGCTTCTCTTTCCAGACAACATGCTCTTCCAAAATGACCTCTTCTAATTCATTCTGAATTATCATTTAAACATCTCTCATATCTATGCTTTCGATGCAAATGTCTCTTCCAGGCTCCTAACCTATTTATCCAACTAGCTACTGAGTATCTCAAAGGCTTCCTAGAACCTCAAACTCAACAGGGCCAAAACTCAGAGCACCACCTTCCCCAAAGTATTTTCAATTTCATAGAAAGACACTGCCAATGTTCCCATCCTCCCAAGCCTGGATCCCAGCACTCACTAACCTAAGCTTTCTCCCCGCGCCCCCTCTACAGTCAGTAATGTAACAGGCCTGTTGCTTCTACCTTCTAGTGGTCTCTAAAATCAGGCCACATCTCTCCATCGCTGCTCTGGCTGCTCTAGTTGAGATCACCCACACCTCTGGCCACAGAGGTGACAGCAGCAGCCTCTTCCATTTCACCCTGCCTCCACGCTCGCTCTCCTCCAATCCATGCTACACACAGCATGATCCACAGCAGTGCTTCTAAAACACACATCTGGTTTAGTTCATCCTAGAACTCTTCAATACCACACTCCATGCAATCTCTCTGGCCCCACCTCTCCCACTGCATCCAGGACAGAATTCCAAACCCTGACAGAGAGACAAAATGACTGTTAATGACCTAGCCCCTTCCTAGCTCTCCAGCTTCATCTCTCACCACTCTCCACCTCACAGTAAACCTCAGTAATATGGAACCCACCAGTCCTTGAATATGCCACACTTCACTTCTGAGTTCTCAAACCTACTATGTGCTCAGGACATTCTACTCCCACATTTTCAAGCAGCTGATTAACTCTAACTGATCCTTTAGTTTTTACCATAAACACCATTTCCTCCAGAAAGCCTTCCCTGATCAGGTCAGGTGCTCTGCCACCTGCCACGTGCTCCTGGAACACCCTACCTTCTCCTACATAGTATTCGTAACACTGTGATACTACCAGTTTTTTTTTCTTTAGCATTAGGGTTAGTTTTATTTTTAAAAATTTTTAAATATATATATATATATATATATATATATATACACACATATATATATTTAAATATATTTTATTGATTATACCATTACAGTTGTTCTATTCCCCCCTTCATTCCCCTCCCCCCGCACACTCCCTCACCCACTACTCTCCCCCCTTAGTTTATAACCACGTGTCTCGAGTTCTTTAGATTCTATATTTCCCCCACTATTCTCGCCCTCCCCCCTATCTATTTTCTACCTACCCTCTATGCTATTTTCTGTGCCTTCTCCCCCCTTCTCCTCCTCCCACCCCTCTGTTTCTAACCCTCCATGTGTTCTTCATTTCTATGGTTCCACTCCTGATCTAGCTGTCCTCTTGGTTTGCTTTTGTTTTAGGTGTGGTTGTTAATAACTGTGAGTTTGCTGTCCTTTCACTGTTCATATTTTTCATCATCTCTTTCTTATATAAGTCCCTTTAGCATTTCATATAATAAGGGCTTGGTGATGATGAACTCCTTGAACTTGACCTTATCTGAGAAGCACTTTATCTGTCCTTCCATTCTAAATGAAAGTTTTGCTGGATAAAGCAATCTTGGCTGTAGGTCTTTGGATTTCATGACTTGGAATACTTCTTTCCAGCCCCTTCTTGCCTGTAAGGTCTCTTTTGAGAAATCCGCTGACAGTCTGATGGGTACTCCTTTGTAGGTGACTGTCCCCTTATCCCTTGCTGCTTCTAGGATTCTCTCCTTCATTTTAGTCTTGGCTAATGTAATTATGATGTGCCTTGGTGTGTTCCTTCTTGGGTCCAACTTCTTTGGGACTCTCTGAGCTTCCTGGATTTCCTGGAAGTCTATTTCCTTTGCCAGACTGGGGAAGTTCTCCTTTATTATTTGTTCAAATAAGTTTTCCACTCGTGGCTGTTTCTTTCCCCCTTCTGGTACCCCTATAATCCGGATGTTGGAACGTTTAAAGATGTCCTGGAGGTTCCTAAGCCTCTCCTCATTTTTTTGAATTCTCATTTCTTCATTCCTTTCTGGTTGGATGTTTCGTTCTTCCTTCTGGTCCATTCCATTGATTTGAGTCCCAGTTTCCTTTCCATCGCTATTGGTTTCCTGGACATCTCCCTTCATTTCAATTAGTTTAGCCTTCATATGTTCCTCTAATTTGTGACTGTACTCTACCAATTCTGTGAGCATCCTGATAAATAGTGTCTTAAATTAGGCTTCTGAGAGGCTGGCAATCTGTTGGTCGCTTAGAGTTATTGGCTCTGGGACTTTGAGTTCTTCTTGCACCATCTTTTGGGCTGTTCGTGCCTGTTCTGTAGCAGGATTGGAGCCCTAAAGTGTTCACTAGAGCAGGGCAACTAAGTCGCTGGGTTGTGATGTTGTATGTGGGGGTGGGGTCAAACAGGGACAATGGCTTCCCAATGGCTGCTGCCGCGACCCCCACCGGCACCGCAGCCACCACCGTCACCAGGCCCACGAGTTTCGTTCCACTGCACGCGAGTGTGCCACCGCCTTCAGCCCTCCACCACTGGGTTCGCCCCCTGGGGCCTGTGTGATCCGTCTCACTGTGTGTGAATGTGCGACCTTGGTCAGTCTGCCCTGCACCCCGACTAGTTCCGGGCTGCCTGCGCGCCTAGGTCTGTCCTGCCTGACCCAGCTCCGCTGCTGGCTCCGCCTCTCTTACCGTCCCCGGTGAACGGTTCGTAGTTGTCGGACTTCTGTATAATTCCGTTTTCTGGTCTTTGGGTGTGTCCTAGTTCTCCAAAACGTTTGTTGTATTCAAACTTGGTTGTGGGAGAAGGCACAGTGTTTCTACCTATGCCTCCATCTTGGTGGAAGTCCTGTGATACCAGTTTTATCCTCTGCTTCTGAGTTAAACAGGAAGCTCCACAGAGCAGTGACTGTGCCAATTTGCTCATTATAGTATCTTCAGTGCCTAGCAACAGGCCTAGCACATAGTAAGTGCTTAATAACTATTTTCAATAAAAGCATGAATAGAAAGAGGGAATTTGGGGTATGAGTAAATTTCCAGTGGCTAGGTAAGACTGAAGACCTCAGGCTGCCCACAGTTCAGGCATGCTCATTCATTACCCAGCTGTCTTAAAAATGCACGTGCCCGGTCACAGAAGGGACCGAGTAAGAATCTGTGAACAAACTAAAATGCACATCTTCACATATGCTGTTAGAAGCAATGAATGCTCATGGCCACTGAGGGTGGGTCAGCGGCACTTTTTCTATAAAGACAAGAAGGCATATTTCACCAATAAGAGAATGTATACAATCTTATTAACTACAAAGATTTTTATTCTGTTCCTTACCTGCTTTTTACAAATTGCCTAAATTCCTGAATCTTCCACTTGTCATACTTTTCAAACCTTTTGAAGTGTTCTTCTGCATGAAATCTATCAGAAGATGAGTTATAGGCAAACACCAGCCCACAGTGGGCACCAATGCCTCCTCGTCGAACCTGAAAACAGAGATCTAGATAAAGCACAGCAGAGGGGCAAAGTTCGGTGGCTGTTTTGTTTCCAAATGATATGGTTCAATTCAAGTAGCTTAAAGCAAAATCAAACCAATGAAATGATCTTTGAAATACATTAAGTCCTGAGAGACCCAAGATGGCAGCAAAGTAGGTAGAAGTTACCTCCTCCCAGGAACAAATCAGAATTACAACTAAATTCTAGAACAATCAACCTGAATAACCAACTGAAGACCAGCTTAACAGAAGCTTTATAACTAAGCATTTACAGAGGAAGCCACACTGAGACTGGTAGGAAGGGCAGAGAGTCAAAAAGGACTGGCCCCACACCCACATGTGGTGGCTGAGAATCCAGAGGGACACCTCAACGGCAAAGATCCCTCCTGAGGGGCAAGGGGTCTCAATTCCACACTGGGCTTTCTAGCCCACAGCACCAGAGCTGGGAGGAGGAGCCCACATAGCCTCTGGCTATTAAAATCAGCGGGGAGTCTGTTTATCACGGGAGACAGGAGTCTGCCTACAAACCCAGGTACCCTCTTACAGGACAAATGCACAAAATCTCATTCTTGGGCACTCTCCCTGGGCTCCAGTGAAAGGACAACAGCTCAGAGCAAACTGGAGTCGCTAAGGGAGAGACTGAGTTGTGTGGCCTTGGGAAGATGGCTAGAGTGGCGGCCACAATTGTCCCTGTGCTGAGTCCTTCTCCCATTCCACCCACAGACACCATCTTTCCTGGGTCAAGCACTCCCCTCCATAGGTTGTCGACCGGGGGAGATCCACTGGCCTGGCCCTGCGCAGGAATCAGCTAGCTTTCAGCAGCCTGGGTCTACTGCAGTCTTTCTTGGAAGGCCCTTGGAAGGAGGTCTGGGAAGACTCGGGGGGTGTGAGGGATGCACAGGGAGAGACTGAATCACATGGCTCTGGGGAGAGGTCGGTTCCCCACCCACGTCCTCCCGCCACCATGGGAGATCCACTAGCTCCAACCTCCCAACTCCCTATGGCCCCAACTTTGCCAAACTCCTTGCCCTGCTTAGGAACTGGCTAGGCAGGCAGCTTGGGAGCACTATAGTCTTTCAGAGGGTGTCAGACACGCACAGGGAAAGCCTGAGTAGTGTGGCTCTAGGGCAAGGGCCATTTCTTTCTCCACACGCCCTGACCTGGTACCACTGTTCCTGTACAGAGTCCTCCCTTCAGAGGGCCAAATCTGTTTAGCCTGATAAACTCTACTGGTCTCACCCTGATGGCTCCCTGAGACCCTGCCTTACAAAGACCCACAGCCCCACACAGGTAGCAGCTGCCCTTGAGGAACCCTGAAACTTCTGCTGAGTGGCCACAGATCCAGCACTGGTGCCAAGTTTGAATCTGTATCAACTGGGTCAATCTCACTTGCCTCTACCTGGAGACTTGAACCTGCCTTACAGAATTTGCTTACACTGGAGGCTCTTTCAATGGCTGAGCCCAATAGGTAGTCACAGGTGGAAGCCAAATCTTGGAGTACCTTGGGCCTTTTGCTGACCTGCCCCAGGCTCAATACTTGTGGAAGCTGGCCTCTATATGTGGCTTGGGCCCCCTCATACACACTCAGGCCCAGCAGAGGCAGCCAGCAACCATAGATCTCTTTGTAGCTTCTAACAGGTAGCTCAGGGCGAGTCACAGACAGCATCTGACATTGACTTGTACCTGAGTACCTCCCAAGAGGCCTCAGAACAAACACACCCAGTGGCAGGCTTCAGACTACAGCAGAACATGACCTATACAGCAGACACCAGACGCTGCTGGGATAAATTACACTTCGTGGTGTCAACCCCTGCACAGCAGCTTGTACACTGTAGTCGGGTCAGTACTCACAGCCAGCCAGCCTGAAGTCAACCCCACCTATGGATGGGCCAAGAGCAATCAAGACTCAACTACAGGAGGGTTCACATAGCCCACACAAGGGGCATTCAGGGCGCACCTAGCTCAGCTGATCAGAGAGACTGTGCCCACTGAGCCTCACAGGACACCTACTACACAGGTCGCCCTGTCAAGACTGGGAGACACAGCAGATCTACCTCATATACAGACACAAATACAGAAAGGCAGCCAAAATGGGGGGACAAAGAAACATGCCCTAAATGAAAAAACAAGAGAAATCAAATATATTACGTCCAGGAAAAGTTAGAAGGCTGCATCCCAAGAAATGATTCCTTACCTTTCTCAATCACTATGTTCACCCACTCACAGACTTAACAATCTATTCACCTCTGTGTCCCTGACCTCTGCTACAGGCCTGACACAGAAAAATCATTAAACGTTCAGTGAAAAACCAGTGACACACACCTCTAAACTGTAACCCTATTTTTCAAAACAGTAGTATCCTTGCTTAAAGAAAATAGCATGAGAGTTACCATAATTCTGATCTGGGTAACTTGGAAGGCAGATTCAGTCGCTGTAGAAAAAATAGTACTTGCTCTGGTTTTTCCAGTCTCTGTGAGAAAACCTGCAAAATGGAAAAACTAAGTTAGAATGACTAACTCATTTGTTTTAATCCTAAGAACCAAGATCAACAAAACAAACCATATCCTTTGAGACAGGCAATAACTAGGTTCATCTGGTAATTTCACAGACATTAGAAAAAGACTTCTCCTCCGGGCAGATGCAACCCTACTGACAACCCCGAGGTAACAGACCACAGCTAGGTACAACTCCTCAGGGCACAGACACCTCAAACCATGTAGGCAGTGCTACTCTGAGGTACCCACACAGAAACAAAAAAGTTTGCCAAAACTGTGACTTTAATTCAGAGACAAAAGACTGGACAGTCAATCATTTTCAGCACCATCCCTAAAACCATGACTGATGTTGGACCCGGCTGACAAAGGCAAGCAGGTGTAGCAGCCAAAAGAGGGATTAGGCGGCCTTTAGAATACTGTCAGGAAAGACCGTGGAAGACTTCAGAACGAAAAGATTGCTGGGGGTTCCGTGCAGCACCCCCTTTGGGTTATCGCCACCTTTCGCTGTCTCTGGGCTATTTCACAACTCTGTAAACTGTAGACTAATGACAGGGGTGCAAATGATTCTTGTTCACACAAATAAAACTTGTGTTCTATGGGAATGCAGCTGGTTACTCTTTGTAAGTGCTGACCAATTCTGGATGTGTGTATAGATTCCCGTCAGCATCCTTATTGGTTTGTGTATATTTTCTAAATTCTCCTTTGAACTGTTTGTAACATCTTACTGATTCCCTCACTAATTAATGACATAAATAAAAAGTCTGACATGTTCACTTTGTATTTGTGTGAGATCACAGTTTACCTTTTTTGTTGCTAATTTTCCTTTAATAATTCACAAAATGTCCGCTGCTAGACTCAAGGTTGCTTTCCTCTTTCAACCCCCCGTAAAGGACGGAGCGTGCACGTGCTGAAGTCGGCACTAACCAGCCATCCTTCCTAGGACCACGAACTGCTCTCAACCACTCTACTTTATCAAGACGAAAAGACTAAAACCAGTTTCATGCTTCTTATTTCATTACACTGAGTTCAATAAAAAAAAACTTGTAAAGTTGAATGTCCACAAAATAATATGCAAAATTTGTTACCAACACCAAGAAAATTAAATCCAAAGGAACATTCGTTAATTCACAAGATAAGCAATTATATAATCTAATTCTATCAGATAGTAATTCTGCAATTTTAATAAACCACATAGCCATAAAAGTCATACAAATTCTACTAAACAGTAATACTAAAAACTACATCCATTATTAAACTGTCACTTTCCCAGGAGTCTGGGTGACTCTATCTAATCAAATCTGTTGTAAAGGCTGAGATACTGCCTAGAAATGAACTAATTAGCACTTTTAATTAGTCTCAAAATAGCTAAAACAATATAAACTTTAGGTCAAAAGAATCAGACTCTTTTTAAATAACATTGCTACCAAACACACACTTAAGCACTTTTAAGGCCTAAATAAATAAATAAATAAATAAAGCTCAAAAATTAAGTAAATAAAACATTTGACCTTGGTAAAAAACCAGCTCGTGTGTCTCGGTATGATATTGTAAAACTACTTCTGTTTGGATACCATGCCCCCATGCCCAAATGATTCTCTTAGAATGCCAGGGGACAAAAACAATCATAAATTTAAAGAATTTAATACATCTGTCCCTTCAGTTACATTCGCGGCACCTTGTACTCCTTGGAAGCACCACACCAGTGGCCTTGGCCCACAGGAGAGTTAGCCCTCTGGCTGCCCACATGGTTCTCTAACGCTCTGGGCAGCAAGCAGCACTTGGCTGGGACTGATACTTCCCACAGCTGGAGAACTTACCAGTGAAAAGAACTTCCCTCCAGAAGGGGAAGAAATAAATCATCCCCCAAACCCAGCAGTTCTGTCTGTGAGGACTTTCCCCTGTCCCTCCTTTGTCCTCAGGCTGTTTCTGCAGTAGAGCAAGGAAGACCAAAACCTACTCTGAGTTACAAGACACAGACAGTGACGGCTGTAGAGCGAGTGGCTGGGAGAAACACAGTCTCCTCCCATATACTCACACACACAACAAAAATAAAAACTCCACAAACTACTACACGACCTAGGTAGGCATCCCCGGAGGAGAGTTAGGAGAGGCAGGCAGACAAGACATAGGAAGAATAACACAATACTCAAATCAGATCAGACAGAGTCCTTTAAGACACAGAATAGTGTTAAAAATCCATACAGTAATTTTAATAAAAATACTCTGGCCCTGGCTGGTGTAGCTCAGTGGATCGAACATGGGCCTGTGAACCAAAGGATCGCAGTTTGATTCCCAGTCAGGGCACAGGCCTGGGTTGCAGGCCAGTTCCCAGCAGGGGACACACGAGAGGCAACCATACATTGATACTTATCTCCCTCTCTCCTTTCTTTCCCCCTCTGTCTAAAAATACATAAATTTAAAAAATACTCTGTATAATATTATAATGATGGGTATATGTCATTATAAATATATGTGATTATAAATTTGTTCAAACCCACAGAATATACAACACTAAGAGTGAACCCTATGGACTTTGGCTAATTATAATGTGTCAAAAAGATGTTCACCCTTGGTAAAAACACAAAAACAAAAAGTACCATTCTGGTGAGTCATGTGGATACCTGGGGAGACTGCATGTGTGGGGCAGATGGTATATAGGAAATATCTGTATCTTCTTCCAATTTTGGTGTACACTTAAAACTGCTCTAAAAAAATAAAATCCTTAAAAAAAAAGATAGGTAAAGACATGGTTTGAAATGGCTATAAAAGTAAAAAAAAGAAAAGATAAAATAAAACAGAAGAGAGGATTTTTAGTGGATGATGACGGCGGTATAAAAAATTTCATTTATTGCCCTGGCTGGTGTAGCTCAGTGGATTGAGTGCGGGCCTGTGAACCAGACGATCGCGGTTCGATTCCCAGTCAGGGCACATGCCTGGGTTGCAGGCCATTTCCCAGCAGGGGACTCATGAGAGGCAACCAAACATTGATATTTCTCTCCCTCTTTCCTTCCCTTCCCCTCTAAAGATAAATAAATAAAATATTTAAAAAAAATTTTCATTTACTGATTTCGGGAAGATTCTGCCTTGTGTGCTCCAGAGACAAAAGCCCTAGTTCTCCTGAGTAAAGGGGAAATGCAGAGAGCCTTTGGCAGAGTGGTCTTGCCTTTCCTGGCGAAGGGAAAGGGCAAAGAGCTGCCACTGCCTCCTCCCGACCCTCCTCTGGGTGCAGGTGACCGAGCAGCCTGTGTAGCCTTCAGAATGGCAGGAAATGGGTGGTGCAGTGAAGAAAATGTGTTGGCAGAGGCTGAGCTGCTCAGAAAGGACTTCAAGAAGACAGTCTACTGCAAGAGTCTATTGCTTAAGAAGACTACCAAGTAGAGGAGGTGCAATGGGAAAAAGCACGTTTCCTTAGAGATTTGCACTGGTTCTAAGAATGGATATGAGAAAGAGGACACAGAAGAGGGACCACAGAACACAAGCGGTCTGTAGAGCTGTGAGGAGAGCCAAGGGGAAACCAAGTTCAAAGCACTAAGGCCAGTTCCTTGCAGTGTTTGATAATTATTGGAACAGTCCACCTCCTTTACTGAACTGGCAATACTCAAAGCAGAACAGGGAATAGAAAGGGGGCATATATAGGTGACTAACTGGCTGGCCAACAAGATGGACGAGGAAGACTCACAAACACCCCTCTGGATGCGGAAAACAACCTACAACAACTGCCGATGAAAAGTATATCAATGCTCATCATGTTGAAAATAGGGAAGGAGTGGGGCTTCCTTCCACCTATTTCAAATGCCAGACTGGCCATATTGAAAAATATCCTTTTCTTAAATTATATTTTCAGCTCTAGAGTGCACTGATCCACCGAGTTTCTTAATACTTAAAGATAACATAATAGAAAGTCAATCTGAAGCTTAAGAAGGTAACCTTTTATATTCCAAGAGGAAGAATCCTTGCTTTTCAAAACTGAAGTCTCTCAAGTGTCTCTGTTACAGGTGATTGACACCCAGCGGATTACAACCCAGTAATAAAGAAACCACACAAATGGCTCGGGGACCACTGCCAACTGTGGGCAAACCTGAAGCGACACCCACGCATCCTGGACATGTCGGACCAGGGTGTGCTTCCACACAGCTGTCTAGAGAGCCTGCTGTGGCCTTTTCACGCACCAGACACAGACAGACCACTCACCGTCCCTTGTCCACGGTTCAACAAGGAGGTTTTCAGGCCCCGACTTATCTTCTTTTCCTTTGACATCACAAGCCTGCAGAGTCAACTGGAGAGGCTTACCTGATCAAACAAAAGAGGGAGAGTGTGTTGAGCTGGGGCTGCAAAAGAAATGAAAGCTAGTGTGCACATCAGGGGGACGGTGTGCCTATGGCCATCCAGATTGCTGACTAAGAAGTCACACACTTACAAGTGATATTACTTCTCTGTTTTAAGTTGACACCATCTTTTATGCTTTCCTGAAAGACAAAGTACAGCTTATCTCCCTAACTGATTTTAAAAAGAGGTCGCTAGAATAACTGCCAATCAGAAACAAAGTATGATGTGAGAAAGAGATTAATACCATCAATTTGACATATGGAGGTGGGAAACATTCCCAAAATACTGTTTTGGAGCCAACAGTTAATTTTAACTGTAAATGCATTTAAACATAAAATAATGTTTTAGGGGTTTGGGTCTTGTTTCTTTAATACACCTCTAGGAAAATTCTGAAATTGTCAGAATTATAAAAATCATCTTTTGCTATAATGATCAGAACACTTTTCTTTTTCCTTTGTTTTAATAATATAATGAATACCCACCAACGTCTAATCCAATCCAGAACTAGAACATTACCAATAACGAGCACTGCCCCCAAGTAATCCTCCTTATCCTGTGCTCCTTGCCCAAATAAATGCTTATCTGAATCGAAAACTTTTCTGCAGAGTATTTTCCAGACACTACATATCACTCTCATCCAGCCATACACGCAAGGGGCGCCCTACCTCTTCAAAAAATGACCTTTCCAAATTTAGGGGGAAAACTTAATTTATAAGACATCAGTCACTTGACTTTAAAATTTGAACATAAAATGAAGGAACCAATAGTAAGGCAAAGGTACAAATATCATGGGGGAAATATCACAGCAATGCCTCTACTGTGGAAGAGGATGGGACCAATACTATACTTTGTGGATAGAAACTTCAGCCTTAGAGGC